>NC_133656.1:115004835-115658172 GCF_009905375.1 Apium graveolens
ACCTAAGGTCATAAGCCATGACCATCCACCATGCTCAATTAACACAAAAGAACATGTTAAAACACATAATCTGATATTAACTAATCATAACCATCATGATCTAATCATAAAAACCAAATATTAAAAAAATCAAAAAATTCAAAATTAAATCTGATAACATTAAATCACAGATTACAGGGCCTAAACGATGTCAAACGCCTTATAGATCAGTAGCTGATAGCTGTAGCTATCAGTTACGTTCAGAAACTCGATTCAATATGAAATAGCGTATTCGTTTGCCAAAATCGGGCACAGACCCAGATTTCAGCAAATCCGCTGCATCCGATTCAGAATCGTATCAAATACGATTCTTATAAAAGAGCAAACACAAAACATGTTTATATCAGTATATATACAGATTATATAATTATAATATGATTATACAACTCTCATGAATATCAAATATTCAAAACATATACATACATACGCATATATAAGCATAACACGTAAAACATACAAAATCGCATACATAACAGTCATGGAATATTGTATACATGTTATAATCATAAAACCGGTAAACACAGAAATGAATTAAAAATTTTCGCACGTAGCTCTGATGCCATTGGTGGGTTTCAAGCACATAAACGCAACGAAGACAGTAATTAAAATGTGAAAAATCGGAACTTTCGAAACCTACCGCATGATCCATGTGAAAAACAAATATTTAATTTATAGACCAGATTATTTACCTTAAGAAGCTTAACGAATTGGTTGACTAATGGAGATCCAAAGCTTGTTCAATCACCACGCATCCCGCTCTCGCGATCTACGCTCTATCGGTATCCACACGAATGCTTGAACGCAAGAATTAAATATGTACTAGCACAAAATCATTTCTTCTTGCTCTCTCCATCTTCTCTCTTGGTGGCTAGTGTTTTTGTAAAAGCCTTTATTACAAAATCAGCCACAAGAGATAATTTATAGAGAGTAGAAAAATAAATTATAACTCTTAACTAATTAGGAGTTATTATTAATTCGAAATTCCTATTTGTATTATAATTAAGTCTCACTTAATTATTTAACAAATAAATTTCATAATTAATAGTAGTAAATTCGAATATCATTATTTATCTAATTAATTAAGTCAAACTTAATTAATATTATAAATAATTCAAATTACTTTAATTTATTTGAATCCAATTTAAATTAAATAATCCTTCAAGCATTCTTTGTGTGTGACCCTATAGGTTATTATTACATTGGCAACAAATTTTAAATCTAATTTTAAATCGTAAACAATGAGCGGCATCTAGTAATACATCATTGATACCCAAGTAATAATAATTAAATCGGTGATTGATTAAACCTTTCGTGAATAACTTATAATGTAATATAATTCCTTTAACCAAATATGATAGATTAAACTAGAGGCATGTAATGTGTCATCCTCATCAATGTTTAATCCTGGTTTCCTTAATCAATGAGTAGACCATCATACCAAATCAACATTTGAGCGTGGCCACGCATTTTATAGTCTAGCTCACACAAGAGGCCAATAATATCACTCCAAAAATAGGAGGGTTAAATATCATCTAGATCATTCATATTTCTCATACGATTTATAATATACCCAATGTCCACTTTTATCATTACTCGGTCAAGAATAACTTTTAATGGAATCAATGTATATTAATTCTCGTATAGAAATATAATGACTTCAGGTCTAAGGATCATTACATCATTATCACTGTGAAAATTACTTATGACATAACAGACATGTAGAATCTCACATTGGATCTGTCCAGCACCATGTACATATACATATGCCTGTGTTTTTTACTTTAGTATCACTATACCTATGATCAATGAGATGTGATCATCAGTCAATAAACACACCTGTTAGATATATTTGTGATATAATGTGTAATATGATTTGTGTTTAGTTTTCAGATCTTAACTAACTGGACAAATCAGTACTTAACTGGAAATCAGTACTTACACTGAAGTCAGGACTTAAGATATCAGAACTTAAGTTATCAGAACTTAAGTTATCAGGAGATATTTATCAGGAGATAATATCAGGACTTAAGGAGACTTTCAGATAAGGCAGACGACTGATTGAAAGGAAAGAAGATCAAGACAAATGCAAGAAGAAATATGCATGAAGAAAGAATTCTATGAAGAATAGAATACTTGGAAGAAAAGATAACTGATTGATATATTTTAGGAAGCAGAATTATATTCAATATCAATTAGAAGATTATCTTGTAACTGTGTAGTATATAAACACATGCATAGGGTTTACACTATACGTGTTATCATTATCGAAAATATTATTCATTGTAACCCTAGCAGCTCTCGTGATAATTTGTTTATCACTGAGAGAGGACAGTTCCATATTATAACAGAGTTTATTGTGTTGAATAAAATCTGTGTTCTGTTACTTGTGTTCTTTAATTCGATTTGATTGTAGTAAACACTGTATTCAACCCCCTTCTACAGTGTGTGTGACCTAACAAGTGGTATCAGAGCAGATCTGTTAACACACAAACAGTTTAAGATCCAAAAACAATCATGTCTGAAGAAGAACAAACTCCAACCAATCCCACCAAAACTGAAGAACCTCCAAAGACTCAAATCCATAATCGATATGAGACTATTAGAGTTCCCATACTGAAATCATCTGAATATCCCATATCGAAGGTGAGGATGTCTATGTTTCTGGAAGCTACAGATCCAGAATACCTTGACAGAATCAATGAAGGACCACACAAGCCAACCAAGCTCTCTGTTATAGTTGCAGATCATCCAGCACAGACGGTACCAAAGGAGAAAAGTGAATATACAGCTGAAGATATCTCATCTATTGCCAAGGATGCAAAGGTACGACATTTGCTGCATAGTGTCATTGATAATGTCATGTCAAACAGGGTATTCAACTGCAAGACTACAAAGGAGATATGGGATGCGTTGGAAACAAGATGTCAGGGAACTGATTCAGTTAAGAAGAACAGGAGGACTATATTCACTCAAGAGTATGAGCACTTTGACTCAAAACCTGATGAGTCATTAACTGGATTATATGATAGATTTGTCAAACTCTTGAATGATCTGTCACTAGTGGATAAGGAATATGAACTTGAAGATTCAAATCTTAAATTCCTGTTAGCTCTTCCTGAAAGTTGGGATTTGAAGGCCACCATTATAAGAGACAACTATGTTCTTGATGAAACAACTCTTGATGAAATTTATGGGATGCTCAAGACTCATGAACTTGAGATGGAACAAAGAAGCAAGAGGAATGGAAGGAAGTCAAGGACAATTGCTCTTAAGGCTGAGGAGGATGTCCCCAAAGTAGCTGCCTCAAGAAAAGGCAAGGGAAAAGCTCTCATCACAAAGTCTGATATTGAGTCATCAAGTTCTGATAGCGACGATGACTCAGAAACTGAAAGCTTACCTGAGATGGATCCTGATGAAGAGATGATGAAGCTGTGTGCTCTTATGGTGAAAGGAATCACAAGGATTGCATACACGAAATTCAGAAAGGGAAAGAAATTTTCCAGGAAAGGTGCAAGTTCTGATAAGAAGAGTTTCAGAAAATCTGAAGGCAAAGGAGGAAAGTCTGACAGAGGAGATTACTCAAATGTCAAATGCTACAACTGTGGTGAGAAAGGCCACATATCTCCTGATTGCAAGAAAGTGAAGAGTGACAAAGGCAAGGCTCTTGTCACAAAGAAGGAAAGCTGGACAGACACTTCAGATTCTGAAAGTGAGGTGAACTATGCCTTGATGGCAAATGCTGATAGCAGTTCTGATACTGCTGACCTAAAGGTACCTCAAACTATTTATGCCTTTCATACTTATGATATTACTGAGTTGAGAATATATCTTAAAACCATGTTCATTACTTATAGAGATCAACCTTTAACATGTGAAAGATTAACTTCTGAAAATCTTTCTTATAAAAAGAGGAATGATTATTTAGAAAAAGAGTTAGTCATGTTCCATCAAACTCAGAAAGATAGAGATGCATTTTATGTTAGGAATGAAGTGCTTAAAATGAATGAATCTCTAAAAACTGAGTTAGAAAAGGAAAGAGAGATTATCAGGACTTGGACTAACTCTGGAAGAACAACTCAGAATTTGTTGAGTAGTGGAAATTAGAAAGAGGACTTAGGTTATGGAGATGATAAGAATGATAAGGGAACTGTAGAAATTGAGCCTATAGTTGTTAAATAAAAGTCCAAGGTAAATCTTGTTAAGTTTGTAGCTGTAAAGTCTGATATTGATAAATCAGAAGTTAAAGAGAAATTAACTTCTGACAAACCAAAACAGGATAAGCCAACTAAAGTTAACATAGGCTTAATGACTAAGAAGCAGCTTAAACATAAGCTGAAAGATGTTAAGAATGTAAACAAGGTAAAGCCACCTAGGAAAAATAGGAATGGAAAGGAAGGTGTGAATAAAAGCAATGATTATAAGCCTGTTCCTAATGCTCCTAGAAAGAAATGTTATAAGTGTGGAAATTCTAACCATATGGCTTCTTTTTGCAGGAAGAATAAGAACATAAACTCCTTACCTTCAAAGTCAGGAGTAAAGAGTCAGTCTGTTAGATATAGGCCATAAAATCCTTGTTTTCATTGTGGTAGTTTATGGCATTCCATTTATACTTTTAAGGAATATCATAGTTCGTACTATGATTATTATCAAATAAAACCTTCTTTAAAGAAAGTTAGCATTGTTCCTTCTAGTGTAAGTTCTGATGCAAAGTCTGATAATGTAAATTCTGATAATAAAATTGTTAACATAAACTCTGATGCTAAATCCGCTGCAAATGTTAACAAACTTAATAAGGCCAAAGGATCCAAGCAAGTTTGGGTCCTTAAAACTAATCATTAGTGGTCTTTGTGATTGCAGGGCAACAACAAAAATATCCTAGTTCTGGACAGTGGATGTTCAGGACATATGACTGGAAATAAAGCCCTGATATCAGACTTTGTGGAGAAAGCTGGCCCAGGTGTTTCTTATGGAGATTGCAACATTGGAAAAACTCTGGGATATGGCAATATCAATCTTGGGAATGTCATCATTGAAAAAGTAGCTCTAGGCTCAGGACTTAAACATAATTTTCTGAGTGTTAGTCAAATCTGTGACAGAGGTTATCATGTGGATTTCTTTGAAGAACACTGTGAAGTTGTAAGCAAATCTACAGGCAACTTCTGAAAGGATACATGCATGGTAACATTTATGAAGCCAAGCTTTCAACAAGTACTGATGGTTCTGCAATCTGTCTGTTAAGTAGAGCATCAATTAAAGAAAGCTGGGATTGGCACAAGAAACTCTTTCATTTAAATTTTAACAATATAAATGAACTAGTCAAGAAAGATCTTGTGAGAGGACTGCCAAAATCAGTATTTGCTCCTGATGGCCTTTGTGATTCATGTCAGAAGGCAAAACAAAGAAAATCTTCTTTCAAGAGCAAGACTGAATCATCAATTCTTGAGCCTTATCACCTACTACATATTTATCTATTTGGTCCAGTGAATGTCATGTCTATTGCAAAGAAGAAATATGCTATGGTCATAGTGGATGAGTTCACCAGATACATATGGGTGTATTTCTTGTACACAAAAAGTGAAACTGGATCTATCTTGATTGATCATGTCAAACAACTGGATAAATTGGTCAAAGACTTTGTGAAAATCATAAGGAGTGATAATGGCACCGAGTTCAAGAATTTTATTATGAAGAGTTTTGCAAAAACCATGGAATAAAGCAGGAATTTTCTGCTCCTGGAACTCCACAGCAAAATGGAGTTGTTGAAAGAAAGAATAGAACTCTTATTCAAGCTGCACGAACTATGCTTGATGAAGCAAAGTTACCAACCTACTTTTGGGCTGAAGCTCTGTAGACTGCTTGTTTTACTCAGAATGCTACACTTATCAACAAGCATGGAAAAACACCATATGAGATGGTGAAGAAAAAGAAGCCAAATCTGAAGTATTTTCATGTATTTGGATGCAAGTGTTTTGTTCTTAAGACTCATCCTGAACAGCTATCCAAATTTGATCTAAAAGCTGATGAAGGAATTTTTGTTGGATATCCAATTTCTACAAAACCCTTCAGAGTCTACAATTTAAGAACAAGGGTTGTCATGGAATCTATCAATGTCTCTTTTAATGATAAGAAGATTACTGGACTTGAAGATTTCAATGATCATGATCAACTGAGATTCGAAAATGAAGTTTTAAATTATAATTCTGTAAATCCTGACAGTCTAAATCCTGATACTGCAAACTCTGATGGATTAAACTCTGATGTTATTGAAACTGTGGTGACTACGCCAAAGGAAGATGCACCTATACAGGGGAAGCATACTGAAGATACAACCACATCTCAAGAAGCATCAGGTTCTGACTCATCAAGTTCTGATGGGCCAAGTTCTGATATTTCTGGAAACTAAAATTCTGAAGGATCCAACTCAGAGAGCATAATTTCAGGGGGAGCATCAGAAAATGTTGATGGAGACAGCATGGATCATTGGGGAGCATCCAGTTCTAGAGATAACCTTCCATCTGCAAGGAAGTGGACTAAAGCACATACACCTGACTTAATTATTAGAAATCCTGATGCAGGTGTCAAAACTAGAACAGCTATATCAAATGAATGTCTCTATCATTCTTTCCTTACTCAGACTGAACCAAAGAAAGTGGAAGAAGCTCTTCAAGATGCTGATTGGGTGCAAGCAATGCAGGAAGAGTTAAATGAATTTGAAAGAAATAAAGTCTGGACCCTAGTGCCAAGGCCAAAGAACAGGTCTGTTGTTGGTACAAAGTGGGTGTTTAGAAACAAAACTGATAGCGATGGCATAATTACAAGGAATAAAGCAAGGCCGGTTGCAAAATGATACTCTCAACATGAGGGAATTAATTATGATGAAACATTTACACCAGTTGCTAGATTGGAAGCCATAAGGATATTTTTGGCTTATGCTGCTCACAAGAAGTTTAAAGTCTTTCAAATGGATGTGAAAAGTGCTTTTCTTAATGGAGAATTGGAAGAAGAGGTATATGTTGAACAACCTCCTGGTTTTGTAGATTTAAAATTTCCTAATCATGTCTATAGACTTGATAAAGCACTTTATGGCCTTAAGCAAGCTCCAAGAGCATGGTATGAGACATTAGCTCAGTTTCTTCTGGAAAGTGGATTTAATAGAGGGACTATTGACAAAACACTGTTTTATCTCAACCATAAAAAGGACTTACTTTTGGTGCAGATATATGTTGATGATATCATTTTTGGTTCTACAAATGACATACTTTGTAAGAAGTTTGCCAAGCTGATGTAGTCAAGATATCAATGAGTATGATGGGAGAACTTAGCTATTTTTTGGGCCTTTAAGTCAAGCAGAATGAAGAATGAACTTTTATTTATCAATCTAAGTACACCAGAAATTTGTTGAAGAAGTTTGGAATGCAAGATTGTACAAGTGCATCCACTCATATGGCCAGTGCAATAAAATTGGATAAAGATACTTGTAAATCAGTAGATATTACTGATTACGAAGGTATGATTGGCTCACTACTCTATCTAACTGCAGGTAGACCTGATATCATGTATGCTACCTGTCTTTGTGCAAGATTTTAAGCAGATCCAAGAGAACCTCACTTAACAGTTGTGAAAAGAATTTTCAAGTACCTTAAGGGTACAGCTGATCTAGGATTGTGCTATCCTAGAGAATCAGACTTTAAGCTAATAGGTTACTCAGATGCAGATTTTGCAGGATGCAAAATTGACAAGAAAAGCACAAGTGGAAGCTGCCAATTTCTTGGAGGAAGATTGGTTGCTTGGTTTAGCAAGAAACATAAGTCAATTTCTGCATCAACTGCAGAAGCAGAATACATTGCTGCAGGAAGCTGTTGTGCACAGATTCTTTGGATGAAGAATCAGTTACTGGATTATGGGTTAGAATTTTATAAAATCCCTATTTACTGTGATAATCAAAGTGCTATTGCTATGACATGTAATCCAGTTCAACACTCAATGACAAAGCACATCAACATTAGATACCACTTCATAAGGGAACATGTGGATGAAGGTACAGTGGAATTGCATTTTGTTCCAACAGATCAACAACTAGTAGATATCTGTTAGTGTATACTGAAAATATTTATTTGAAGTATGTACATTTATTTCTGGCCAGTTTATTTGAGAATCATTTGAATGTTTACATGTTGTCTAATATTATATATTGTGAACAATCTAGTATCAAATGGGATACATAATATTAGATTGTTAAATACGGTTATATAATATAATAAGGTTCACAGCACAGGTGGTGTTGGACAATCCACTGGTATGGCTGTAGTATTATTTAGATTAGTTTATATTGACTAATAAATAATACTAGTATACTTTGTGTATATTGAACAGGATCAAATTTAGAATTGTTCCCTTAATACTGATTAAGAAGGAGAACTAAGATTCTATGTTATTATTAATGCTTAGGTTCTTAATCCGGAAATAGTAATTGACACGTGTATATTATTTACATGCTTTGATTTATATATGAAATAATTCTTTTGAATTATATCATTATATTTTGGGTGATGGAATTATATACATGGTGGATATTATTTATTGAAGGAATCCATGTCCTGATAATATTCGGGTTAATGATGTCCCCTTGAAAGCTCAAAAAGATTTAATTATGTGAAACACTGCAGGTGGAATTTATTCTGGCATAATTAAATAAAGGTTGAGTGGATGATCAAGGATAAAAGATATTAATTAAATAAATTATCAGTAATTTATTTAATTAATGGACATATGATATTTTAAACATGGAGAATTTAATAAGCAAATAATATTGGAACCGAATTAATAAAATTACGGTATTAGGAAAGGTAGACAAATATTAATTCTTTAGTGGATTGAATTAATATTTAATTACATTGGGCTAGGCTCAAGATGTAATTAGAAGGCCCAATCTAATTATCCATGGTCCCTATTGTAGCCTATATATATTCTTATTCTCTTCTTGCTTGGAATTGTGTGAAAACATATTGTAGCCACCAAGGAGCAAGAAGAGAGGATAACTTGAGAAGACGGAGGCCACACTTCGCTCAAGGGAATTTGGGAATACAATAGAAGAGCTTGGAATTAACCATTAACAAGGTAATCCTTTTTTCATAATCTTTATCGTAAAACGTAGTAACACCCTAAGTCCGTGGTTCCCAAAAAGTGGTATCAGAGCTATGGTTGTGACGGTCCATAACAATCTCACGTGGGCTCCAGAAGTGACCTAGGAAGAGGCAGATGGGCTTGCCCCAGAATGGGCTCAAGGAAAAGGCAGACGGGCCTTCCAGTATGGGCCTAGGGGGAGCAGATAGCCAGATGGACTTTCTGTATGGATCGAGGGGGAGCCTGGTCACACTGAAGGAGGCAGAATCGACAGGTGTCGGGCCCGATATGTGAAGGGGGAGATTGTTAGGAGTTATCCCACATCATTTGTGGGAGGGGCAGTTTGCTAGAATATAAGGAGCCAGGTAACTCCAATTAGTATGAGGCCTTTTGGGAGGTGACCAAAAACAAATCCGTGCGGGCTTGGCCCAAAGAAGACAATATCATACTAATGTGGAGTTAGGCCTGCTCAGCAAGCCCAATAAGTGGTATCAAGAGCCTGGTAATGGGTTCTACGTTTTATGATATAATGTCCATGTCGTAATTATATATGTGTGTATATAGTGTTTTGCTTGTATTGGTTTTAATGCAGGTTGTTAATCCACTATTATGGCCATATATATTTTAATTATGTGTTTGGATCCCACGTGGTTTAATCGTGGTTAATTTTTGTTTTGGTTTCCACATGGTTTAATCGTGGTTGTAATTTACACGAGGGTTGATCGTGTTAGAATAGATTTTACAAAATTAGTTTTGTATTAGATCTATTTTTTTGTAATTGTTCCGGGTATTTTGTAATAGTTATGTGCGATCGGAAATCAATTCCGGTAGTTTTTTGTTCCGCTGTGCGATTACAAGGGGCTGTTGATGTTTGGATCGAACAAAATCAAAACAAAACTCACAGAAAAGCAACAGGCGCGTACGCGCTGCGGCCGCTGCGGCAGCTGGGGCTGCTGGGGCCGCTGCGGCAGCTGCGGCAGCTGGGGCTGCTGGGGCTGCTGGGGGCGTCGGGGCGCGCTTGGGGCAGATTTTTTTTTGAGAGCTGGATTTTTTTCAAGGGCCATAATAGTGGAAAATTTATTTTATTTTTTTCCATTAAATTTTAATTATTGCTTTAATTTATTGATTATGTGTGTCGTTAATTATGTGTGTAATTCTTTTAAAATTGCATGTTTAACTTAATTAGGACGACATGGACATAAATTTTATTTATTGCTTTAATTAAATGTTATATGTTGCTAAAATTATGTGTGTATTTTGAATGCATGATTAGACATAATTATAACAACATAGGGCCCCATTTAATTTTAAAATTCCTCAATTTTAATAAAAAAATTCTAAGTGGGAGAGGGAATTAATATGAAATTAAATCCCATGGTCTCCATTATTGGTTGTAGGTAATTTAACATAAAGACGAATATAAATTATATATACGTCACCCATCGTGGCATGTAATTTATGGTGTCTAGAATGTTATAGAAATTACTAGAACAAACTTCTTAAATTAATAAATTTTGAAAGGAATAAATATGGATTTTCTTTATTTCTGATTTGGGGCGATTTTGTCAAAAATGGGTTCTTCGAACTTGTAAGGCTGTGGGTTTTAAGCGAGACCGATGTGACTCCTCCACTACCTGGAAATCAAACCATTGATGAATATTGAATTGAAGTATTCTATTCAAGGCAAAATTACGAATATTGGAAGGTATACACGCCACCCATCGTGGTGTACCAAGTTCCATAGATTTCGAATAATTTAAGATTTGATGATGGTATACACTTAGCTATGAAAAATAATATAGTCCACCCCAACGTGGCATATTGTTTAGTAATAGGACCGAAGTAACATTTAAACAAAATTAGGTGGTATACATGTCACACATCGTGGCGTACCAGAAGCTCATGGTGTTTATATATTAGTGCATTAAATTTTAATAATTGTTAGAGGAATCAATATATATTAATAATTAATGCACCCTTATTTATGTGATGTTTTTATGCATGATTCTCAGGATACAATGGGTTTTAATCCACTATTCACCATACTTAAAGATAACAAACTTACCGGATCTAACTATATTGAATGGAAACGAAATTTGGATATTGTGTTGACTGCTGAGGAGTACAAGTTTTGCACTTATGAACCCAAGCCTGAACAGCCTGCTGTTGATGCTCCTGAAGATGAGAAATAGTATTATAAATGGTGGATTAAGGCTGATGAAATGTCGCGATGTTACATTCTGGCAGCAATGTCGGGTATTTTGCAGCATCAACATCAGTCTATGGCCACTGCTTCAGATATGCTCTTTAATCTCAAGGAACTTTTTGGAGATCAGAATAGGGCTGTTAGGCAAGTAGCCATGAAGGCTTTAATGAACACTCAAATGGCTGAAGGCACACCTGTAAGGGATCATGTTCTCAAGATGATATCTCATCTGAATGAGATAGAGATCCTTGGTGCTGAACTTGACGGGGAAACCCAGATTGACATTATCCTTATGAGCTTGTCTAAGAGTTTTGAGCAGTTTCGCTTGAATTACAACATGAACAAGAGGCAGTATAGTCTCGCGGAACTGCTGACAGAACTTCTGGCAGCTGAAGGATTATTTCGGCAGAGTGTTCAAGTGAATGTGGCTAAGAAAGGTTCTTCCTCTAAGCCGAAAGGTATTAAGAAGAAGAAAAAGGCTCAGACATAGAAAGCTGTGAAGGCAGTGGGAGTTCAGGGTGGTGTGAAAAAGCCTAAGGGAAAGTGCTTCAGATGTAAACAGTCAGGTCACTGGAACCAGGATTGTCCTCTTCCTAAGAAGACAAACAATACTGGTATGTCTCTTTCTCTAGTTACAGAAACATTTATAGCGGCTATATCTACGAGCACTTGGTGTGTAGATACAGGAGCCACTGATCATGTTTGTAATTCTATGCAGGGGTTCCAACTATCCAGAATGCTTAGAGATGGTGAGATATACGTGTTCATGGGAGATGCTACGAAAGTAGCAGTAGTTGCACTAGGAGTTATTCATTTATCTTTTGGTTCTGATAGGATTTTGGTTTTGAACAATTGTTTTTATGTACCTTCTT
This sequence comes from Apium graveolens, assembly GCF_009905375.1. Lineage (NCBI taxonomy): Eukaryota > Viridiplantae > Streptophyta > Magnoliopsida > Apiales > Apiaceae > Apium > Apium graveolens. Next base: position 115,017,076 of record NC_133656.1, read on the forward strand.
TTAGAAGGAATTTAATTTCGGTTTCTAAACTTGCTTTGGATGGTTATAATGTTTGTTTGGATCGTAATGTTTCTATTATGATGAATAAACGAATTATATGTTCTGGTACATTGCAAGATAATTTGTATATAATTAATCCTAGTCAACCTGCACTGCAACTGCAATTTAGGGAATTGAACAACACATCTTCTAACTCTACTAAAAGAAAGGAACCTTCTAGTTTGAACCAAACATATCTTTGGCACTTGAGATTAGGTCATATTAACTTGAGGAGGATTCAAAGACTGGTAGTAGATGGGCCTTTAAGCTCATTGACAGTGGAGCCATTTCCAGTTTGTGAATCCTGCTTGGAAGGTAAAATGACTAATAGGCCTTTCAAGGCAAAAGGGAATAGAGCCAAACAACTGTTAGAATTGGTTCACTCTAATTTATGTGGACCCATGAATATCAAAGCAAGAGGTGGTTATGAATATTTCGTCACTTTCATTGATGATTATTCTAGATATGGGTACGTTTATTTGTTGCACCGTAAGTCTGAGTGCTTTGATAAGTTCAAAGAGTACAAAGCTAAAACGGAGAAGCGACTTAATAAAAGTATCAAGTCACTACGATCAGATCATGGTGGCGAATACTTGCTTGGAGAATTTAGGGAATATTTATCAGAAAATGGGATAGAATCCCAGTTAACTACACCAGGCACACCCCAGCAGAACGGTGTAGCAGAGAGAAGGAACCGGACTCTTTTAGAGAGTGTTAGATCGATGATGAGTTATTCGGATTTACCCAAGTCGTTTTGGGGACATGCCTTAGAGACAGCAGCTTATCTTCTGAACTTAGTACCTTCTAAGTCAGTTCCTAAAACCCCCTTAGAATTGTGGACTGGGGATAAACCGAGTCTAAGACATATTCGAATATGGGGTTGTCCAGCACATGTGCTGAACAAGAACGCGACTAAGTTAGAATCTCGTACAGAAGTAAGGTTGTTTGTAGGCTACCCCATGGGAATGAAAGGATATTTATTTTATAGTCCGAAGAATCGGAATGTCATTGTTAGCACCAATGCAAGATTCTTGGAGGAGGACTATATAATGAATCACAAACCCATGAGTAGTGTCATTTTAGAGGAACTAGTGGGAGGGACAAATAATACCCATGAAGCTGTAGTATAAGTAGAACAACCACAACATAATGTACAACCTGTCACTAATACCGCACCAGTGCCTCGTCGTAGTGGGAGGGTTGTTCAACAGCCTGATAGATTCATGTTTTTGGGAGAGTCTTCAGACTTGGTCCCTGGTGAACATGATGATGATCCTCGTACATACAAAGAGGTAGTACAAGACAAAGATGCAGATTTTTGGCAAAAGGCGATAGAATCTGAGATAGAATCAATGTATTCTAATCAGGTCTGGGAGCTCGTGGAACCACCCAAAGGTATAAAACCTATTGGATGTAAGTGGATCTACAAGAAAAAGAGGGGATTAGATAAAAAGGTGAAATCCTGGAAAGCAAGACTTGTTGCGAAAGGGTATACTCAGAAAGAAGGTATCGATTATGAGGAAACCTTTTCACCGGTAGTCATGCTTAAGTCAATCCGTATTCTTTTATCTATAGCAGCTCATCTCGATTATGAGATTTGGCAAATGGATGTCAAGACAGCTTTTCTTAATGGAAGTCTTGAAGAAACCATCTATATGCAGCAACCAAAAGGATTCATTAAGGAAGGCCAAGAGCATCTGGTATGTAAGCTTAAGAGGTCTATTTATGGACTTAAACAAGCTTCTAGAGACTGGAATATTTGTTTTGATCAGGCAGTCCAGTCATATGGATTTGATCAAAGTCCAAGCGAATCGTGCGTGTATAAGAGAAGTGAAGGTAATGCAGTGGTTTTTCTAGTACTATATGTAGATGATATTTTACACATTGGAAACAATGTTGAGATGTTGTCATCAGTAAAGGCATGGTTGTTCAAACAATTTGACATGAAGGACTTAGGTGAAGCGGCATACATCCTTGGGATCAAAGTTATAAGGGATCGCAAGAAAAGGATGTTGGCTTTATCTCAAGAGCCCTACATTGATGAAGTATTAGCTCGTTTTAACATGCAGAACTCCAAGAAAGGTTTTTTTACCTTTTAAGTATGGAGTTGCTCTATCTAAGAAGCAGTGTCCTTCGACACCTAAGGATATAGAGAGCATGAAAGCAGTTCCTTATGCTTCAGCATGTGGAAGCTTAATGTATGCTATGTTATGCACAAGGCCTGACATCTGCTTTGCTGTAGGCATGGTTAGTAGATATCAGTCGAACCCAGGTCAGGAACATTGGAGTGCAGTAAAAACTATACTCAAGTGTACCTGAGAAGGACTAAGGAGTATATGTTAATTTACAAGGCCTCAGATCTATTTCCTTTGGGATATACTAATTCATATTTCCAATCAGATAGGGATAAGAGGAAATCAACCTCGGGATATGTTTTTACTTTGGGAGGTGGAGTCGTTATATGGAGGAGTGTAAAACAGAAATGTATTGCAGACTCCACCATGGAGGCCGAGTACGTGGCGGCCTCTGAGGCTGCCAAAGAGGCTGTATGGTTCAGGAACTTCCTTTTGGACTTAGATGTGGTACCTAATTTTCCTAGGAGCTTGACGGTGTATTGTGATAACACTGGTGCTGTGGCAAATTCAAAGGAACCGCGAGACCACAAAGCAGCTAAACATATTGAACGTAAGTATCATCTCATACGAGGAATCGTAAAGCGAGGGGATATAGTTGTGGCTCACATATCATCAGAAGACAACCGAGCAGATCCTTTCACAAAGAGCTTGCCAACCAAGGTTTTTGACAAGCATGTGGAAGCGATATGAGTCAGATGGATGGACACATAGATTTTTATGTAATAGTGGATTAAATAAACACTGATGTACACATAGAATATTTTGAGTATAAGTGGGAGATTGTTAGTGTATACTGAAAATATTTATTTGAAGTATGTACATTTATTTCTGGCCAGTTTATTTGAGAATCATTTGAATGTTTACATGTTGTCTAATATTATATATTGTGAACAATCTAGTATCAAATGGGATACAGAATATTAGATTATTAAATACGGTTATATAATATAATAAGGTTCACAGCACAGGTGGTGTTGGACAATCCACTGGTATGGTTGTAGTATTATTTAGATTAGTTTATATTGACTAATAAATAATACTAGTATACTTTGTGTATATTGAACAGGATCAAATTTAGAGTTGTTCCCTTAATACTGATTAAGAAGGAGAACTAAGATTCTATGTTATTATTAATGCTTAGGTTCTTAATCCGGAAATAGTAATTGACACGTGTATATTATTTACATGCTTTGATTTATATATGAAATAATTATTTTGAATTATATCATTATATTTTGGGTGATGGAATTATATACATGGTGGATATTATTTATTGAAGGAATCCATGTCTTGATAATATTCGGGTTAATGATGTCCCCTTGAAAGCTCAAAAAGATTTAATTATGTGAAACCCTGCAGGTGAAATTTATTCTGGCATAATTAAATAAAGGTTGAGTGGATGATCAAGGATAAAAGATATTAATTAAATAAATTATCAGTAATTTATTTAATTAATGGACATATGATATTTTAAACATGGAGAATTTAATAAGCAAATAATATTGGAACCGAATTAATTAAATTACGATATTAGGAAAGGTAGTGCAAATATTAATTCTTTAGTGGATTGAATTAATATTTAATTACATTGGGCTAGGCTCAAGATGTAATTAGAAGGCCCAACCTAATTATCCATGGTCCCTATTGTAGCCTATATATATTCTTATTCTCTTCTTGCTTGGAATTGTGTGAAAACATATTGTAGCCACCAAGGAGCAAGAAGAGAGGATAACTTGAGAAGACGGAGGCCACACTTCGCTCAAGGGAATTTGGGAATACAATAGAAGAACGTGGAATCAACCATTAACAAGGTAATCCTTTTTTCGTAATCTTTATCGTAAAACGTAGTAACACCCTAAGTCCATGGTTCCCAACAAGTGGTATCAGAGCTATGATTGTGACGGTCCATAACAATCTCACGTGGGCTCCAGAAGTGACCTAGAAAGAGGCAGATGGGCTTGCCCCAGAATGGGCTCAAGGAAAAGGAAGACGGGCCTTCCAGTATGGGCCTAGGGGGAGCAGATAGCCAGAAGGACTTTCGGTATGGGTCGAGGGGGAGCCTGGTCACACTGAAGGAGGCAGAATCGACAGGTGTCGGGCCCGATATGTGAAGGGGGAGATTGTTAGGAGTTGTCCCACATTGTTTGTGGGAGGGGCAGTTTGCTAGAATATAAGGAGCCAGGTAACTCCAATTAGTATGAGGCCTTTTGGGAGGTGCCCAAAAACAAATCCGTGTGGGCTTGGCCCAAAGCGGACAATATCATACTAATGTGGAGTTAGGCCTGCTCAGCAAGCCCAACAATATCTTCACAAAACCACTATGTGAAGCTACTTTTACAAGATTAGTAAATGAACTTGGAATGGTTTCAGGTTCTTTCTCTAAATCTGCCTAGTTTATGTTCTGTTACATCAGACTTTATGATCAGTATTTACAGATATTACTATCTTTGTGTATTCTGTGCTTAAATTGAAATTTGATTAAGTGCTGATTGTTGTCTGATGTGAATTTCTAAACTCTAATAGTGATATGAATGTTTCTGTGACTATTCAATCCAATGAGGATTACCGTGCTAGATGCTGACCTAGTAGTCTTTAAATACTAAATATCCCATGTTTAAAGTAATTGTTTATGTGGAAATCTTTTAACATAAGCAAATTCTGATATTGAGCTTAGTTAAGTTTACTTTGTGTATCTTATTACTAAGTTAAAAACTAGAATAATGCTTCTTATTTGTTAAGTTCTGTTGTTTGTAAATCTTATGGATGTACTAAGTGCTGATAAGCCCCACTTATCAAAAGAAAAAGAAAAGAAAAGAAATAAAAATCAGGTACTCCTTTGAGATCTAGAGTAAAAATGTGGAAGGGAAGACCCATGTGCATTGCTGGTATTAAGTAATATGCATTAGAGAAGTAAAAAAAATTCTTGGTGACTTTTCACACTCTATGATTACTGGAGAAATACTCTGATAACAACATAAACTCTGATAAGCAGTCGTGACTCACTTACACTGAGAAACCACTGTAAAATGGAATTTCAAAAGATGCATAAAATGAGCACAAAACAGTTGAGGTGGACTCATGCATGAACTCATTCTATAGTAGACTTCAGAATAATGACAGATTTTGAGCAAAGTTCTTAGTTATGCCTTATTTATAAGATGTACTAAAGTGAATCAGACTTTACTCTTTGTCTGATATTTAGCTTAATGCACACACATACACTCCATATGAATGATGAAAATTACTGTGGTGATAAATGTTGTTTTAGATGAACAGTTTAAGTGTCAGTTTCATAAATTATGAGGACAAGTTCTGATGGAAGTTCTGATGATTAAGTTCTGTTGAACCCATATCAGTATTTGTGTGAAGAATTACAGGAATAAACATTCACTTTTCGAGTTAAGAAGCCATATTCTGATGACTTTTAAATTCTGATAATAATCAAGTTCTGATGCTGATGTGGCGGTATTTATTTACATGATTTATTTTTGGTCATTACTTGAACGATCATATTTTTACAGAATATTGGTTTAAGTGAGATAAATAGTCATAATCATTATGGGTTAGTGGTTAACGTGTATGTCCTGAAAAACTGCATGTGCACGGTAATTATTGCTTATTTTACGTGCCCATTAACTCCTGCTCTAACCGTTTATTGACTGTTCACATGGTGCCAGGTGTAAAGTGCATCCCATGCTTCAAAAATACAGTTGTTGAGTAGAGAGAGTATATATATGAGAGATAAAAGATTTTCCAATCTTTTATTTACTTTTCTATTCTAAATCTCTTTTACTCTCTCTCTCTCTCTCTCTCTTATTTTTTGAAGTTATTTTTCTCTCAGGACTTTTCACAAACACTTTGCAAACATTCTCTTACTCACTTAATTTCTTACAGAAATGGCACCAAAAGACGTAATTTTTGATGGAGCTAAGTTTGTTCCTAATAACTTCTCCGCTATTCTTAGCAAGTCAGAAGCCCCATCAAAACTTCACTTCATTCAGGACTTTCTTACTCGTTCTGATATTGGGTACGCTCTGACTCAACCTGATGCAGTCTCTGGTACTCAAGTGTTGGAGTTCTGGAGAAGCGGAGTATATGATGATGGAGGTGCTCAAGGGTCCCCAAGTATTATTTTTTCATCAGGGGAGGATGAGCATGTCGTGACATTGGCCACGGGTCGACAAGCACTGCAGCTACCTGAGAACTGTGTTTATTCTACTGTTGAGGAACCAGTTCTTCAAAACATGATGACTAGTCTGGGGTATGAAAGGACATTGGCAAAGCTGGGTCAGATGAAAAGATCTTACATAAGGAGGGAATGGAGTTTCTTCTTTGACTGCATAACCAAGGCTTTTGCAAACAAATATTCTAATTTCGATGTAATCCCTATATTCATCCAACAAATCGGGTATATTCTTATTAACCAGACTGATTTTGATTATGCAAGTGTTGTCTTAGGTTTCATTGGGGATAGAATGATAGAAGACAAAAATACTATTTACTTTGCTAGATTTTGTCAGCTTATTTATAGTTTTTGTTGTGATGATAAGCCCTAATCAGCTAGTGAATTAATTCCATCATTCAGACTAGCTGAAAGAGTTTTTAATGACTTATTATCTACTGATAATAAGAAGGCTGTGTTAAGACCCCTCCAAGTTCCTTTATTTGTCAAACAAGCCTTAATAACCTATGATCCAGTTAAATACACTGAACTATATCCTGATGTCTAACCATCAGAACCTCAACCATCAGCTCCTACCACTTCTACACAAACACCTCAAACTTCTCAACCTCAACCTTCAACACATCCTATGAAGCCTTCATCTTCAAGACCAAAGAGAACAAAGAATGTACCTCAGTCTCAGCAGAAGAGGAGGAGAATTATTCTAAGAGATTAGTCAGATACTGAGGAACAGGTTTCTATTTCAGAACCTGTTGTTGTAGAAGCTGAGAAGGTCTCTTCTCAGAAAGATACTGTAAGTGGGAGTTCTAGGCCTCTCAAAAGGCTTAGAAAGCTAAATCCTGATGATAAAGCTCCTACAGTGTCTCCACCCTTGAAGAAAATGAAAAAGCAAAGAGCTCACAGGGACACAGTTGAGTCAGATTCAGAAGATGAGGAAGCAGCTAAGGAAGGGGGTCAGGAATCTCTGATCCCAATAGAACCAATTGTTATTGAATCACTTCCTTCTGCACAACCAGAAACTGCTCAAGACAGAGTGCCTACATCTCCTGTGTCACCTATAATTGAACAAGTACATACTGAAGACCCAGGTACAAGTGCTGAAATTGATATTCATAACTTGATTGTGCCTGAGGTTCTGTACTTGGAAGCTCTAGCAACTCAACTCACTCCACCAACAACACCAATTCAAGATGCTGATTTCAATGAAGATATTCCAACTACACCAATTAAGAATCTGGATGATGAAAATCAGACTTTAGGTGGGCATCAAGATTTGATTGTTGATCAGAATTTAGAGGATGATGTTGAAACCTCGATTGCCTCACATACTGCTATTCTATCAGAGGATACTGATACTGCTGGATCTATAAGTTCTGATGCTGATAATGTTGAAACTACGGGTGAAGCTGCTGCTAATTTAGATGCTGATGCAGCTGGTCCATCAGGACATGCACCTCAACAAACAGTTAATAAAGCTGATTTAGTCAAGAAGTTTGTTAGTAAGGAAGCACCAGTACCTTGGAGTGAAACTCTTAGAGGAAAGGAGTGGACTAAGGAATGGAACACAGTTAGTTTTGTTCCTTTTGAAAAGATTCTTGCTGAGCATCTGGCAAAAGCTGATGAAATGCTGATAAACGATGATATTAAGGCACAGCTGAGAGTTACTGCATTGAGTACTAGGCACCTTCAAGGTCTACACTCAACAACTCATGCCAAGGTGAACAAAATTCAAGAAACCTTGATCCAGCAAGATATGAATGTGGAACTTGAAAAGAACAGATTTTTCAAGTCAACCTTTGACAGAATTGCCTGCATTGAGAAAACTCAGGAGAAACAGCAAACTCAGATTGATGAAATTCTAAAGAATCAAGCTTCTCAACAAACTAAACTCATTGAGATCCAATCCTCAGTGGAATTTCTTGTCTCTCTTCTTTTACCTGCTAATGCCAAAAAGGGGAAGAAAGTGATTAAGTCTAAATGCAAATCTATTCATACACTGAAGGGAAAGGATGATGGAAATGATGACCAGGGAAACTCTGATAAGGGTAGAGGTCAAGGTCAAGGCAAAGGATTTTCATCAAGTAAAGCTATAACTTCAAGTCAAGGAACAAATTCTGATACTGGGAGAAGAATAAGTTCTGATACGGGTAAAAGGATAAGTTCTGGTGAACATCTGGAATTTGATGAAGAAATTTCAAATAAATTATTTCTTAAAGAAAATCCAGGAATGTACTTTTGAGAGTCTAAAGGAAGAAGAAGCTAGACTCAAAGCAGAAAGTGTCAAGACAAAATCTAAAGCTTCTGTTGTTGAAAAGAAATTTCCAAAGCCTAAGGGTATTGTGATAAAAGAAAGAACAAATTCTGAGGCAACCAAAGCCAAATCACAAGTGGAAATAGATTCAAGGTCCAAGGGCAAAGAAAAAGTTGATGAACCTATAAAGGTTTATATGCCAGTCATGGATGAAGAAATAATTGATGATGAAGATGCTAGTCTTACTCTGTTGCATAAGAAGATTTCTTAAACAACCTCTGACATGGCTCATGTTGTTCAGAGTCAAGACTTAGTAAACTCTGATATGACAGTGAAGCAAGCAACCTCTGACATAGCTCAAGTTGATTTGATATCAGAAGTTAAGGAAAAGGAAACCTCTGACATTGCTCATTTTAAACCTTCAAAGATACTCCTACCAGGATTCACCAAAGCTAAAAAGACTCAACCTTTGAAGACTACATCAAGTGGTTTTGAAGCAAGAGTTGTTACAGGAAAGGAAGCAAGAGATAAATATGGATTGGGTAGTTCTGATGAAAGGAGAATACACAACACTACCAATGATCCAACTTCCTTAAGTAAATCAGGAGTAGGAGCAACTCGTGAAAGATTGAATCAACTTGAATCTGTACAAATGGTTTACCATTCTGTTTTGAAAGAACATATCTTGTTATATTTTATGACAGATGGAAGGGTATTCCATATCAGGCAAAATGCTATTCCATTGAAGTATTTTGAAGAACTGGAACATGTTCTATTTCTACTTCAAGTGAAAAATAGATTAACAGATGGTGCTGCAGGTTATTTAAAGTCACAAATTCAAAGACAGAAGAAGCTTTACTCTGTAAAGACTGACAGCCCATATTGTCCCAAGTACAGAGATCACAAAGGTGATATTGTTGAAATGAACCCTAACACTGCTAGGATCATAACTACTTTTCTGGGTTATAAGGCTGTGGAATTCAATCTAGAGTCTGACAAGGCATATCTAATCAGACTAGATCAGGACATAAGAAAAGCTAAGATAAATGATCTCAGAGCAGCTATTTTTCAAATTGGTGAAGATACAGCTGAATTGATAAATGCTAAAAGGAGGATGGTCAATGAACTTGAATATGCTGAGAGATGTTTGTTGAAGAACTATCTCAGAACAACTCCTGACATCAAAGAGATCAGAAATTGAAGCCAAGTCGAAGATCTACAACTGCTTAAATTTTGAAGTGTATACAGACTGAAGCTGACATCAGACCTTAAGATGGTAAAGCTACAGGGACTGTAAGTTGTAGTTATCTAGTCAAATTCTCATGCATTTGTACTTAATGTTTTTAACATCATCAAATATCTGTTGAACTTGTATATTATGCTAATTTACAAGTTGGGGGAGATTGTTAGATATATTTGTGATGTCATGTGTAATATGATTTGTGTTTAGTTTTCAGATCATAACTAACAGGACAAATCAGTACTTAACTGGAAATCAACACTTATACTGAAGTCAGGACTCAAGATATCAGAACTTAAGTTATCAGAACTTAAGTTATCAGAAGATATTTATCAGGAGATAATATCAGGACTTAAGGAGACTTTCAGATAAGGCAGGCGGCTGATTGAAAGGAAAGAAGATCAAGACAAACGCAAGAAGAAATATGCATAAAGAAAGAATTCTATGAAGAATAGAATACTTGGAAGAAAAGATAACTGATTGATATATTTTAGGAAGTAGAATTATATTCAATATCAATTAGAAAATTTATCTTGTAACTGTGTAGTATATAAACACATGCATAGGGTTTACACTATACGTGTTATCATTATCGAAAATATTATTCATTGTAACCCTAGCAGCTCTCGTGATAATTTGTTCATCACTGAGAGAGGACAGTTCCATATTGTAACAGAGTTTATTGTGTTGAATAAAATCTGTGTTCTGTTACTTGTGTTCTTTAATTCCATTTGATTGTAGTAAACACTGTATCCAACCCCCTTCTACAGTGTGTAAGACCTAACAACACCAGTCTTAATGCATTATTATTATCCCTTAATAATAATACTCAACTATGGACCTTTAGGAATATTGATACAATTCTCATAATCTCATTTCTAAGTCACGTACTTAGAGATATAGAATTGCAAATCATATTCCAAGGATATTTATTAATCTAACATTTGTATCACAGTAAATTAAGAATTAATAAACTATAAAGGGAATAATCAATAGAACATAAACATTAATAATTTTAATGTCTTAAACTAAAACATCATATTGTTTTCTCTAGGGCACAAACACTAACAATCTCCCACTTGCACTAGAGCCAATCACCCATGTATCTAATACTCATGAAACTAGTATGACCATCGTGCTTCTGCTGCGACAAAGCCTTAGTCAGTGGGTCTGCAATACTCTCATTAATATGCACTTTACATTTATATCTCATTGATCATTAATCTCATTAATAAGGTGATATCGCTTATGGACATGCCTAAACAGTCTCTTTGGCTGTTTCGAAAGCATCTGTATATTCGACTTCCATAGAATCATTATTGTTCTTGCTGTGAACTATTCAAGCTAACATCAACTATATTTAGACAAAACACAAACCAGGCATAGAAACATAATTATCCTTGTCTATCCAGAAATTAGGTTAAGAAACTAGTATCAGTGTAACCCTTTACAACCAGTTCCCTATCTTCTCCATACACCAAAAATAAATCTTTAGTCCTCTTTAAGTAATTAAAAAAATTCTTGAAAACTATCCAGTGACCCTCACTTGTATTGGACTAGAATCTGTTTATCATGCTCAAAGCATACGAAATATCAGGACAAGTACATATCATTGCATACATTATAGATCCAATTGTCAAAGCATATGGAGCTTTTCTAAGACAACCCTTATGATTTAGGGGCAATTATCTTTTGAGATCACTATCCCATGAGATATCGAAATATATCATTTTTTGTATCCTGCATCCTAAAATGATGCAATATTTTAACAATGTATGTACTCCGACTAGGTCGATTAATCTCTTCCATCTATCTCTATAGATCTTGATCCCTAATATATAGGTAGCATCACCTAAGTCTTTTATCGAGAAACTATTTCTCGACCAAGTCTTAACAACCTATAGAGAAGATATGATATTCCTTATTTGTTATATGTCATCTACATATAATACTAGGAATGTCACATGGCTCCCGCTAACCTTCTTGCAAACACATGGTTCATCTTCATTTTGAATAAAGCCAAATTCTTTAACCGTTTCATCAAAATGAATATGCATTCTCCTTGAGGCTTGCTTCAATCTATAAATAGATAGAAGCAACTTACAAACTATCTTAGAAAAATTTGGATCGACAAAACCCTCAGGTTGTATCATATATACATCCTCTTCAGGGCTCCCACATAAGAAAACAGTTTTGACATCCATTTGCCAAATCTCATAGTCAAAGTAAGCAACTATTGCTAACAAAATCCCGATGGACTTGACCAAAATAATCGGTGAAAAAGTCTCATCATGGTCTATACCATAAATTTTTTTGAAACTTTTTGCCACTAGTCGCCTCCTATAGGTCTGTACTTTACCATCCATGTTAGTTTTCTTCTTGAAAACCCACTTGCACCCTATAGGTTTTACCCCTTCGAGTGGATCAACTAAAATCAATACTTTATTTTGATACATGGATTCCATCTCGGATTTCATGGCCTCTAGCCATCTCTCGGAGTCTGGACTGTTCATAGCATCTTGGTAGGTGAGAGACTTATCATTATCCGTAAGCATCACATCACCATCTTGAGTAAAAAGAAATCCATAATTTCTCCCGGGCTCATGGTGAATCCTACTAGATCTACCAACAACCTGTGTTTCCTGAACAAGATTACTTTCAACATTTTGATGTACATCCATATCTAGATCCAACTCTGGTTCAATGTTATCATGTCGTTCTTATAACGACTCGTGTATTTTTGTAATATTCAAATGTGTAATTATTGCGTAATTAATTAAATAAATAATTGTATACTAATTTTTATCTCTGTATTTTACTTATTATTATTTATATGTGACTTTTGGGTTGCGTGGATTGTCTGTATGATTATTGGTTGCACTATATTATTTTTGTTTCGCTTTTAGAAGTGATTTTATGACAAACTTATTTTCAAATATATTTGTATTGTCTCTAAAATTGTTTTTATGATTTTATAATTTCAATAAATATTTTTGGGATCTTATAAAATTTACAGATCAATATTTTTTTAATTATTTATTTTTAAATGATTTTCTGGTTGTGTTCATTTGTAAAATCCATATTTAATTCCAAGATTCTTAAAAAAATTATGAAACTCATATTTTATTAAGTTAGTAATATTATGAGAATTTTAAAATTATTTTGGTAATTTTCGGGATTAATCTTACCCGCACGTTGTTTCGTTTATTAGTTAAAGACGGGTATAAATCGCGTTTCGAAAAGTGTTTTAAAATTTTAAAATCTATGTTCTTATAAATTTTGGGATATTTCTGAAATTTTAAGAGTATTTTGGAATTATTACGATATGTTTTATCCACAATAGTATCGTTTAAAAAAATCAGAATTCGAGGCGTGTTGACAGCCAATGTATTAAAGTGATACGTGTCATTTCCTATTTCAATTGCCAGACACGTGGCTACATACCAATTTCTTTACAGACCACTTTTTTTTCTTTCATTTTCTTTTCCCTTTTTGTCTCTCTCGGCTGTCTTCTTTCTCTCTTGAAAAATCTCTCTAATCTCTCCTCTAATCTCTCCTCCTTCCTCTCATTTCTCACTCCCGTTCCTTTTCTCCCTTTTTCCCAATTGCTCTCTCATTCCGGTGAGTTACGCTACCGTTTTTCTTCCGTTTCTGGCCCTGTTGCCGCCGATTTTCCGGTATGGTGGTGGCGGTGGGTGGTTGTGCTTGATTGTGTGTACTGTGTGTATTATGTGATTATATGTGTGTAGCGAGTGTTTGTGTATGTGAGTTGTGTGTCTTTCGTGTATGTGTGAGTTATGCGCGCGAGTGTGGCGCGTGTGTGCTATTGGCCGAGGTGGTTCCTGTGCTGTGTTGCTTCTCTGTGATTGTTATCGGTTGGGCTTGATTATTTGGGTCTGGTTATTGGGCCGGTTGTTATTTGATTTTATTTCCAAATTATTATATATATTAATTTGGAAAATTTCTTATATTTCAGCAGGAAATTAATTTTGAATCATATTCGTGATATGAGTATTTTGTTGCGGGAAATTATTTGTAATAAGTAGAATTTTGGTGTTGGAACTCGAATAATTGGGTGCCCCCAAAATTTTGCCGCCGTCCGCGATAAATTTTTACGAGCCGACGGTGGACGGTGATGACTTTGTTCTAAGTCCTAAATATTTTATACGGTGATCGTATAAATTATTTTCACAGCGTAAATAAATACTTGTGTGATGAGTTGTATGGAAATTATGAATTGCGAATTGTGAATTGTTGGGTTATGACGTCGATTGATGTTTTGACGGGTAGGTCTATAAATAGAGGAGTCGTTGTTAAACTTTTTCTAAAAATTACTTTTACATATGAATCGAACATATATATCTCAATAAATATTAATCGAACCCTAATTGTTACGTGTATTATGACGTGCATTACTACGTGTATATTATTCTTATGCATATATGTGCGAGTCGGGAATCGTATCATTGGGTAATGTGTTTAGTGAGGATAAATCAAGCATGACCGGTCATTTAACTTAGGTTGTTTCGATTCTGTAGGTTCGAGTCATAGGACCCAGTAGTCGAAGTCGGTTTAGGGCCAAGTTAGTGTCAGTGTAAAGCTTCACAAGGCAAGTACCCCTGAACAAATCTTTTACGGTTCAGTATATATGAATGATTGTTGATTTAAATTACGTACCGGAACAGAATGTTTTAAGTTACGTATTCCTCATATTTAAATATATTTTATTAACTGATGTTTTGGGGAAAAAGTAACTTCTGAAAATGCCTATCTCTAAATTGTGATTAAATTGAAAAGTTTTCAGAATGTGTGCTGTGAGATAATTGTTTAAAAAGAGATAGGTGTAATTGATTTTGAAAACTGGATAAAAATGGATTAGATAGTGGATGGCTACATAAGAGGCCCATAACGGCCCATCATGGTTGCATAAGAGGCTAAGTCGGTTGTGCGCCCTATTTAGACCGCTTAGTCCAACATGACAGAGACCTAGCTAGTCTTTGAGTTCCGGAATAAATTATGGTGGGATAGACTGATCAGCTGTCCCTAGGATTCGTCCAATTTTATATCTGATTTTGGTTTAGTGGTTCCCGTAACGGAACAAATGATTTTGTGGTCCCCATAACGGGACAGATGATTTATGGTTCCTGTAATAGGACAGTGATTTTGGAAAAGAAATAGCATGCTAAAATTGGACTTTGGTATTTTTTTACACAGCACACTACAGATGATATTGTTTCTTAGAGCATGCTAGTTTTGATATCCAATTTGTACCTGTTTTACTTGTTTTCATAAATGAGATCTGATATCTGTTCCTATACTGTTTTTATATACACCGTTTTACTTGTTATTCATATAGTGGTACTGTTGAGCAATTGATTGCTCACCCTTGCAGCTTGTTTTATACTTATTTATTGCAGATGTCTAGAAGACCAGGGAAGAGTAGAGTATGAACCCCCTCCGGTCCCGGCTCCTCTGAGGTAGTTGTATCAGACCCTGAGGTCTGATGAGTTGCTGTAATAAGTTAGGGTGTCGGATCATGGAACCTAAATAATACTTGAACCTGCATCGGCTCCTGGTTTGGGGTCGTGTTTATATAATAAAGTTTATTATGTAGTTTATAATCGTAATTGTTATATTTTGGTGACGTCAGCCCCTAACCTCGGGGTTGAGGCCGTCACAGTTGGTATCAGAGCCACATGCTCGAGTCCCTGATTTAGGTTAAGGATTGAGTCACAAAGATGTAGGAAGTGTGTCTTATAGTGTGAGTTAGAAACTCATTTAGAGGAGCAACCCTAAGTGTCAGTCGAGGGTTCTGAAGGCGTTACCCTAACATCTATTAATATTTTAATAGACTTGCCTTAACCTTGTTATGTCTTTCTTGTATATTTATATTGTTGACAGTGGCCCATAATGATTTCTAGTTCTCCATCTCGGGGGAACCAGTCAGATTCAGATGGTTCAGACTCTGAGCGGACTTTGGATGTCATAGTTGAGGAGACTCCCATGCCTCCCCCACCCGTTCCTCCAGTTGTACCAGAAGGTGTGTCAGGACCTAGTGCCCATCCTCGTTGGGTATGAAGGTCAGTGTCGGCTGTTAGGGATTTCCCTCCAGGGTGTGGTCCCAGTTATTCCACCTCGAGACCACCTGTTCCTCCATCCTTTCTTTCAGGTGCATCCTCTCTGATCCCTTACCATGTTCATCGAGCGGTGAACCAGTCTTTGATCCGAGAGCAGAGCCCAGGGTTTGCAGTACAGCTTGACCAGATACCGGTTGGGCCTTTTCAGGGCATCCCTGCCCCTTCACCCGATGTACAGGAGAGAGTGCGATCCTTGACTCGGGCTGCTGTAGAGAGAGCCCGGACTATTGACCATTTCATTAGCTCCGAGTTTAGAGCTGTTCAGTATCAGGATCTCGTAAACTGGTTGGTATTTGAGTTAGAGTCCATCGGTGGTAGTGGCTAGATCAGAGTTGCTGCAGTGAGATACAGAGCTCGGAGTTGGTTTGTAGAAGTTCTGTAGGTGTTTTCTTTATGTATGTATATTATGTTGGTGTAGCTTGTATTAGGCGGAGGCTGCTATGACAGCCAATTTTGTTGTGTATTTAGTCTATTTCGAGTGTTGTACTATAGCTGTTGGATGAATTTATACTGTTATTGTTGGTTTTATCTTTATTGCACTATTGTTATTACTGTTACTGTTATTGTTGTATTTGTTGCTGGTTTTGTTAAATTGAGTTATGCATCGTGGATGGACCCCAAGTAACAAGGAAGGGAATATTTAATTGTGACAGCATTCTCCTGATGCATAAAAATGTTGTTACCCGAGGGGCATAATTTTCATATAAAATCTTTTTGTTGTGTTTCAGGAGAATGCCTCCCAAGAAGAATATCCCGTCCAATTCCTCCAGCAGGAAATCTGATAGGGGCCCAGCCATGGATGGATTACTAAATTTGTTGTGCTAACAGTCTAATCAGATGGCTCAACAGCAAGAACAATTCCAGCAGCAGCAATTCTTGCAACAGCGTCAACAACAGCAGCAATTCATACAACAACAACACCAACAAATCCAACAACAGTTGCAGCTTTCAACAGCAACCTCAGCCAAGAGAGCCAAACCAAACTGTTAGTTTTAAGTTGTTAGATCACACACACTGTAGAAGGGGGTTGAATACAGTGTATAGCACAATCAAATCAAATTCAAATAACACAAGTAACAGAAAATAGACTTTATTCAATGCAATAAACTCTGTTACAATATGGAACTGTCCTCTCTCAGTGATGAACAAATATCACGAGAGCTGCTACGGTTACAATGAATAATATTCTTGATAATGATAACACTTATAGTGTAAACCCTATGTCTGTGTTTATATATCACACAGTTACAAGATAATCGCTAATTGATATGGAATATAATTCTGCTTCCTAAAATATATCAATCAGTTATCTTTTCTTCCAAGTATTCCATTCTTCATAGAATTCCTTCATCATGCATATTTCTTCTTACGTTTGTCTTGATCTTCTTTCCTTTCAATTAGCCGCCTTCCTTATTTGAAAGTTTCCTGTAAGTCCTGATATTATCTTCTGATAAATATCTCCTGAACCTTAAGTACTGATGACTTAAGTTCTGGCTTCAGTATAAGTGCTGATTTCAGTTAAGTACTGATTTATCCTGTTCAAGTAAGATCTGAAAACTAAACATAAATCATATTAGACATGACATTATCAAATATATCTAACAATCTCCCCCAACTTGTAAATTAGCATAATATACAAGTTTAACAGATATTTGATGATGTCAAAAACATTAAGTACAAATGTATGAGAAATTGACTAGATAACTACAACTTACAGTCCTTAAAGCTTTACCAACTTTAACTTCTGATAACAACTTCAGTCTGTATATATATCAGAATTTGAGCAGTTGTAGATCTTGACTTGGCTTCACTTTCTGATCTCTCTGATGTCAGGAGTTGTTTTGAGATAGTTCTTTAACAAACATCTCTCACCATATCTGAGTTCATCAATCATCCTCCTTTTAGCATCTTTGAGTTCTGCAGAATCTTCACCAGTTTGGAAGATAGCAGCCCTGAGATCATTTATTCTAGCTTTCCTTAAGTCCTGATCCAGTCTGATCAAATATGCCTTGTCAGACTCAAGATTGAATTCTACAGCCTTATAACCCAGAAAGGTAGTTATAATCTTAGCAGAGTTAGGCTTCATCTCAACAATATCACCCTTGTGATCTCTGTACTTTGGAAGATATGTGCTGTCAGACTTTACAGAATATAGCCTTTTCTGTCTCTGAATTTGAGTCTTCAAATAATTTGCAGCACTTTCTGTTATTATGTCATTCACTTGAAGTAAGAATAAAACATGTTCCAGTTCCTCAAAATACTTCAGTGGAATAGCATTTTCCCTTATATGGTAAACCCTACCATATGTCATGAAATATAACAAAATGTGTTCTTTCAAGTAGGTATGGTAGACCATCTGTACAGATTCTAGTTGATACAATCTCTCAGGACTTGCTCCAACACCTGGTTCACTTAAGGAAGTTGGATCATTGGTTGTGTTATGTACTCTTCTTTCATCAGCACTACCCAATCCAGATTTATCTCTAGCTTCCTTTCCAATAACCACTCTTGCTTCAAAACCACTTGCTGCAGTCTTCAAAGGTTAAGTCTGTTTGGCTTTAGTGAAACCCGGTAGGAGTAACCTTGAGGATTTAACATGAACAATGTCAGAGGTTTCCATTGACTTATCTTCTGATATCAAGTCAACTTGAGCTATGTCAGAGGTTGCTTGCTTCAAGGTTATATCAAAACTAACTATATCTTGACTCTGAACAACTTGAGCCATGTCAGAAGTTGTCTTAGAAATCTTTCTTGAAGTCAGAGTAAGATCAGCATCTTCAACAGAAATTTCTTCATCCACAGGAGGCACATAAACCTTTACAGGTTCACCAACTTTTTCTTTGCCCTTGGACCTTGGATCTATCTGCAATTGTGATATGGCCTTGATTGCCACATGATTTGTCCTTTCTTTTATCACAATGCCTTTAGCCATAGGAAGTTTCTTTTTACCAACAGAAGCTTCAGATTTGGAGTTGAATTTTTCTGACTTAAGTCTAGCTTCGTCTTCCATTAGACTCTCAAAGTCCATTCCTGGATTTTCTTTCAGAAATAACCGTCTTGAAATTTCTTCATCAAGATCCAAAAGTTCATCAGAACTTATCCTTTTACCAGTATCAGAAGTTATTCTTTTCCCAGTATCAGAACTTGTTCCATGACTTGTAGTTCCAGCTCTTCTTAATGAGAGACCTCTACCTTGACCATGACCTCCACTCATTCCAGAGTTTCCCTGGTCATCTTTTTCATCATCCTTCCCCTTCAATGTCTTAAAAGTTTTGCATTTGGACTTAATTACTTTCTCCCCTTTTTTGGCATCAGCAGGTAAAAGAAGAGAGACAAGCAATTCCACTGAGGATTGGATTTCATCGAGTTGAGATTTCTGAGAAGCTTGATTTTTCAAAATTTCATCAATCTGAGATTTTTGCTTCTCTTGGGTTTTCTCAATGTAAGCAACTCTGTCAAAGGTAGGTTTGAAAAAGCTTTTCTTTTCAAGTTTCATAGTTGTTTCTTGCTTGAGTAAAGCTTCTTGAATTTTATGCACCTCGGCATGAGTTGTTGAATGTTGACCTTGAAGGTGTCTAGTACTCAATGCAGTAACTCGTAGCTATATCTTGAAATCATCATTAATTAGCATCTCATCAGCTTTTGCCAAGTGCTCAGCAAGAATTTTTTCAGATGGAACAAAGGTGACTGTGTTCCACTCCTTAGTCCACTCCTGTCCTCTAGGAGTTTCACTCCAAGATACTGGTGCATCTCCTCTAACAAACTTTTTGACTAGTTCAGCTTTTGAAGGAGCTTGTAGAGGTGCATGTCCAGAAGGACCAGCTTCATCAGCATCTGCATTTGTAGCAGCATCACCAGTATCATCAGCATTTGCAGCATCAGAACTGACAGAGTCAACATCCTCTGATAAAAGAACAGTATGAGAGGCTATAGAGGCTTCAACATCATCCTCTAAATGCTGATCTGCTTCCAAGTTCTGATCAACAGCCATATTCTGATGCTCACCTTTAGTATGATCTTCAATGTCTATATGCAGAGAAGGTGTTGTAGATAATTATGGAGTTTCATTAGCATCAGTAATTGGTGTTGTTGATGGATTGATTTGAGCTGGTGGAGCTTCTAAGTAGAGAACCTCAGGCACAATTAGGTTGTGAATATCAATCTCAGCACTTGTGCCTGGGTCTGCAGTAGATACTGGTTCATTGACAGTAGATACAGGTGGTGAAGATACTTTATCTTGAGCAGCTTCCTGAGTTGGTGACAATGGAGGTGGAGATGCAGTAGCTTCAACAAATTCTGGCTCTTTTGAGATCAGAGATTCCTGATCTCCTTCCTTAGCTGCTGCTTCCTCATCCTCTGAAACTGACTCAGCCCTATACCTTTGTGCTCTCTGTTTCTTGTATCTCTTTGAAGGTGGAGATTCCTTGGGAGTTTCATCTGAATACATCCTTCTAAGCCTTTTGAGAAGCTTAGATCCCCTAATTCCAGTATCCTTCTGAGAAGAGACTTTCTCAGCTTTTTCGACAACAGGTTCTGACACAGGAACCTTGTAACACCCCCAGATCCGGGGTCGGGGATCCGGGTTGTCACGGTCTTTCTTTCCACAATATCACTTCACTTAATTAATAATAAATAACCTCATGCTGTGACCCCATACTAACACACACCACAACCCGTTATAGTCTCAGAGATGAAATTGAAATAAGTACAAGTCTTTGAATCCACAATTTAAAATTTTTACAACCCAAAATGATTACTTGATAATTTACAGTTAATTGCCATTATCTGCCACAAGTTATAATTATACATAATTTGATTCTCAAAAGTAGATGGTCTGAACTACAATGGATCTACCTCTGCAGCTATAGCAGCTACAACATCATCGGGAAGACGCGGGGCGCTTCCCACGCGCTTGCGCTGGGTCTGCTGGAGTCTGGCCATCTCTCCTAACTGTTGTTGTGTGATGAAGAAATAAAGCAAGAGTGAGCCTTACAGCTCGCAAGATAATACATAGTGATAACAATAATATAAGTATCTAAATGGATACTCACTAGAATCTTTATCGTGTGTAAGATAATTACTTACTAGATATAATGTAAAAACAAGGAATGAAGTTACCAATACTTCACCACACTTATATCATTTATAAAGCTACTTGAACTACCACCGTTCAAAGTATTATAAGTTTTAAGAAAAACATCCCATAGATGAGACCACAAGTTAAGACTTGAATAGATTCAATCTTTGAAATATTATTGAATGAAAAAGTTATGAGATACTTTATTTAGTCCCGATATATATATATATCCACATATATATATCTCTAAAACATTTCCTGGAACCTCTGTTATGTAAAGTATGAACAGAGTTTGAAACATCCAATGAATTTTGGAAAGGAAAAGAATTTTGGCATAAACCAGATATCTTGCTGATCAGGCAAAGATACCCATAAGTAACCTTTTCTACTAGTAGATGGACGAATTCCCCACTGGTCATCACCCTGGCCGCATTAGGACCTATGCTGGACTGCCACTCAGCCACTTATGCATTTGATGGACTCCCACTGAGCCACTTACACTATCATGGACGCCCACTGAGCCCATGTTGCTTATGCCGACTCAATAGATGGACTTACTTCCCGAACGTTGGGTAAGTAATCAATTCATTTACCAAAACTGCAACCTTGTTGCGAATATAAAATACACCACAGAGCCGGATCCCTCAGATTTTAAGCGAGTATTTAAATCCCCTTAAAAAGGAAGATCTTAAATATAAAAATGAGTTTTGGGATCCGCTCTAACTTTTAAAAATCATTTTGAAGACTCGAAAACACTTTATAGAGTGTTTGGAGTAAAGCTGATTTAATGAAGTAAATCAGTCCCCAGAATATTTAGAAAATGACTGAATATTATTAATTAAATAATATTCCCATAAAGAATAATCTTTATAAAAATAATTAAAGTAGAAGTATTAAAATTTATACTTGAAACGAGTATTAAATAACCAAAGATATACTTATATGAAAGTATTATCTTCATTTGAATAATCGAAAATAAGTTTGATTATCGAAACATTATTCTTTAATAAAATACAGAATATATCTCAGCAAATAATCGGAGTCATAGATCCTCAAATGAATATTCAAATAATATTCATTAAATAATATAAACTGAGTCATAAGCCCTCGAATGAATATTCAAGTAATATTCAATAAATAATATAAAAGGAGTCATAAGTCCTCGAATAATATTCGAAATAATATTCAATAATAAAATAAAGTTAAAGTAATCGAATAACCCTTATTCGATTAATAGTTTTGAAAACTATGACCATATATATATATAAGTATATATATATATATATATATATCCACATATACAAAATCTACTCGGGATCCTCGACTTTTTAGAAAATATTTCCACCTTTGGGTCCCTATACTAAGGGTATACGCAAATACCGCTTATCTCTAGCATAGGTATTATGCAACGAATAAGAATTTGAACCAACAGATATATAAATCAAGAATACGAAACAGGCATGCATATATATACCATATCAGCATGCTTCAATATATCGCAACATTTGCTAATTAACCAACATGCATCTATCGCAAGATAATGCATATACATATATTCATCACAACAACAGTATAACGGGTAGAAAACTTGCCTGAGCGACTTGGGGGTGAGAAAGGCTCGGGACGAGTCTGATATCCTATAAACAACAAGTAAGTTGGAATTAAACCAAAATCACTTGTAAATCTATACTTTAACTAACTTAGACTCTAACGCTTGTTTTGCGCTCACTGATTTGCTTAAGTCACTCGGGTACCCGCGGCTCCACCATTTTTAATAATTTAACCTTTACGAGTTTTAAAGCGATTCTTTCGCGAATGTCTTACCAACTGCCTAACACACTTACCATAAATGTTTCATACATTAATTAACCCTTTTTGGTCTTTAACCTACATTTTAAAGTAAGGCGAGGGAAAAAGTTTCGTTCGCGAAACGCCGTTACTTGAAACGGTCGTTTCTCCTAAACCGTGCATCGGAATCGAACGAACTACATATCAAAACGAAGCTCGTAACATGAGCTATCTAAACATGGCAGTGGTCATAATCTAGCAGGGGGTTCTCGGGTCCTAATGCTATGCAAAAAAACAGTCCAAAGAAAATCGGACGTTATGACGGCTATGTTTACGCGATTTCCAAATTTTAAACCATACAAAACCAACCACAAACCAACCTCAAATCCAACATACAACCAACATCCATCCTTATCACATCATAACAACCCCAACCAATTCAATTTAATCATTCATACTTATGCCTAAACTTAACTTTAATCATACTTAAGTTCCTTTAAATCAAAACCACAACAATTACCATTCCATTTCACTACCATTCCAAATCCCAAACTCTAAATCATAACAACAAGCTACAATATCAACCCACTAATCAAAATAATCTTATAATATATAGGAATCTAGGGTTTGGAGATGGTATACCTTCCTTGAAGTGGTGGGTGGAGCTAGGAAGCCTTAAGAAGCTTGGAGAAGTCTTAAGAATGCTTGGATCTTCAAGAAAAACAAGAAAAAGTTCAAGTTAAAAACTTGAAAACACTATTCATTGTCTTCTTCTTTGATTAAATGAAGAAGATTGAGAAAGAATTAATGGCTTAAACTCATGATATAGTCCTAACTAAGCATGAAGATGATTAGGGAATTATCTTACCAATTTAGGAAGCTTGGATCTTGGATTTTGAAAAATCTTGCCTTTAAAAAGTAAGAAAGCCGAGAGCAATGAAGAACTAATGCCTTGGTTGCTTTTTGATTTTTGATGAGAATGATTTTTACTTGGCTTGGTTGACTTGTTTTGTATTTGATTTAGTCAATTACCTTCTTACCCTTGAAATTGTGTGGTTACAAAGCTACCACACCTCCTTCCTTCCCATGTCATGCTTATATCATCCTCATGATGTCATCCTCCCTTCCTTGTCCTCTTTCTATTGGTTGGATGACATCATTCCCACTAATCCCTTTGATTAACTTCCTAATCGTTTGCCTAATGACCGCTGATCTGTTATACGGTTCGCTTAACTTTCGTTCTCGTTTATCGTTTGAAGGATCACACCCGGGATCTTATTACTTAGGTTCCCTTAACCTTTCTCAATACATTATATTCCTTTTTATGATCCTCTATTATAATCCTTTAATTTAAATCCTTTTTATCCTGTTACCTTATACTCAATTCTCTCCGTATCTTGTGGATTTCCGGGAAAAACCAAAGTGTTCGGAATTGGATTCTGACGATCTTTACATACACTTATATACTTCATAGAGTACTAATAATATCCCAGAATATCCATAACAGAACCCCTACATAGTGTGGCGTGAAAAGTTTTCTCATTCAGCTAAAACACTATTCACAAGGGTTACAAAAAGTTGAAAATTTTGGGGTTATTACAGTCTCCCCTCCTTAAAAGGATTCCGTCCCGGAATCAAACAGAAAACAAATGGGGGTACTTTTCTAGCATTGTGCTCTCTAGTTCCCAAGTTGATTCTTCCACATTATGATTCTGCCATAGTACTCTGACTAGCTTGATCACTTTGTTCCGAAGCACCTGCTCCTTCTTATCCATAATCCTTACTGGCTTCTCCACGTAAGTTAGATCTGGCTGCATATCCACCTGCTCGTACTCCACTATGTGCCTGGCATCCCGATGATACCTCCTTAGCATTGACACATGGAACACATTATGAACTTGTTGCAAATTAGGGGGTAGGGCTAGCTCGTAAGCTAACTTTCCAATCCGTCTCAATATCTCAAAAGGTCCAATGTATCTTGGGCTTAGTTTTCCTTTCTTTCCGAACCTCATTAATCCCTTCCAAGGGGATACTTTCAGCAGTACTAAGTCCCCTACTTCATATTCCTTGTCCTTTCGGGCTAGGTCTGCATATTTCTTTTGTCTGTCTTGGGCTGTTACAAGTCGCCCTCTGATAAGATCCACTATATCTTTGGTCCTTTGGACCACTTCGGGTCCGAGCATCTTCCGCTTTCCTACTTCATCCCAGTATAAGGGAGATCGACACCTTCTTCCGTACAGGGCCTCATAAGGCGGCATTCCGATGCTAGCATGAAAGCTATTGTTATAAGAAAACTCGATCAACGGCAAGTGATCATCCCAACTTCCTTTAAGGTCTATTGCACAGACTCTCAACATATCCTCTAGTGTCTGGATGGTCCTTTCACTCTGTCCATCCGTTTGGGGATGGTACGCGGTACTCATATTTAACTTGGTCCCCGCACATTCCTGAAAGCTCCTCCAAAATCTGGAGTTGAACCTGGGGTCTCGGTCTGAGACAATGGACGCTGGGACTCCATGTCGCGTCACTATTTCCTTAAGGTAAATGTCCACCAGTCTATCGACTGTGTATCTCTCATTGATAGGAATGAAATGAGCTGACTTTGTCAGTCGGTCTATAATTACCCAAATGGCGTCGTGATTGGCTTTCGTCCTTGGAAAGCCTACAACAAAATCCATCGCTATCTGTTCCCATTTCCATTCGGGAATCTCCAGGGGTCGCAAAAGTCCACTGGGTCTCTGGTGCTCTGCCTTTACTCTTTGGCAAGTCAAACACTTGTTTACCCATTCTGCTACGTCCCTCTTCATGTTGGGCCACCAGTAATATTCCTTCAAATCCCTATACATCTTGGTACTGCCTGGGTGAATGGAATACCTTGAACTATGGCTTTCATCCAAAATCTCATCTTTAAGTTCTTGAACATTCGGAACCCAAATTCGGTAGGAGTACCTCATTATCCCTTTATCATCTTTCTCAGTATGGATCTCCTCTCCAGTCATTGACTCTCTGCCTTCATTCATTATTTTCTCCTGGCACAATCTGATCTTTTCCAATAACTCTGGCTGCATTGAGATCTCAAAAAGCTTTTCAGTTCCGGTTCCGGTTACCTTTACTTCTATTTCCATTCTCTCAAAATCTCTCATTAATTCTTCCGAAGTCGTTATCATTCTGAGTCTTTCCTTTCTACTAAGGGCATCAGCCACCACATTGGCTTTCCCTGGATGATAGAGAATCTCACAATCATAGTCCTTGATTAGTTCTAACCATCTCCTCTGGCGCATGTTGAGCTCTTTCTGCGTAAATATGTACTTGAGGCTCTTATGGTCTGTGAAAATCTCGCACTTCTCTCCATACAAGTAGTGCCTCCAAATTTTTAAAGCAAATACTATTGCCGCGAGCTCAAGGTCATGAGTAGGATATCTAACCTCGTATTCCTTCAATTGTCTCGACGCATACGCAATAACTCTACCGTGCTGCATAAGCACACATCCTAATCCTTTGTGCGACGCGTCACTATATATCACAAAATCTCCTTTTCCGTCCGGCAATGCCAATACCGGAGCCGTTATCAACCTTTTCTTTAATTCCTGAAAACTGTTCTCGCATTTCTCCGTCCATTCAAACTTCTCTGTCTTACGAGTAAGTCGTGTCAAAGGGGCTGCGATCTTCACAAAGTCCTGTACAAATCTTCGATAGTAGCCGGCCAATCCTATGAAACTCCTTACCTCTGTGGGTGTGGTTGGCCTTTCCCAATTTGAGACTGCCTCTATCTTGGAGGGGTCGACCAATACTCCTTCTTTATTGATCACATGTCCTAAAAACTGTACTTCATTCCGCCAGAATTCACACTTCGAGAATTTGGCATATAACTGCTCCTCTCTGAGTATTCCTAGAGCTATCCTCAAATGCTCTGCATGTTCTGCCTCAGTCCTTGAGTAGATCAAAATATCATCGATAAAAACTATCACACACTTGTCCAAGTACTTCTTAAATACTCTATTCATTAAATCCATGAAAGCCGCTGGGGCGTTGGTTAATCCAAAGGACATTACCAAGAACTCATAATGCCCATACCTGGTACGGAACGCTGTCTTGGAAATATCTTCGGGTTTAATCTTTAGTTGGTGATATCCAGTTCTCAGGTCGATCTTGGAAAAATAAACAGCATCCTTTAGCTGGTCGAACAGATCGTCTATTCTAGGCAATGGGTACCTGTTCTTTATGGTTAGCTTGTTCAACTCTCGATAGTCTATGCACAACCTCATGCTCCCATCTTTCTTCTTAACAAATAAAACTGGTGCTCCCCACGGAGACACACTGGGTCTTATCATACCCTTATCCAAGAGTTCCTGCAATTGGATAGCTAATTCCTTCATTTCTAACGGGGCTAACCGGTAAGGTGCTTTTGAAACTGGCGCCGTCCCTGGGGCCAACTCAATAGCAAATTCAATCACTCTATCGGGTGGTAATCCCGGAAGGTCTTGTGGGAATACATCTTCAAATTCGTTGACTACTGGAATATCTTGTAAATTGGGCACCTCCTTCTGCGTGTCCACCACATAGGCTAGGTAAGCCTCACTTCCTTTTCGTAGCATCCTTTTGGCCTGGGCCATAGTCAAAAATTTCTGCGTCTGCCTCTTTCCTCTAAATATAACTTCTTTCTTCCCGGGGATATTTAACTTAACTTTCTTCCCTTTACAGTCTATCTGAGCATCGTTGCTAGATAGCCAGTCCATTCCCAAAATCACATCAAACTCCCCTAATTTAAAAGTAATCAGATCAACACTGAAAGATTGCTCCCCTATGCCTATCTCACAGGCGGGGTGAATCTGGTTAACAGGAATAATTTCATGATTGGCTATTTCTACTTGTAAGGTTTCTATCAAGGGTTCAGCCTTAAGTCTTAACTTACGCGCAAGGTCCTTTGATATAAAAGATTTAGTTGCTCCCGAATCAAATAAAACATTTGCACTGACTGAATTTAGAGAAAGGGTACCTGCTATCACATCTGAATCTTTCATAGCATCCTGGACTGTCATGTTGAAAGTCCTCGCAGTAGGTGGCTTATTAGAAGCAGCCCTGCTTGCTCCCGAAGCTGCTGGTTTGTTCATTGGGCATTCCTTCTTCCAATGACCCGGGCGTCCACACTGATGACAAGTGGTGGTTGGAATGACGGCAGGGATTGATGATGGGCACTTAGTTGAATAGTGGTCTTCCCGACCGCACTTAAAACAGGTTACTGGCCTTCCTTTACACTCCCCAGTGTGATTCCTTCCACATATGTTACAGGCTGGCAATGGGGGTCGAGACTGGTTGGAATAGGACATTCTTGACTTCTGGCCGCCCTGGCTCACACTCACACTCATTGGCCGCTTAAACCCAGTGTTCCTTCCTGGTAGGGACACTGCTCCTCGATTAAATCTAGTTGGGAAGCTCCTTCCTACGGAACCTCCACCCATGCTCATACTTTTCCTCTTTATTCCTTTCTCCTCTCTTTCCTTCTGCATCTGTTCACTTCCAACTTCTACAATCGTTGCCTTTTGCACCAGAGTGGCATAGTCCGTAAGCTCAAGGATTGCCACCCTATTCTGAATCCACGGTTTCAGTCCCTGCTGAAACCTCCTAGCTTTCTTTTCCTCGGTGCTCACAAACTCCGGCACAAACCTTGATAACTCAGTAAATTTCGCCTCGTACTCTGCTACAGACAAGTTATTCTGCTTTAGCTCCAAGAACTTGAGCTCCATCTGGCTTTCCATAAACCTCGGGAAATACTTTCCCAGAAACAACTGACTAAATCTCTCCCAGGTTATAATAGCATCTGTCTCCATGTTTTTCTTGGCCTCCCACCAGTAGTTAGCTTCTCCTTTCAGAAGGTAGGTAGCAAATACAGTCTTCTGTGCCTCCTCGGTACTCAAAATCTCAAAAGATTTCTCCATTTCCTTTAACCATGCCCTTGCCTCAACTGGGTCGGCTGATCCGTGGAACTCAGGGGGCTTAAGGGACTTAAAAGCCCTGAAAGAGTTTGCCACAGCATTGTTACTTCCTTGAGGGGGTGGGTTGGGTTGACGTTCCAAATTCTGCCTTAGGAGTTGCATGAACTGGCTCATGGGATCCATGCCTGGGTTTGGTACTGGTTGCTCAACCTCGGTTTCTCCTTCTTCAGCCTCTATCTCAAATCCCTCAACATCATATGTTTCCTCTTCCTTTTCATACAGGGAGTCATCCTGTTCCACATAATCCTCATCTTCCTCTTCACTGTGTTCTTGGTTTCTATTGTCCTGATTATGGCTTCCCTGGTCCTCAGATCCAGGATTCGCCCTAGTTCCAATCTTTCTTGGCGGCATAATTCTGATAACAATAAAAACAATTATTGGGAAAATTCAACGTTAGGTCACAATCATATACAACATTGTGCCTTGCACAGCTCTTATAATGGGGAGAACGTATATCACAATTCTATTATTTTAAGAAAGTTCTAATACGAAGGGCAGTAATAATAATGATAAAACAGTGATCCCGTCACTATGGAACTGAACTGAAAGGAAACAAATATATACATAATGCGAGAATACATAGTTTGATCTGGTCAAAAGTACAACAGTGCTACAGTCATCTGTCCCAAAAGTGATACACAAGAGTCTATCTGTCTAGTCAGAAAAAGGGATGCTATATACAAGTCAACTATCCCGGAAAATTGGCTCTTACTAAGGCCTCGGCTAACTAGACAACTAGACTATTCCATCATCAATCCTGAATCACACACCGGAGCGGGTCAGCTCCCAAACCCTTTCCATCGCACGACGGAAGATATAGTCGGCCTGCCGCCTGGAGATCCTACCATGCCTGTCCCCCTGGAGAGATCTGAGTCTCGCTCGGGACGTGAGCTCTATCCCCGTAAGCTCCCTCCTCAAGGATCGGGGTATAGAAGCCCTAGTCTCATAAGCTCGGGTACGCCTACCCGCCCTCTCTGCATCCAACTCCCTCCTGGCCTCATCTAGTCGGCCCTCGGCAACAGCCACTCGGGTCCTCAATACATCCTGAACATATCCATGAGCTAACGAAGACTGCCTGTGGGCAGGGTCAAGAGGTGGTGAATCCGGAGCCGCTGAGGGTGCCTCCTCGGTCTGCCTAGGCTCGGAAGTATGGGTCTCTGAGCTGTCATCATCAGGAATCCAAGATAGTGGTGGAGGGGTAGGGGCTCTGACCACCGGAAGTGTGGGTAAAGGGATACCAGCATACACTACCATAGATCCAACACGCTCCTCAGCTACTGGGACCTCATCCGGGTCCTCCTCATCTGTAATAGCAATAACCTCTGTCTCTGACTCCTCTGAGGGGTCCTCCTCCATCTCAGGCTCCTCCTGATCCTCAACATCTAGCAATGCCTCATCATGCTCACGCTCGAATATCTCTGGGTCCTCTATCTCAGGTGCCTACACATTAAACGAGCTAAGTTACTATCATGATACTTATAAGGGTTCCCGTAAGGGTTTTAACTGTCAGCACTACTTTAAGTAGTCCGACCATGAACTTGGCAAGAGTTCTTATTATCTTTGTGAGTTTGTTATTATATCGTCGCATCATCTCTGAGGTTTATAACGCTTAGCTCTGATACCATTTCTGTAACACCCCCAGATCCGGGGTCGGGGATCCGGGTTGTCACGGTCTTTCTTTCCACAATATCACTTCACTTAATTAATAATAAATAACCTCATGCTGTGACCCCATACTAACACACACCACAACCCGTTATAGTCTCAGAGATGAAATTGAAATAAGTACAAGTCTTTGAATCCACAATTTAAAATTTTTACAACCCAAAATGATTACTTGATAATTTACAGTTAATTGCCATTATCTGCCACAAGTTATAATTATACATAATTTGATTCTCAAAAGTAGATGGTCTGAACTACAATGGATCTACCTCTGCAGCTATAGCAGCTACAACATCATCGGGAAGACGCGGGGCGCTTCCCACGCGCTTGCGCTGGGTCTGCTGGAGTCTGGCCATCTCTCCTAACTGTTGTTGTGTGATGAAGAAATAAAGCAAGAGTGAGCCTTACAGCTCGCAAGATAATACATAGTGATAACAATAATATAAGTATCTAAATGGATACTCACTAGAATCTTTATCGTGTGTAAGATAATTACTTACTAGATATAATGTAAAAACAAGGAATGAAGTTACCAATACTTCACCACACTTATATCATTTATAAAGCTACTTGAACTACCACCGTTCAAAGTATTATAAGTTTTAAGAAAAACATCCCATAGATGAGACCACAAGTTAAGACTTGAATAGATTCAATCTTTGAAATATTATTGAATGAAAAAGTTATGAGATACTTTATTTAGTCCCGATATATATATATATATCCACATATATATATCTCTAAAACATTTCCTGGAACCTCTGTTATGTAAAGTATGAACAGAGTTTGAAACATCCAATGAATTTTGGAAAGGAAAAGAATTTTGGCATAAACCAGATATCTTGCTGATCAGGCAAAGATACCCATAAGTAACCTTTTCTACTAGTAGATGGACGAATTCCCCACTGGTCATCACCCTGGCCGCATTAGGACCTATGCTGGACTGCCACTCAGCCACTTATGCATTTGATGGACTCCCACTGAGCCACTTACACTATCATGGACGCCCACTGAGCCCATGTTGCTTATGCCGACTCAATAGATGGACTTACTTCCCGAACGTTGGGTAAGTAATCAATTCATTTACCAAAACTGCAACCTTGTTGCGAATATAAAATACACCACAGAGCCGGATCCCTCAGGTTTTAAGCGAGTATTTAAATCCCCTTAAAAAGGAAGATCTTAAATATAAAAATGAGTTTTGGGATCCGCTCTAACTTTTAAAAATCATTTTGAAGACTCGAAAACACTTTATAGAGTGTTTGGAGTAAAGCTGATTTAATGAAGTAAATCAGTCCCCAGAATATTTAGAAAATGACTGAATATTATTAATTAAATAATATTCCCATAAAGAATAATCTTTATAAAAATAATTGAAGTAGAAGTATTAAAATTTATACTTGAAACGAGTATTAAATAACCAAAGATATACTTATATGAAAGTATTATCTTCATTTGAATAATCGAAAATAAGTTTGATTATCGAAACATTATTCTTTAATAAAATACAGAATATATCTCAGCAAATAATCGGAGTCATAGATCCTCAAATGAATATTCAAATAATATTCATTAAATAATATAAACTGAGTCATAAGCCCTCGAATGAATATTCAAGTAATATTCAATAAATAATATAAAAGGATTCATAAGTCCTCGAATAATATTCGAAATAATATTCAATAATAAAATAAAGTTAAAGTAATCGAATAACCCTTATTCGATTAATAGTTTTGAAAACTATGACCATATATATATATATATATATAAGTATATATATATATATCCACAGATACAAAATCTACTCGGGATCCTCGACTCCCGGTTTTAGAAAATATTTCCACCTTTGGGTCCCTATACTAAGGGTATACGCAAATACCGCTTATCTCTAGCATAGGTATTATGCAACGAATAAGCATTTGAACCAACAGATATATAAATCAAGAATACGAAACAGGCATGCATATATATACCATATCAGCATACTTCAATATATCGCAACATTTGCTAATTAACCAACATGCATCTATCGCAAGATAATGCATATACATATATTCATCACAACAACAGTATAACGGGTAGAAAACTTGCCTGAGCGACTTGGGGGTGAGAAAGGCTCGCGACGAGTCTGATATCCTATAAACAACAAGTAAGTTGGAATTAAACCAAAATCACTTGTAAATCTATACTTTAACTAACTTAGACTCTAACGCTTGTTTTGCGCTCACTGATTTGCTTAAGTCACTCGGGTACCCGCGGCTCCACCATTTTTAATAATTTAACCTTTACGAGTTTTAAAGAGATTCTTTCGCGAATGTCTTACCAACTGCCTAACACACTTACCATAAATGTTTCATACATTAATTAACCCTTTTTGGTCTTTAACCTACATTTCAAAGTAAGGCGAGGGAAAAAGTTTCGTTCGCGAAACGCCGTTACTTGAAACGGTCGTTTCTCCTAAACCGTGCATCGGAATCGAACGAACTACATATCAAAACGAAGCTCGTAACATGAGCTATCTAAACATGGCAGTGGTCATAATCTAGCAGGGGGTTCTCGGGTCCTAATGCTATGCACAAAAACAGTCCAAAGAAAATCGGACGTTACGACGGCTATGTTTACGCGATTTCCAAATTTTAAACCATACAAAACCAACCACAAACCAACCTCAAATCCAACATACAACCAACATCCATCCTTATCACATCATAACAACCCCAACCAATTCAATTTAATCATTCATACTTATGCCTAAACTTAACTTTAATCATACTTAAGTTCCTTTAAATCAAAACCACAACAATTACCATTCCATTTCACTACCATTCCAAATCCCAAACTCTAAATCATAACAACAAGCTACAATATCAACCCACTAATCAAAATCATCTTATAATATATAGGAATCTAGGGTTTGGAGATGGTATACCTTCCTTGAAGTGGTGGGTGGAGCTAGGAAGCCTTAAGAAGCTTGGAGAAGTCTTAAGAATGCTTGGATCTTCAAGAAAAACAAGAAAAAGTTCAAGTTAAAAACTTGAAAACACTATTCATTGTCTTCTTCTTTGATTAAATGAAGAAGATTGAGAAAGAATTAATGGCTTAAACTCATGATATAGTCCTAACTAAGCATGAAGATGATTAGGGAATTATCTTACCAATTTAGGAAGCTTGGATCTTGGATTTTGAAAAATCTTGCCTTTAAAAAGTAAGAAAGCCGAGAGCAATGAAGAACTAATGCCTTGGTTGCTTTTTGATTTTTGATGAGAATGATTTTTACTTGGCTTGGTTGACTTGTTTTGTATTTGATTTAGTCAATTACCTTCTTACCCTTGAAATTGTGTGGTTACAAAGCTACCACACCTCCTTCCTTCCCATGTCATGCTTATGTCATCCTCATGATGTCATCCTCCCTTCCTTGTCCTCTTTCTATTGGTTGGATGATATCATTCCCACTAATCCCTTTGATTAACTTCCTAATCGTTTGCCTAATGACCGCTGATCTGTTATACGGTTCGCTTAACTTTCGTTCTCGTTTATCGTTTGAAGGATCACACCCGGGATCTTATTACTTAGGTTCCCTTAACCTTTCTCAATACATTATATACCTTTTTATGATCCTCTATTATAATCCTTTAATTTAAATCCTTTTTATCCTGTTACCTTATACTCAATTCTCTCCGTATCTTGTGGATTTCCGGGAAAAACCAAAGTGTTCGGAATTGGATTCTGACGATCTTTACATACACTTATATACTTCATAGAGTACTAATAATATCCCAGAATATCCATAACAGAACCCCTACATAGTGTGGCGTGAAAAGTTTTCTCATTCAGCTAAAACACTATTCACAAGGGTTACAAAAAGTTGAAAATTTTGGGGTTATTACAAACCTGTTCCTCACTGTCTGATTCATCTCTCAGAACAATCCTCCTTCTCTTCTGTGGTGTCTGAGGTACAGTCTGTGTCCTCTTGAGATTTGAAGATGAAGGCCTCACAGTATGTGTCGATGATGAAGGTTGAGATATCTGCGAAGGTTTGATATATGTTCTGATAGAGGGCTGAGTAGGTTGATGTGTATATGTGGTATGTTCTGATGGTTGTTGTTGTTTCTGGGATGTGTTGGTGGGTTGAATATTAAGATAAACAGATCTGTAGGTTTGAGGATCAGCATTTACCATGATCTGTTTGACAGACTGAGGTATCTGTAAGGGTCTAACTACCTTTTTCTTAAGGTCAATATTTACCAAATCATTAAAAGCCCGTGTTGCAAGTTTAAAGGGTGGAATTAAAGAACTGGCTAGTTGAGGGTCATCAG
Source organism: Apium graveolens (assembly GCF_009905375.1). Classification (NCBI taxonomy): domain Eukaryota; kingdom Viridiplantae; phylum Streptophyta; class Magnoliopsida; order Apiales; family Apiaceae; genus Apium; species Apium graveolens. The sequence goes on from NC_133656.1 coordinate 115,051,900, forward strand.
CACAACAAAAAGTATATATAAGCTGACATAATCTAGCAAAGTATACTACATTCCTATCCTCTATCATCCTATCCCCTATAAAGCCTAGCACAGCTCTTGCAAAATCAAAATGAGTTTGGTGAATAATAGCATACCCGATGTGTTGACTTATAATTGGAATGGCATCAAAGTTAGAACACTTATTGGCGAATGCCTTAGTGATGCAGTCGAAGAAAAAGCTCCATTCCTTCCTAATATGTGCCCTTTTCAACTGTTCAAGCTTGGCCAAACTCTTCTCATACCCCAAATTGGCCATGAGCTGCTGTAGAACGGGTTCCTCCGCTGTTGAGAAAATGCAGCCTTCTGGTAAGTGTAAAGCTTTACGAACTGCTCCAGGAGTTACCACATGCTCAACATCATTTACTTCAAAAATAATGCTTGGAGTACCAGTAGCACCACCATTATCAAAATGCCCAGTCCGCCAGAACGTCAGAACTTGTTGGCTTGAAATTACTTGAGGTTGGGTCAACGCATACCCAATCTCACTGTATGCTAGAAGATCATGCACAAAGTGCAAATCAGATGGAGCTTCTGCATGGTTCAAGATTGCAGCATAGTTGTTGGGTACAAACTTGGCTCCATCTATAATCAAATCCTTAGGTGCCATGAGAAAAATTGAAAAGTTAGGTTTCCTGAAAGGTGTTTGATAAAATATCTGTATGAAAAAGAACGTCAGGAGATGAGAGAGAATAGAAGTAAAGAAAGAGAGATAAAGTGTGAAAGTAAATAAAAGATTTTACAATCTTCTCTCTCTTTTACTTATACATGGTAGAAAAAGTAACCGTTGGACACCTGTCAGACATGCAGCAGTAAAGGATAATTAATGGGCACGGGAATACAGTAATCATTACTTATCACATGCAGTTTTTAAGGAAAAATTGTTCCACCTACCAAGTAATCCCATTAATTAATGTAGTTCAGTTTTAGTTTAAAATTTAAAATTGTTCCCACTTAATAAATTATTTCCACTGCGAGACCAATATTCTGTAAAAATATGACTAATGATAAAATGACCATAAAGAAACCAAGTAACAAATATTGACACGTCAGAATCAGAACTTGATTTGTATTAGAGTTAAAACGGTCATCAGAATATGGGTAAATCAGGATTTAAAAATGCATCAGAATATCGAATGACTCAAAGACAAAATCTTGCATAAATATAAGATTTCATTAATATATTGAGCAAATTCATTCCATGAAATTTAAAGTACATCAGAAAAGTACAAGATTGTCCTAAGCTACAAATCCTAACATCAACAGCTTTTGTCCTAAGCTTTAGAAGCCAGACAGAGCAGACAGTGAAGAGAAACAGGGAGCAGAAACTATTTCTTCTTCCTACTCTCAACAAAAAGAACAGCGAGACGAATGATTCGCTCCTGCTGTCGGAGATGACGGAGATGTAGATCTCTTCGAACTGTCAACAGATCACGTTTAATGATCTCTGGAAATTAAATCCAGAGATTGTGAGGGATGTTGTTGATATGGTATGGAGTTGAAATTCCATTGAGAAAAACATGTACTGTCTCAGTACCATAATTGTAAAACCAGCCAAACGCAGCCATTTTTGGTGATAAGAATAAACGAGAGTGAGTATGTGAGAAAATGAGAGATGTGCTGGCTGAAACGAAGTGTTGGTTTATATAGCCAATGGAATGTCAGGAGATCAGGGAAAATTTAATGAATATAGGTAGAAATAATTCTACCTCGTCTCCCTAGACTGATGAGAATAAAAACAGCTATTGGAAGTGTAAAACAGGATTTAATGCGCACATGAACAAGTAAAAATTATTGTGCATGGACGTGTACCACCAACCCTAATTGTATTGACTGTTAATATCTCACCCAAACATATTCTGATTTTAAATAAGACTGTTTCAGATTTTAACCACAAATAAGTCAAGTAAAGAATCAGAGTGTAATATCAGAACTTAGACTTATATCAGAACTTAACAGTCATCAGAACATGATTTCTTAACTCGAAAAGTAAATGCCTATTTCTGCAATTCGTCACACAAATTCTGATTGCATTTCTTCAGAACTTAATCATCAGAACTTCCATCATAACTTGTCCTCAAAATTTATGCAATCTGACACATAAACTGTTCATCTAAAACATCATTTATCACCACAGTAATTTTTATCATTCATATGGAGTATATGTGTGTGCAGTAAGCTAAATATCAGATAAAGATAAAAGTCTGATTCACTTGAATATATCTTAAAAATAAGGCATAACTAAGAAATTTACTCAAGACCTGTCATGATTCTGAAGTCTACCTTAGAATGAGTTCATGCATGAGTCTACCTCAACTATTTTGTGCTTATTTTATGCATCTTTTGAAATTCCATTTTACAGTGTCTTCTCAGTGTAAGTGAGTCACGACTGCTTATCAGAATTTATGCTATTATCAGAGTATTTCTCCAGTAATCATAGAGCGTGAAAAGTCACCAAGAAAAATATTTATTTTTGCTTTTCAGATACATATTACTTAATACCAGCAATGCACTTGGGTCTTCCCTTTCACAATTTTTACTCTAGATCTTAAAGGAGTACCTGATTTTTATTCTTTTTCTTTTCCTTTTCTTTTGATAAGTGAGGCTTATCAGCACTTAGTACATTCATCAGATTTACTAACATCAGAACTTAACAGATGAGAAGCATTATTCTATTTTTTGACTTAGTAATAAGATAGACAAAGTAAACTTAACTAAGCTCAATATCTAAATTTGCTTGTGTCAATAGATTTCCACATAAATAATTACTTCTAATATGGGATTTGTTAGTATATTAAAGACTACTAGGTTATCATCTAGCATATTTATCCTCATTGGATTGAATAATCACAGAAACATGCATATCATTTTCAGAATTTAGAGATTCACATCAGACAACAATCAGTACTTAAGCAATTTTCAATTAGGCACAGAATACAAAAAGATAGTAATATCTGTAAATACTGATCATAAAGTCTGATGCATCAGAACAAAAGCTAAGCAGATTTATAGAATAAACCTGAAACCATTCCAAGTTCATTTACCAATCTTGTAAAAGTGGCTTCACACAGTGGTTTGGTGAAGATATCTGCTAGTTGTTGATCTGTTGGAACAAAATGCAATTCCACTGTACCTTCATCCACATGTTCCCTTATGAAGTGCTACCTAATGCTGATGTGCTTTGTCATTGAGTGTTGAACTGGATTACCTGTCATAGCAATAGCACTTTGATTATCACAGTAAATAGGGATTTTAAAATATGTTAACCCATAATCGAGTAACTGATTCTTCATCCAAAGAATCTGTGCACAACAGCTTCCTGCAGCAATGTATTCTGCTTCTGCAGTTGATGTGGAAATTGACTTTTGTTTCTTGCTAAACCAAGAAACCAATCTGCCTCCAAGAAATTGGCAGCTTCCACTCGTGCTTTTCCTGTCAATTTTGCAACCTGCAAAATCTGTATTTGAGTAACCTATTAGTTTAAAATCTGATTCTCTGGGATACCACAATCCCAGATCAGCTGTTCCCTTAAGATACTTGAAGATTCTTTTCACAGCTGTTAAGTGAGGTTCTCTTGGATCTGCTTAAAATCTTGCACAAAGACAGGTAGCATACATGATATCAGGTCTACTAGCAGTTAGATAGAGTAAAGAGCCAATCATACCTCTGTAATCAGTAATATCTACTGATTTACCAGTATCCTTATCCAGTTTTGTTGCAGTGGCCATGGGAGTGGATGCACTTGAACAATCTTGCATTCCAAATTTCTTCAGCAAATTTCTGGTGTACTTGGTTTGACAAATAAAAGTGCCTTCTTCATTCTGCTTGATTTGAAGGCCCAGAAGATAGCTAAGTTCCCCCATCATACTCATTTGATATCTTGACTGCATCAGTTTGACAAACTTCTTGCAAAGTCTGTCCTTTATAGAACCAAAGATGATATCATCAACATATATCTGAACCAAAAGTAAGTCCTTTCCATGCTTGAGGTAGAACAGTGTTTTGTCTATAGTTCCTCTGTTAAATCCACTTTCCAGAAGAAACTGAGCTAAAGTCTCATACCATGCTCTTGGAACTTGCTTATGGCCATAAAGTGCTTTATCAAGCCTGTAGACATGATTTGGATATTTGGGATCTACAAAGCCTGGAGGTTGTTCAACATATACTTCCTCTTCCAATTCTCCATTGAGAAAAGCACTTTTCACATCCATTTGAAAGACAGTAAACTTTTTGTGAGCAGCATAAGCCAAAAATATCCTTATGGCTTCCAATCTAGCAACTGGTGCAAATGTTTCATCATAATCAATTCCCTCCTGTTGAGAATATCCTTTTGCAACCAGCCTTGCTTTATTCCTTGTAATTATGCCATCATTATCAGATTTGTTTCTGAACACCCACTTTGTACCAACAACAGATCTGTTCTTTGGTCTTGGCACTAGGGTCCAGACTTTGTTTCTTTCAAATTCATTTAACTCTTCATGCATTGCTTGCACCCAATCAGCATCTTGAAGAGCTTCTTCCACTTTCTTTGGTTCAGTCTGAGAAAGAAAAGAATTATAAAGACATTCACTTGAAGTAGCTGTTCTAGTTCTAACACCTGCATCAGGATTTCCAATTAATAAGTCAGGTGTATGTGATTTAGTCCACTTCCTTGTAGATGGAAGGTTTTCTCTAGAACTGGATGTTCCCCCATAATCCATGCCATCTTCATCTACATTTTCTGATGCTCCCCCTGAAACTATGCTCTCTGAGTTGGATCCTTCAGAATTTAAGTTTTCAGAACTATCAGAACTTGGCTTATCAGAACTTGATGAAACAGAACTTGAAGGGGCAGTTGTATGTTCTGATGCTTCTTGAGATATGGTTGTATCTTCAGTATGCTCCCCCTGTACAGGTGCATCTTCCTTTGGCATAGTCACCGCAGTTTCAATAACATCAGAGTTTAATCCATCAGAGTTTGTAGTATCAGGATTTAGACTGTCAGGATTTTCAATATCAGAATTTAAGTCTTCATTGTCGAATCTCAGCTGATCATGATCATTGAAATCTTCAAGTCCGGTAATCTTCTTATCATCAAAGGAGACATTGATAGATTCCATGACAACCCTTGTTCTTAAATTGTAGACTCTGAAGGCTTTTGTGGAAAGTGGATATCCAACAAAAATTCCTTTATCAGCTTTTAAATCAAATTTGGATAGTTGTTCAGGATGAGTCTTAAGAACAAAACACTTGCATCCAAATACATGAAAATACTTCAGATTTGGCTTCTTTTTCTTCACCATCTCATATGGTATCTTTCCATGCTTGTTAATGAGTGTTGCATTCTGAGTAAACAAGTAGTTTGCACAGCTTCAGCCCAAAAATAGGTTGGGAGCTTTGCTTCATCAAGCATAGTTCGTGCAGCTTCAATAAGAGTTCTATTCTTTCTCTCAACAACTCCATTTTGCCGTGGAGTTCCAGGAGCAGAAAATTCCTGCTTGATTCCCTGGTCTTTGCAGAACTCTTCCATTGTCAAATTCTTGAACTCAGTGTCATTATCACTTCTTATTATCTTCACAGAATCTTTGACCAATTTATCCAGTTGTGCAGTTTCACTTTTTATGTGCAAGAAATACACCCATGTGTATCTGGTGAACTCATCCATTATGACCATAGCATATTTCTTCTTTGCAATAGACATGACATTCACTGGACCAAATAGATTAACATGTAGTAGGTGATAAGGCTCAAAAATTGATGATTCAGTCTTGCTCTTGAATGAAGATTTTCTTTGTTTAGCCTTCTGACAAGAATCACAAAGGCCATCAGGAGCAAATACTGACTTTGGAAGTCCTCTCACAAGATCTTTCTTGACTAGTTCATTTATATTATTGAAATTTAAATGAGAGAGTTTCTTGTGCCGGTTCCAGCTTTCTTCAATTGATGCTCTACTCATCAGACAGATTGCAGAACCATCAGTACTTGTTGAAAGCTTGGCTTCATAAATGTTACCATGCATGTATCCTTTCAGAACAACTTTGCCTGTAGATTTGCTTACAACTTCAAAGTGTTCTTCAAAGAAATCCACATGATAACCTCTGTCACAGATTTGACTAACACTCAGCAAATTATGTTTAAGTCCTGAGACCAGAGCTACTTCTTTAATGATGACATTCCCAAGATTGATATTGCCATATCCCATTGTTTTTCCAATGTTGCCATCTCCATAAGAAACACTTGGGCCAGCTTTCTTCACAAAGTCTGATAGCAGGGCTTTATTTCCAGTCATATGTCCTGAACATCCACTGTCCAGAACTAAGATGTTTTCCCTGTTGCCCTACAATCACAAAGACCACTAATGATTAGTTTTAAGGACCCGGACTTGCTTGGATCCTGTGGCCTTATTAAGTTGCTTAACATTTGCAGTGGATTTTGCATCAGAGTCTATGTTAACATTTTTCTTATCAGCATTTATACTATCAGACTTTGTATCAGAACTTACACTAGAAGGAACAATGCTAAATTTCTTTAAAGAAGATTTTATTTGATAATAATCATAGTACAAACTATGATATTTCTTAAAAGTATAAATGGAATGCCATAAACTACCACAATAAAAACAAGGATTTTGTGGCTTATATCTAACAGATTGACTCTTAACTCCTGACTTTGAAGGTAAGGAATTTATGTTCTTATTCTTCCTGCAAAAAGAAGCCAGATGGTTAAAACTTCCACAGTTATGACATGTTTTTCTAGGAGCATTAGGAATAGGCTTATAATCATTGCTTTTATTCACACCTTCCTTTCCATTCCTATTTTTTCTAGGCGATTGTACCTTGTTTACATTCTTAACATCTTTCAGTTTATGCTTAAGCTGCTTCTTTGTCATTAAGCCTACGTTTACTTCAGTTGTCCTTTCCTGTTTTAGTTTGTCAGAAGTTAATTCCTCTTTAACTTCTGATTTCTCAGTATCAGACTTTACAGGTACAAACTTAACAGGTTTTAGCTTTGGCTTTTGTTTAACAACTTTAGGCTTAATTTCTACAGTTCCTTTATCATTCTTATCATCTCCATAACCTAAGCCCTCTTTCCAGTTTCCACTACTGAACAAATTCTGAGTTGTTCTGCCAGAGTTAGTCCAAGTCCTGATAATCTCTCTTTCCTTTTCTAGCTCAGTTTTTAGAGATTCATTCATTTTAAGTACTTCATCCCTAACATAGAAAGCATCATCTCTATCTTTCTGAGTTTGATGGAACATGACTAACTCTTTTTCTAAATAATCATTCCTCTTTTTACAAGCAAGATTTTCAGAAGTTAATATTTCACATGTTAAAGTTTGATCTCTATAACTAATGAACATGGTTTTAAGATATCTTTTCAACTCATTAATATCATCAGTATGAAAGGCATAAGTAGATTGAGGTACCTTTAACTCAGCAGCATCAGAACTGCTATCAGTATTTGCCATATCAGCATTTGCCATCAAAGCATAGTTCTCCTCTCTTTCAGAATCTGAAGTGTCTGTCCAGCTTTTCTTCTGTGTGACAAGAGCCTTGCCTTTGTCACTCTTCACTTTCTTGTAATCAGGAGATATGTGGCCTTTTTCACCATAGTTGTAGCATTTGACATTTGTGTAATCTCCTCTGTCAGACTTTCCTCCTTTGCCTTCAGACTTTCTGAAATTCCTCTTATCAGAACTTGCACCTTTCCTGGAAAGCTTCTTTCCCTTCCTGAACTTTCTGTATGCAATCCTTGCGATTCTTTTCACCATAAGAGCGCACAACTTCATCATCTCTTCATCAACATCCATCTCAGGAAATCTTTCAGTTTCTGAGTCATCATCACTATCAGAACTTGATGACTCAGTATCAGATTTTGTGATGAGCGCTTTTCCCTTGCCTTTCCTTGAGGTAGCTGCCTTGGGGGATTCTTCTTCAGCCTTAAGAGCAACTGTCCTTGACTTTCCTCCTTTTCTCTTGCTTCTTTGTTCCATCTCAAGTTCATGAGTCTTGATCATCCCATAAATTTCATCAAGAGTTGTTTCTTCAAGATTATAGTTGTCTCTTATAGTTGTTGCCTTCAAATCCCAACTTTCAGGAAGAGCTAACAGAAATTTAAGGTTTGAATCTTCAATATCATACTCCTTATCAACTAGTGACAAATCATTCAAGAGTTTGACAAATCTGTCATATAAATCAGTCAATGACTCATTAGACTTTGAGTCAAAGTGTTCATACTCTTGAGTGAGTATTGTCTTCTTGTTCTTCTTAATCGAATCAGTTCCCTGGCACCTTATCTCTAACGCATCCCATATCTCTTTTGCAGTCTTGCAGTTAATTACCCTGTTCGGCATTACATTATCAATGGCACTATGCAGCAAGTGTCATACCTTAGCATCCTTAGCAATTGATGCGATATCTTCAGCAGTGTAATCACTCTTCTCCTTTGGTACAGACTTTGCTGCTTCACCTGCAACTGTAACAACGAGTTTTGTTGGCTTGTGAGGTCCTTCATGGATTCTGTCAAGATATTCTGGATCAGTAGCTTCTAGAAATATAGTCATCCTCACCTTTCATATGGAATAATCAGATGGTTTCAGTATGGGAACTCTAATGATCTCATATCGACTGTGGATTTGAGTCTTTGGAGGTTCTTCAGTTTTGGCGGGTTTGGTTGGAGTTTCTGCTTCAGACATGATTGTTTTTGGATCTTAAACTGTTAGTGTGTTAACAGATCTGCTCTGATACCACTTGTTAGGTCACACACACTGTAGAAGGGGGTTGAATACAGTGTATAGCATAATCAAATCGAATTCAAATAACACAAGTAACAGAAAACAGACTTTATTCAATGCAATAAACTCTGTTACAATATGGAACTGTCCTCTCTCAGTGATGAACAAATATCACGAGAGCTGTTAGGGTTACAATGAATAATATTCTCGATAATGATAACACTTATAGTGTAAATCCTATGTCTGTGTTTATATATCACAATGTTACAAGATAATCGCTAATTGATATGGAATATAATTCTGCTTCCCAAAATATATCAGTCAGTTATCTTTTCTTCCAAGTATTCCATTCTTCATGGAATTCCTTCTTCATACATATTTCTTCTTACGTTTGTCTTGATCTTCTTTCCTTTCAATCAGCCGCCTTCCTTATCTGAAAGTTTCCTTTAAGTCCTGATATTATCTTCTGATAAATATCTCCTGAACCTTAAGTACTGATGACTTAAGTTCTGGCTTCAGTATAAGTGCCGATTTCAGTTAAGTATTGATTTATCCTGTTCAAGTAAGATTTGAAAACTAAACATAAATCATATTAGACATGACATTATCAAATATATCTAACAAAAGTCTTTTTAGTCAGTCAAACCCCCAGAATTTAAGGGCGAGGTAGATCTGATTGCTGCTAGAGTTTGGCTTAAGGAAATGGAGAAAGCCTTCACCCTCATTCAGGTCAGTGATGATTCTAAGACGGATTATGCCAGTTATTTTCTCAAGGGTGAAGCAAATTTTTGATGGGAATCTACACGTGCACTAGAAGAAGAGCGCCCTGTCTCTTGGGCCAGATTTACTGAGTTGTTCTTAGAAAAGTATTTTCCAGATTATTTGCAGAGTCAGTTGGAAGTAGATTTTTTGGAACTGAAGCAAGGAGAGAAGAGTAAGGCTGAGTATGAGGCCAAGTTTACGGAATTGGCCCGACTAGCCCCTGGATATGTGAATACCGAGATTCAGAAAGCTAGAAGGTTTCAACAAGGACTGAAGCCTGAAGTTCGTAGTGGAGTGGTGGCCCTGCAGCTCAAGACGTACCTCTGTAGTTCAAGCCGCCCTAGTGATTGAAAGTGATCAGAAGTTGGCCTCCAAGGAGAGGAGTGATAAGAAGAGGAAGTTTGATAGTGGTGCTGATAAGGCGGATCGAGAAGAGTCTAGTCAGAAGTTCCCAAGGAAGTTTGGCCAAAATAGGAATAAGAGATTCAAGAGGCAAGGCTTTACTCAGACAAGTTCCGGTGACACCTCAGTTGCCTCTGCCCCAGTTCAGTCAACCAGGCCAATTGTGGAATGTAAGTCATGTCGTAGGAAGCATAGTGGTCAATGCAGGAAGGATGTTCAGTGTTTTAAATTCGATAAAAAGGGTCAATTTGCATCAGAATGTAACTCAGGAAACCTTAGAGTCACCTGTTTTAAGTGTGGTAAGGTTGAGCACATTTCCAGAAACTGCAAGATGGCTACTCAGGGCAGCGTAGGAGGTAGTGAATCTCAAGGACCGGCAACCAGCATAGCAAGAGCCAGAACCTTCAAGATGACCAAGAGATCTAATGCTCAGGATTCGGATGTAGTTGTAGGTACACTTTCTCTAAATTCCATGCATGTTAAAGTTTTGTTTGACTCAGGAGCGTCTAAGTATTTTATATCTAAAGAATGTGTAAGTAATATGGAATTGATGTTGGAAGATTTAGCTGAGCCCTTGACTATAGAAGTGGCCAACCAAGATAAAGTTCCAGTAAGCCAATTTTTCCCTAGGTGTCAACTAGAGATTTGTGGGCATTTCTTTTCAGTGGACCTAATACTCTTTGAGCTAGGAGAATTTGATGTGATTCTAGGAATGGATTGGTTGTCCCGGCATAAGGCAAATATTAATTGTAAGAAAAAGAAAGTTTTGTCGTATACAGGAGATAATGTTAGGGTAACTTACCAAGGATAGAAGCAGGAAAAGAAATTTATTTCGATACTGGAAGCAAAGAAGCTGTTGAGACAAGGATGTGAAGCGTACTTAGCCCATGTCGTGGACACTGAGAAGAAGGCACCCAGTTTGGACGAGATCCCAGTAGTTAATGAAATTTCAGATATATTTCCAGACGAATTACCAGGATTACCACCTGATCGTGAGATTGAGTTTTCTATTGACCTAATTCCAGGAGCAGAACCAGTTTCAAAGGCTCATTATCGTATGGCCCCAGTGGAGATGAAGGAACTAATTAAACAACTTCAGGAACTTTTGGATAAAGGGGTCATTAGACCAAGTGTATCCCCGTGGGGCGCACCAGTGTTATTTGTGAAAAATAAAGACGGAAGTATGAGATTGTGTATTGATTATCGAGAACTGAACAAGTTAACCATCAAAAATAAGTATCCCCTACCCCGGATTGATGACTTGTTTGATCAGCTTAAAGGAGCATGTTGTTTTTCAAAGATTGATTTAAGGTTGGGCTATCACCAGCTGAAGATCAAGCCTGAAGATATACCGAAGACTGCATTTTGAACCAGGTATGGCCATTACGAGTTCTTAGTGATGTCATTTGGATTGATTAATGCTCCAGTAGCTTTTATGGATTTAATGAACCGGGTGTATAAGGAGTATCTGGATAAGTTTGTTATTGTATTTATTGATGACATTCTCATCTATGCAAAGACCAAAGACGACCATGCCGAACATCTAAGGATTGCTCTGCAAAGGCTGAGGTAAAAGCAGTTAGACGCTAAGTTTTCGAAATGTGAATTTTGGTTGGAGGAAGTTCAGTTTTTGGGTCATATAGTGGGTAAGGATGGTATTAAGGTGGATCCCGTGAAGATTGAAGCTGTATCCATATGGGAACAACCGAAGACTCCGACGGAAGTTAGAAGTTTTCTCGGATTAGCAGGTTATTACCGAAGATTTGTGAAGGACTTTTCTAAGATTGCAACCCCGTTGACCAAACTGACCAGGAAAAATGAAGGATTTTTTTGGACTGAGAAATGTGAGGAAAGTTTCCAAGAGCTAAAAAAGAGATTAGTGACAGCACCAGTATTAGCATTACCAGATGAGACAGGGAATTTCATGATCTACAGTGACGTCTCTTTGAAAGGATTAGGCTGTGTGTTAATGCAACATGATAAGGTTATTGCGTATGTATCCAAGAAGTTAAAACCCCATGAGCAGAAGTATCCAGTGCATGACTTGGAGTTGGCAGCGATAGTATTCGCGTTAAAGCTGTGGAGGCATTATTTATACGGAGAGAAATGTGACATCTATACGGATCATAAAAGCTTAAAGTATATATTCACCCAAAAGGATTTGAACATGAGACAACGAAGATGGTTAGAGCTGATCAAGGATTACGACTGCTCCATCAACTATCACCCGGGCAAAGCTAATATGGTAGTAGATGCCCTAAGCAGGAAGGAAAGATTAAATAAGATTAAAGTTTTTGAAGGACTCGCAAGGGAATTGGAAAAGCTGGAAATCAAAGTTTGAGTGCCAGGAAGCAACAAGGAGTATTTGTATGAAATCACCTTTTAGCCAAAATTTATGGAAAGAATAAGAAAGAGTCAAGAGGAAGTTATGAATAAAGGATTGGATGATTTGACGGGAGAAGAAGTTTGTACTCCAAAGGATAGCAATGTCATGTTCAGATTTTCCTCGAGGATATGGATCCCAATATAAGCGAATTAAAGAATGAGGTTTTGCGGGAAGCTCATAATTCTAGATTCTCTATTCATCCGGGGAGTACCAAAATGTATCAAGACTTAAAGAAAAACTTTTGGTGGCCAGGAATGAAGAAGGAGATTGTGGATTGGGTCAGCAAATGTCACATATGTCAGACGGTAAAGGAAGAACATCAAAAGCCCAGTGGATTGTTGCAGCCTTTGGAGATTCCACAGTGGAAATGGGAAGAGATTGCCATGGATTTCGTGGTAGGATTGCCCAAGACAAAGTCGAATCATGACGCTATTTGGGTAATCATCGATAGATTGACTAAGTCAGCGCATTTTCTCCCCATCAATGAGAGATATTCTTTGGAAAAGTTAGTTAAAATGTATTTGGATGAAATATATTTAAAATTTCAAGAGTGTTTAGGAACTAAGTTAAATATGAGCACTGCTTATCATCCTCAGACCGATGGTCAAAGTGAGAGAATGATCTAGACAATAGAAGATATGTTAAAGGTTTATGTTTTGGATTTCAAAGGAAATTGGGATGATCATCTACTATTGATTGAGTTTTCTTATAACAACAACTACCATGCCATCATTGGAATGCCACCCTACAAAGCCTTATATGGACGAAAGTGCAGATCACCTTTGTATTGGGATGAAGTAGGAGAAAAGAAAGTATTAGGACCTGAGTTGGTGCAGCAGACTAGAGATGCAGTGGTATTAATTCAGAAAAGATTGGAAGCCGCCCAATATAGACAGAGGAATAATGCAGATTTACATCGGAAGGATATGAATTTTGAGATAGGGTCACTGGTATTGCTGAAAGTCTCGCCATGGAAAGGGTTGGTTTGATTTGGACAGAAAGGTAAGCTTATCCCAAGGTATATAGGGTCATTCAAAATTTTGAAGCAAATAGGAAAAGTCGCGTACGAGATAGCATTATTGCCACAGTTACAACATATTCATAATGTATTCCACGTACTCATGTTGAAGCCATATATCCCTGATTCGAATCAAGTAATTGAGTATGAACCGATCGAGCTTCAATCAGATTTGTCCTATGTGGAACGGCCAATCCAGATATTAGATCGTAAAGAGCGTGTACTAAGGAATAAAACTATCCCTACAGTTAAAGTACTTTGGAGAAACCCTAGGGTAGAAGAGTCTACCTGGGAGTTAGAGTTAGATATGCTTGACAAATATCCTCACTTGTTTAATTAGTTAAGATTATGGGGACATAATCATTTTTTAAGGGGGGAGGATATAACGACTCGTATATTTTTGTAATATTTAAATATGTAATTATTGCGTAATTAATTAAATAAAAATTGTATATTGATTTTGATCTCTGTATTTTACTTATTATTATTTATATGTGATTGTTGGGTTGCGTGGATTGTCTGTATGATTATTGGTTGCACTATATTATTTTTGTTTCGCTTTTAGAAGTGATTTTATGACATACTTATTTTCAAAAATATTTGGATTGTCTCTAAAATTATTTTTATGATTTTATAATTTCAATAAATATTTTTGGGATATTATAAAATTTATAGATCAAAATTTTGTTAATTATTTATTTTTAAATGATTTTATGGTTGTGTTCATTTGTATAATCCATATTTAATTCCAGAATTCTTAAAAAATTGTGTGACTCATATTTTATCAAGTTAGTAATATTTTGAGAATTTTAAAATTATTTTGGTAATTTTCGGGATTAATCTTACTCGCGCGTTGTTTCGTTTATTAGTTAAAGACGGGTATAAATCGCATTTCGAAAAGTGTTTTAAAATTTTAAAATCTATGTTTTTATAAACTTCGGGATATTTCTGAAATTTTAAGAGTATTTTGGAATTACTACAATATTTTTTATCCGCAATGGTATCGTTTAAAAAAATCAGAATTCGAGGCGTGTTGATAGCCAATGTATTAAAATGATACGTGTCATTTCCTATTTCAATTGCCAGACACGTGGTTGCATACCAATTCCTTTACAGACCATTTGTTTTCTTTCATTTTCTTTTCCCTTTTTATCTCTCTCGGCTGTCTTCTTTCTCTCTTACGAAATCTCTCCTCTAATCTCTCCTACTCCCTCTCTCATTTCTCACCCCCGTTCCTTTTCTCCCTTTTTCCCAGTTGCTCTCGCATTTCGGTGAGTTACGCTGCCATTTTTCTTCCGTTTCCGGCCGCCTGTTGCCTCCGGTTTTCCGATATGGCAGAACCGGTGGGTGGTTGTGCTCGATTGTGTGCACTGTGTGTGATTATCTGTGTGTATTGTGTGATTATGTGTGTGTAGCGAGTGTTAGTGTATGTGTTGTGTGTGTGTCGTGTGTGTGTGTGCAGCGTAGGCGCGCGAATATGGCGCGTGTGTGATGTTGGCTATGGTGGTTCCTGCGCTGTGTTGCTTCTCTGTGATTGTTATCGGTTGGGCTTGATTATTTGGGCCTGGTTATTGGGCCGGTTGTTATTCGATTTTTGGTTCTGTTAATTTCCAAATTAATATATATATATATTAATTTGGAAAATTTCTTATATTTCAGCAGAAAAATAATTTTGAATCTTATTCTGATATGAGTATTTCGTTGCGGGAAATTATTTGTAATCGGTAGAATTTTTGTGTTGGAACCCGAATAATTGGGTGCCCCGAAAATTTTGCCGCCGTCTGTGATAAATTTTTACGAGCGGACGGTGGACGGTGATGACTTTGTTCTGAGTCCTAAATATTTTAAATAAATAAAATGATCGTATAAATTATTTTCAAAGCGTAAATAAATACTTGGGTGATGAGTTGTATGGAAATTATGAATTGCGAATTGTTAATTGTTGGGTTATGACGTCGATTGATGTTTCGACTGGTAGGTCTATAAATAGAGGAGTCGCTGTCAAAAATTTTCTAAAAATTACTTTTACATACGAATCGAACATATATATCTTAATAAATACTAACCGAACCTTAATTGTTACGTGTATTATGACGTGCATTACTATGTGTATATTATTCTTATGCATATATGTGCGAGTCGGGAATCGTATCATTGGGTAATATGTTTAGTGAGGATAAGTCAAGTATGACCGGTCGTTTAACTTAGGTTGTTTCGATTCTGCGGGTTCGAGTCGAAGGACCCAGTAGTCGAAGTCGGTTTAGGTCCAAGTCAGTGTCAGTGTAAAGCTTCGCAAGGCAAGTACCCCTGAATAAATATTTTACGGTTCATTATATACAAATAATTGTTGATTTAAATTATGTACCAAAACAGAATGTTTTAAGTTACGTATTCCCAGTATTTAAATATGTTTTATTAACTGATGTTTTGGGGAAAACGTAACTTCTGAAAATGCCTATCTCTAGATTGTGATTAAACTGAAAAGATTTCAGTATGTGTGTTGTGAGATAATTGTTTAAAAAGAGATAGGTGTAATTGATTTTGAAAACTGGATAAAAATGGATCAGATAGTGGATGGCTACGTAAAAGGCCCGTAACGGCCCAGCATGGTTGCGTAAGAGGCTAAGTCGGTTGCGCGCCCTATTTAGACCACTTAGTCCAGCATGACAAAGACCTAGCTAGTCTCTGCGTACCGGAAAAAAAGTGGTGGGATAGACTGATCAGCTATCCCTAGGATTCGTCCAATTTTATATCTGATTTTGGTTTAGTGGTTCCCGTAACGGAACAAACGGTTCTGTGGTCCCCGTAATGGGACAGATGGTTTATGGTTCCTGTAATGGGATAGTGATTTTGGAAAAGAAATAGCATGCTAAAATTGGACTCTAGTATTTTTTTACACAACACACTACAAATGATATTATTTCTCAGAGCATGCTAGTTTTGATATCCAGTTTGTACCTGTTTTACTTGTTTTTATAAACGAGATCTGATATCCGTTCCTATACTGTTTTTATATACACTGTTTTACTTGTTATTCATATAGTGCTACTGTTGAGCAATTGATTGTTCACCCTTGCAGCTTGTTTTGTACTTATTTATTGCAGATGTCTAGAAGACTAGGGCAGAGTAGAGTGTCAACCCCCTTCTGTCCCGGCTCCTCTGAGGTAGTTGTATCAGACCCGGAGGTCTGATGAGTTGCTATAATAAGTTAGGGTGTCGGATCATGGAATAAGTTAGTTGTTGTGTTGTAACCTAAATAATACTTGAAGCTGCATCGGAACCTGGTTTAGGGTTGTGTTTATATAATAAATTTTATTATGTAGTTTATAATCGTAATTTGTTATATTTTGGTGACGTCAGCCCCTGACCCTGGGGTTGAGGTCGTCACAGTTCTCGATCTTCGTCAAGATGCATTGTCCTCCCACTGATTTTCTTAGAAAGTAGTTCCCCCTTAAGAAGTATAGCGGTCCGAGCAACAAACACTTTGTTCTCGGAAGGATTATAAATATTATACCCTAGTCTCACTTAGGTATCCCACAAAATAGCATCTATCTAATTTTGGTCCAAGCTTATCAGAGGCTAAACATTTTACAAATGCTTCACATCCCCAAATTGTCATAAATGACATACTATGGCATTTATCAGTCCATACAGTCATTTTTAGAGCATAACCCCAGAAACTGAATGGAAGATCCGCTTGACTCATCATCGATCGCACTCTGTCCAACAAGGTAAGATTTCTCCTCTCAGAATCTCTATTCCATTGACGTGTTTCAGAAGGAGTAAGTTGTGATACAATATCACACTCCTTCAAGAAACTCTTGAATTTGAGGCTTAAGTATTCTCCTCTACGATCTGATCATAAAACTTTTTTACTTTTCCCTTGTTTGCTTTTTTACTTCTGCCTTATATTCTTTGAACATTTCAAAAGAATCGGATTTGTTCTTCATAAGAACCACATATCTATATCTACTGAAATCATCAGTAAATGTTATGAAGTAGTATAAGCCACCCCTTGCCATCATACACATTCGACCATATACATCATTATGTATAAGTCATAATCATTCGGTGGCCCTTTCACTTGATCAGGTAAAAGAAGCTTTAGTCATTTTTCCAATGAGACAAAGTTCGCATCTTCCGTATGATTCAAAATCAAACTTATCCAAGTATCCATCTATATGTAACTCAAAATTGTGTTTCTCATTAATATGGTGTAACGACAATTGTAGAGGTAATGTTTGATTTGAGTCATATTAGAACATATAAATTGTTAACTAATTGTGCAACATTATAAGCCTTATCATTAAAATAGAATAAACAACTATTGTTTATTTAATTAAATTGAAAACATTTCTCCTGATAAGAAATTGATTTAATGTATCCCCTAAAGGCAAGCACGTAATAACAATTTATTAAGTTCTCAATCTCGCCTATATGGGCAAAATTAGGTATCAAGTTCCTTCAACTAGAGCAACAACTTTTGCTCCAATTCTAACCCGATACCTGAAGCTTGACCATTGCTAGTCTTCTTTTTTAGATCTTCCAAACAAGCTCGACAATTTAACTTCTAATCATCAAGTTATTTCCACAGAAATGACAATCATCTACTTTAGCAACACCACTATCAAGCTTCAAAAGCCCTTTGGGATTGGACTTTGGTTTGGCACCGAATAAGATCAAATCTTCACCTTGCATGTCCACTTTCCTTTCCCATTTGCATTCAATATGTACATCATCAATATGTACGTAATTCATGTATTTACCGTATTATTTTCAACAGTTCTAAACATGCTTAACAACTAAGTGAGTGTTCTGTCTATCTCATTCCTTTTCTTCTTAACAAACTAAGAATAGAAATTGTTCAAAGATTGTTTGATCAAATCAAGCTGAGTCTTTAGACTATTCTTGAAACCCAAAATATCAAGGTACATATACTTATCATCTTTAGAACATGTGGTCCAACCGTATATCATTCTCACATTAATGCAAAAGTATGGTGCCTTATTATTGTCAAATCTTTTTGACGAGCCTATCATTTAAACATCCTTTGAAGGTGCTCAATCATATCATAAGCATCATTATGCTCTTGTTGCTTCTAAAGCTCAGCACTCATAATTACAAGCATGAGACATGAAACATCAGTTGTATAATCAATTTGCTTCTGGTAAGCATTTTGTTCAGCACATGTTTCATTCTCAGCTAGAAGAAATAAGGGAGGGGTTTGAGTGACATCCTTGAACCTGAGGACAATCCTCAAGTTCCCATGTCAATTGAGGAAATTATTTCATGTCAGCTTGTCCTTCTCAAGGACTATTACATAGAGAAGTTATTTATGTTATTTGTCATTTGATATCTACAATATTAAAGCGCATGAAATGACTTAGTCTACAGATCATCATTAAATTATGTTCAAGTGATTATTCACATATACACACAATATATATCTCCCACTATTTTTATCAAATTAATAGCCCTAACTATTAATTCGGAAAGAATATCTTCTATATCCTTTTTAGTGAGCCAAGATCCATATTTCACCATGTGTTAGGTCAGCTTTGGCTTTTCTCCTAAAACATGATTATTTAGTTAGACAATATTTGTCAATTATATCAACTATATAACTCTTGGATAGCTTGGTGGAACAACATTTGTTCATATTTATATAATAAATCTTGCCAAACTCTATGCCTCTAAGTTCAAAATCCTATTGTAGTAACTTAGTTAAGTCAAACCCAATAGTCAAAAGTATCAATATACTTCAACACATCTCCCACGATAGATGGGAGTACTTCGCTTTGGCGAACCCACTCCTTATCGATCTAGGGTTAACGCATTAGACTTATTGGAAGGCATCTGATCAACTTAATATTAACTTTAGGGTTTTGTTAATTTTAAACGATCATGATCTCATCATAAAGAGATTCCCAATTTTTCCTTGAATAAAACACTTCAAATCAATTTTCGTCAATGGTTTGATTACCAGGTAGTGAGGGAGTCACAACGGTCTCGCTTAAAACCCACAACCTTATAAGTTCAAAGAACTCGCTTTTGAAAAAATCACCCCAAGTCAGAAATAAAGAAAATTTGTATTTTATTCCGTGTTTCATAAACACGAGAATCTCATAATCATTTGTTCATTTTTAAAATCTTAAGTCGTTACAGATTTTATCTTGTTTATCAAGCATGGCATGGGTGTCGTATCTAATTCATACATCCTTAATCTAATTAAGCATGCATCTTAATAAACTACTCTACACATACATTCATCATATGTGCATATATATGTAAAGTGCAATAAATAAATATGGTTGGTTATGGCTTCATCCTATGTGATCTTTATCAAGCTAATGACAAAGATCTAGGTCAATCTAAGGTGGAAAATAAATACAGGCTAACTATTACATGTCTTCTTTCTTTTATTGCTTCCTTGGATGGCCTTCATTGGGATTACCCTTGATCTTCAAATCTTCATGTCTTCATGTACATTACAAGAATGAAATATGAAAACTAATCTAATGAACTTACAAGAAGAACTCGAGTTACATTCAAGATTTAATAATTACAAGATTAAACGACATGCAGGCCGTATTTGAAAAACCAAAACCATTAACCTAATGTCATAAGCCATAACCATCCACCATGCTCAATTAACACAAAAGAACATGTTAAAACACATAATATGATCTTAACATATCATACCCATCATGATCTAATCATAAAAACCAAATATTAAAAAATTCAGAAAATTCAAAATTAAATCTGATAACATTAAATCGCAGATTACAGGGCCTAAACGAAGTCAAACGCCTTACATATCAGTCGATGATAGATTTAACTGTCATTTCCGTTCAGACGCTCGATTCCATATGAAATAGCGTATTCGCTTGCCAAAATCGGACACCAGACCCAGATTTAAGCAAATTCGTTACATCCGATTCAGAATCGTATCAAATACGATTCTTACAATAAGAACAAACAAAAAACATGTATATAACAGTATATATAAAGATTATATAATCATCATATGATTATACAACTCTCATGAATATCATATATTCAAAATATATACATACATACATACGCATATATAAACATAACATGTAAAACATATAAAACCTCATACATAACAGTGATGGAATATTGTATACATGTTATAATCATAAAACCGGTAAACATATAAATGAATTAAAAAAATTTGCAAGTAGCACTGATGCCATTGGTGGGTTTCGAGCACATAAACGCAACGAAAACAGTAATTAAAATGTGAAAAATCAGAACTTTCGAAACCCACTGCAGGATCCATATGAAAAATAGATATTTAATTTGTAGATCAGATTGTTTACCTTAAGAAACTTTACAAATTGGTTGACTAATAGAGATCCAAAGCTTGTTAAATCACCATGCATCCCGCTCTCGCGATCTACGCTCTATCGGTATCCACACGAATGCTTGAACGCAAGGATTAAATGTGTACTAGCACAAAATCGTTTCTTCTTGCTCTCTCCATCTTCTCTCTTGGTGGCTAGGGTTTTTGTAAACGTCTTTATTACAAAATTAGCCACAAGAGATAATATATAGAGAGTAGAAAAATAAATTATAACTCTTAACTAGTTAGGAGTTATATTAATTTAAAATTCCTATTTGTATTATAATTAAGTCTTACTTAATTATTTAACAAATAAATTTCATAATTAATATTAGTAAAT
The DNA here is from genome assembly GCF_009905375.1 of Apium graveolens. Classification (NCBI taxonomy): domain Eukaryota; kingdom Viridiplantae; phylum Streptophyta; class Magnoliopsida; order Apiales; family Apiaceae; genus Apium; species Apium graveolens. Next base: position 115,072,926 of record NC_133656.1, read on the forward strand.
TTGAATATCATTATTTATCTAATTAATTAACTTAAACTTAATTAATATTATAAATAATTCAAATTACTTTAAATTAATTTAAATCCAATTTAAATTAAATAATCCTTCAAGCTTTTTTTGTGTTGACCCTATAGGTTATTATTAGGTTGGCAACGAATTTTAAATCTAATTTAAAATCATAAACAATGAGCGGCATCTAATAATACATCATTGCTACCCAAGTAATAATAATTAAATCGGTGATCGATTAAACCTTTCATGAATAATGTAAAATGTAATATAAACCCTTTAACCAAATATTATAGATTAAACTAGAGACATGTAATGTGTCATCCTCATCAATATTTAATCCAGGTTTCCTTGATCAATGAGTAGACTATCATATCAAATCAATATTTGAGCGTGGCCATGCATTTTATAGTCTAGCTCACACAAGAGGCCAATAATATTACTCCTAAAATAGAAGAGTTAAATCCCATCTAGATCATTCATATTTCTCATACGATTCATAATATACCCAATGTCCAATTTTATCATTACCCGGTCAAGGATAACTTTTAATGGAATCAATGTATATTAATTCTCGAATAGAAATATAATGACTTCAGGTCTAAGGACCATTACATCATTATCACTATGAGAATTACTTATGACACAACAGACATGTATAATCTCACATTGGGTCTGTCCAGCACCATGTACATATACATATGCCTGTGTTTTTTACTTTAGTATCACTATACCTATGATCAATGAGATGTGATCATCAGTCAACAAACACACCAGTCCTAATGCATTATTATTGTGCCTTAATAATAATACTTGGCTAGGGGCCTTTAGGAATATTGATACTATTCTCATAATCTCATTTCTAAGTCACGTACTTAGAGATATAGAATTGCATATCATATTCCAAGGACATTTATTAATCTAACATTTATATCGCAATAAATTAAAAATTAATAAACTATAAAGGGAATAATCGATAGAACATAAACATTAATAAACTATAAAGGGAATAATCGATAGAACATAAACATTAATAATCCTAATGTCTTAAACTAAAACATCATAGTGTTGTCTCTAGGGCACAAACACTAACAAAATGCACTCTTGACATCCATCTGAAAGACTTTGAATTTCTTGTGTGCAGCATATGCCAAGAAAATTCTGATTGCTTCCAGCCTAGTAATAGGAGCAAATTTTTCATCATAGTCAATGCCTTCCTGTTGAGAATATCCTTTAGCCACTAACCGTGCCTTGTTTCTGACAATGGTTCCATCAGAATCAGTACCCACTTTGTTCCTACAATTGACCTGTTTTTAGGTCTAGGCACCAACTTCCATACTTTATTGCTTTCAAACTCATTCAACTTTTCTTGCATAGCTATGACCCAATCTGCATCCTTAAGTGCATCTTCTACTTTCTTTGGCTCTTCTTTTGAAAGTAGATTGTGATATAGACATTAATTTTGAGTTGCACTTCTTGTCTTTACACCTTCATTAGGATTTCCAATGATCAGATCAGGAGTGTGATCTTTGGTCCATTTTCTGGCATGAGGAAATGTCCTTCTTGAGCTAGATGCTCCCCCTGAATCATATACCTCATCAAATGCATATGAGGCTCCCCCTGAATCAGTGTTTTTGTCTCCTGATAAAGTATTGGAACTTGACTCATGCTCACCTGATATTGAATCAACACTAGATTCTGACTGACCAGATTGAGAAGAACCTTTAATTGATTCTTCAGTGTTAGTACTGTCAGTTGAACCTTGCAGTTGCTCCCCCTCAACATGTGCAGGTTCATTAGTACATTGATCATCTTCAGGATCTGAAGGGGTATCAAGATTTAGATCATCAGTAGTTGATGATTTAGAGTCTGACGCAGATTCCAACAGTGCATTTTCATTTGCAAAGATCAAACTTTCATGAGAGTCTTCTTCAAAACCAGGAATCTTTTTATCATCAAAAGACACATTGATGGAGATAACCACAGTATTTGTTCTCAGATTGAAAACTTTGTATGCTCTTGATGGTGAATAACCAACAAAGATTCCTTCATCAGCTTTTGATTCAATTTTTCCTAGCTGATCAGTGTGAGTTCTCAGAACAAAGCACTTACATCTAAATATATGAAGATGTTTCAAACTTGGCTTCTTTTCTTTCAGCATCTGATAAGGAGTAACCCAATGTCTGTTTATCAGAGTGATATTCTGAGTATAACAAGCTGTGTTTACTGCTTCAGCCCAGAAGTAAGTGGGTAATTTAGCTTCTTCTAGCAGAGTCCTGCCATCTTCAATCAAGGTTCTGTTCTTCCTTTCAACAACACCATTTTGTTGAGGTGTACCAGGAGCTGAGAATTATCGTTGTATACCTTTGTACTTCCAGACTTCCTCCATCTTTGAGTTCATGAACTCAGTGCCATTATCACTTCTCAGTATTTTCACTTTGAAATTTGTTCCATTTCCAATTTGCTTTACATGATCCAGAAGAATCTCTGGAGTTTCATCCTTCCTGTGTAGAAAATAAACCCAGGCATATCTAGTGAAATCATCAATAATTACAAGTGTGTACCTTTTCTTGTTGATGGACATTATGTTCACTGGCCCAAAGAGATCCAAGTGTAACATATGATATGGTTCAGTGATGGAGAATTTTGTTTTGCTTTTGAATGATACTCTTCTTTGTTTGGACATTTGGCAAGCATCACAAAGACCATCAGATGAGTATAGCATATTTGGTAATCCTCTTAGTAGCTCCTTCTTGGAAAGTTCATTGATAGAATTAAAGTTAAGATGTGAGAGTTTCTTGTGCCAATTCCATCTTTCATCTACCAATGCCTTAGAGATAAGGCAAGTAGCTTCCTTCTCAAGACTTTCATGCAGCCTTGCTTCATATATGTTACCATGTCTGTATCCTTTCAAGAAAACTTTCTTTATCTTGATGTGAACAACTTCACAGTGAGAGTCATAGAACACCAGATGATAACCTTTGTCAGTGATCTGACTGATGCTCAGTAGGTTGTGCTTCAATCCTTCCACCAAGGCCACATTCTCTATTACCACCTTTCCAATTATCAAGTTGCCATATCCCAGAGTGTGTCCTATGTTTCCATCCCCATAAGATACATCTGGGCCAGCCTTCCTCTAAAATTCTGACAGCAGGGTTTTATTTCCAGTTATATGTCCTGAACATCCACTATCCAAGACAAGAATATTTTTCATGTTACCCTGTAATCACAGAGATGATTAATTAGAAGGATTTTTAAGGGCCCACACTTGTTGGGCCCTTGTTTTAAACAACTTAAGTTTCTGTGATTCAGAATCATTTCTAACAGTAATCCCTTTGACAGAATTTGTCTTATCAGAAGTAGATTTAGTAGAACTGGCAGTACTAAACACATAAGCAGTTTTATTGAATTTCGGCAAAGGTTCATAGAAATTGTGATACAAATTATGATAAGAACAAGTTTAAATTGAATTCCAACAACTACCACAATGAAAACAAGGATTGTGTGGTTTTTAAAATATTAATCTACCCCTAACATTAGACTCAGGAATAGCAGTTTTCTTTTTCCAGACTCCTCCTGCAATTAATAGCAAGATGATTAGTATTACCACAGTTAAAACAAGTTTTTCTAGGAGCATTGGAAGCAACCTTATAGTTGGAATCTTTAGAAATACCTTGCTTACCATTCCTGTTTATTTTTGTACTCTTTATCTGAGGTTTATCAGTAACTTCATATAAATTTTTTTTCAAGTGTCCTTTAGACAAAAGTCTTATATTCTTTTCTTTCTTAACAGTCTTAATGGTTTCCTTGTTTTCCTCTCCTTGAGTTTTATCATTTACTTTCTTTTCCTGATATGTAGAGGTTGAACCCTTCTCAAAAGTAGATTTTGCTTCATTAGCTTCTGAAGAAATAAATTTAACGGGAGTCTTAAGTGTAATTTCATTTTCAGTGTCAGCATCTTTAATTCCATCTTTATAGCCAAGACATTCTTTCCAGTTTTTCTTAGAGATCATCTCATGAATCCTTTTGCCTGAATCAGTCCAGGCTTTAAGGGTTTTTCTCTCATTTTCTAAATCCTTTTCTAACATACTGTATCTAGCCTCAAGTATCTTTACTGTATGTTTAGCTTTTTCACATTCTTTTTGCAATTCAATCTGATTTGTTAAGTCAGACTCTAACTGATCATTCCTAGATTTTAAGATCTCAATTTTAGTTAACAGTCTATTATTCTCTAGAGTTTTATTCTTAAAATTTCCATGCAGAGACTTAAGAATAGATTTCAATTTAGATTTATCCTCAGTATCAAAAGAAAAGAAGGATGTTGATACCTTGGAATCAGGAGAAGCAAGATTATCAAAACTAGCCATCAGTGCATATTTTGTTCCTTCATTTTCAGAGTCAGTAGAATCCATTCAATCCTTGCTTGATGTGATCAAAGCTTTGTTCTCCCTTTGTCATTCCTTGACTTTCTGCATTCAGTAGCAAAGTGACCAGGTTCATCACAATTGTAGCACTTGATCTTTGATCTGTCAACTTTTCCAGCTTTCAAATCCTTTCCTTCTCTTCTTCCAGAAGGCTACATTTCTCCTCCAGTATACTTCTTCCTGAAGCTTCTATTCTTCTGAGACTTCCTGAATTGCATCCTCTTGAAACCCTTAACCATCATAGCATCCATCTGCATGACATCAGAATCTGTCATGTTCTCATCAGTTTCAGAATCAGTATCATCATCAGGATTTGACGATGAATCATCAGTACTTGATTCTGGCAGATAGTTCTTTTTCCTTGTAGCTTTAATTGTATTATCTTTTGAAGCTTTAGCATTCACTTTTAAGGCAGCTGATTTTGCCTTGTTACTTTTCCTCTGTTTCCTTTGCTGAACCTCCAAGTCATGAGTCTTCAACATGCCATAGATTTCATCCAGAGAGACTTTTTCCAAATTGATGGCTGTGGTTCCTTGGCATTGAGTCTCAAGAGCATCCCAGATCTCTTTGGCAGTCTTGTAGGCTCTAACCATGTTTGACATCACAGAATCAAGACTGTTATGCAAAATGTTTCTTACCTTTGCATCCTTCAACACAACGACTTTCTCTTCTGGTGTTCACTCACTCTTCTCCTTCCGCTGAAGATGTTCATCAATAGTAGGAGTTGCAGGTACCAATTTTATTGGCTTGTAAGGTCCATCATTGATTACATCGAGGTAGTCTAGATCTGTAGCTTCCAAGTGCATTAGCATCTTCACCTTCCTTGTAGGATATTCAGCCTTTTTCAGAATGGGGATTTTGATACTTTCATACTTGTTCAGAGACATGTTTAGATTGTTTCTGATAGTAAATTATCGGTCCGCTCTGATACAAATCGTTGCCCAGTTTTGATACAATTGTTTAAGGGGGTTGGATACAATTGTATAAATATTTCAAACAAGTATTAAAAATATAACAGTTCTTTATATTTCTGATAAAAATTGTTACAAAATCTCTCAAGAAATAATGATGTTCTTGAGAGCTGTTAGGTCGTACAATGCTCAAGTTAATTTACTATGTGATGACCTAAACTGTGTTTATATAATACACAGTTGCTGCTAATCAATCTAAGATATGCATTATCAAAAACTAACTGAAACTGATACATATCTTTAACTTAATAGATAAAGTCCTATGACCAACACGTAAAAGATATCTATTCCTCAAACTAAGGAACAGAACAAATCTTCTTAGATGACTGCCTCCAGATGCTGATGACATGCAAATGCTGATAATACATCAAATCCTGACAACACATCAAATACTGATGACTTCTAAACACAGTCAGATCCTGAACTTCTTCTGATCATTGAGAATCAGCACGTAACAGAAGTTCATCACGTGACGTGACCTTTTGATTCTTAAGGGGATGTCCCATAGAATTTTCTATAATTCGACGCATTATGGATACTCCTGGATGACCAAGTCTTTCATGCCAAAGGGTGAGTGATTTTGGATCTTAATTTTGGGAGTAGTGATACGGCGAGACTTGATTACTCTAATTTTGGTAGCATATAATCTAGATGAGAATGATTGCAATTTTTCTAAGATCTTCTTATATTCTGAGGTGATTGAGGTGATAAGGAGATATTCTTTTTCATTTTCTCTAGTGCATGGTTGTCACGACGCTCGACTAGTCGCGACTAGTCGCGACTAGTCGACGACTAGTCGAGCAGTCGAGATTTAAAAGTCGACTGAACTTGTCGACTGGAGAAAATCAGATATTTCGAGCGACTAGTCGACTGACTGTCGACTGGACGACTAGTCGAGCCGACTAGTCGTTCCAGGTCATCGACTGGTTTATTTTAAAGGTCCAAATCTTGTTCAAATCCATTTTAACAGAGATTTCAACCCTAATTTCTAATCTAACAAGACAAACTGTGCAGCCCAGCCCTAAATGACATATACTGAGCTTTTCCACTTATCAATCTTCTTTAACCTTAATTCGCATTAAGCTTCTTTTTCTTCTTCTTTCAAATATATATATATATATAGTTATATACATATATGTACTACAGTATAAGTATAATATGATATTTTATAACTATACATATATATTATGTGTATATATGTATACGAATATGATTGTATATATATATATGTATCGTGTATGAATGTATGTACTTGTTAGTTTTAATTGAAAGTTATAATAATTAACAAAGTTGTGACTTGTAAGTTGTGACAAGTCCTCATCCTTGGATATGAAATACAAGGATCTGATCTACAATATTTTGGTAGATGCTAGAAACTTGGAATTTAGAAGCCTAAATTATAAAGAATATAGATATATATTATATTATATTTAATTATAGTTATATTTGTTTTGGTCGACTAGTCTACGACTAGTCCACGACTGATCGACTCGTCGACTAGCCGGAGGTCCATCGACTCGCCTCGACTTAGCGCCGTGACAACCATGCTCTAGTGGTTTCTACATGTAAACCATTAAGACGAATATCTTTAAAACTCATAAGATTCCTAGTAGATTTGGTAGATTATAAAGAATTATATATGTGAATTTGTTTCTCATTTGGTAGTATAAACTGGCTTTTCCAAAACCCTTTATGATATTTGATGTTCCCGAAATCGTTCAAAAATGTGAGTTGGTTTTAGTCAACTTTGAAAAATATTTCTGATTTTGTATTGCGTGAGTGGTTGTGCAGTCAACAATGCATATATCTCCCATATTTATACTATTTATATAAAAGTGAACTACAATTTATTATGCAAACAATGCACATAATACAAGAACATAAAACAAGTACATGAAAGCAGAATATTAAAACAAGCACGTCTAAAACATCAAAGAAATACAAATGAAATCTAGTTATCTAAATCATAATAAAGGTTAGCGTCATTGTTTAGTTCATTTGAGGTCTTGTTGTTTGGTTCTTTACTTAGATTATGACTAGCGAAGTTCGTTTCCACCTTTTTTTCGTTATTCTTTTTATTTGCCTCGTAGAGGTCAATTAGATGTTTCAGTGTGCGACAAGTACGTCTCCAGTGCCCATGTGCCCCACATCTAAGACAGATATCCCTGGTATCTTCTTCTTGTGGTGCCTTCTTTTTATTTGGCACTCAATGTTGCCACTTCTGGTGGTCAGAGTTGTTGTAAGTATCACGTTGTCATTTCAGGTGGCTAGAGTTATAATGATTTTAAAACCGGCCTTGAAAGTTTCCATGCCCACGGTTTCGTCCGTAACCTCGTCCTCCTTTATGCCCTTTCCCACGCCCATTTTTCTGGAATGACGTGTTATGTACTTCAGGTAACTGGGCAGAGCCTACGGGACGTATTTGATGATTTTTCAGTAACAACTCATTATTCTTTTCAGCGACAAGAAGAAGAGATATCAACTCGCTATACTCTCGAAAATTGTGCTCCCTATACTATTATGCCAGAATCATAGTGTTGGGGTGAAAGGTTGAAAGGGTCTTTTCTATCATATTAGCTTTAGTAATATTTTCACCACACAAAATCAGTTTTGAGCTTATTTTGAGCAAGACAGAATTATATTTGGCGACGGATTTAAAATCTTTCAACCTTATATTTATCCAGTCATAACGGGCATGTGGAAAATGGACAAATTTTTGGTGATCAAACCTATATTTGAGATTGATCCAAAGGGTGCGTGGATTTTTCATAGTTAGATATTCAGATTTCAAATTTTCATGGATGTGGTGTCTAAGAAAAATGATAGTTTTGGCATTTTGTTCAACAATTGAGGTTTTTCCTGTTGTATGGTGTCTTTTATCCCGTTAGCACTAAGATGTAATTCCCATAGAGCACCCAAGACAAATAATTATCCCCATACACATCTGACACAACAAACTCTAATTTTGTAAGGTTTATCATTCTGAATTTAAAACAAACATTTAAAATATGGTATAATATGTCACATAATTAAGAAAGTAAGTTTAAACAATATACATAATAATTTAGTATAAAAGTTACGACGACATATCCAGCAAGAAAACTTTTGATTATTACTTGACGGCAGAGCCATCTTTATAATATTTAAGCAATAATATAAATGAATATGTAAAGATGATAAAATTAATATCTTAGCACAAACATGAGCAAAATTAAGTTATACTACTTTTGTAGAACAAGTTTGAGTTGACACGGTTTCGCGAGTAAAATTAAGTTATTTCTCTTTTATAAAAATAAGGCCCGGCTAGTAGAGACTCGTGCTAATAACGGGTAGTAAATGACGTGTTATAAATCTTGAATTATTTGATTATGAATAACTTAATAATTGTAAGTATAGAGAGAATAAATTGAAGAAAGGATTGTATTTTAATATATTTCAGTATATCTGAAATTCCTATTTATAGAGGTTGGTTGACAAGTATTATTAAGGAAGTTATCTAAATCTTCTTTGATAAGTATTATAGTTCATTAGTAAATTTCATAATTTTTCCTTAATAAATTTTACAATTCTTCCTTATTAAGTTATTTCTCTTAAAAGCTGTGCAAATCTTTCTGGATAAGTTTTGAAAAACTTTCTCAATAAATTTTATGAGTCTTCTTGATTAAGTTCATTATTATATTATAATAGTTTTAACATACTTCAGCAGCAAAATATCGCAGCATACTACTACAGTCGAAACTTACTGGGACATACATAAAAAAGGTCCGAGGTTAACAGATAACACTGACGTAGCAATACATATTAGAAGACAACCTCTGTTCTTACCCAGGAAACTAGGGTAGAAACTAGAAAGTAAATAGGCTGACCAATCTATGAAAAATAAATCAAACTACACTGATAAATATGGCTGACCAACGTCCATTACTGTGGTGCTTCTTCTAGACAACTTTGAGTGTCATCGCTCATCATCCCAACCATCATTTTCTCCACTTCTTCTTGGGTGTAAATATGTATTTTGGATACCATTTTACAGAAATCGCTGTAATATAATACACGAGGGTATGCATGATAAGTCACTTGATAAATTACTTAGATAGTTGGTAATGAACAAGGCCTATGTAAGAGCAAAACAATATTTATAACATGTAAGAGCTTACTTCCAAGGATCATCACCAACAACCATCATGTCATTCTCATTATCGGTGAACAATATTCGCCATCCTTTGGCAGGATCTCTTAAGAGGCCTTCCATGCTAAAGAGCAACTCCATTTCAATGAGCAGGTCATCGTAACCTCTGAGCTTTGAGAGATCAATCGATCTTCCCACCAAGTTTCCTTGTTTGTGAACCTAAGAATTATATTCGTAAACTCAAGCTAGTCAGCAAAAGACGAGGGAATGTACAGATAGATAATGTTGTTACTATAACAGCCATGCTAACCTTTGTGCAGATCCTCTTGCATGAACATGGAGAGATTACATTTGAAGTTTCCCCACTCAACGAGAAACCAAAAAGTTTGCAACTAGTCATCGTTTCATTTAAGCTTCCATCTTTCTCGTTTTTAGAATTCACCTTGACTTTAGGAATTATGAGACAGTCTGACTGAGGTTCATTTGATGAGTTCAACTTTGTGGCTTCATGGTTGGTAACCCCACTTTGATTAAAAGAAGAATTCAGTGGAACACTTTCTTTTGGGAAGTTGGTATATGCGAGCATGCCGTGATCTTGAAGAGCTTTATAGACATTTTTAGAAGGGAAATACATGTTTCTAGTACCTTCGGAAGCTAGCGGGTAGAAATTGGTTTTGGGTGTTTGATGCATGTCAAGGAGATCATAACCAATTGCTTTACCCCAAGCACTGAGTTTCACATCAGATTTCCCCGTCAGGAACTTCAGTGAGCAAATTTCTTGACCTTGCAAGACCTTAGGAAATTTATTGGATTCCAAAAAGCCTGTGTAAGTGGTGGATGGCTGGGCCCTTTTGAAATTATTAGCACCCGTGTTGCCCATCCTATGTGATGCAATGCTTTGATGCATTCTTGATTGCATCTCAAACTCACTTGGGTAGTTTAGTTTATCACATCTATTATGAGGTGATACGAAACCTACATTTTCTTGACCTTGCAAGACCTTTGAGGATCTTGACGATTCCTCAAAGTCTAGAAACCCAACCCTTGCTGCTACAAGAAATATAGGGATATAAGTTACATAAAACTAGACATTAAAATATTTTTGAGTGATTATAAGAAAATTTTCCTTTTTTACTTTTTGTAAATAGTAGATTTGCCAATACAATATTTTATACGAGTTATAAGAATAAGATTAAATCACTGTACCAGGAAGAGGGTTTGCCGGTGGAGCTTCCTGCAGACTGGTCCGCAGTTTCTTCAGCCTTGGAGAGGAAGGAATGCTCAGGGGTGGAAGTGAAATAGAAAGATCTATCTCCCATGGTGAAACTCGATCATGACGACCAATTGCATCCTTTTCATCCCACCTGACCTGTACAAGTCACAACATTCTTCTTCTTCACAAGACATGCAAGATCTCAAATAATTAAACTTTCATTAACATAGAAATATAAACTGCAGATACTTCAACAGAGAAAATTGCCAGTTCAATAGTTTTGCTTTCTAGGTTTACAATTTATATGAATGGAAAAGGGAATCTAGGTAAATCTCACAAATTTGTTAACATTATGAAATATACACAAACAACTAACCACCCATTATTTGAAATTTGGGTGTTCAAATATGCCTGAGTTATATGAAAGCCCGCTCCTTTCTTGAGCCTATTGTTTCATTATATGTTACCAAGACTCGGCTAAAAGTGTCCAACATGATACATGTTTAGACTCGGCAATATTTTAACAATTTAACCATTTGTTTTTTGCCCAAAATGAAATGTCTAGTTTCCATACACATGTCGAAGTGTTGAGTGCATGACATGGGTACTCGAGGTGAATCAAAAAGTCCGGGTAACAAAGGTTGTACCCTTCTACTGCCACAAATTTTAGCATATTAGGGTCTACAGATCTATAGGTGGGAATTTAATATCAGCTTGCATAAATAACTGCAACTAATAACAGGGGTATTAAACAAAGAAGCAGTGTAATGTAGAATAGATCTTAGAAACCAGAACCAGAGGGACAATACAGGTGGAAAATAGTCTTTACCCTTAAGCATCTCCACTTTGAGGTTGGCCATTTGTATGGATCCAGATCTTGAACACCAGTAACCACACCACCAAACCTGCCACAGAGCGAGTACATTTTCTCAGGGGAAAAACTTACCCATGGAATACAACTCAACCCAAAGAAAAAAAAAAGATTATGGAAACCTTCTTTCTGAGGAATCATCCTTGTCAAACTTTGTCTTAAATCGTACGCCTATGGGAATTACTCTTGTGACGCTTTTAAGATATTCTTCATAATTCACAACAAATTCTGCATGACTAGCCCTGCATAAAAGTTTTGATAGAAAATAATCTAAAATAAGCATGTGTTTAGTGAAGCAGGAAAGGAAATATTCATGAAAAGTGAAGTCAGCAAGTAATTTAATCCCTATGCTCATATCTTTACATATGCGCATGAACTTCAAACTCCCATTCACAAACAGGGGTGCGTCATCCAATCATTGGTGCAGTTAGATATCTATGCATTACAATGTTTCATCTTTTCAGCAAAATAAAATTGGTAACAAACACAGAGAGATAATAATTTTTCTTTATCTTTGAAAAGAAGTTCCGCAACTACAAACACATTTTTTTATTCTTCTCCTCTGCAGCAAAAACATTGCATTTGCATGGTTTTTTTCTCTTCTACAGAAGGGCTGAGTAACAAACATAATTCATCAACTCTTTTACTGGGAAAGTACCTCAGTGAGTAGTATAGGGCATATAAACATTCATGGGCATATGGTTAGAGGTCAGGTGTTTAAGTTGTGTCTTGTCTTAAGACATCTCTAACTTGCTTCCATAAGATGATACGAAAGAACAATCCCTATGGAAGACTTATTAAGATAGGAAGTTATGAAGCTAAGTACTGTCTGATATGTTAAGCAGCGATGGAGTCAATGGAACATAGAGATAGTTTCTCGATCAATGAAACTACTACTAGTGGTAAGAAATGATAGATGTGGTACCTTGGGTTGTAGAATACATGAAAGGGACTATTAGCAGATATAGCATTAGCTACTGAAGAGAGAACATTGTGATAAGTATTCTGGTTCCCTATAACTGAGTCTGGAAGACCATTCCTAGGCCGGGCAGCTCTTCTGATTCCCAAACGCAGATCTCCATTTCCTCCCCTGCACAGATTATGGTAAACAGATGAAGTGTTCCGCACTTTAAGCAGGACAACAAGAAATTCTCTCTCAAGGGCCAGGGTAATATTTTTCTACTTGTTTAATGAATCAGTAGCTTCATTGCTACTGGTCCACGTCAATAGCTAATCTTCCAGAAATTAATTCTGTAAAATATGGTGAAGACAACTATAAATCAAACAAATTTAACAAAAAAAACAATTATAAAACATGATCGAGATGTCTATTTTGGCACAGTGCTCAGGCACTGAGCACTCTATCAGCTAATAAGTATTACTTTACTTCTTCACTGTTTGTTATCTTGTCTCAACATCTAAATGATTATTTGCTCTTACATTTTATACTTATCTGTTTTGGGCACTGTGCTTAGACACTCTGTCAGCTAATAATTATTATAGTACTACTTTTTGTTTGTAAAATTAGTTTAAAATATAGGCGATCATTAAAATTTTCCATGTTAATCTTATCTATTTTTGCTTTAAAATTTACATTAACTTCTTTATCAGTTGTCAATGGACAGATAAAATTGAACACCTCCATACAAGATGCACAACAAGTATTCTATAGAGCTTTAACAAACAATTTAACCTTAAAAAGAGGACAGCATCTCCAGAAACAAGATTCTTTTGGCTTACAAAGATAGTCCACCCAGTTGTTAGCAAATGTCGCCTTGGCTGACCTAAAATGCAATATCCAATTAGCGAAAGAGAGACTACAACATCACTAAATGGAAAGTTCTTAATACTGATCCGCAGTGCAGTTTCCACTCAATTACCTCTATAAATGTGACGGAACTTCCATTCCACTCCATGAAGATCCTTGGCAACAAGCTCCTGAGACGGCCTCTGTTGTGTATAATCCTGCAACAGGACATGTAATACGAATAGTTGAATTATAATAAATCCGTGTACCCATCAAGGATAGAAAATACAATGCTAGGAAAAGAGCCATACAAGAGGTGCAAAACAGTCTTCAGCAGCTCTTCGAGGAACAGAAAATCCTCCATGGGTGCTGGTATCAGATGCAGTCAAGGTCTTGCAGAACATGTGAGGAGTTGATTTTGTAGGTGTAGCACCACCCTCTTCGTCATCCATCCCCGGGCATTCATTCTGTTTCCCCTCTAAATTTGTGTCCGAAAACTAAAAAGTATCGAAAAAGGTCATTTATAAGATTTTATTTTGCACAAACTCAACAAAGAGGTAACAATTTCAAACAGTGAGCATTCTACACTAAGCTAGAGGGAAGCTGAGATGTTTGTATTTGTTTCTCCAATATACCTCTATTTATTTATGAAATACTAGTTTGCTTTTCTACTACTCTTCATCGCGCCTAATCTTTAATCATCTACTAATTCTCCAGCATTCTTCCACCTGTATATCTTTAAAATCTATTCATGGGTACTCATACTGTCATACACATGGCTTGTTTGGTAGTTTAGCTTCCCAGTTTACTTTAATTATTTGTTCCAAAACACTAGACTATTTCGTATTTGAACCAAAGAGAGCACATTTTTTCAAAATAAAATGATCACAAATGAGCAAGATATTCAAAAACCATAAAACAACTGGCACAGAGACAATGTTTACCATAAAGAGCCAATGCAATTTATGAATGAAGAAGTACTGCCAAGTGACAAATGCAGAAATTACCTTCCCAAAAGAAAGAACATATAAAGAAGAGCTGATTTTTTTTCCAAACAAAAGCTAAAATTGCAACAAAAAAGGCCTAACAAACAAAACAAAGTTCCCCAAAATGGCAAAATGCACAAGCTATAAAATAAAATATATTTTCCATGAAATTCAGTGATTAGACACAGACAAGTAAGTAAAAAAGATACCTCTGGTTCTGGCACAGGAAGTAGAGTTAGCTGAGTGTAGACCTCATCATTACCTCTATTTGCCTATTTCAAGAAATCTTAGAAATCAAGCCACAATGTAGAATAACATAAAATCACCTAATTTCAAGCAAAAAACAAAAGATCAAACGCCAAAAAAGTAGAAATTACCAGTAGCTGAACATCCAAAATCTTGCAAAAGATCTGAGGGTTAAGGTCAAAATTAGACACTTGAATGTGTGAAAAAGGAGATGCAGAGGCAGCTTGTTCTAAATGGCCTTGTGGGAAATATACAACTAAGTCTCCTTTCTTGGGATGTGTGATTAAAGGACTAGCACAAGCATGCCAAAGCTCCACAAACATTGGAGAATTAGCAGCAGCAGCCATTGGAGATGAAATAGTAGAAGAACAAGAAGAAGTTGAAGTTGACACACAACAGCCCTTCTTGTTACACTCTTCATTACAACCTGTAGGCTCCTCTACTTCACTCACAACATGGTTCAAATCAATTTCCATTTACAAAAACAAGCAAATGCTAGTAGTAGAAAGTTAGGCAACAAAGATGTCAATAATATAAGTATGCAAGTATGTCAAGAGTAGAAAAAACAAGGGAAAGACATGTTAGGAGGGGGATGGTCAGAAGGTAAAGAATGCAAAAAAGATGAGGGGTAAGAAATAATAAAGTGTGTCAAAGTTTGATTCTTTGCTACCCCATTTGCACTTCTCAGAACAGGGAGGCAGCAGAAACAACAGACACAGAAAAATACTATTTTAAATATATTTTCTTGTTCATGATACATGACAAGCGATGTTCATAATCGTATTTCTGTAAATAAATTTAATACGAAAATTAATGTGAATATTGAAGATACAAATAAATTTTGCTTCAATGTTTAGAATATAATTTTCTACTGTCCAGATATAAATGATTTGATTTGCTAACAATCACGACGCTCATTTTTTCCATTTCTTTGTTTATTACAAAACACTGAAACAAAAGGCAAAAGAAGCCAATGGGCAGTGTCTTTTTGGACACACAAAACTGTATTATATAGATCGAGATATATGAGAGTGTGGGGGCAGTTTGTAGCACCCACAAAACATACACACATTCATTTATAAATTTATATCATTGTGTGTTTTTTAATTTTATACTCCTCATGCTTCAGCATCATTTCTTACTAAAATCATGGATGGATCAGGCCCCTTGCATCAAAGAGATAGAGATGTGTTTTTCCATTTTCTTGTAAACGTAATTAATTCATGCAAGACAACATAGCACCACTATGGCTTGTTACAGCAATCAATTGTTTTGACTGTGTTATTATTGTACGGTTAGTACCAATTTTATGAGTATGAAATATTCTTATTAACCTTGTAATCATAAATACGATGAATACTTGTATGTACCACAATTTTATTATTAAAAAACTCCAAATTTATTAAAATTGTTATTATTCATTATAGGCCCAAGGACACATATTTTAAAAACTTATTATCACTTTGGTGACACTCTAGAGTATATTAGAGGTGATTAAAGGTGAGAGTGATCAAAAATTCCCAAGTATTTTCTCTCTCACATAAGTCGGCCGCCCTAATTTTAGCTAACCCTAACCGCCCTACCTTATTTTTCACCCTTTCTATTCATTTTCATCTTTTCCTTTTATTCACTTTTTTTTAATAAAATCGAGATTTGTTTTACAAAACTCGAAAAATCCATTACAGTTCTTCACTTTAGTTTTCAGATCTAATAAGGTAAGAACTTGGATTTTATAATAAAATTCACTTTTTGGATTCAAAATCTTTGATCTAACAACATATTACAATTTGGTGTTATTCCAAGATTTTTGAATTTTGGGTTTTTCCGTATTGTTCTGTTTAAGTTATTATTTGTGTGTTTGATTGTCTCGCTTTATGCGATGTGTCTCGTTTTGTGCTATGTGGTGGTTGTCTTGAAAATGAATTGGATGGTGTATTGGGAGATTTGGATATCTCGCATCAACAACACTTTCGGCAGATCTATAGTCAGTCCTGACAGGTAGATAGATGGGGTGCGTTTGGAACGGTGGTGAAAATCACATGTACTCGCCTCTCACAAAAAATATTTGTTCTAACATGAGGCCTCTAAACTCAGTTGTTGTAACTGAGTCCTCTGAATATTACAATATCAATCGAATTAATGTGAGGGTCAATTGTGAAGTTACTGTTTTCGGGGGAGATGTGTCCTGGATTGTCCGAGAAACCATTACCTTCCTTTTTAATTTTCAGAATATTTGTATTCAGTTTGTTAAGCAATCCGGAAACAAAACGGCTAATTATTTAGCTCTATTTGTTTTTCAATCTGGTTGCATGATCAGTTGGGGGTTTGTTCCGATTGAATTTCTTTCAAGTCATTAATGAAATCTGCTTTAAATTTGGCACAAACAAAAAGTGAGAGTGATTTCTTAGTCTTTTCATTACAAAATTGATTATTTTGGTGTTTCTATTTTTCCCACCCTTTACGATGTACATCATTCTTTTAACTTGTTTCGACAAAAAGTTAACGATTTATCATCAATGCAGCTTTAATATAGTGTAGAATTGTTTCATTTTATTTATGTCATTTTAACGGTATAAGATCATTAAGGTCAAGTGATAAAGAACATAGAGAAGTGAAAAGTAAAATTTTATTATACTATAATATTATTGTAATATAACTTGTTCTCAATTATAATAAAAAAGTAATATTTTTTTGTGACGAAGTTTATTATTCGTTTATCTCGTATTTTTGTAACTTAAATGTGTTGAATTTCATATTTTAAATTAAATATCATACTAGAAAAATATTATATTAAAAAAATTATTATAATAATGAAACTATTCAATAATGATAATATTATTTATATTAATATCCTTTCAAACTCAGGAATCACGATAGTGTGTTGAGAGTTGGTCAGATAAGAAACATAGTCACGTGATCAAACAAATCACAAGCTACAACATCAGAAACCATAGCATCTAAATAAATGTAAAGATAAAGTCACGAATCTAAACGAATCAAAAACTCGAAAGTGAATCCAAAACTGACAAGCGCACAAAATAAAAGTAAAGATACAATCGCAAGACAATAAAAAACAGAGTATCCCGTAACAAAAAAAAACAAATGATATTAATATCATATAATAATAAAATAAATAATTTCAGAAGTAAATCAAATTTGCAACCAATATTAAAATTGTAAACGAAACTGAATCCAAATTTAAAACTAAAACCAATAATCAATTTGATCCGATCAAAACTAGCTCCAAACTTAATCTAAAACAGGAATCGAATCAGACCCATATTAAAATCAAACCAATAAATTTATCTAAATCTAACCAATAAAATTGAATTCAATTCTAACATCAAAATCAAATTTAAAGTTGAGTCTTATGAAAAGCCAATGTATCCATGACACCAAATAAATTAAAGTAATCCTCCTTAAAGACCAATATGCCTATAATATCATATAAAGTAAAATAATTTGGTAAAGACCAGCCTGCTTAGAGCACTAGATATGATCAATGTGCCTAGATCATCAAATCTATACTACGTTATAATAGAAGAAACATTAAAAATTTAATTAGTAGGTCAATTCTAATTCTAATTGATATTATAAATATCATTATTTATATTAATATATATTAGATAATATAAGTATCTTTATTTATACTGTCAGAAGCTAACTACTAGCCCGAGATAAAATAAAATAATTTGTACTTTTTATTCGGGTTAAAATAAGATTATATCATTGATCTCAGATATATTAAAATTTAAATCAAACTAAATATAATTAATTTGTACTTTGTAGATATTAATATGTATCGGACTAAGACAAAATAATAAATATTATTGATACGACGAAAAAAATACATTGAACTGAGTTTAACCAAATAACATAAATAATTCACACATGCTAAAAAATATCATACAATTGATCAGAACAAAAAAATTAAAATTAAAATATAATGCGACCAGATTAAAACAATATCATATATATTATTTATCTGGGTTAAAACAAAATTATCCTATTAATCAGGGCTTAAAAATTTATAATCAATCTAAAAATAATTAGTTGAATTTGATATGGGTAATGGACGGGCACAATAATGCAAATGATTGATAACTATTGCAAGGGATGAAACAAAATAATGTAAAGTATTGATCCGGGATAAAAGAAATAATAATATAAGATTAATTATAATTTGTATATTATTGATCTGAACTAAACTTAATTTTTTATTAAATAATAATATTTGTTTGTGAACACGCATGTAAACATGAACAAAACTATATCATTCATTCATATATATTATCTTTTCAAAAATCTCTAATTAAAAAATTTATGAATATATACATGTATTAATATATTTGTCATCAACTCATGTTATTTAAATTTTTGAAGTGAACAATTTAAATATTCTCTCCAAATTAATATTTTATGAAAAATAATAAATATAAAATCCGTGCACGGATTTTAAACTGGTAAATTAAAACAATTTTGCAAAGGGACCATGTCGAAGAAGGTATGCCTAGGACTAATCACAGGAAAAAAAGAAAAAAAAGGTGAGAAAGAAAGAAGAGAAAGAAAGAGTGAGTCAATATCATTAAAGAGTGTGTATCATAGTTATAATCATAAATGCACAAAAAATTAACCGGGCCATGTTATTCCCTAAGAATACAACAAGAATTACAGAAGGGGGGTTGAATGTGATTCTGACTCCTTTTTGAGATTTATGAAAAATGGTTCTAACTCAATTTATATCTAACTGTTTGATTTGCAAAGTGCGGAATAAAGAGTTAAGTAAATCAAACACAAAGTAATAAAAACTCAGGTCTTTAAAACTTTCTGGTAGATTTGAATGTATCCACAAGATATATATATATATATATATATATATATATATATATATATATATATATATCGAGTGAGAACCCTGTGAAGCTTGAATAGCTCACAACTGCTTACAAATATGAACAACTAAACTTACAGAGAAATGCTACAGGATTCAGCTTACAAATGTTTCTATGAGAATGTATTTGCTTAGGCTTGTTAGTTGTTCTACTTGCTACACTTGGTTTATATATCACCAAGTTTACATAGTAATAAGAGAAGATAATAAAACAAAACCTATCAAGTCTATATCTATGCTGCTTCACTACTCTATTCCAGCATATTTGAATATCTTCATAATAGCATGGAAATGGTGATACTTCTTTGTTCTCAAAACCCTGCTAAACAAGCTGCCACATTCCTTTTGCAAACACTCGACGCATGTGACTGTGTTGTCACTATCAACAGATATTTGAATTGATCATCCGTCGGATACATGCTTGTTATCCGTCAGATAGCCTTGTTGATCATCCATCGGGTAGCTTTGTTGATCATCCTTCGGGTAGCCATTTATCACTTGACTCTATCTCATTTGTGCAGAATTATAAGACATCTTAGATTTACATTTAATCAACCTATTTTGCACATCTACTAGTAGTCAACATGATTCATAAGCTACTACAGAATCTATACAAAGTTGTTTTCAGAAATGTGTTACAGTACTTATTGTTACATAAGCTACTCACCCGGTGGATATCAATTAGTCATCCGTCGGGACTATATTGAATCATCCTTCAAGGACTATAATTGATCATCTGTCGGGTGCTACAAAATTCACTAAGTTAAATCTACTAAGGTATTTTGTTTAGCTTATCATCAAGTACACAACATATTCCTAACAATCTCCCCCAATTTATGTCTACTGGAATTGTAGCCATAAATTAAGAAAAACTTGATGATAATAAAACATTCTAAAGATACAGATTGAAAAATAGTAGATAAAACTAATAAGTACTACAAATTGCTGAAAATTGAACAATGCAAAGTATACAAAGAAATTACTCACAATTGTTATCAAGGTGCTCCTCTAGTCTGAGCAGATAAATTTATTTTCTTGATTGTCTGGATTTCTTCCCAAGCCTTCTGTTGTTTTCTTCAATTTGATTCTGGAGTTGTCTGTGGAATTCAAATTCATCAGCTTCTGAGAGATCTAGCATTTCCTGCATTTCCAAAAGAGTCTCATTTCTAGAGATACTCATTTGGTCCTCCAATCTGAAGAATCTTCTAACTCCTCTTTCATCCCTGAATTCTATCAGCCAATAGGGCCTCAGATGCACTCTCTTTCCTGTGAAGGGAATTGACAGAGTCTTTGGTAGTGCATCTTTGGCTCTATTACTCCTCAACTCCTCAATCTTCTTTAGAACTAATCTTCTTGCTGTCATATTGTATCCAAAGTTCTTTTTGAATGAAGAGTACACTTTTATTAGCACAGATTGGCTTTTTAGAAGAATCCTGTGAAGTGACCATATGATTTCTTTTCCTCCCTTGTATTTGAACACCAACCTTTCAGGGAGATGTCTGTGAGCATCAATTCCTCTAACTTCTTCCAATTCATCCAAGTAAAGGTTTATGTCAGAAAACTCCTTGATGTCACAGATGTATAGCATCTCTCCCTTGTTAACTGTAGATTTGGCTTTGATTGGTGTCTTGGATCTGAGAATTACTGGATTCACTTTCTTGCTAGCTCTTGTCTTTATCTTCTTTGTCTTGAAGATGGGAAAGTTCAGCTCAGGAATTGGTAGACTATCCCAGTCCACTGGTTCATCCTTTGAAATTATGGGCTCACCATGTATATTCCTTGTTGGATCTACCATCTTAAATTCTTCAAATACCACTGAGGGCTTTGATGTATGAGTTATAGTTGTGGACTTTTTGAGAACTTGGTCTTCCTTTTCCTCATCATTAAAGTTCAATTTCCTTTTGGCCCTTTCCTTGTATCTGAAAGTTCTTTTCTGTTGTGGTTCAGCTTGTACCTTTATATCTTGAGATTCAGCAATTATAGATGGTTGTGCAGAGGTTTTTGTTGTGGTTTTTACAGCTTGAAGCTTGGCCAAGATAGCAGCTTGCTCCTTCTTTTGTCTGTGCTTCTTAGCATCCAAGGCAGCTTGCTTCTTTTCTAGCCTGATTCCTTCTTTCTCTTTCTTCTTAGCTTCCACAAACAGTGGGTGTCCAACCACCACACAAATCTCCTTACCATTTCTGTAAATTTTAGCAATTCTCCTTTTAAGCACTGAATCAATTGGATCCTTGTAGAATGCAATAGACCTAGCCAACAGCTTCTTCTCATCTGGCCTAGGTGTTTCAAACACTGTATCCGTAGGATTCTTGTCTGAAAACTTAGAGTAGTTCCTTTTGGCCTTCATAATGAGATCCTTCTTTGGAGATTTGATGCAGGAAGTTTGACCCCTTTCCAGATAGTTTATACTTATGTCATTCACAGAGATTTTCATGACTTGAGAGTGATGACTGAAGACTTTGTCTGGCTTCTGAATTGGGCCAAACTTTTGTTGAATATCCTGCATCTATCTTTCTCCATTTTTTTTTATTTCCTTCTCTAAAGCTTTAACATCAAGCATCTTAGGATTTGATTTTGACTTAAGCTTTTCAGCTGCTCTTTGGATTAGATCAATGCTATCCAACACTGGTGGCTTTGTGAAAGAAATTGTTGGCATAATCACTTTGCTCACTTGTATGTTTAGTTGAAGCTCCCCCTTACTAGAGCCTTTCTCCCCATCACCCTTACTTGAGCTTTTCTCCCCCTTTTTGTTATCATCAAGTAGAGTGGATGATGAAGATTGTGCAGCCACTAGTTGTTGTAGCAGTTGAGTTTGATGAGCTTGATGTAGATGTATAACTGTTAAAGAAGTTTCCATTGCAGTCATTCTGGTATCCAAGAAATCTATCTTTGTGGCAAGATCAGCATTCTTCCTGAGTTGTCTCTTAATATCAAGCATTGTGGCTTCTGGAAGTTTAGAATCCAACCTTTCATAAATGTCCCTTTTTATTTGATCAATTTCACCTTTGATAGAAGTGACATCCTGAGTATGTTGAAAAGCTTGGATTTGTTGTAATTGAAGAGAAGCAAAGTGTGCTTGTAGGAGCTTCTTGGTGCTGGCATTTGTTGTTGATTGAAGAGCAGAGTGTGTCTGACTTATAAGTTGAATGAGGGTGGTCTTGAAATAGTGTTCATCACACTGCTTTGAAAATGCCCAAAATGGCATACCAGATCTGGAACTAGGGCTTACTTCTCCCCCTATGTCCAGTGACCCCTCTTCAGTTGCATCACCAAAGAAATCAGCAGATTCCCTAGTCCCATAGTCAACATCATCATCAGCTCTAAGTGGCATAGCTGTGATGGCATCCTTAGCTCTTTGCATTGACTGGGTGGTGTGCACCAAGTTCAGCATCCTTTCGGCATCTTCATTGCCCTGTCCAGCCAAAATTTGATATGCTGGAACAGGATGAGTAAATGCCTTAGCATCCAAAGAGATGGAACCTATAACAGCTTGATTATGTTGAGATAGTTTCTCAATGTCTGCATCATTGGCATTCATTGACTCACTAGAAATGATATTCATCCTTATTTCTCATGTACCTGTATTTCTCTCATTTTCTCTCTGTTTTTGCATAAAGGGCTCCCGTTGGCTCCCCACCCTCACACCCTCACCTTCACCATCTAAGGTGGGATCCTCTCACTCACTTTTTCCAGTCCTGAAGAAATGAACTGCAGTTGTTCACTCTTTTTCTCTCCTTTTTCCTGGGAGCAACCCAGACTCTCACTCAAATGTAATATCCGGGATATATCGTGTAATTATTTTTGATATTATTATGTGTGTTTAGTATCTATTCTGTGAGTTAATTGTTAAGCGTTATCTGTACTTGAATATTCAAAAATAATATTAATTGAGTATTTTAATTTTTATATGTCCAAAATAAAATATAGATAATTGTCATATCTTCCTAATTATTTTTATGTTGGTTTATGGATTTATAAGAATCATATGAAATTTCTAAAATCTTTTTCCGGGTAATTAAAATCTATTTTATAAAAATGGGAACCAACCGACGTCAACCGTTGTTACGTTTTTGGAACCCGAAACTTGTTCGAGAACTCCTTCTTAACCTAATTGTAATATTCCGAGCATATTCCATGTTTCGACTTTTTCGATCCGGCTTACGGTTTGTCCTGCGCGGGTCCCGGCGCGACATTTTCGATACAATATTCGTTTCGGTAAATCAATAAAACCCGTATTTTCGATAAACAGGAGCTTTTTATTAAACTATCCCAATTATCACTTCGTAATACGTGTAACCAGGCGCTGAGACCAAGACCGCAGTACAAATTGTACTAATTTGGATAATTATCCCGAAAACCGATACCGTTTAGATCAGTTTTTACAAATAAACGTACCGTTTTATATCCGGAATGATCCAACGGGATACAAATTTTCCATAATTATAAATAGCCTTTTACCGTATTTTATTTCGTATCAAAATCAATTGCAGATAGTTAATTATATAATTTTCAGAGAAAAACCCTAATTTCTTAAAACTGTTCTAAGAATCAAACAAAACGAAGGCGTTACCGATCTCTGTTTTTAAAGCTTGAGTAACCAAAACGAAGGATTTGAGGTGTTCTATCAGATTCTGAGCTTTATTTCACTGCAGAAATCAAGGGTATTTTTCTAAAAATTTATTTATTTTCGAATTTATTTTATTAAAAATATGAATTTTTGTTCGGATGATTGTTTGTATGATTTGATGATTGCATGTTGTAGAGCTTGTTTTCCTGATGATTTTCATATGTCATACGTCTGATTTGGAGTTCAATAACATGCTCAAAAGTGGGTTTAATTTTCGAATTTCAAAATTAGGGTTTATAACCCGTATGAATGTTTTCAATTGAAATTTGGGGGTTTTTGATTCAGGGGTTATTAGCTGTTGATTTATAGTGGGTTGTGTTCCTTAAAAAATTTGCAATCGATTGATATATAGCTCGTTAACAGAGGATGCTTGAATCGAAGGGAGTTGTGTTTTAAAGATTTGCGATGTTCGCCGGAAACCGACGATGTTCTTGGCCAATTTCCGGCCAGAACAGGGATGATTAGAATGTTTTGAATGCATGAACAAGTTCCTGGTGTTGTGTAGTGTTGATCTGGAGGTGTTGGTGGGTTGAGGATGCCGGGATCGTCTTCTCCGGCCACCCCCGATTTTCCGGCGACTGAAACTGCAAAATTGCAGTTTAGTCCCTGTATTTTTGAAGATGGTGAAGTTTAGTCCCTATAGTTTGCAAAGTTTTCAAAAATAGGATTCCTGTTTATAAAATGTTTAAAAATCATATTTCCTATTTATTTTTATTATAAAAATTCATTTTTAATTTCTGAAAATTCTGAAAATTATTATTTTAATTCCGAAAATTATATTTAATTCACAAATAAATCTGAATTAATTAGTTAATTAATTTCAGTTAATTTATAATTGATTAATTGGTCAATTAATTCGAAAATTAATTTATTAATTGATTTAATTAATTATTAATTGATTTTAATTAGTTATTTAATTAGATTTAATTATTTAAAAATGATTTAAAAATTCTGAAAAATAGTTTCGAGCTTTAAAATATTATTCTAAATTATTTCCAAGGCTCGATAATTATTCTAAAATTATTTCGGAGCCAGAATGGGCCAACCGAACCCTGTTTATTAACCCAAAATTGATCCAACGACCCGTTTTAATTCTGAAAAATGTTTTAAAAATCATTTTAAATACCCGAAAGCATATTTATGACCCGAGACTTCTTTATAGATGATATGTCATTGATTACGTGATGTATTATGTGTTATACGTGACCTGTTGTTTGACTATCGGTCTATATATTCGGTGTTTACTTGGTTATTGCATAGATTTTAATCCGTTAATCGGATTTGGGTAAAACGAAGGGTAGATAGAAGTATGTGTTGAATAGAATCCTGTGAGTTGATGATTGATAGATGCTTATGATATGTGAGCAGAAGAGGCAAGGCGTAGGAAAGGGAAACAGGTAGTTGAGGAGTAAGACAATTGAGATTGAAAGAAAGTGCAGGATAGTAAGCTAATATCAGGCAAGTGTTCTGAACTTTCTCGAGATATTGTAATTCTTGATAGTCTTGTTGACATTGCAAGTGCTTTGAAGTACGGAAACCTAAATCCTGATTTCAGTTATTGTTCTTGAGCTATGAACCATATTCTTTCTAATCCATTGATTATTGTATACCCAAACAAGAACCACAAATCTACGATACTACTCCACAAATACATACAAACTAAATACCAGACACTGAACTGGATTATTATATACTCAATCCATGATATCTTATGCTTTGAAAGACCAAATCCTTGAAACCCTGAAACGTTATTTCCTTTGTTATCCAATTCTTTCATTATCCAGCATTCAAGCTTTGAAAGTACCTTGTTGATCCTTACAAGGATTGAAACCCTTTTATTGTTAAACATTTATTGTTGTTAATGATTTCAGTTATTGTTTATTATTGCATATTCTGTTATTATGTTAGAATTGGATTGTTTTTATAAAATTGTGGACCAGATTCGTGGTCAGACCATATAATGGTCAAGTTAGGCCAATGTGTGCCTTGGATCCAGTAGTTAGAGCAATGCTGTGTGCCTTGCTCGGGGTTAGTGCGTGACTGATCAGCAGCCTAACCTTGATTTTTAAATTAAAAGTATAATATCCAATTCTAAATCATAATCCATTGTTCACTTGATATCATAAACATATTCACCTGATGATCATTATTCCCAGTTTTGTCATTGTGACTTGCTGAGCTAGTTAGCTCATTTGTGCGATGTTGTTTATATTCTTTCCAGTTAAAAAGGAACCAGTTGGTAAAGAGGATCCCCAGTCCAGCGCGAGAGCTAGGGGTTCATGTTGAGAAAGCTGAGCTAGTAGGCTTCTTTTGGAATAATTTAAGTTTGTAAAAGTTGTAATAATGTTTAATACTCAGTTTGAATTTGAAATAGTTGGGATTTGAACGGTTTGTAATATATTAGTGTGTTTGGCTTGTGTGCATACTTTAACCTGTTGCGATCCGTGGTGGTTGGTAAGTAGGGTCATTGCATATATTAGTAGTATCTTTATTATTATTATAAGCAGGTTATAATTAAGGTGTGTGTGTGGACCCCAAACTTCTGACCCGGGTTTGGAGGGCGCCACAGGTTTGGTATCAGAGCTACAGGTTATAAGTCACTGACACAAGCCTAGGTTAACGGGAATGGGTAGAGGGTTAAGATTAGAAGTAAGGCATAGGATGATAGAATGTTGAGAGGTTGAGTGTTTCGATATATCAGGTATTAGTGTAAATTACGTTATGGTACGAGATTCTTATATTACGATATAATTTCAGATAGCAGAGATGGCCGACTCTTTTATTTCCGTATCAGCTGATCACTCAGAGCCTTCAGTTGGAGCACCAGCATCGGATCCACATCCTGTCATTCCACCAGCATTGGCTATTCTACCTCCACCGGTATTGCAGCCCGTACCATTGCAGGCTATTCCACCTCCAGGCATGAGGCCACCTGTCAGAGGACCCCCACCAGCTGATTCAGATTCCACTGGGCATTCAGTAGTGAGTGCCCCATTCCAGTCTACATTGCCCCCAGTTCTTTATTACCGGTATGAGGCTCTTCTATTGGAGCGTGATTCCTTGTTGGCTCAGATTAGAGAGTTACAGCATATCATCAGGACTACAGATGTTAATCGTGGTGTGAGGGAGCTTCGAGAGGAGATTCATGTGACACGGAGGGTTCTTGAGGCTAGGTTACATGGAGCTACATTACCTGGCAGAGGCCCTGATGCACTGCTGGGCTGGGCTACTGAGGTGATGGAGGACTTTGAGAGGCTAGCAGGACCAGAGTTTCCTTGGAGTTAAGTTAGAGATTTTGAGATGAAGATGCTGAGTGGTGTTGCTATGATTATGTAGTATGGACAGTAGTGTGTAGTGTGTATCAGAAGACTTTTGAGTTGTATTTATAGACTAGCGATGCTGACTAGTGAGTAGGTTGTTGTACCCTTTTTGCTTTGACTTTCGAAGCGTCTTTACGCTTGTACTACCCTAAAACTTTTGATCTATATATATCAGTACCTTTTTTCTTTCCAACACTATCATTTATTTTATCGCACCTGTTTTACCTTACCTTATTTATTGCACCAGTTATACCCTGCGATACCATGTGCCCTGTTTACCATAACTGTTTATATTCTGTAAAGAAGCATGCAATTTATTTCATCACAACTGTTTTTGAAAAGAAATATTTCTGTTTTGCAAAACTATTCTTTTATGTAAAAGATTGATTCAAAAGCTAAATAAGTTGATTGATTCTTTACAGAAAATGCCTCCCAGAAGAAATACCCGCACCAACACCCAGAATGAAGAAACCAACAACAATAATAACCAAGATGATACAACCCAGAATGTGAACCCAAGACCCATGGACCCAGCAATAGCCCAGATTCTTCAAATCTTGGCCCAACAAACAGTTCATCTGGCACAACAACAACAAAGACAGACCAATCCCCAGGTAACTTTCAAAACTTTTCAGGCAATAAACCCACCAGAATTCAAGGGTTCCTTAGAGCCAATTGAAGCAAATGTTTGGTTAAAGGAAATAGAAAAGGCATTTGCCTTAGTGAAAGTGAAAGAGGAACAGAAGGTTGAGTTTGCAAGTTACTATATGAAGAATGAGGCCACCTATTGGTGGGAAATGGAGAAGACACTGGAAGGCACAGATGTTATTAGTTGGGAAAGGTTCAAGGAATTGTTTTTAGAAAAGTATTTTCCTCAGTTTGTTCAGGATCAAATGGAGCTGAAGTTTTTAGAGTTAAAGCAAGGGAATATGTCGGTAACAGATTATGAGGGGAAGTTTGAGGAATTTTCAAGGTATGTGCCGTCGTATGTTGATACTGATAGAAAGAAAGCTAAGAGATTCCAACAAGGCTTGAAGCCATGGATCAGGGGGAAGGTAGCTATTTTTGAATTGGATACCTATGTCGGGGTTGTACAGAAAGCTATGATCGCAGAGACAGAGAGTGAGATGTTCTAGAAAGATAAGGAAAGCAAGAAAAGGAAAGTTGAGGGAAGTGAGGGTCAGTCACAAACAGGGAAGTTTCCAAATTTTAAGAAGGGCAAGTTTCAGCCAGGGAGAAATTTTAATTTCAGGAGACAAAATGCAGGAGACGGAGGCCAGGGCAATCGTCCAGCTAATGTGAATCCGCCGAATCAGTTGAGATTAACTTTTCCCGATTGTCAAGTATGTGGAAAGAAGCATGGAGGAGTTTGTAACAAGTTGAATGTGGTATGTTTTAAATGCAACCAGAAAGGGCACTACTCGAGGGAGTGCCGAAATCAGCCAGCAAGAGAGCCAGTAAATAAAGATCAACCATCCGGAATCCAGCAGTGAAAGTTCCAGTCATTGGATTTACATGCTTTAAATGTGGAAAGCCAGGACATATGGCCAGGGATTGCAAGACACCAGCCCCAGTTAGTAATGCATTGAGAATTATGGGATCTACCCCAACAGTGAATGAAACTCCGAGGGCTAGAGTTTTTGACATGTCGGTGAAGGATGCGATCCAGGATACGGATGTCGTGGCAGGTACGCTTAATGTGAATTCTTTATGTGCCAAAGTGTTAATAGATTCGGGAGCAACTCGATCGTTTGTTTCACAAGATTTTGTTAGTAAATTAAATTGCCCAGTTGAGTGCTTAAATGAAATAATGACTGTGGAGTTAGCAAATCAAGAACGTGTAGCTGTGAATCAAGTTTGTGAGAATTGTGAGGTTGAGATTTTTGGTAGTAAGTTTTGTGTAGATTTGATACCATTTAAGTTAGGAGAATTTGATGTAATATTAGGGATGGATTGGTTATCTAAGCATGATGCTCAGATAGATTGTCGAAATAAGAAAGTAATTGTGAAAACGCCAGACGAAAGAATAGTAACGTTCAAAGGTCAGAAACAAGTAAAGAAGTTCTTAACGATGATTCAAGCCAAGAAGTTACTACGGCAAGGATGCGAGCATTTCGTAGCATACGTGATTGATAAAAGTCAGGAGCCAGCAAAACTTGAAGATATCCCAGTAGTGAATGAATTTCCAGACGTATTTCCCGACGAATTGCCAGGACTTCCTCCAAATAGAGAAATTGAATTTGCGATCGACTTAGCACCTGGAACAGAACCAGTATCCAAGGCCCCGTACAGAATGGCGCCTGTTGAGATGAAAGAGCTAGCAAAGCAATTGTAGGAATTGATAGAGAAAGGAGTAATCAGACCCAGCGTATCCCCGTGGGGTGCACCGGTATTATTTATCAAGAAGAAAGATGGAAGCATGAGACTGTGCATCGACTATAGGGAGCTCAACAAATTGACGATTAAGAATAAGTATCCGTTACCCAGAATTGATGATTTGTTTGACCAATTGAAGGGAGCCAAGTATTTCTCCAAGATCGATTTAAGATCGGGATATCATCAACTGAAGATCAAACCAGAAGATATACCAAAGACAGCTTTCAGAACAAGGTATGGACATTACGAGTTTTTAGTGATGTCTTTTAGATTGACCAACGCCCCAGCAGCGTTTATGGACCTGATGAACAGAATTTTCAAGGAATATTTGGACAAGTTCGTTATAGTATTTATAGACGATATTTTAATCTATTCAAAGACGGAGGAGGATCATGCGGAACATTTAAGGACAACTTTGGAGATTTTAAGGAAAAAGAAGTTATATGCTAAATTGTCGAAGTGTGAGTTTTGGCTACAAGAAGTTCAGTTCTTAGGACACATAGTCAGTAACGAAGGGATCAAAGTGGACCCGGCAAAGATCGAAGCAATTACGAATTGCGAGAGACCGAGAACACCCACTGAGGTAAGAAGTTTCTTGGGATTGGCAGGATATTATCGACGATTCGTTCAGAATTTCTCAAGGATTGCCACACCATTAACAAAGCTTACACGAAAGAATGAAAAGTTTATATGGAATGACAAGTGCGAAGAAAGTTTTCAGGAATTGAAGCGGAGATTAATCACAACACCTGTTTTGTCACTTCCAGACGATCAAGGGAATTTCGTAATTTATAGCGATGCTTCCTACAAAGGATTAGGATGTGTTCTTATGTAGCACGACAAGGTGATTGCGTATGCGTCAAGGCAATTGAAACCACACGAACAAAAGTATCCTACTCATGACTTGGAGCTAGCAGCTATAGTTTTTGCTTTGAAGATTTGGAGACATTATTTGTATGGAGAAAAGTGTGAGATTTTCACGGATCAGAAAAAGTTTGAAATATATATTTACCCAGAAGGAACTTAATATGAGGCAAAGGAGATGGTTAGAATTGATCAAGGATTATGATTGCTCGATTAATTATCATCCCGGTAAGGCGAACGTGGTGGCAGACGCATTAAGTCGGAAGGAAAAGTTAAATGAGTTATCAGTACCTGAAGATATATATAAGGAATTTCAGAAATTAGAATTGGAAATTAGAGTTTGCGAACCTGAGGAAGCGAAAGTGTACAGTATGACTTTCCAGCCAGAGTTGTTGGAGAAAATAAAGAAATGTCAGAAAGATGTAATGGATCAAGATATAAATCGTTTGGTAGGTGAAGAATTATGCACGCAGAAGGATGATCAAGGCATTTTGAGATTTTCATCTAGAATCTGGATTCCACCAGTGACGGAGTTAAAGAATGAAATTTTACAAGAAGCACATAGTTCAAGATATTCCATCCATCCAGGGAGTACCAAAATGTACAGAGATTTAGAGAAGAATTATTGGTGGCCAGATATGAAGAGAGAAATTGCGGAATGGGTTAGCAAATGTTATACCTGTCAGAGAGTTAAAGCAGAGCATCAAAGACCAAGCGGATTGCTACAGCCATTGGAGATTCCAGAGTGGAAGTGGGAACATATTACCATGGATTTCATAGTTGGATTACCAAGGACAAGGGCTAATCATGATGCCATTTGGGTTATAGTGGATAAACTTACCAAGTCAGCTCATTTTCTGCCTATAAATGAAAGATTTTCGCTCGACAAGTTGGTCCATATGTACCTAAAAGAAATTGTAATTCGTCATGGAGTTCCAGTGTCTATCGTATCTGATCGAGATCCAAGGTTTAATTCAAGATTCTGGAAGAGTTTTCAAGAATGTTTGGGAACAAGACTGAATATGAGTACAACTTATCACCCACAAACGGATGGCCAAAGTGAAAGAACGATCCAGAAAATCGAGGATATGTTACGTGTTTGTGCGATTGATTTCAAAGGAAGTTGGGACGAACATTTACCTCTGGTAGAGTTTGCTTACAACAACAGTTATCATGCCAGCATTGGAATGCCACCCTATGAAGCCCTTTATGGACGCAAATGTAGATCTCCAATATATTGGGACGAAGTAGGAGAACGCAAGATACTTGGACCTGAACTGGTACAACAGATAAAGGAAGTTATTGAACTTATCCAGAAAAGATTAATAGCCGCTCAAAATCGTCAGAGGAAATATGCAGACCAATCAAGGAAAGACATGGAATTTGAAGAAGGAAGCTTGGTATTACTGAAAGTATCACCATAGAAAGGACTAACGAGGTTTGGAAAGAAAGGGAAGCTAAGCCCAAGATATGTCGGACCTTTTGAGATCCTAAAGCGCGTTGGCAAAGTAGCTTACGAATTGGCGTTACCTCCGCACATGGAGCACATTCACAATGTTTTTCATGTATCGATGCTCAAGAAATATAATCCAGACTCCAGACATGTAATAGAATATGAGCCAATAGAGCTTCAGACAGATTTATCATATGTAGAGAGTCCGATAGAGATTTTAGAGGCAAGAGAGAAAGTATTGAGAAATAAAGTGGTAAAGTTAGTAAGAGTATTGTGGAGAAACCCAAAGGTTGAAGAGTCAACCTGGGAGTTAGAAAGTGATATGAGAGAAAAGTACCCTCATTTGTTTTCTTAGAGATTCTGAGGACAGAATCCTTTTAAAGGGGGAAGGATGTAATATCCGGGATATATCGTGTAATTATTTTTGATATTATTATGTGTGTTCAGTATCTATTGTGTGAGTTAATTGTTAAGTGTTATCTGTACTTGAATATTCAAAAATAATATTAATTGAGTATTTTAATTTTTATATGTCCAAAATAAAATATAGATAATTGTCATATCTTCCTAATTATTTTTATGTTGGTTTATGGATTTATAAGAATCATATGAAATTTTTAAAATCTTTTTCCGGGTAATTAAAATCTATTTTATAAAAACGGGAACCAACCGACGTCAACCGTTGTTACGTTTTTGGAACCCGAAACTCGTTCGAAAACTCCTTCCTAACCTAATTGTAATATTCCGAGCATATTCCATGTTTCGACTTTTTCGATCCGGCTTACGGTTTGTCCTGTGCGGGTCCCGGCGCAACATTTTCGATACAATATTCGTTTCGGTAAATCAATAAAACCCGTATTTTCGATAAACAGGAGCTTTTTATTAAACTATCCCAATTATCACTTCGTAATACGTGTAACCAGGCGCTGAGACCAAGACCGCAGTACAAATTGTACTAATTTGGATAATTATCCCGAAAACCGATACCGTTTGGATCAGTTTTTACAAATAAACGTACCGTTTTATATCCAGAATGATCCAACGGGATACAAATTTTCCATAATTATAAATAGCCTTTTACCATATTTTATTTCGTATCAAAATCAATTGCAGATAGTTAATTATATAATTTTCAGAGAAAAGCCCTAATTTCTTAAAACTGTTCTAAGAATCAAACAACAAAACGAAGGCGTTACCGATCTCTGTTTTTAAAGCTTGAGTAACCAAAACGAAGGATTTGAGGTGTTCTATCAGATTCTGAGCTTTATTTCACTGCAGAAATCAAGGGTATTTTTCTAAAAATTTATTTATTTTTGAATTTATTTTATTAAAAATGTGAATTTTTGTTCGGATGATTGTTTGTATGATTTGATGATTGCATGTTGTAGAGCTTGTTTTCCTGATGATTTTCATATGTCATACGTCTGATTTGGAGGTCAATAACATGCTCAAAAGTGGGTTTAATTTTTGAATTTCAAAATTAGGGTTTATAACCCGTATGAATGTTTTTAATTGAAATTTGGGGGTTTTTGATTCAGGGGTTATTAGCTGTTGATTTATAGTGGGTTGTGTTCCTTAAAAAATTTGCAATCGATTGATATATAGCTCGTTAACAGAGGATACTTGAATCGAAGGGAGTTGTGTTTTAAAGATTTGCGATGTTCGCCGGAAACCGGCGATGTTCTTGGCCAATTTCCGGCCAGAACAGGGATGATTAGAATGTTTTGAATGCATGAACAAGGTCCTGGTGTTGTGTAGTGTTGATCTGGAGGTGTTGGTGGGGTGAGGATGCCAGGATCGTCTTCTCCGGCCACCCCCGATTTTCCGGCGACTGAAACTGCAAAATTGCAGTTTAGTCCCTGTATTTTTGAAGATGGTGAAGTTTAGTCCCTGTAGTTTGCAAAGTTTTCAAAAATAGGATTCCTGTTTATAAAATGTTTAAAAATCATATTTCCTATTTATTTTTATTATAAAAATTCATTTTTAATTTCTGAAAATTCTGAAAATTATTATTTTAATTCCGAAAATTATATTTAATTCACAAATAAATCTGAATTAATTAGTTAATTAATTTCAGTTAATTTATAATTGATTAATTGGTCAATTAATTCGAAAATTAATTGATTAATTGATTTAATTAATTATTAATTAATTTTAATTAGTTATTTAATTAGATTTAATTATTTAAAAATGATTTAAAAATTCTGAAAAATAGTTTCGAGCTTTAAAATATTATTCTAAATTATTTTCAAGGCTCGATAATTATTCTAAAATTATTTCGGAGCCAGAATGGGCCAACCGAACCCTGTTTATTAACCCGAAATTGATCCAACGACCCGTTTTAATTCTGAAAAATGTTTTAAAAATCATTTTAAATACCCGAAAGCATATTTATGACCCGAGACTTCTTTATAGATGATATGTCATTAATTACGTGATGTATTATGTGTTATACGTGACCTGTTGTTTGACTATCGGTCTATATATTCGGTGTTTACTTGGTTATTGCATATATTTCAATCCGTTAATCGGATTTGGGTAAAACGAAGGGTAGATAGAAGTATGTGTTGAATAGAATCCTGTGAGTTGATGATTGATAGATGCTTATGATATGTGAGCAGAAGAGGCAAGGCGTAGGAAAGGGAAACAGGTAGTTGAGGAGTAAGACAATTGAGATTGAAAGCAAGTGCAGGATAGTAAGCTAATATCAGGCAAGTGTTCTGAACTTTCTCGAGATATTGTAATTCTTGATAGTCTTGTTGACATTGCAAGTGCTTTGAAGCACGGAAACCTAAATCCTGGTTTCAGTTATTGTTCTTGAGCTATGAACCATATTCTTTCTAATCCATTGATTATTGTATACCCAAACAAGAACCACAAATCTACGATACTACTCCACAAATACATACAAACTAAATACCAGACACTGAACTGGATTATTATATACTCAATCCATGATATCTTATGCTTTGAAAGACCAAATCCTTGAAACCCTGAAACGTTATTTCCTTTGTTATCCAATTCTTTCATTATCCAGCATTCAAGCTTTGAAAGTACCTTGTTGATCCTTACAAGGATTGAAACCCTTTTATTGTTAAACATTTATTGTTGTTAATGATTTCGGTTATTGTTTATTATTGCATATTCTGTTATTATGTTAGAATTGGATTGTTTTTATAAAATTGTGGACCAGATTCGTGGTCAGACCATATAATGGTCAAGTTAGGCCAATGTGTGCCTTGGATCCAGTAGTTAGAGCAATGCTGTGTGCCTTGCTCGGGGTTAGTGCGTGATTGATCAGCAGCCTAACCTTGATTATTAAATTAAAAGTATAATATCCAATTCTAAATCATAATCCATTGTTCACTTCATATCATAAACATATTCACCTAATGATCATTATTCCCAGTTTTGTCATTGTGACTTGCTGAGCTAGTTAGCTCATTTGTGCGATGTTGTTTATATTCTTTCCAGTTAAAAAGGAACCAGTGGTAAAGAGGATCCCTAGTCCAGCGCGAGAGCTAGAGGTTCATGTTGAGAAAGCTGAGCTAGTAGGCTTCTTTTGGAATAATTTAAGTTTGTAGAAGTTGTAATAATGTTTAATACTCAGTTTGAATTTGAAATAGTTGGGATTTGAACGGTTTGTAATATATTAGTGTGTTTGGCTTGTGTGCATACTTTAACCTGTTGCGATCCGTGGTGGTTGGTAAGTAGGGTCATTGCATATATTAGTAGTATCTTTATTATTGTTATAAGCAGGTTATAATTAAGGTGTGTGTGTGGACCCCAAACTTCTGACCTGGGTTTGGAGGGCGCCACATCAAATCACTCCATTCCTTCAGTCCTAAGAGTGATTGCACTACTACTAAGTCTTCTGCACTTGTAAGAATTGAAGAAATTTGAAGTTTTGCAGGAACACCCGATGGATGAGAAATATCCATCGGGTTAGTAGTATGGCTATCCGACAGATGACTGATGTTAGGCTTATCCGTCGGGATACAATCACTACTCGACGGATGATGAATATCCATCGGGATAGTAGAAATGAAAGAGTTTGGAGTGGTGACTATTGTAGACTCTGTGCATATTGATGAGAATTTTGACACAGATGTCTCAACAGTCTCAGAAAGAAATGGTAAATGAGCCAACAAATCATCTAAAAGATGATGCTCACTTACTTGGATTTTTGGCTTCTCCAAGAGAGTTAAAGATGGAGAATTTGGAAGTGATGTATTAATCATTTCAACATCCAGTGAGTGTGTGGGAGAATTTGGTTTATCAGGTGCTTCAATTATGAGAGATTTTGGTTGTGACTCTATATTTACTGGAGCCACATCAACCTGACTTTGAGAATGTGCAGTGACTGTGTCTTTAGCACCAGTTTGCACAGTGTGTGAACCCTGTGCATCCCCAAGGGTTTTTGATATTTTCTTTCTAGCATAAGTTTATTGTGAGTTGGTGTCCCTACCTCTCTTGGCATGTGCTCCTGGTCGGGAGCTTGTTTCAATAGTAACATCCTTTTGGGAGGATGAAACCAGTAATGAGCTAATTTTCTTATTAACAACCACAGTTTGTTGGGAAACTGTGGTGTGGCTAGGTTTGGGTACACTCTTCTCACCAGCCTTATCCTTAGGGCTTCTTTGATTTTCACCCTGTCCCTCACCTTTCTTACCCTCCTTCACACTCCCCTCTTTAGGTTTAGTAGATTTTAAAACTGATTTCTTTTGAAAGAAATCAGAGGGGGCTTTCTTAGCTTTGGATTTAGAAACTTTTTTGGTTTGGTAGCCTGGGTAGGCATTTGTTGGGTCATTGACACAGATGTTATAGCTACACTAGAATGCAAAGAAATGTGTGAGGTTGGAAGAGTAGAGACTAATAGAAATTACCTCACTTACCTAATGTCCCTCCATTACTGGAAAATAGTACAAGGGCACCTCCTTGTGATGATTTGCTCTATTTAAATCTACAATAATCCTTCTTTCTTGAACCCAACAATTCAGTTTGTTGGTTGGGTTCTCAATCTCAATATTCTCAATAAGATGGTTAGCAAGCATCATAAAGAATCTAGCATAATAGATACTTTTACCTCTTTTATTAAGTTCTCCTAACTTAAAGCCTAACTCAAACAAAACCAAGTCACTGAAATTGAAATACTTATCAGTAACTAGCATGTAAAGCATGTTGAGCATGGATATATTGATAGAATCAGAGTTGCTAATCTTACCAGAAAATACTTTAGTTACCACATCACGCAGATAACTCTATTCTTTCCTAAGACCCAACCTTCTAATTTCACTTAACTTAGAGGTAGTGAGTGCATAACCCATAGAATTAAGCATGTTAACAATGTCAGTGTCTGTGTGTGGAGCAGTTATAGTATTATCAAGAATCCTAAAGCATGCTTTGATAATATTACTATTTATGCAAAATTGCTTACCTTTTAAAGTGAAAGTGATGGTCTTGTATGTTGAGTTATACACTGCAGTTGTCCACATCTCCTTTACAACCTCACAGTAAATGGTGGGTGATTCCAGCATGGCATAGTTGAGTTTGCAGTTCTTCACAAAATCCATCATTTTGTGATAGTCACCAGATTGTTGAATCTCCTTCTTTACTAAAGCTGAGAAGTTGTTTTTCTCATAGATGTAACCGGTTTGAGGCATGATTTTCACTACAGGTGCCATTGTTAGAGATTTGGAATTTGCAGAGAGAGAGTTTGCTTTTGAGAAGAAAGAAGTTAGAGCAATTAAATCTTGAGAATGATAAAAGAAAAGAATAAAAAAGATGAATTTGCTTTTATACTATCTCATAAATAAACTGACAAAATAATAAAGTAAAATAAAGGATCAATAAAAATTACCCAAAATAGCCGTTTTTAAAATAAATAAACTGTAAAAATTCTGTCACTTATCCGTCGTGTCATGCTTACAAGCTGTAAGTATACTCGATGGATAATGTTCAGAGTTTTAACGGCTAAGATTGAGACAATTCGACGGATGAGGATAAATCAGTTATCCGTCGAGCTATAAAATATTCCAGAAAATAATTGATTTTTATGGAGAAATTGTATTCCGGCGGATGATCAAACTCGATGGATAATGATCATCCGTCGGGATGTAAATTTTGACTTAGCCAAAATTTCATCCAAAGCAGAAAAATCAATTAAATTTCTGGCTGCATAACAACTTGCAAAATATTTAAAATGATTCAAGAATAATTAAGCATACCTAACTCACTTACCAACCTTGAGAAGGCGGATTCATCCAGTGGCTTGGTAAATATGTCTGCAAGCTGCTTTTCACTTGGAACAAAATACAGTTCCACAGTACCATTCATCACATGTTCCCTTATGAAGTGGTACTTGATGTCTATGTGCTTTGTTCTTGAATGTTGTACTGGATTTTCAGTGATGGCAATTGCACTTGTGTTATCATAGAAAATAGGAATCCTATCCACTTGTAGACCATAGTCCAACAATTAGTTTTTTATCCACAAAATATTTGCACAACAACAATATATTCAGCTTCAGCTGTAGAAGTAGAAACTGAATTTTGCTTTTTACTGAACCAGGACACAAGCTTGTTTCCTAGAAATTGACAGGTTCATATTGTAATTTTTCTGTCTATTTTACAACATGCATAATCTGCATCTGAATAACCAGTTCGATCAAAACCAGAATCTCTAGGGTACCAAATTCCAAGTTTTGGTGTTCCCTTGAGATATCTGAAAATTCTTTTAATAGCTACTAAATGAGATTTTCTAGGATCAGCCTGAAATATAGCATAAAACAAGCAAATATTATATCTGGTCTACTAGTTGTTAAGTACAGAAGTGAACCAACCATGCCCCTATAACTTGAAATATCCACAGACTTTTCAGTAGTGTTTAATTCAAGCTTAGTTGCAGTGGCCATGGGAGTTTTTGCAGATGTGCAATCCATTAGATCAAACTTCTTTAAAAGATCATGAATGTATTTAGTTTGACTAATGAATATTCCATCACTAACTTGCTTCATTTGCAAACCAAGAAAGTAAGTTAGTTCTCCCATCATGCTCATTTCATACTTACTTTGCATCAATTTGGAAAACTTTTTGCAAAGTTTTTCATCTGTAGAGCCAAATATAAATCATCTACATAAATTTGAACAAGTATACTAGAGCCATTAATATTTCTAACGAATAAGGTTTTATCAACAGTACCTCTTGTGAAGTGATTTTCCAAAAGAAACTTTGATAAAGTGTCATACCAGGCTCTAGGTTCTTGCTTCAGTCCATAAAGTGCTTTCAAAAGATAGTAGACATGATTTGGGAAATTTGGATCTTCAAAACCTGGAGGCTGACTAACATAGACTTCCTCCTCCAAATCTCCATTCAGAAATGTACTTTTGACATCCATTTGATAGACTTTGAAATTGGCATGAACTGCATAGGCTAAGAAAATTCTGATGGCTTCAAATCTTGCAACAGGAGCAAAAGTTTCATTAAAATCTATTCCTTCTTATTGACAATAGCCCTTAGCAACCAATCTAGCTTTGCTCCTGACCACTATGCCATTTTCATCTATCTTGTTTCTGAATACCCATTTGGTGTCAGTTGGATGCTTTCCTTTAGGCTTGGGTACCAGCTCCCATACTTTATTCCTTTCAAATTGGTTTAGGTCCTCCTGCATAGCTAAAATCCAATCAGGATCCAACAAAGCTTCTTCTACCTTCTTTGGTTCTTCCTTAGATAGGAAGCTGCTATACAGACATTCTTTTTTAGTTGCTCTCCTTGTTTGAACTAGGGCTGTCAAAAAATTCGAAAAATCCGATATTCATCCGAAAAATCCGCATCCGTATCCGAGAAAAAGCGGATATTATCCGTATCCGAGAAAAAGCGGATATTATCCGTATCCGAATTCGGGATATTCGAATCCGAAATTAAATACATATATGATATTTAAATTATATAAATATCTAATTATATATAATTTAAAATTTATTTTTTTAGTTTATAGTGTGTGTAAATGTATTAAATAATACGTTTATACAAAATTTATATAATTGTACACATACTTTATACATATATAAATATATTATTTGTATTTAATCGTAGAAAATGTTCTATAATCATCGTCAAAACGGTAGGGCAACAAAAAAAATTCAAAAAATCCGATATTCCTCCGAAATATCCGCATTCGTATCCGAAATAAAGCGGATATTATCCGTATTCGAAATAAAGCTGATATTATCTGTATTCGAATCCGATGATTGCGGATGCGGATACGGATATAGGCATATCTGTATCTGAATTATCCGTTTGACACTACTAGTTTGAACGGTAAAAGACACATCACCAATGATGAGCTCAAAGGGGTGATCTTTTGTCCATTTCCTTTGTTGAGGTAGATTAGATCTAGATGAAGAGGCCTCATTGTTGTCTTGATATGTGGCTGAGTTTTGATTATTAGAAACTCCCCCTGAGTTTGTGAATCTTTGATTTGAGAAAGGAGAATTTTCTATAAGTGATCTATTCTGTCTTTCAGCTTCTTTTGAAGACCCGACGGATGGTGCACTTTATGTTCCGACGGATGAGGCAGATTGTCTCCCGACGGATAAAGCAGATTGTCTCCCGACGGATGAAGCATTTTACAACTCGACAGATGTTGAATTTTATGCTTCATTAGTAGTAGATTTTTCTACATTATCCTTTTCCATTGTTTCCTGATCACTTTCATCATCACTGTCATCACTAACCATCTCCACATTATCAAATTTGAGACTCTCATGAGAATTTTCATCTTGCAGTCCTTCAATCTTTTTATCATCAAACACAACATGTATTAATTCCATAACAATGTTGGTTCTTAGATTGTAGACTCTATATGCTTTTCCCACAGCATATCCAACAAAAATTTCTTCATCTGCTTTAGCATCAAACTTCCCATTTTGATCAATCTGATTTCTCAAGATATAACATTTACAGCCAAAGACATGAAGAAAAATTAGAGTTGGTTTCTTGTTCTTGAATAATTGATATGGTGTCATGCACTTTGCTTGATTCACCAAAGAAATATTCTGAGTGTAGTAGGCAGTATTCACAACTTCAGCCCAGAAATATGT
Source organism: Apium graveolens (assembly GCF_009905375.1). Classification (NCBI taxonomy): domain Eukaryota; kingdom Viridiplantae; phylum Streptophyta; class Magnoliopsida; order Apiales; family Apiaceae; genus Apium; species Apium graveolens. The sequence continues at coordinate 115,114,150 of NC_133656.1, forward strand.
TGGTAACTTTGATTCTTCAAGCATTGTCCTTGCAGCTTCAATAAGAGATCTGTTTTTCCTTTCTACCACTCCATTTTGTTGTGGAGTTCTTGCTGCAGAAAACTCATGCATTATCCTATTTTCTTCACAAAATGATCTTATCACAGAATTCTTGAACTCAGTTCCATTGTCACTCCTGATTCTTCTTACTTTGAAATCGGGATGATTGTTGACTTGCCTTATGTGATTGAGGATGATTTCACTAGCCTCATCTTTAGACTTTAGGAAATATGTCCAAGAGAACTTTGGGAAATCATCTACAATTACTAGGAAAAATCCTTTCCTAGAGATGGACAACACATTGACTGGTACAAACAAATCCATGTGTAGCAATTGCAAAGGTTCTTCAATTGTTGAATCAAGCTTCTTTATGAATGATGCTTTAATCTACTTTCCCTTTTGGCAGGTATCACACAGTCCATCCTTAGAAAACTCCACTTGAGTAATGCCTCTAACCAGTTCTTTCTTGACAATCTCATTCATGCTCTTGAAGTTTAGATGGGATAGCTTCTTGTGCCACAGCCAACTTTCATCTTGACTTGCTTTACTGAGAAGGAAAGTAACAGATTCTACATTTGATGATTTGAAGTCAGCTAGATACACATTTCCTCTTCTCACACCAGTGAGAACCACTTTGTTGCTTCTTTTGTTAGTCACAACACAGGCTTCTGAGTTAAAGGTTACTGAATTGCCCTTATCACAAAGCTGGCTGATACTCAGCAAATAATGCTTGAGACCATCCACTAGGGCAACCTCCTCAATTATGACATTGTCTTTTGAAATCAATCCATATCCCACAGTATAACCCTTGCTGTCATCTCCAAAAATAATACTTGGGCCAGCTCTCTCCTTGAACTCTGTGAGCAGGGTAGAATCTCTAGTAATGTGCCTTAAACAACCACTATCCAGGTACCAAAGATTCTTTATGTTTCCCTGCACACAACAAAACCAAATCAAGTTGATTTTGGTACCCAAGTTTCCTTGGGTCCTGCCTTGTTAGCTTTCTTCTTTTGTTTCTTAGGTTTGATCTCATTTGACTTGGGGATATATGATTCATCCTTAGTCATCTGAGTTGGACCTTTGAAACCAGTCATTAAAACAGAATTATCATGCACATTTTAATTAACAGGAAAAGGCATGCTATTTGCAAACATGTTATTCCAGTAAGGCATGCTAAATGGCATTTGAGGCATACTAAATATAGCATAATAAGGATTATGTGCAAATGACATATTAGCAAATTGTGCATTCATATTCTGAGCAGGCATAGCATTCATAGGCATATAAGGCATGACATTCGTGTTGGGAAAAGAAGATGGTACAAATATAGGAGTAAGCATGGCAAGTTTGTAATTAACAGACAAATGATTAATACTACCACACTTAACACAGATTTTTCTTGAAGCATACTTATCGGGTGTGTAGTTGTTATGTTTGTTAATCCCTACTTTCCCATTTCTATTGTTTTTCTTTTTAGTTTCTGTTTTAACCTCAATCTTTTTTTAATCTGTCATTCAATTGCTTGATGGAAAGATGACCAACATTCACTTTCTTCTCCTTCTTCACTTGACTTTATTCTCCTGGAACAAAGTTTTTGGAAACTGATCCATATTTTTCATTTAACTTGTCAAGTTTGGCTTTGCTCACAGGTTTGCTCACAGCCGACGGATGAGGATTTATGTCACTCGACGGATAATCCTTTTGATTATCTGACGGATGACTCTCATCATCCGTCGAGTCTACATCTGTTAGCAATCCTTCAACTAAATTGGATTCCATCTTCTCCTTACTCTTTTTCCAGGCTGCATCACAAAAGGACTCAATACCTTGAACTTTAGTGATTTGAGCATGAACATCTCTGGATGATTTCCATGCTTTAATAACTTCATGTTCTCGTTCAAGTTGCTTCTTCAAAATCTCCTATTTCTTCATGGAGTCAGTTAATTCATCCTTAGCAATCTTACATTCAATTCTCAATTTTTCAAATTCAATAAACTGAGACTCTAGCACATTATTCCTCTCACTTAAAAACAAATTGTTTTCTTTGATTTTAGCATTTTCCTTGCTACACTTGGTTTATATATTACCAAGTTTACATAGTAATAAGACAAGATAATAAAACAAAACCTATCAAGTCTAACTTCATGCTGCTTCACTACTCTATTCCAACATCTTTGAATATCTTCATAATAGCATGGAAATGGTAATGCTTCTTTGTTCTCAAAACCCTGCTAAACAGGCTGCCACATTCCTTTTGCAAACACTCGATGCATGTGACTGTGTTGTCACTGTCAACAGATATTTGAATTGATCATCCGTCGGGTACATGCTTGTTATCCGTCGTGTAGTCTTGAAGATCATCTGTCGGGTAGCTTTGTTGATCATCCGTCGGGTAGCCATTTATCACTTGACTCCATCTCATTTGTGCAGAATTACAAGACATCTTATATTTACATTTAATTAACCTATTCTGCACATCTACTAGCAGTCTACATGATTCATAAGTTACTACACAATCTATACAAAGTTGTTTGCAGAAATGTGCTACAGTACTTATTGTTACATAAGCTACTCACCCAGTGGATATCAATTAGTCATCCGTCGGGACTATATTGAATCATTCGTCGGGACTATAATTGATCATCCGTCGGGTGCTACAAAATTCACTAAGTTAAATCTACTAAGATTTTTTGTTTAGCTTATCAACAAGTACACAACATATTTCTAACAGGCCAAGTTTTATTCGGTCTTTAAAAATTTCAATTTTTTTTTTAAAAATCGAATCGGATCGGGCCTTTCTAAAAATCGGGTCAGGTCTGATCGAACTTCTTATGAAATATAAGGTCCGTTTTAGGCCCGTGAGCCAGGTCGAACCAGACTTTATCTGAACTTTTTATTTATATTTAAATATTATTTTTATATCGTTATAACTTGAAATATGAATAGTTTAAATACCGGAGAAAATAATATCTTGATATATCATACATAGTAGTCTAGACAACAAAATAAATAATTATTTTTTTATATAAAAAAAATTATAATAATATAATTATGTACAATAATTTGTATTGTCCAAAATCTAGTATGGTCAGCTAGTTATACTTATTAGCGTCAAACACAAGTTTATTTGGTTTTATTACTATGTATCCACTATGCATTCTTGATGCACTAGCATGCTAATTCATACATTTTGTATAGTCACGGACTATATAATATAAAATTATAAATTTAGTAATAATAAAATTCAGTTACAATTACAACTAATTTAGTAATTATCTTTAATACCTTTTAATTTGATGAAAAAACAGGAAATTTTAATGAAATAAGTCTAACAAATGATTATTTATATCTTAATTGCTTCTAAAATTATAATATAATTTTTTAAAAAATATAAAAAGTATTGTATATTTTTAATTTTTATATAAAAAAATCGGTTTTTTAATCGGGTTTTTTAAAAACTCCGTGCTTTTATCCGGGCTGAACTGGGCTTTTATCCGGGTTTTTTTAGATCTGAATTTTTATACTGACTTTGTTAAATTCGAGCTTTTATCCGAATTTTTCGGGTTTCGGGCCGGATCGGATTTTTGAGAAAAAGGAGTCTCATTTAAGGCCTGCGGTCCGGGCGAAACCGGACTTTTTTCCAGATCAGTCTTTTCGGGGTTTTTTCCGTATCGGATCAGATTTCGATTTTAGGATTTTTTGAACATCTCTAGTTATAACCAAAACCAAACTAGCATCCAACCAATTCGGGAAAAAAAATCAAAAGTCATCCAAAAAAATTGATTTGGAGAATAAGATAATACGAAAGAGTTTGAAATTTTATAACCTAACCCTACCATTTGTTCGTAGGTTTTGATCGGTTTAAATTGAGTTGAACGGGTTATTAAAAGTCATTTAAAATAAATAATTATTAAAAAAATATATTTATGATAAGAGAATATTGTGCAAACATACGAGTCCAAAAATAAAATCACTTTACGAGTCATTATAGAACAATTTTGGGATTTTGGAATAAAATCCCAATGATAATTCTGAGATTTTTTTAAAAATTTTGAATTTTTTTGAGATATTTTGAGATTTGTAACGACTTTAATATGAGAATTGAACAACATATTGATACATTTATTTATTGCATCTATATGTTCCAAAATTTTGTAAGAGAGAAGACAGTGGTTGTAGGAGTGCTCATCGTTCAGTTTTTTTTTCTAGTTTTTAATGGACATAATGGCCAGTGACTTGAATGAAATTTTTCTTTAGTTTGATGACCAAATTGCAAGTTTTGAGCCAGTTGAGTGACCAAAACGCCGCTTCATCTGACTGTACATGCCATGATATATTTATTTAATCCAAGTCACCAAACTTAGTCAGTATTCCGTTAGGTTTTTAACGGAATGTAACGGCGAGTGACCTGGATGAAAAGTTTTAAGAGTAAAATGATGTGATTGAAAGTTTTTTGAGTTGGATGACCCAACTGCAAGTTTGCGGTCAGTTGAGTAGTTGAGTGACCCAAACGCCATTTAATAAGCAACTTATCATCTATCTACCCGGATGAACTACCCTAATTTTTGATATAATAATACTAAATTTTTAATATCATAATAAAGCAGGGAAATAAAGAGAGAAAAATATAATTTATTATAATAAATTTATTCTCAATTATAATTAAAAAAGAAGATTATATAACCAACAATTAAATAATAAAATAATAACTTATCAAGAAAATTAAAATAATAACAATAAAACTAGCCATATTAATTAGATTACATTGGTTAACAGCTCTAACCTACCCTACTATATGCAAAATATTTGTGAAGATAAATAGATTTTGGTTAATATGAGGATGATGACACGTGAAGTAGAGATAAAAATGTGAAATGTCACATAATAAGAAGAAAAACAAAGGAGTAAATATACTTTAGAAACGGACGGGGGGGGGGGGGGGAATGATTGTGTGTTGTCAAATGTAAAATGGACCCTGTTGTCAGCAACGGCACCAGTGGGGGCATTATATATAATACTCCCTCGTTCGAAAATATTTTTATTAATTTAAATTTTTTGTCATTGATTAATTATTAATTTATATCTAATTTATAAGGTCAAATGTATTTATGAGTAATTTTATTAGATTTATATTTATAAATAATTTAATATAATAAAATTTTTATATTTAATATTAATATAAAATAAAAAATATTAATAATTAAAAATATGTACAAATATATAATACAAATATAAAATATTTTTAGGGACGGAATAGTATAAGTGATGCCTTACGACTCGGTCACTGATTCGGTTAAAATCTCTCCCCTACTAGTCTAGTCTAGTCTCATCAACTCTGTAGTAGTTTTGTATGTTGCCCCACTCAGGGACACTTTTGTATGGAGCCTTGGATTTTAAAAATGTAAAATATTTAGTTTCTGGGTGAATATTGAAATAATGTTTATTATAATTTACCATATAATATAATTTAATTTATTTATTTTATTACTGATTAAGGATAATAACTTAGATTTATTATGATGATTTTATCGAAAAAATAGCGAATTTTTTTTAGTACTAGTTTTCTAATTTGAATCAAAGTTAAGCTCTAATATAATTTTGTCTGTTTTTTACAGAATTTCAACTTGTTCATGATGTTCAATAATTTATAATAATAAAAATATTTCGTATTCTCATTTCTTACTTTATTCTACAACAAAAAACGATGCCAATTGTGCTCAAAGCCTCTAATGTATTTATACGAAATTTGTAATTTTGCATTGTTAAAATGATTTTGGGAACATGTTTTTTTATTCTTGTTTTTAGGTGACATAATTTTTTTATATTATTAAACGTCATCATATATATTTTATAAGTTATCAGTTTTATTATTCGAAAGTTTATTTTATGTTATAATCCTTATTTTATATTATTTTTAAAATACATTAAATAATTAAAATTATATTGTACATTTTCCAAAATTTACTTGTTGTCAGTTGTCACCCATGAAGAAAAATTCCAGACCAGTCTTTTACTTTGCAAAAAATGTTTATATACCGAAATTGGCACCAACCCCCGCATCTTGCGGTACATGATGAGACCGACTGTATCAGCGCACGGGCGTTTATTCTCCTCTTCCCTCAGCTTTTCTGCTTACCTACTCGTTATAAATAAATTTGGGAAATTTATCAAAAATACTATTTTTTATGAAAATATTTGTAAAAATATGGACGCGGATTACATATGATATTGAAACAGTTACATATGTGATTTCATATGATATTGATCTGTATTTTTCTAAATATTTTCTGCAATTTAGGTATTTATGCAAAAATCTTATAAATATAAACGTTTTTATATAATGGGTACACATTAGGGGGGCTCATGGGTCAGGAAACTCGTTCAATAAGAATTTATGTTTGTTGAATTAAAACTGTATCTTTAACTTTCCACTTATTTTTCCGAGAGTTTTATTTGTCTTTAACTTTACATTTGCGGTATAAAAGATCTTTATACCTATTTTAATATATCTGTAATAGTTTGAACGGTCATTTATTTCTTGTATGTGACATTTATTTTTATTATCTAATATTATTCTTATTCAACCCATGCAACCCAACCCTACCTAGAGATGCACAAAAAGCCCATCGGGTCGGGCTTTATCCGGGCTTTAAAAAGCCCAGTTTTTTAAAAACGGATCGGACCGGGCTTTTTTAATAATCGGGCCAGGCCGGGCCGGGTTTCCTAAGAAATATAAGGCCCGTTTTAGGCCCGCGGGCCGGGCCGGATCGGGCCGAACCGGGCTTAATCCGGGCTTTTTATTTATATATTAAAAAAATATTTTAATATATTATAACTCGAATTATGAGTAGTTTAAATACCATAGAAAATAATATCTTGATATATCAGATAGTGTAGTTTAGACACCGAAATAAATAATTATTTTTAATATAATATATAAATATTTATATATACTTTAATTGTTTATAATATTATGATATATTATTTTAAAAATCATAAAAAGTATTGTATATTTTCAAATTTTATATAAAAAATCGGTTTTTTAATCGGGATTTTCAAAAAGCCCAGGCTTTTATCAGGGCTTTTTTAAATCTGGCCTTTTATCCGGGCTTCAGGCCGGGCCGGATTTTCGAGAAAAAAGGAGGTCCATTTAAGGCCCGCGGGCGGGGCCGAACCGGGCCGGGCTTTTTTTCGAATCGGGCTTTTCGGGCTTTTTTCCGGATCGGATTTCGGGTTTCGGATTTTTTGAACATCTCTAACCCTGCCCGACCCATCTCATCACTCATATAATAGTGTTGAGTTATTTTTTTATATTAGTGGGTTGAAAATTTTCGAACCCGAACTAAACGGGTTGGGTCACTAAATTATCGAAATCGACCCTGTTGTGCATATGTTGTGTACTTGATGATTTCATAAACAAAACATCTAAGTAGATTTTACTTAGTGAAATTATGTAGCACTCGACGGATAAGAATTATAGTACCAACGAATAACTCATTATAGTCCCGACGGATGATTAACTTATTATCCATCGAGTGAGTAGCTTATGTAATAATAAGTTTGTAGCACAGTTATGTATGCACCTTTGTATAGAATCTGTAGTAGCATATAAGTCATGTTGACTTTAACTAGATATGCAGAATAGGTTGATTAATTGTACATAAATGATGTCTTGTAATTCTGCATAAGTGAAATAGAGTCAAGTGCCAAAATAGCTACCGACGGATGATTAACAAAGCCATCGGCGGATGATCAAATGACTATCAACGGATGTTTAATAGAGCAGTCGACGAATGATCAATTAAACCATCAACGGATGTTCTGAAAGTCGACGGATGATCATATGAAGAATTCAAACAGCAGTTGAACAGTGAAAGTTGATACACAGCCGTCGAGATGTATACAAACACACCGTGGAAGCCCATTAACTGGGTAATAGAGGACGAAAAATAGCAAAGCTTAAGACTGATAGTTTTTATATTTGTTCAGTCTTTTTGACTTTGTAATCTTGGTATTATATAAACCAAGAGTGTAGCAAATAGAAAAATAACTGAGATAGCTGAGAAACACAAAAACAGAGAAATCTTTGTAAGCAGAATCATTAGCATTTCCTGTATTCTCAGTAGTTCCATTTGTAAGCAGCTGTGAGCATTCCTGCACACAGAGTCCTCTCGATATATTATATATATCTCTGGTGGAATTGTTTAAATCCGCCAAAAAGTTTTTAAAGACTCTTGTTTTTAATTACTTATGTTTTGATTCAATTAAGTTTCTATTCCGCATTGTGCTAATCAAAACATTATATCTATATTCGAGTTGAACATTTTTATTTCGAGAAAAAGGTTTAAGAATTCCATTCAACCTCCCTTCTGTAATTCTTGCTATATTGTTAAGGGAATAACAGACTCAATCCAGCCTATGTGCAACCCTAGTACACAAACAAAATACCTATAAAATCTCATACGATATCGTTTAAAAATATTGATTTCGTTTCAAATCTGGAATTTCAATTCTAAAATTTGAAATCCAGAATTTCAATTCCAAATCTTTTGTTTGAAAATTCAAGAAATTGAATTTCAAAACTTTATTTTTAGGATTTTTCTAAAACTTGATATATATATTTTATTTTTTTGTCGGAAATGGAATGTAATTTTAGTTATATATATATTTCAGGATAAATTGTCGAAAATCAATCCTTAAAAAATTCAAAAAACTTCTTGGTAAAAAAGTTCCCGTAAAATATTTTCACAAAAATTTTTTATTCTAGAAAATTCTCCCGGCAAATATTTGCATCCCAAAAAAGTTTTCACGCCAAATTTATCTGAAAAATATTTACCGGGAAAAATTTCTTGAGAAAAAGTTCTAGAGAAAATTTTCTCAAAAAAATCTTTCTGAGAAAAAAATTTCGGAGAAAAAATTACCAGGAAAAATGTTAGGTCCGTAATCAACCGGTGAGGGGGGTGGATACAGTTTATGCAAACAATTCGATAAAGTTTTAGCAGAATCAACAATTTTTATATTAATCTAATAAAAACTACTACACAAGTACTCTCTCAAAGGATGAAAAATTATCTTTGAGAGCTGTTAGGTTATCTTAAAGATATTACAATTCGTTCTCAACACATATAGTGTAAACTTAATCTGTGCTTATATAGTGCACAGTTACACAATCATTAAGGAATCCTATTCTATTATAATAAGGAAACCTAATATATATCCATGTATGATTGCTTCTAGTATAAAATCCTTCACCGCCTTGAATTCTGTAATCCTTTTCCTTCTCGAATATTTACTGAAGTGACTAAGTCCCGATGACATCAAATGCTGGTGACGTCACCTTCAGTAAGTACTAATATTAACTCCTGATAGTTTATATCCTGATATCATCAATTATATCTAACAATCTCTCCCAACTTGTGCATTATGTAATTATGTACAAGTTCTAATTGATGATGTCAAAACTATCTAAATGCAGAAATCAAATGTTGGATATATTTGAGATGTCATGTCTAATATGTTTCATGTTTAGTTTTCAGATCTTAACTAACAGGAAATATCAGTACTTACTGGAATCAGGACTTACTGGAAGTCAGGAATTACTGGAAGTCAGGACTTAAGGATATCAGGACTTAGATTATCAGAAAATAATATCAAAACTTAAGTACTGGAGGACTAACAGTTAAGGAAGGAAGCTGATTTACAGGAAAGAAGATCGAAACTAATATGGAATAAGATATGCATGGAAAGAGTTCGAGGACTAGAAGAATTATATAAGATATCTGGTTGATATATTTTAGGAGACAGAATTTATATTCCATATCAACTAGAAGTTATCTTGTAACTGTGTGTCTATATAAATACAGACATATGTTTACTCTACAAGAGTTACGATCATCGAGAAGATCATATATTGTAACCTAGCAGCTCTCGTGATATTTGTTCATCACTGAGAGAGAACAGTTCCATTGTAACATAGTTTGTTATATCGAATACATCTATTTTCTGTTACTTGTGCTTTAAATCGATTTGATTGTATTCTACACTGTATTCAACCCCCTTCTACAGTGTTGTGTGACCTAACAAGTGGTATCAGAGCACATCTGTTAACACACATATAGTAAAGATCCAAAACAATCATGTCTGAAGAAGCAGAAAATCCAACCAAGCCCGCTAAAACTGAAGAAACTCCAAAGACTCAAACCCATAGTCGATATGAGACTATCAGGGTTCCCATACTGAGACCGTCTGAGTATCCCATATGGAAAGTGAAGATGGATATGATTCTGGAAGCTACAGATCCAGAATACCTTGACAGAATTAATGAAGGACCGCATAAGCCAACCAAGCCCTCTGTTGTAGTTGCAGATCAACCAACAAAGACCATACCAAAGGAGAAAAGTGAATACACAACTGAAGATATCTCATCTATTTCCAAGGATGCAAAGATAAGGCATTTGCTGCATAGTGCCATTGATAATGTCATGTCAAATAGGGTAATTCAATGCAAGACTGCAAAGGAGATATGGGATACTTTGGAGACAAGGTGTCAGGGAACTGATGCAATCAAGAAAAACAGGAGGACTATACTCACTCAAGAGTACGAACACTTTGACTCAAAAAGTGATGAGTCATTAACTGACTTATATGACAGGTTTGTCAAACTCTTGAATGATCTGTCACTGGTGGACAAGGAATATGGTATTGAAGATTCAAATCTAAAATTCCTTTTAGCTCTTCCTGAAAGTTGGGATTTGAAAGCTACTATTATAAGAGATAACTATGCTCTTGATGAAACTACTCTTGATAAAATTTATGGAATGCTCAAGACTTATGAACTTGAGATGGATCAAAGAAGCAAGAGACATGGGAGAAAGTCAAGAACAGTTTCTCTTAATGCTGAGGAGGAATCCCCCAAAGTGGCTATCTCAAAGAAAGGAAAAGGAAAGGATCTCATCATAAAGTCTGATTCAGAATCATCAAGTTCTGATGATGATGATTAAGAAACTGAAATTCTACCTGAAGTAGATGCTGATGAAGAGATGATGAAGCTGTGTGCTCTTATGGTGAAGGGTATCACAAAGATAGCCTACAGGAAATTTAGAAGGGGAAAGAAGTTTTCCAGGAAAGGAAGAAGTTCTGATAAGAAGAGCTTCAGAAAATCTGAAGGCAAAGGAGGAAAGTCTGACAGAGGAGATTACTCAAATGTCAAATGCTACAACTGTGGTGAGAAAGGCCACATATCTCCTGACTGTAAGAAAGGAAAGAGTGACAAAGGCAAGGCACTTTTCACAAAGAAGAAAAGCTGGACAGACACCTCAAATTCTGAAGATGAGGAGAACTATGTCTTGATGGAAAATGCTGATAGCAGTTCTGATGCTGCTGAGTTAAAGGTACCTCAAACAACTTATGTCTTTCATACTGATGATATTACTGAGTTGAGATTATATCTTAAAACCATGTTTATTAGCTATAGAGATCAAACTTTAACATGTGAAAGATTAACTTATGAAAATCTCGCTTTTAAAAAGAGGAATGATTATTTAGAAAAAGAGTTAGTTATGTTCCATCAAACTCAGAAGGATAGAGATGATGCTATCTATGTGAGAGATGAAGTGCTAAAAATGAATAAATCTCTAAAAACTGAGTTAGAAAAGAAGAGAGAGATTATCAGGACTTGGACTAACTCTGGCAGAGAAACTCAGGATATACTAGGTAGTGGAAACTGGAAAGAGGGCTTAGGTTATGGAGATGAGAAAAGTGAAAAAGAAACTGAACAAGTTAAGCCAGTTATTGTTAAACAGACTACTAAGCCAAAGGTAAATCCTGTGACAGAGGTTATCATGTGGATTTCTTTGAAGAACACTGTGAAGTAATAAGTAATTCATCATGAAAAGTGGTTCTGAAATGATACAGGCATGGTAACATTTATGAAGCCAGACTTTCAACAAGTATTGATGGTTCTGCAATCTGTCTATTGAGTAAAGCATCAATTGAAGAAAGCTGGAATTAGCACAAGAAACTCTCTCATTTAAATTTCAACAATATAAATGAGCTTGTAAAGAAAGATCTTGTGAGAGGACTGCCAAAAACAATATTTGCTCCTGATGGCCTTTGTGATTCATGTTAGAAGGTAAAATAAAGAAAATCTTCTTTCAAGAGCAAAACTGAGTAATCAATTCTTGAGCCTTATCACCTACTGCATGTTGATCTATTTGGTCCAGTCAATGTTATGTCTATTGCAAAGAAGAAATATGTTATGGTTATAGTGGATGAGTTCACAAGGTACACTTGGGTGTATTTCTTGCACAATAAGACTGAAACTGCATCTACCCTAACTGATCATGTCAGACAGCTAGATAAATTGATCAAAGATTCTGTTAAAATCATAAGGAGTGATAATGGCACTGAGTTCAAGAATTCAATCATGGAAGAGTTCTGCAAAGATCATGGAATCAAACAGGAATTTTCTGCACCTGGAACTCCACAGAAAAATGGAGTTGTAGAAAGAAAGAACATGACTCATTTTGAATCTGCGCGAACAATGCTTGATGAAGCAAAACTACCAACCTATTTTTGGGCTGAAGCTGTGCAGACTGCTTGTTTTACACAAAATGCTACACTTATAAACAAGCATGGAAAAACACCATATGAGATGGTGAAGAAGAAGAAGCCAAATCTGAAATACTTTCATGTATTTGGTTGCAAGTGTTTTGTTCTTAAGACTCATCCTGAACAACTGTCAAAATTTGATCTAAAAGCTGATGAAGGAATTTTTGTTGGATATCCACTTTCCACAAAAGCCTTCAGAGTCTACAATTTGAGAACAAGAGTTGTCATGGAATTTATCAATGTCTCTTTTGATGATAAGAAGATTACTGGACTTGAAGATTTTGATGATCATGATCAGCTGAGATTTGAGAATGAAGATTTAAATTCTGATTCTGGAAATTCTGATGACTTAAATACCGATCCTGTAAGTTCTGATGTCATTGAATCTATGTTAACAACTCCAAAGGAAAATGCACCTGTCCACGGGGAGCAAGCTGAAGAACCTACCACATCTCAAGACTCTCGAGAAGCATCAGAACCTGTTACTGGCTCTTCAAGTTCTGATTCATCTAGTTCTGATGAGCCAAACTCTGATAATTATGGAAGCTCTGATTCTTCAACTCCTGAAAAATTAAATTTAAATTTTGAAGTATCAGAGAGCATAACTACAGGGGAGCATCAGAAAATGCTGATGGAGACAACATGGATCATGGGGGAGGATCCAGTTCTAGAGATTAACTTCCATCTGCAAGGAAGTGGACTAAAGCACATACACCTGATTTAATCATTGGAGATCTTGAAGCAGGTGTCAGAACTAGAACTGCAACTTCAAATGAATGTCTCTATCATTCTTTTCTATCTCAGACTGAACCTAAGAAAGTGGAAGAAGCTCTTCAAGATGCTGATTGGGGCAAGCAATACAAGAAGAGTTAAATGAATTTGAAAGAAATAAAGTCTGGACCCTAGTGCCAAGACCAAAGAACATATCAGTTGTTGGTACAAACTGGGTGTTCAGAAACAGAACTGACAGTGATGGCATAATAACAAGGAATAAAGCAAGACTGGTTGCTAAAGGTTATTCTCAGCAGGAGGGTATTGATTATGATGAAACATTTGCACCAGTTGTTAGATTAGAATCCATAAAGATCTTTTTGGCTTATGCTGCTCACAAGAAGTTTAAAGTCTTTCAAATGGATGTGAAAAGTACTTTTCTCAATAGAGAATTGGAAGAAGAGGTATATGTTGAACAACCTCCAGGCTTTGTAGATCCTAAATTTTCCAATCATGCCTACAGGCTTGAAAAAGCACTTTATGGCCTTAAGCAAGCTCCAAGAGCATGGTATGAGACTTTAGCTCAATTCCTTCTGGAAAGTGGATTTCACAGAGGCACAATTAACAAGACTTTATTCTACCTCAAACATGGAAAGGACTTACTTTTGGTACAAATATATGTTGATGATATCATATTTGGTTATACTAATTCCAAACTGTGTGAGAAGTTTGCAAAGCTAATGCAGTCAAGATATCAAATGAGTATGATGGGAGAACTCAGCTATTTTCTGGGCCTTCAAGTCAAGCAAACTGAAGAAGGCACTTTTATCTGTCAATCCAAGTATACCAAAAATTTACTGAAGAAATTTAGAATGCAAGATTGTTCAACTACATCCACTCCCATGGCTACTGCAACCAAGTTAGATAAGAATACTGGTAAATGAGTAGATATTACTAACTATAGAGGTATGATTGGCTCATTACTCTATCTAACTACAAGTAGACCTGATATCATGTATGTTACCTGTCTTTGTGCAAGATTTTAGGCTGATCCAAGAGAACCTCACTTATTAGTTGTGAAAAGAATTTTCAAGTACCTTAAGGGTACAGCTGATCTAGGATTGTGGTATCCTAGGGAATCAGATTTTAAGCTAATTGGTTACTCAGATGCAGATTTTGAAGGATGCAAAATTGATAGGAAAAGCACTAGTGGAAGCTGCCAATTACTTGGAGGCAGATTGGTTTCTTGGTTTAGCAAGAAACAAAAGTCAATTTCCACATCAACTGCAGAAGCAGAATATATTGCTGCAGGAAGCTGTTGTGCACAGATTCTTTGGATGAAGAATCAGTTACTGGATTATGGGTTATAATTTTCTAAAATCCCTATTTACTGTGATCATCAAAGTGCTATTATTAAGACAGGTAATCCAGTTCAACACTCAATGACAAAGCACATCAGCATTATATACCATTTCATAAGGGAACATGTGGATGAAGGTATAGTGGAATTGCATTTTGTTCCAACAGATCAACAGCTAGCAGATATCTTCACAAAACCACTATGTGAAGCTACTTTTATAAGATTGGTAAATGAACTTGGAATGGTTTCAGGTTCTTTCTTTAAATCCGCTTAGTTTTTGTTCTCATGCATCAGACTTTATGATCAGTGTTTACAG
Organism: Apium graveolens; assembly: GCF_009905375.1. NCBI lineage: Eukaryota > Viridiplantae > Streptophyta > Magnoliopsida > Apiales > Apiaceae > Apium > Apium graveolens. Next base: position 115,129,185 of record NC_133656.1, read on the forward strand.
ATTGTATTATCTATATGTAATTTGTGCTTAATTTAAAAATTCATTAAATGCTGATTATTATCTGATATGGATTTATATATTTTGATAAGTGTTTTGAATGTTCTGCGACTATTCAATCCAATGAGGATAACCGTGCTACATGCTGACCTAGTAGTCTTTAACATACTAGAAATCCCATGTTTGAATTAGTTATTTATATGGAAACTCATTAACACAAGCAGATTCTGATATTGAGCTTAGTCAAGTTTACTTTGTGTATCTTATTATTAAGTCACAAACTAGATTCCTGTTTCTTTTCTGTCAAATTCTGGTGTCAGTAAATATTAAGAATGAACTAAGTGTTGATAAGCCTCACTTATCAAAAGAAAAGAAAAGAAAAGAAAAGAATAAGAGTCAGGTACTCCTTTGAGATCTAGAGTAAAAATGTGGAAGGGAAGACCCAAGTGCTTTGCTGGTATTAAGTAATATGCATTAGTAAAGCAAATATTTTTCTTGGTGACTTTTTACACTCTATGATTACTGGAGAAATACTCTGACAACATCATAAATTCTGATAAGCAGTCGTGACTCACTTACACTTAGAAGCCACTGTAAAAAGGAATTTCAAAAGATGCATAAAATGAGCACAAACAGTTGAGGTGGACTCATGCATAAATTTGTTCTATAGTAGACATCATGACTGATGACAGATTTTAAGCATTTTTTCTGAGTTATGCCTTATTTCTAAGATGTACTGAAGTTGATCAGACTTTAATCTCTATCTGAAATTTTGCTGAATGCACACACTTTCACTCCATATGAATGATGAAAATTATTGTGGTGATTAAGTTGTTTTTGATAAATAGTTAAGTGTCATTTGCATAAATTCTGAGGACAAATTCTGATAGAAGTTTTGACGATTAAACTCTGAAGAAAACAAGTCAGTATTTGTATGAAGAATTACAGAAAAAGATGTTCACTTTTTGATTAAGAAGCCATGTTCTGATAAAATTGGGGTGAGATAAAAACAGTCATAATCATTATGGGTTAGTGATTAACGTGTATGTCTTGAAAAACTACATGTGCACAATAATTGTTAATTATTTCCTGTGCCCATTAAATCTTGCTTTAGATCTTTTACTGACTATTATTATTACACATCAGTCTAGGGAATCGAGGGATCATTATTTTTACTTGTAATTGTTAAACACTCCTCGCGTCCCTTGCTATTCTATTGGCTATTTAAACCGACTATTCATTCAGCCAAAACATCTTCCATTTTCTCACAAACTCATTCTCTTTTTATTCTTATCAACAAAAATGGTTCCTTTCAACCTATTCCTGAACTATGAAACCTTCAATATCAAGTTGAGTTGTGATGATTGGCAACAGGAGTGGCATGTCACTGCCATTCCTGAAGAGATCTGGAACTCAGTTCCACAAGAGGTTCACACAGACCTCTTGTTCTTTTCGATGGACTACCACCTCCATCTTGGTCGTCTGGAAGAGGAAAGGAGAGAAGTTCTCCGTCAGCAAGAACGGATCATCCGTCTTGCAGTGCTCTTCGTCAGCAGAAGAAGGAGCTAGTCGATAGGTCTTCTTAGACTAGGACTAAGGCTGTTGATGTTAAGAATTTTAGAATAGGACTATCTTGTAATTTTTGCATGTAATTGATAAATTTTATGAAATGCACTCATCTGATATATTAATGAAATTTCCTTTAATTGCAAGATTTGTTCTTTATTTCTTAAATTATATGACTGTGCATGTTTTAATTGCAATTTGTTAATCTTTACCTCATCGTTTTTAACTTTATCCTGTGATGAATGTTTTGATTTAATAATGGTCAATAATAAATTTTGATGATTTGAGGAAAAAATTGAAGCACGAGTTCATGCATCTGAACCTGTGATAGTTGAAGTTGAGAATGTTACTTCTCAGAAAGAAACAACAGCTCAAAGTTCTGATACTTTGAAAAGGAAATTTGTAAATTCTGATGCTGCTGAAGCAACTACTTCATTGGCAAGGAGATTGAAGAAAATGAAGGCAAGGAGGTATTTGGCTAAGGCTATATCAGAAGATACTGAAGAAGCTGAGGAAGGGGATCAGGAATCTCTGATCTCACAAGAACCAATTATCATTGAAGCCTTTCCAGCTCAAGCCAAAGACACTGCTAATGACACAGTTCTTACCCCTCCTGTCTCTCCTATTAAAGTTACAGATGAAGCTAAAGAACAAACTGATAATTATGAAATAGATATTCATAATTTGAACATACCTGAAGTTCTTTATATGGAAGCTCCATCTACATCAAAGACACCAGATCTGGAGATAAATTCTGTTGATCAGAATTTAGATAATGTAATTCCTGAATCTCCAGTTGCTTCACACACTATTGAGCTCTCAGAACAGAATGAGTCTTCCTCGAGTTCTGATGATAGTGTTTCTGTTGAGACTCCAGTACCTACTCTAGGCAAGGAAGAATTGGTGAAGAAATTTGTTGAAAGGGAAGCACCTATTCCTTGGGAGGATACGCACAGAGGTGTTGAGTGGACCAAGAAGTGGAATGAATTAGATTTTATTCCATGTTCTAAAATTTTGACAGAGCATATTGCGAAAGCTGATGAGTTGCTCACAAATGCTAATTTCAAGACACAACTCAAGATCACCGCTCTTTCTACAAAACATCTTCAAGGTCTACATACTGCTACTCATGAAAAGGTTGATACACTCAGAGAACAAGCTGATAAGCTCGATCAGGTGCTCAAGCTTGACAAAAACAGGTATATTAGACCTATTTCTGAAAAAGTTGCAGCCATTGAGAAAACTCAAGAGAAGCAACAGGCCCAAATTGTTGAGGTTCTGGTTAATCAAGCTTCTCAGAAAGCTCAATTGGATGAAATCCAATCTTCAGTTGAACTTCTTCTTTCTCTCTTACTTCCTGATGATGCCAAAAAGGGGGAGAAGGTAGTTAAGTCCAAATGCTCACCTACTCAAGAACTAAAGAAAAAGGATGATACATGTGATAACCAGGGAAACTCTGAAAAGAGCAGAGGTCAAAGAAAAGTTCAAGGAAAATCTTCTATTCAGAACAAGTCAAGTTCTGATGTTGTGAATGCTCAAAGACTGAAGTAAGTGGTGATAAGCAAAGTCTGATGTCAAGTTCTGATATTCTGATTCAGTCAGGATCTGAAGACTCTCAGAAGTTCTTGCAAACTCTGAAGTTAAAAGGGGAATTAGACTACTGTTTGTTACAAAGATCCTAAAATCCATACACTTGATGAGGATATAGCAAGAAGATTATTTCTGAAACACAATCCAGGAATGGATTTAGAAACTCTCAAGGAGGAAGAAGCTAGATTTGCTGCTGAGAAGATATGTTAGGTCACACTTTCACTGTAGAGGGGGTGAATACAGTGTTTATTACAACCAAATCAAACTTCAAGAACTTATGTAACAGAAAACAAACTTTATTGAAACAATAAACTCTGTTACAATCTGGAACTGTTATCTCTCAGTGATGAACAAAATATCACGAGAGCTGCTAGGGTTACAGTAAATAATATTCTCGATAATGATAACACTTATAGTGTAAACCCTATGTCTGTGTTTATATATTACACAGTTACAAGATAATCGCTAATTGATATGGAATATAATTCTGCTTCCTAATATATATATCAATCAGATATCTTTCCTTCCAAGTATTCCATTCTTTACGGAATTCCTTCTTCATGCATATCTCTTCTTATGTTTATCTTGATCTTCTTAACTTTAATCAGCTACTGTCCTTATCTGATCGTCCTTCAGCACTTAAGTTCTGATATCTATCTCCTGATGCTTATCTCCTGATAACATAAGTACTGATATCCCTTAAGTTCTGACGTCCAGTATAAGTACTGATCAGTTAAGTACTGATTTGTTCTGTTCAAATAAGATCTGAAATCTAAATATAAAACATATTAGCCATGACATTATCAAATATATCTAACAATCTCCCCCAACTTGTAAATTATCAAAATATACAAGTTTAACAGATATTTGATGATGTCAAAAACATTAAGTACAAATGCATGAGAAATAGACAAGATAACTACAACTTACAGTCCTTAAAGCTTTTACCAATTCTACTTCTGATAACAACTTTAGTCTGTATACACATCAGAATTTAAGTAGTTGTAGATCTTTGACTTGGCTTCATCATTTTTTGATCTCTCTGATGTCAGGAGTTGTTCTGAGATAATTCTTCAACAAACATTTCTCAGCATATCTGAGTTCATCAATCATTCTCCGTTTGACATCTTTAAGCTCTGCAGTATCTTCACCAGTTTGAAATATTGCAGCTCTGAGATCATTAATCTTTGCTCTTCTCAACTCCCGATCTAGTCTTATGACATAAGCTTTGTTAGACTCTAGATTGAATTCAAGCCCCTTAATACCAAGATATGTTCTGATCTGTGCAGTATTAGGATTCATATCAACAATATCACCATTGTGATTTCTGTACTTTGGAACATATATGCTGTCAGACTTAACAGAATAAAGTCTTTTCTGTCTCTGAATCTGTTCTTTCAAATAATTTGCAGCAGTCCCTGTCAATCTGTCATCCACTTGAAGTAAGAATAATACATGCTCCAATTCTTCAAAATACTTCAATGGAATGGCATTTTGTCTTATATGATAAACCCTACCATCTGTCATGAAATACAACAAGATGTGTTCCTTCAAGTAGGTATGGTAAACCATTTGTACAGATTCCAATTGATTCAATCTTTCAGGAGTTGCTCCAATTCCTGGTTCACACAAGGAAGTTGGATCATTGGTAGTGTTGTGTACTCTTCTTTCATCAGCACTTCCCAATCCAGTTTTATCTCTTGCTTCCTTTCCAGTAACTACTCTAGCTTCAAAACGACTTGCAGTAGTCTTCAAAGGTTGAGTTTGTTTTGCTTTAGTGAATCCTGGTAGGAGTGTATTTGATCTTCCTTCTGATATCAAGTTAACTTGAGCTGTGTCAGAGGTTACTTGCTTCTTTTGAATATCAGAACTTTTAATTTCTTGACTCTGAACAACTTGAGCTGTGTCAGAGGTTGTTTTAAGAACTTTTCTTGAAGTCAGAGCAAGATTATCTTTGTCATCAGTAATTTCTTCATCTTCAGGAGGTACATAGACTTTAACAGGTTCACCAACCTTTTCTTTACCCTTGGATCTTGGGTCTATCGTTGGTTGTGATTTAGCAAATGTTGCTTCAGTTTGTGCCTTTTCTTTAATCACAATACCTTTCAGTTTTGGAAGTGACTTTTTACCAGAAGCTTCGGATTTAGATGTGACTTTCTCTGATTTAAGTCTAGCTTCTTCTTCCTTTAAACTTTCCAAGTCCATTCCTGGATTTTCTTGAAGAAATAACCGTCTTGACATTTCTTCATCAAGATCTAGAAGTTCATCAAAATTTATTCTTTTACCAGTATCAGAACTTAATCTCTTCCCAGTATCAGAACTTATCCTGTGACTTGTAATTTCAGCATTTCTTGATGAGAATCTTTTACTTTGACTATGACCTCCACCCATTCCAGAGTTTCCTTGGTCATCTTTTTCATCATCCTTTCCTTGCAGTGTCTTGTCATCCTTGCATTTGGACTTAATCACTTTCTCCCCCTTTTTGGCATCAGCAGGAAGTAGAAGAGAGATAAGCAATTCCACTGAAGATTGGATTTCTGTCAGTTGTGATTGCTGAGAAGCTTGATTTTGCAGAATTTTATCAATCTGTGCTTGTTGGCGATCTTGAGTCTTCTCAATATAAGCAATCCTGTCCATAGATGGTTGAAAGAACTTTTTCTTATCAAGTTTCCAAACTTGTTCTTGTTTGGTAAAGTTCTCCTGAATCTTGTGTATTTCGGCATGAGTAATTGAATGAAGACCTTGTAGATTTTTAGTACTCAATGCAGTGACACGAAGCTGAGATTTGAAATCATCAGAATTTAACATTTCATCAGCTTTAGTAAAGTGCTCAGTAAGATGTAACGCAGATGGAATACATGAGACTGAGTTCCATTCCTTAGTCCACTCCTGTCCTGCAGGAGTTTCACTCCAAGGCACTGGTGGTTCCTCTGTAACATACTTCTTTACTAGTTCAGACTTTGAAAGAGGAATTTGTCCTGAAGGACCTGCTGCATCAGTATTTGCAGTTGGAGCAGCATCACCAGTATCCCCAGCATGTGCAGCATCAGAACTTATAGAATCAGTATCATCTGATATGATAGCAGTGTGAGTAGCAATGGAGGCGTCAGCATCCTCTAATTGCTGATCTGATGCTAAGTTCTGATCAACAGCCAAATCCTGATGCTCACCTAAAGTCTGATCATCAGTGTCTAGATGCAGAGAAGGTGACTTAGATAATTTCGGAGTTTTAATAGCATCAGTAACAGTTGTTGGCAAAAGATTTGTTGTTGTTGGAGCTTCTAAGAAAATTACTCCAGGCACAACTAAGTGTTGATCAGCATTATCAGCACTTGTGCCTTGATGACCAAGAGACACAGATGGGAAATTAGCCTTGTCAGATACAGTTTCCTGAGATTGAGTGGATGGAGAAGAAGTAACTGGAGCAAATTCTTTTTCTTGTGAGATCAGAGATTCCTGATCCCCTTCCTTAGCTGCTTCCTCATCATCATCTGAAACTGGCCTTTTTGCCCTCTGTTTCTGGTATGTCCTTGGTAATTTAGAGTCCTTGGAAGTGTCAGGAATTGTCATTTTTCTAAGCCTCTTGAGAAGCTTAGATCCTCCAAGTTCAGAATCCTTCTGAGAAATCTTTTTCTCAGCTGCAGTAACCACAGGTTCTGAAGAAAGAATCGGTTCCTCAGAATCTGAGTCATCTCTCAAGGTGATCCTCCTCTTCTTCTGAGGTGTGTGAGAAACAGTCTTTGTTCTCTTTGGCTTGGAAGATGTAGGTTTCACATAGGACTTGAGATATGTTCTGAGAGATGGTTGAGAGGTTTGAGGTGGCTGAGTAGAGATGGTAGGTGCTGATGAACCAGGTTCTGATGTTTGAACATCAGGATAAAGTGCAGTGTACTTAACAGGATCATAGGTGATTAAGGCTTGTTTGACAGATAAAGGTATTAAGAGGGGTCTTAACACAGCCTTTTTATTATCAGAAGATAATAAATCAGTAAAAGCTCTCTTAGCTATTCTGAAAGATGGAATGAGATCACCAAAATTTTGGGGGGAATTATAACAAAAATTATAAATAAGCTGACAAAATCTTGCAAAATATACAGTATTGCGATCTTCTGTCATCCTATCCCCAATAGAACCCAAAACTGCACGTGCATAATCAAAATCAGTGTGATTTAGAAGTGCATACCCGATTTGTTGGCTGAATATGGGAATTGCATCAAAATTTGTACATTTGTTGGCGAAAGCTTTGGTAATGCAATCAAAGAAGAAACTCCATTCCCTCCGTATGAAGGATCTCTTCAACTGTCCAAGCTTGGTCAATGTCCCTTCATATCCCAGACTAACCATCATATTTTGAAGAACTGAGTCATCAACAGTAGAATAAACACAGTCCTCAGGAAGCTGTAATGCCTGTCTAACCGTAGACAGAGTCACAACATACTCATTTTCCCCTGATGAAAATATTAAACTTGGGGACCCGTGAGCACCACCATTGTCATATACTCCACTCCTCCAAAACTCCAGTACTTGAACCCCAGAAATTGATGTAGGCTCAGTTAGAGCAAACCCAATATCAGAACTTGTGAGAAAGTCTTGAATAAAATGAAATTCAGAGGGTGCCTCTGTAGTGTGTAGTAACGCAGAGAAGTTATTAGGAACAAACTTTGCTCCATCAAAGAAAATGTCCTTGGGTGCCATTATGTTTTGATAAGAAAATGGTAACCTGTAATGTGTTTGAGAAAATGCCTCTGAAAAGAAAATCGTCAGAAGATGAGAGAGTTTAAAAGTAAAGAGAGAGATAAAATATAATGGTAAATAAAAGATTTGACAATCTTTGCTCTCTTTTACTTATACACAAAAAGTAACCGTTGAGGACACATGGCAGACATGCATTTAAAAGTAGTGGGAAATACCTTGACACCTGTTTTACATAGAGAAAGCAAAAAGTAATGGGCACGGTAAATAAGGAATAATTACCACCCACTTGCAGTTTTTCAAGGAAAAACAAACCGTTTCACTTACCTAGATTCCATTAATCAAGGTGAATCAGTTTTAATTTAAAATTGAAACTGTTCCCACTAATTCAAATATTTTACTCTGCAATATTAATATTCCGAGAAAAAAACTGTGTGTGAGAATGAGTAAAATCAATCAGTTAAGTAAGTACTGATAAAACAGTATCAGAACTTAAAATCAGACACAATTTATACGATCATCAGAATATTTATCAGGATTTATCAATGCATATCAAAATTTCTCAGAGACAAGATCATAAGACTTAAAACAAATTCCATTAATATATCAAAATAATACATTGATGAAATTGAAATTACATCAGAACTTTTACATTCTTGTCCTAAGCTTCTAAATCTAACATCAACAGCCTTAGTCCTAGCTAAGAAGCCTGACAAAGCTGAGGATGAAGAAGAACAGGAAGAAGACGAGATTAAGTCATCTTCCTCTTCCTATCTTCGACAAACAAGATAGCGAGTCGAATGATTCTCTCTTGCTGACGGATAGCTTCCCGCCGTTCCGCCTCCAATCGATCAAGATGAAGCTGGTAGTCCATCTCGAAGAACAGAAGTTGGTTCAGCACCGCCTGTGGGACAGAGCCCCATATCTCTTCAGGAATGGCAGTTACATGCCACTCCTGCTGCCAGTCGGCGCAGCTTAGCTCCATATGAAAATTTTGGTAATTCAAAAACATGTTGTATCGAACCATGATGCTTTTGAAAAAGAATATGAAGTTAAGATTGTGAGAAAAATTGATGAAAGGGCTAAAGTGAAGTGGCTGATTATATAGGCAAGAGAATGCCAGGAGACGCGAAGATATTTAATGCTGATAGATAGAGTTAAGTCTACCTCGTCTCCCTAGACTTGAAAAAGAATAATAGTCATTGGAAAAGGAATGTGCACATGTAACAAGAGTGAACTGTTCAAGGACGAGTGCCATTATGTTTTAACCATAGACTATTAATCTTCCACTTCAACATTTCGAAATTAATCTGAGACTGTTACCAAATTTTACTCACAGATAAGTCAAGTAAAGGGTTAGACTGAAAAATCAGAACTTAGACCTATACCAGAACTTAACAGTCATCAGAACATAATGTCTTAACTCGAACAAGGAATATCTATCTTAGTAAGTTTTCATACAAGTTCTGAGTTATAGTCTTCAGGACTTAATCATCAGACCATATAACTAGAACGTGTCCTCAGAATTTGTGCAAAGGGACACAGTGACTGTTTGTCTAAAAGAACATAGACCACCACAAAAATTTCATCATTCATATGGAGTGATTTGTGTGTGCATTAAGCTAAATAACTAATAAAGAGTAAAGTCTGATTTACTTCAGTACATCTTAGAAATAAGTCATAATTAAAATTTTGCTAAAGAGCTGTCATTATCCTGAAACCTACTGATAAATGAGTTCATGCATGAGTCCACCTCAACTGTTTTTGTGCTAATTTTATGCATCTTTAAAATTCTCTTTTACAGTGGCTTCTCAGTGTAAGTGAGTCACGACTGCTTATCAGAATTTATGCTATTATCAGAGTATTTCTCCAGTAATCATAGAGTGTGAACAGTCACCAAGAAAAATATTTTGCTTTTCTAATGCATATTTACTTAATACCAGCTATGCACTTGGGTCGTCCCATTCACATTTTTACTCTAGATCTCAAAGGAGTACCTGATATTATTCTTTGATTATTTTTTTTTCTTTTGATAAGTGAGGTTTATCAGCACTTAGTACATTCAGCAGTTTTACTAGAATCAGAACTTAAACAGATGAGTAGCATTGTTCTAATTTGGGACTTAGTAATAAGATGAATAAAGTAAACTAAACTAAGCTCAAGTATCAGAATTTGCTTGTGTCATAAGATTTCCACAGAAATAATTACTTCTTTCATGGGATCATTTGTTTATTGAAGACTAGTAGGTCAGTATCTAGCACAATTATCCTCATAGGATAGAATGATTACTTAAACAGATATATCACTTATTAGAGTTAAGAGATATGTATCAGACAACAGTCAGTACTTAAAAATATTTATCAATTAATGCACAGAATATACAAAGAGATTAATTCTGTAAATACTGATCATAAAGTCTGATAACATAGAACAAGTTTAAGCAGATTTAGAGAAAGAACCTGAAATCATTCCAAGTTCATTTACCAATTTTGTAAAGGTAGCTTCACATAGTGGTTTTGTGAAGATATCTGCTACTTGTTGATCTGTGGGAACAAAATGCAATTCCACTGTACCTTCATCCACATGTTCCCTGATGAAATGGTACCTGATGCTGATGTGCTTTGTCATAGAGTGTTGAACTGGATTACCTGTCATAGCAATAGCACTTTGATTATCACAGTAAATAGGGATTTTGAAATATGTTAACCCATAATCCAGTAACTGATTCTTCATCCAAAGAATCTGTGCACAGCAGCTTCCTGCAGCAATATACTCTGCTTCTGCAGTTGATGTGGAAATTGACTTTTGTTTCTTGCTATACCAAGAAACCAACCTGCCTCCAAGAAATTGGCAGCTACCACTTGTGCTTTTCCTGTCAATTTTGCAACCTGCAAAATCTGCATCTGAGTAACCTATTAATTTAAAATCTGATTCTCTAGGATACCATAATCCTAGATCAGCTGTTCCTTTAAGATACTTAAAGATTCTTTTTACAGCTGTTAAGTGAGGTTCTCTTGGATCTGCTTGAAATCTTGCACAAAGACAGGTAGCAAACATGATATCTGGTCTACTAGCAGTTAGATAGAGAAGTGAGCCAATCATACCTCTGTAATCAGTGATATCTACTGAATTACCAGTATCCTTATCCAGTTTTGTTGCAGTGGCCATGGGAGTGGATGCACTTGAACAGTCTTGCATTCCAAATTTCTTCAGCAAGTTTCTGGTATACTTAGATTGACAAATAAAAGTTCCTTCTTCACTCTGCTTGACTTGAAGGCCCAGAAAATAACTAAGTTCTCCCATCATACTCATCTGATATCTTGACTGCATTAGTTTGGCAAACTTTTTGCAAACTTTGTCATTTGGAGACCCAAAAATAATATCATCAACATAAATCTGGATCAAAAGTAAGTCCTTGCCATGGTTGAGATAGAACAGTGTTTTGTCAATAGTTCCTCTGTTGAATCCACTTTCCAGAAGAAACTGAGCTAATGTCTCATACCATGCTCTAGGAGCTTGCTTAAGTCCATAAAGTGCTTTATCAAGCCTGTAGACATAATCTGGATGTTTAGAATCTACAAAGCCTGGAGGTTGTTCAACATATACTTCCTCTTCCAATTCTCCATTGAGAAAAGCACTTTTCACATCCATTTGAAAGACAGTAAACTTTTTGTGAGCAGCATAAGCCATGAATATCCTTATGGCTTCTAACCTAGCAACTGGCACAAATGTTTCATCATAGTCAACTCCCTCCTGTTGAGAATATCCTTTTGCAACCAGCCTTGCCTTGTTCCTTACAATTATGCCATCACTGTCAGTTTTGTTTCTGAATACCCACTTTGTACCAACAACCGATCTATTCTTAGGTCTTGGCACTAAGGTCCAGACTTTGTTTCTTTCAAATTCATTCAACTCTTCCTGCATTGCTTGCACCCAATCAGCATCTTGAAGAGCTTCTTCCACTTTCTTTGGCTCAGACTGAGAGAGAAAAGAATTGTAAAGACATTCATTCGAAGTACCTGTTCTAGTTCTGACACCTGCCTCAGGATTTCCAATTATCAAATCAGGTGTATGTGATTTTGTCCACTTCCTTGCAGATGGAAGATTTTCTCTAGAACTGGATGCTCCCCCATGATTCATGCTGTCTTCGGTTTCATTTTCTGATGCTCCCCCTGAAACTATGCTCTCTGAGTTGGATCCTTCAGTATTTAGATTTTCAGTACTGTCAGTACTTGGCTTATCAGAACTTGACGAATCAGAATTTGAAGAGCCATATGTATGTTCTGATGCTTCTTGAGATGTGATAATATCTTGAGTATGCTCCCCCTGCATTGGTGCATCTTCCTTTGACGTAGTCACCACAGTTTCAATAACATCAGAGTTTAATCCATCAGAATTTACAGTATCAGGACTTAGACTGTCAGGACTTGAGGTATCAGAATATGAATCTTCATTTTCAAATCTCAGCTGATCATGATCAATGCAATCTTCAAGTCCAGTGATCTTCTTGTCATCAAAAGAGACATTGATAGATTCTATGACCACTTTTGTTCTCAAATTATAGACTCTGAAGGCTTTTGTAGAAAGTGGATATCCAACAAAGATTCCCTCATCAGCTTTTAGATCAAACTTGGATAGCTGTTCAGGATGAGTCTTGAGAACAAAACACTTACATCCAAATACATGAAAGTATTTTAGATTTGGCTTCTTGTTCTTCACCATCTCATATGGTGTTTTTCCATGCTTGTTAATGAGTGTTGCATTTTGAGTAAAACAAGCAGTCTGCACAGCTTCAGCCCAGAAATAGGTTGGAAGCTTTGCTTCTTCAAGCATTGTTCGTGCAGCTTCAATGAGAGTTCTATTCTTCCTTTCAACAACTCCATTTTGCTGTGGAGTTCCAGGAGCAGAAAATTCCTGCTTTATTCCATGATTTTTGCAGAACTCTTCCATTATCAGATTCTTGAATTCAGTGCCATTATCACTCCTCAAAATTTTCACAGAATCTTTGATCAATTTATCCAGATGTTTGACATGATCAATCAGGATAGATGCAGTTTCACTTTTTGTGTGCAAGAAATACACCCATGTGTATCTGGTGAACTCATCTACTATGACCAACGCATATTTCTTCTTTGCAATAGACATGACATTCACTGGACCAAATAGATCAACATGAAGTAGATAATAAGGCTCAAGAATTGATGATTCAGTCTTGCTCTTGAATGAAGATTTTCTTTGTTTAGCCTTCTGACATGAGTCACAAAGACCATCAGGAACAAACACTGATTTTGGCAGTCCTCTCACAAGATCTTTCTTGATCAGTTCATTTATCTTGTTGAAGTTTAAATGAGAGAGTTTCTTGTGCCAATTCCAGCTTTCTTCAGTTGAGGCTCTACTCACTAAACAGATTGCAGAACCATCAGAACTTGTTGAAAGCTTAGCTTCATAAATGTTACCACGCCTGAATCCCTTCAGAACAATTTTTCCTTTAGATTTACTAACTATTTCACAATGTTCTGCAAAGAAATCAACATGATAACCTCTGTCACAGATTTGACTTATACTCAGTAAGTTGTGTTTAAGTCCTGAGACCAGAGCTACTTCTTTAATGATGACATTCCCAAGATTGATATTACCATATCCCAAAGTTTTTCCAATGTTGCCATCTCCATAAGAAACACTTGGGCCAGCTTTCTCCACAAAGTCTGATAGCAGGGCCTTATTTCCAGTCATATGTCCTGAACATCCACTGTCCAGAACTAAAATATTTTTCCTGTTGCCCTGCAATCAAAAAGACCACTAATTATTAGTTTTAAGGACCCAGACTTGCTTGGATCCTTTGGCCTTTTTAGGTTTGTTAACATTTGCAGCGGATTTAGCATCAGATTTTATGTTAACAGTTTTCTTATCAGAACTTGTACTACCAGACTTTGAATCAGAACTTACACTAGAAGGAACAACAGAAACTTTCTTTAAAGAAGGTTTTATTTGATAATAATCATAGTACAAACTATGATATTCCTTACAAGTATAAATGGAATGCCATAAACTACCACAATGAAAACAAGGATCTTGTGGTTTGTATCTAACAGACTGACTCTTAACTCCTGATTTTGTAGATAAGGAGTTAATATTCTTATTCTTCCTGCAAAAAAAAAGCCAGATGGTTAGAACTTCCACAGTTATGACACGCTTTCCTAGGAGCATCAGGAACAGATTTATAGTTATTGCTTTTATTCACACCTTCCTTTCCATTCCTGTTTTTCCTAGGTGATTTTACCTTGTTTGCATTCTTAACATCTTTCAGCTTATGCTTAAGCTGCTTCTTTGTCATTAAGCCTATGTTAACTTCAGCTGTCTTTTCCTGTTTTAGTTTGTCAGAAGCTAATTCCTTTTTAACTTCTGATTTCTCATTTTCAGATTTTTCAGTTACAAACTTAACAGGTTTTAACTTCGGCTTTTGCTTATCAACAGGCTTAATTTCTACAGTTCCTTTTTCATTTTTATTTTCTCCATAACCTAAGCCCTCTTTCCAGTTTCCACTGCTTAGCAAATTTTGAGTTGTTTTGCCAGAGTTAGTCCAAGTTCTGATAATCTCTCTCTCCTTTTCTAACTCAGTTTTTAGAGATTCATTCATTTTTAGCACTTCATCCCTAACATAAAAAGCATCATCTCTATCCTGCTGAGTTTGATGGAACATGACTAACTCTTTTTCTAAGAAATCATTTCTTTTCCTAAAAGCAAGATTTTCAGAAGTTAATCTTTCACATGTTAAAGTTTGATCTCTATAACTAACAAACATGGTTTTAAGATATCTTCTCAACTCATTAATATCATCAGTATGAAAAGCATAAGTAGTCTGAGGTACCTTTGTTTCAGCAGCTTCAGAACTGCTCTCAGAACTTGATTTATCAGCATTTGCCATCAATGCATAGTTCTCCTCACTTTCAGAGTCTGAGGTGTCTGTCCAGCTTTTCTGCTTTGTGACAAGAGCTTTGCCTTTGTCACTCTTGGTCTTCTTGCAATCAGGAGATATGTGGCCTTTCTCACCACAATTATAACATTTAACATTAGCGTAATCTCCTCTGTCAGACTTTCCTCCTCTTCCTTCAGATCTTCTGAAATTCTTCTTATCAGAACTTATGCCTTTCCTGGAAAACTTCTTTCCCTTCCTGAACTTCCTGTATGCAATCTTTGTGATTCCTTTCACCATAAGAGCACACAGCTTCATCATCTCCTCATCAGCATCAGTTTCCGGCAAGTTTTCAGAATCTGAGTCATCATCACTCTCAGAACTTGATGACTCAGTATCAGACTTTATGATAAGAGCTTTACCCTTGTCTTTCTTTGAGGAAGGTGGTTTGGGGGATTCCTCTTCAGCCTTGAGAGCAACTGTCCTTGACTTTCCTCCTTTCCTCTTGCTTCTTTGTTCCATCTCAAGTTCATGAGTCTTGAGCATTCCATAGATTTCATCAAGAGTTGTTTCATCAAGATTGTAGTTGTCTCTTATTGTTGTTGCCTTCAAATCCCAACATTCAGGAAGAGCTAACAGGAATTTAAGGTTTGTATCTTCAAGATCATACTCCTTATTTACTAATGACAAGTCATTCAAGAGTTTGACAAATCTATCATATACATCAGTCAATGACTCATTAGTCCTAGAGTCAAAGTGTTCATACTCTTGAGTGAGTATTGTCTTCCTGTTCTTCTTAACTGTTTCAGTTCCTTGACACCTTGTCTCCAGTGCATCCCATATCTCCTTAGCAGTCTTGCAGTTGATTACCCTGTTTGACATTACATTATCAATGGCACTATGCAATAAGTGTCGTACCTTGGCATCCTTAGCAATAGATGCTATATCTTCAGCAGTGTAATCACTCTTTTCCTTTGGTACGGTCTTTGCTGCTTCACCTGCAACTACAACAGCGAGCTTGGTAGGTTTGTGAGGCCCTTCCTTGATTCTATCAAGGTATTCTGGATCTGTTGCTTCCAGAAACATGGTCATCCTTACCTTCCATATGGGATATTCAGATGGTCTCAATATGGGAACTCTGATAGTCTCATATCGACTCTGAGTTGATGTCTTTGATGATTCCTCAGTTTTGGTAGGCTTAGTTGGAGTTTCTGTGTCAGACATGATTGTGTTTGGATCTTTAACTGTATGTGTGTTAACAGAAGGCTCTGATACCACTTGTTAGGTCACACTTTCACTGTAGAGGGGGTGAATACAGTGTTTATTACAACCAAATCAAACTTCAAGAACTTATGTAACAGAAAACAAACTTTATTGAAACAATAAACTCTGTTACAATCTGGAACTGTTATCTCTCAGTGATGAACAAAATATCACGAGAGCTGCTAGGGTTACAGTAAATAATATTCTCGATAATGATAACACTTATAGTGTAAACCCTATGTCTGTGTTTATATATTACACAGTTACAAGATAATCGCTAATTGATATGGAATATAATTCTGCTTCCTAATATATATCAATCAGATATCTTTCCTTCCAAGTATTCCATTCTTTACGGAATTCCTTCTTCATGCATATCTCTTCTTATGTTTATCTTGATCTTCTTAACTTTAATCAGCTACTGTCCTTATCTGATCGTCCTTCAGCACTTAAGTTCTGATATCTATCTCCTGATGCTTATCTCCTGATAACATAAGTACTGATATCCCTTAAGTTCTGACGTCCAGTATAAGTACTGATCAGTTAAGTACTGATTTGTTCTGTTCAAATAAGATCTGAAATCTAAACATAAAACATATTAGCCATGACATTATCAAATATATCTAACAAGATAAATCATAAGTTTAAAGCTTCTGATGCAAAGAAACCTCCAAGGCCAAAGGGCATTGTGATCAAGGAAAAGTCAAATTTATGAAACTTCAAAGTTCAGAACTAGATCACAGACTGAGAGTAATCCCAAAGACAAAGGGAAAAAATTGATGAACCAACCAAGTCACTGGACTTGAAAACTTCTCAAGATCTGATGAAACCAGTGTGTAAAATGGTTTAAGTATCTGATGATAATCTTGTTGAAGATGAAACTGTTCAAATTTTGAAAATAAGAAAGATACGTGAAGATTCTAAAATAACCTCTGACACTGCTCAAGTTATTATTCAGAATAAAGGATAAGAAGGTACAGAAGTAACATCAAATTCTGATCAAGCTATCAAGACATCAACTGTTGACAATGCTCAAGTTGATTTGAATAAATTGACAATTGCTGATAAGAAGAAGCTGTTATGGAAGAAAGCTACTCCAGTTGAACCAAAATCCAATCTCATGATTAATCAACTTACTACATTTGGGTTGAAAGCCAAGCAACCTAGAGATAGAGCTGGATTAGGTTCTGACGAAAAGAAGATTCAAACAGGAGTAGAGGTTACTCTAAGAGATCCTTTCATGTTGACAGACAAACCATAAGAACAAATCAAATAAAGGCACCTTGACAAGGTGTTGTCTGCTCAAGTTGTGATAGATTCTCATGATAAGGAGAATCTAAAAGAGAAATTGATCTTATTTCTCAATGATGGAAGGACTTATAGATTAGCTGATTCTGATGTATTAAAGAAGTCTATCAGAGAACTTCAACATATTCATTATCTTCTGGAAGTAAAATCTGATGTTACAAGAAGATGGTCAGAATATATTTTGAAGGCTATAAGAGATCTATTCAGAATCTCTGGTACAAAGACTTCTCATTACAGTCCAATGATTACTGAAGGTGATGGAAGAGAAATTCCTATGCTAAAGAATTTTGCTAAGGTGGAAGTTATTCTGAAAGGAAGATGCTTATGTTATAATGAAAACTCTTCACATCCTAAGGTTATCAGACTTGGTGATGGACTTGAAAGAACATCCATTCAAGCTCTCAGAACAACCATTTATCAAATTAGTAATAGTAATGAAGAAGAACTGATGCAGGTCAAAGCACCGTTAGCTGAAGTTCTGAAGAAAGCTGAAGATAATCTGATAAATGATTTTCTTAAGAATCATTATGGTTTCAGGTTGATTCAGTGATGTTGGTAAAGCCGGATGTTTTGTAAGTTGTAATTAACAGTCTTATTAAACTCTTATTGCATTTGAACTTAAGTGTTTTTGACATCATTAAATCTATTAACTTGTACAATCTTGCATAATTACAAGTTATGCGAGATTATTGGATATATTTGAGATGTCATGTCTAATATGTTTCATGTTTAGTTTTCAGATCTTAACTAACAGGATATATCAGTACTTACTGGAAGTCAGGACTTAAGGATACCAGGACTTAGATTATCAGAAGATAATATCAGAAGATGGATATCAGAACTTAAGTACTGGAGGACTAACAGTTAAGGAAGGAAGCTGATTTACAGGAAAGAAGATCGAAACTAATACAGAATAAGATATGCATGGAAAGAGTTCGAGGACTAGAAGAATTATATAAGATATCTGGTTGATATATTTTAGGAGACAGAATTATATTCCATATCAACTAGAAGTTATCTTTTAACTGTGTATCTATATAAACACAGACATAGGTTTACTCTATAAGAGTTACGATCATCGAGAAGATTATATATTGTAACCTAGCAGCTCTCGTGATATTTGTTCATTACTGAGAGAGAACAGTTCCATTGTAATAGAGTTTGTTATATCGAATACATCTGTTTTCTGTTACTTGTGCTTTAAATCGATTTGATTGTATTCTACACTGTATTCAACCCCCTTCTACAGTGTTGTGTGACCTAACATCAAATAAACATATACAATCTTACAGAAAGTAATTATCAGACTTTATTTTTCATTCTGAACTCTAACACGGTCTGGAGCTTCTTCAAGAAACTTCCTCGGCAGATTTCCTTCCATTACATTCAAGTACTATTACATCCTCTGTTTGTGTTCTTTCAGCTCATCTATTGATTCATCATTCTAATAGATGGCAGCCCTGAGATCATGTAGTTTTGAATTTCCAAGAGATAGATCATCCGGTTCTAGAAATCTAATCTTCTTTCCATCAGGATTAAAAGTTATGACTTCCCTTCCTAGACTCATTTCTAGCTTAGCTCCTCCAACATGCATATCAACAGCATATTCAGTTTGATCAATGTACTTTGGAATTTAGTTAGATTTGTAAGGCATTCCTCTCTGCTTCACTATATCAGGTTCTTTATAAATGCAGACCATCTGGCAGTTACAAGATTGGTTACATTGAGAATTGTAGCAACAAGTTCTAATTCCTGCCATAATTTATCTCTCAACTGTTCTTGAGTCAACCTTAATCTTCTCCCAGACTCCAGAAAATAAATCATTTTCTCTCCAACAAGATCAATAATAATTTGTACTGATACGATCTTTTGTAAGTCTTCAAACATTACATTATCTCCAATTTCTGTCAGATTAGTATACTTCCTTAGAATCAAAACATCACCTACAGATGGATCAACATTTAACCTTCCCAGACCACTTGTGATTCCAGGTTTTCTAGCATAAGAACTTCTACTGTAAATCTTCTTTAATGTTTCAGAAGAATCTCTTCTAGGTGCAGGTTTCTTGCTTCCCCATAGTAACTTTCTCTTTTCTTCAAAAGTAAGTTTACGCTTATCGGAGTTTATGTTTACAGAATCAATATTTGATAACTCAGCTTGAATTGGGTTTGAAGAATCAACAACATGAGTAGTATCCGAGGTTATGATTGGTTGAACAACATCATTTGTTTCTTCATTAACTTGAGCAATTTCAGAGGTTAACTTTAGTTTTTCAGCCCAGCTAGCTCCATGAATCTTCCTTCTTTGATGAGCTTGACTGACTTCTTCTTTAACTCTTTCTTCGGTATCAAAAGCTTGAGTTACTATATAGACTGGATCTATCAGTATTTGATGTTTAGATTTCTTAGATATTGATTTCTTCTTAGCAACAGCTTTGGCTTTAGGCTTTGGAGGCTTGGACTTCTCTCTTATCCTCTCCTTCCCCTTATGACTCCTGTCAGTATTTGAGAATTCTTGAGACATCAGAGATCTTTCAGCATCTGATTGACTTGCCTCCCTTATGACTACCCTTTTGGTTGGTATGTTAAAATGATCATCTTCATAAGGATCTTGAGAGATAACAGTAGCATTGACATTCACTGTCTTCATAAAATTCTTGAATTCTTTCTTCCTCCATTTGCCTTAAATGTTCTAGATCAACTCCAGGATTTTCTTTCTGAAATATTCTTCTACTCACCTCAGAGTCAAATGCTTGAATCTTTGGGTCCTTCTAGAACAAAATTGTCTTTCTCCCTTTTACTTTCAGAATTTGAAGATACTGACTTGCTTCTGCACCAGATTCTATCTCCAAAATGCCTTGGTCATCATCAACAGTTGTGACTTTCAGAGTTTGTTGAGTTGTTGTAGTCACAGTCAGTTCCTTTGATTGTTAAATTATTCTTTCACTTTTCCTACTTCCTCCACCTTATCTAGATTAAATTCTAGTAACTTTTGATGAACCACTAGTCCCAACTAGATCTTCAACTCTCATTTTTTAATCTACTTCCTTCCTCTCTTATCTCCACCATCAGGATACGTGTCATCATCGATTTGTGTTATTAGCTCCTTTCAAAGTCAACTGTTTGCATTTAGATTTAACAATCTTCTCCCCCTTTTTGGCATCATCACCAAGCAGTAGAGAAAGAATCAGTTCTATTAAATTTTGAACCTCATCAAGTTGTCCAGACATTTGCTCTTGTTTAGCTTTCAATCTATCTTGATTGGCTTTAATTTGAGTTTGTCTTTCAAGATTTGGTCCAATTTGTTTCTGTATCTCCTGATAAGTAGTCATCTTTATAGCTATGAAATATTATTTGATTTGATTGATTTGAGAAGTGGTGGCTTCCTGAGCAGTATACAAAGATATTACCAATATAGTAGATGCTTTCAGATGATTAAGCATATCAGGATTCTGAATGGTCTTCTCAGTAATATCCAGATGATCAACAACATAAGTATTTGAAATATGATAGTTAAAATCCTTCCATTTCTTGTTCCAGATATCATCAAAGAAATCATGTTTCTTCTTAGCATCTAACTCCTTTAGCTTTTGTTGCCTCACGTGTTTAGGCATATCTTCAGGGAAGAATAGATCATCCTCAAGGTCTATAATAGCATTGGAAGTATCAGCTTCTTCACCATCATTAAATTATGTCTCATGGACAAATCCTTCATTAACAACTGAATCCTGAACTATCTGCTGAACTTTATTTCCAGCTTCAACATTGGATATAGAATCAGAAATTGGAGCTGTATGTGATCCAGCTGCCTCAGAACCTTCCATACCATCAACATATAGCTCTACATATTCAAGAATTATAGACAAATGAGCAGGAGCTTCAGGATTTACCTCCAGAACCTCAGTACCTGTAGAGTGTTGTGGTGACCCTGTAGTGAATAGATCTTTATGAATGGACTGTTGTGCTACTATATCTTCAGCAACAACAGGGAGAATAACAGCTGATGGAATAGAATAGTGAGTGGACTGCAGGAAAGTATCAGTACGTAGACCTGTAGGGAGATTATCAGAACTTGGTACATCAGAGTTTATCCGAGAGTCAACAGGCTATTGTTCAACAGCTGTTTCTTTTATACTCTGTGCACCTGGAAAATGTAACAAGTAACACTTAATCTCTATGTTCTTTTAAAGTAGTCTCACTACTCCTCACACCACACAACTCATAATTTTTAATTGTTAGAGTTTCCTAACAAGGATTACTAAATCATGACTCTCATCTACCGCTCCTTTTTCCAGGAAGGATCATACCTCTCTTTAATTCTATTTTTCTATAAATCTTTTCACACAACTCACAGAAAAGACTCAGATAATTTTGACCTACAGAATAAGAGGTGGCTAAAGAAAGGTGGTATGTGGTCATACAACTAGAGGTAGTCCTTAAATAAGGTCTAGACATAATCATACAACAGGATTTATAATATGAAAAATAAATGATGATAGAACAAAATTAGTATTTAAAGTGAATAATAATAAAGTGAAATCAGTATTTATACCTTGTGAATCTGAAGATTCAGCTTCCGTGCAGAAATTCAGTGGAGGGACTGATAAAATATCAATAGATGGTGGTGATGGGTAAATTCTTCCTTCAACATCTATTACCAGAGTAACTGCAATAGGAGTGAATCCTTCATTGCAACTTTGATGCAATGGTTCTTGTGTTACTGGAGAATCATGATTTTTGGATGACTTTGACACCCGGGTCCTTGTGTACACTTCTCCACAATTGCAGTGTTTGAATCCTGAGCAGGCTCTTCTTGAAAAGTAGTTGCCCGACTAAATCTTTTAGGATCAAGTTACCTATAGAAGTCCTTGATCTGAGAGACTTTTGCATGGATTCTGGTAGTTTCTTCATCATGCCATTATTGAATGGAGTGTTCATTCAGAGGCTCTTGTTCTTCAATATCTGCTGCACCACTTTGAGGTGCAGGTTCTTGTGGGATTGGATCATGAGTTGTATCTATTGTATCCCTTTGAGATATAGGTTCTTATATTCTTGATTCAAGGAAAAGACATTTCCCTTGTAGTCTCTTGTCACTCTCTTTAACTTGCTCATGAGAGATATCCCTTGCTCTCTTGATTTGCTGCTTGATAGGAGAATCAGATAAATTTACGGGTGCATCAAGAGATGATTGAAAATCATAATTTGATGTAAATTCTCCCTGTATCTCCTCAGTAGTTTCCTTTTTGATTTTGAGCAAGTTCTGATTATAGTATGCTTTGACCAGTCTTCTTTTCTTTGGCCTTGGGCTTTCCAGCATCAGTATTTCTGGAACTATGAACAACATCAGTAGTTGTGCCCTTCTCAGTTGGTAGTACAACTGGTCTTGGAGAAGAATCAAATGAAAGGTTTGGAAATTTAGAAGATAAGGTAACATTATCCTCATATGAATCTGATTCTAGTCCAGCAAGAACAAGTTTCCTCTGGACAGATTCTGAAGGTTTAGAAGAATGAGGAAATTATGGTTCATCAGCTTTTAGCTTTGCTACATCAGGATTTGTAGCCCTCTTAGCCAATTCTTTCTTTCTTTTTATAACAGGTGTCTGTTGGGAGACACCTGAGTTGGCTTCTGTTTGAGGTTGTGGTGATAGTTGAGTTTGTGTTTGGGTTTGGGTTTGGGTTTGTGGTTGTGTGTGGGTTTTTGTGCTGCGGTTAGCTACAAGGGGTTTCCAATTATAATGGCCTGTAACTGAGCACTCTGCCTGTTAGGTAAGCCATAAGTCACAGGGAGCCTTGTAATGAGCAAGTTTCTAACAACCAAAGGCAACCTCAAAGGAGCTAAATTCCTATTCTTTTTATCTTGTGAAATTAAATCAGAAAAAGCCCTTATTGTTAATTTAAATACCGGCACAATTTGATTAGAGGGGATAGAGTTATCAGGGAAACAAACAATGAAAATCAACTGACAGAATCTAGAATAATATATTAAATTCCTATCAGCATTTATTCTATCACCTATAAAAGATAAGACTACTCTACTATAATCATAATTTGAACCATGGATCAGAGAGTACCCTATCTGTTGTGTCATGATGGGCAGAGCATCAAAGTTAGAAGATTTGTTATTGAAGGCTTTTGTGATGCAGTCAAAGAAGAAATTCCATTCCTTCCTAAGCCCATTCCTCTTCAATTGACCAAGATTCTTCAAATCCTTGTCATAGCCTATCTCAGTAAAGAACCTCCTCATTTCAGTATCTCCCATGAATCTAGTGTAGGAGTTATGAGTAGGCAACTACAATGCATCCTTTATAGTTTGAGAAGTGACAATTCTTATTTTATTATCAAATTCAAACACAAGATTTGGAGTCCCAGTAGTTTCTTCATCATCATAGACTCCAGTCCTCCAGATACCAAGCACATGGTCACAGAGATTGTGGGTGGAGTTGTGAGAGCAAACCCAATCTCACTAGATATGAGAAAGTCATGAAAAATGTGAAAATCGATATTCACATGGTTGTTATCCATAATAGAAGAATATGTATTAGTCACAAACTTCGCACCACCATAATTAAATGGTTTAGAAGCAACTGGTGAAGTCATAGTTAATTTGCAAGATAATTTTTTGAACGGAAATTAGGGTTTCAGAATTTACGGGTGGGAGTGAGAATAAAGTAGAAGATAACAAAGATAAGTAAAGTGTTAATTTGAAATCAAAAATTGATTTTATATAACACATCACTCCACTAACTCAGAAACGTTTTTAGTTTAGCGGGACACGTGGTAGTATATAATTGACTCTAAAAGTAATCATGTAAACTGATAAGTGGCATTTTATACCACTTAGAACGTCTTATAATGGCTTGAATTGATGTCTTGAAATCAGGTATTTTGTGTATTTGATGCGTTTTTCTAGCGTTTTTGCATTTCAGGGTATAACTTGCGTATGTAGGTAGAATTCATCAGAAATAAGCCTAGGGAAGTGTGTGGCATTGGTTGTGGAAAGTTGGGGGCAGAACGCAGCAAAATCAGGAGCAGAATTCAGAATTTTCCAGAAGGTGCTTGTCTCAGGATGCAGGGGCGGCCGCCTGGGAGCTTGGGCGCCCGCTCAGGGACGAAAATTTTAATACTGAATTTTATAATCCTTATTATGATGGACTTCTGAGATGGCTGGTTCTTGTGGGCTTCTCTATAAGTAGTTCTCAGAGACGTTTCACATAAGTGTGGTATCAAACAAGGAGCAAGGAGAGAAGGAAGAAGACCGTTTTAGCACATCGCAACGAAGAAGAGGAAGCATACGTCTTCTTGTGATTCTTTTATTCGTTGTATCAGTGGATGCTAGTTTTCTTTACTTTGAACCTTATTACTCTTGTGAAGTACTCTGGTTTTAATAAGTATTTTTATTAGTTTATATTGTGTGTATTATCATGTTTTCATATGAACCCATGGTAACGATGAGTTCTATCATGGGCTAATCGGGATCATGGGGTCATAACGGATTTACTATGGATTTCTTTAGTTAGTTTTTTAATACCTTAGTGTGTGATGATTGTATGATATCTCGCATAGGTTGTGCTTATTCGTCTTATGTGCGTCGCGAATATATAAGATAGTCTGTTAATCTCCTGTGAACCGACGGTGGATCTTGAGGTTTAGAACTTGCCTTGCTAGCATAGGTTCATGTATGTGTATGCATGATTAGTGGGTAACTCTAATCATTTTACTTGCCCTGTGTAATCATAAAGAACAACTTGTGCTTAAATCATTATGTTGTTAAATTCTGTAGACATATAGGGTCTCAACATAGTTGATGCCTATTCAACTTCTATCTTGATTGTGGATGTTTGGTAGAATGGTATTAGTACAACGAAAGTTGGCTTTTATCAGTTTCGTGTTGTTCGATTAATATCATCACCGTTACATGCTAAGGGTAATAACGATAACTATTGAATGAAGTAGTAATGAAGTTATGATCTCATGTGTATTTAATATTATTAATTCAAGTGTCAATTAAGTGTTTAATTCTAGTAGTTAATTGTAGTTAATAATTAGTTAATCAAATTTAAGTGTTATTGTCTTGACATTGAGAAATAATCATACATTGGTGAGTAAGTATTAATTGAACATAATTAGTCTGAGTCACTGTGGGAACGGACTAGAATTTATTCTATATTACTTGCGAACGCGTATACTTACATGAATTATTAGCGCGTATTTTGTGCCTAACAAGTTTTTGGCACCGCTGCCGGGGACTCGGCGTATTTGTTTAGTTTATGTACTTGCCATCAGTGGTCATTAGGACTCATTGATTAAGACGTGTTACTTATTGTTTCCGGTTGTGTTTCAGGTACTCTAGCAAGCGTTTATGCAAACACGTTCTCGCACTCGCAAGAGAACTTTAGATACGGCTGAGGAGACAGACTCAGTTCTTGATATTCCGGAGAAGATAGATTTTACGAATTTGGATAAGGAGAGTGAGCAGAAAGAACCAGTAATCATTGGTGATCGTATATTTCCAGCAACAGATCCAGCTCTTATGGACTTTTCTCGGCCTAAAATTGATGATATTCAGTCAAGCATTCTTCATCCGACTATTCAGGCTAATACTTTTGAAATCAAGCCGGGCACTATTCAGATGGTGCAGAATTCTGTTTCTTTCGGAGGTGCTGCGACTGAAGATCCCGACATGCATATCAGGAATTTTATCGAGATCTGTAGTACTTTCAAATATAATGGTGTGACTGATGAGGCTATCAAGCTGAGGCTTTTCCCATTCTCTCTGAGGGATAAAGCTAAGGACTGGTTACATTCTGAACCAGCTGGGTCCATCACTACTTGGCAAGTTCTTGCGCAAAAGTTTCTGATGAAGTTCTATCCAATAGCGAA
Organism: Apium graveolens; assembly: GCF_009905375.1. Lineage (NCBI taxonomy): Eukaryota > Viridiplantae > Streptophyta > Magnoliopsida > Apiales > Apiaceae > Apium > Apium graveolens. The sequence goes on from NC_133656.1 coordinate 115,155,393, forward strand.
GACTGCAGCTATGAGGAGTGCTCTTACTCAGTTTGCGCAACAACCAACATAATCTATGTGTGAAGCTTGGGAGCGCTACAAGGAGATGTTGAGAAAATGTCCACATCATGGTATGCCTGACTGGATGGTGATCACTGGTTTCTATAATGGTTTGGGGGCCCAATCTCAGCCCATGCTCGATGTAGCAGCTGGAGGCGCCTTGTGGGCCAAAATCTATACTGAGGCTTATAATCTTATTGAAACTATGGCTGTAAATGAGCATCAAAACCCAACTCAAAGGATGATGTCTGGGAAGGTAGCAGGTATTCTGGAAGTCGATATAGCTACAACTATTGCAGCGAGCTCTAAGCGCTGTCTTTGAAGGTCGATTCTTTAGCCAACTACGGAGTCAATCATATAGCTATGATCTGTGAGCTTTGTGCAGGCTCTCATGCTACGAATCAGTGTTCTCTTGTGAATGAATCTGTTCAGTATGTGAATAATTATCAGCGAAATCAACAGCCTGTGCCAGCTACTTATCATCCTAACAACAGAAATCATCCCAATTTCAGCTGGAGCAATAATCAGAATGCTGTTCTGCAACCATATCAGCAGCCTATCAGTAAGCATTTTAATCTACCTGGATTCCAGCAACCACAACATTATGCTCAAAGGAAATCATATCCTTAACAAGGAGGTGCTGCTCCACCTTCTAGTGCTAATTTCGAGGAGCTCAAGCTGTTGTGCAAAAGTCAGGCTATTTCCATCAAGACCTTGGAAAATCAAATCGGTCAATTAGCCAATGCTGTGCTCAATCGTCAACCTGGCACACTTCTCAGCGATACTGAAGTGCCAGGCAGGAAGGAAGCTAAGGAGCAAGTAAAGGCTGTCACCTTAAGGTCTGGAAAAGTTGTTGATGCTGAAAAAGCGAAAGATGGAGAAGCTGAAGTTGTTGATGAAGAAGAGAAGCAAAAGGAGAAAGCGACGGAACCAAGGAAGACTATTGTTGAAAACACTCTGCCTGAGGGTAATACAGGGGAGAAATAGCTCTATCCTCCACCACCTTTCCCTAAGAGATTACAACAACAAAAATTGGATAAGCAGTTCGGTAAGTTTCTGGAGGTGTTCAAGAAACTTAACATCAACATACCTTTCGCTGAGGCTTTGGAGTAAATGCCTAGTTATGCAAAATTCATGAAGCGTATTCTTTCAAGGAAGGTGAAACTGGATGACCTTGATACCGTTGCTCTAACGGAAGAGTGCAGTGCTGTGCTGTAACAAAAATTACCTCCAAAGCTTAAAAATTCAGGTAGCTTCACCATTCCGTGCACCATCGGCAAGTTGTCTTTCGATAAATGCCTGTGTGATTTGGGAGCAAGCATCAATCTGATGCCATTGTCTATCTTAAAAAAGTTGAATTTGCCTGATCCAAAGCCCACCTATATGTCTCTACAATTGGCTGATCGTTCTATTATATACCCACAAGGAAACATGGAGGACGTGTTAGTAAAGGTGGATAAGCTCTTCTTCCCTGCAGACTTTGTTATTTTGGATTTCGAGGAAGATAAGAAGATTCCCATAATCTTGGGAAGACCTTTCTTGGCTACATGACGTACCTTGATAGATGTGCAGAAAGGTGAACTTACTATGAGGGTGCAGGATCAGGATGTGACATTCAATATATTCAAGGAGATGAAATTCCCTACAGAAGATGAGGAGTGCTTAAAGGTGGATTTGATTGATTCTGTGGTAACTTCAGAACTTGATCACATGCTAATGTCTGATGCCTTAGAGAAAGCCTTAGTGGGGGAATTTGACAATGACGATGAGGTCGGCAATAAGCAACTACAATATCTAAATGCTTCTCCTTGGTGGCGAAAGCTAAACATGCCATTTGAATCTCTTGGTAACACTGATCTCAAGAATGCTGAAGGAAAGCTCAAACCATCTATTGAGGAAGCAGCTACTTTGAAGCTTAAACCATTGCCTGAACACTTGAGTTGTGCTTTTTTAGGTGATGCATCTACTTTACCTGTTATTATTGCATCTGACCTTTCAGGTAATGAGGAGGACAAGCTCTTGAGGATCTTGAGAGAATTCAAATCGGCCATTGGATGGACTATAGCAGATATAAAAGGGATCAGCCCTTCATACTATATGCATAAAATTCTGCTAGAGGAAGGTAGTAAGCCAACTGTTAAGCAACAACGAAGACTTAATCCTATCATGAAAGAAGTGGTGAAGAAAGAAATTCTGAAATGGCTGGATGCAGGAATCATATATCCTATTTCTGACAGTTCTTGGGTGAGCCCCGTGCAATGTGTACCTAAGAAATGAGGTATAACTATGGTAGCAAATAAGAAGAACGAGCTCATCCCCACTCGAACAGTTACAGGATGGAGGGTGTGCATGGATTGCAGAAAGTTGAACAAAGCCACGAGGAAGGATCACTTCCCTCTTCCATTTATTGATCAGATGCTTGACAGGTTGGCTGGTCATGAGTATTATTGACTTCTGGATGGCTATTCAGGGTATAATCAGATTTGCATTGCACCAGAAGATCAAGAAAAGACTACCTTCACTTGTCCATTTGGCACATTTTCTTTTCGTAGAGTTTCGTTTGGCTTATGTGGTGCACCTGCCACTTTTCAGAGATGCGTGATGGCTATATTCTCTGATATGATTGGAAACAATGTCGAAGTGTTCATGGACGACTTCTCCGTCTTTGGACATTCGTTTAATGAATGTTTGAATAATCTTCGTTCGGTGCTCAAAAGGTGTGTGGAAACTAATTTGGTGCTTAATTAGGAAAAATGTCACTTTATGGTGCGTGAAGGCATTATTCTTGGGCATAAAGTCTCTAGCAAGGGTCTTGAGGTGGACAAAGCCAAGGTGGGAGTCATTGAAAATCTTCCACCACCTATTTCTGTGAAAGGAATCCGTAGTTTTCTTGGTCATGCGGGTTTTTATCGGTGTTTCATCAAGGACTTCTCGAAGATATCTAAGTCGTTGTGCAACTTGCTCGAGAAAGATGTGCCTTTCAAATTTGATGATGAATGCTTGCCGACATTCGAGACTCTCAAGAAGAGTTTGATAACTACACCAGTTATTACGACACTTGATTGGACAGAACCTTTGAGATGATGTGTGATACGAGTGATTATGCAGTGGGAGCAGTTCTTGGGCAGCGCAAGAATAATCTTTTTCATGTGGTCTACTAAGCTAGTAAGACTCTAAATGGAGCTCAAATGAACTACACCACTACTGAGAAGGAGCTCTTGGCTATAGTCTTTGGTTTCAAAAAATTTTCGATCTTATCTGCTTGGGACAAAGGTGACAGTATTCACTGATCATGCTGCCATTCGCTATTTGGTCTCAATGAAGGATTCGAAGCCTAGACTTATTCGTTGGGTGCTCTTGCTACAGGAATTTAAGTTAGAGATCAAGGATCGAAAATGTACTGAGAATCAAGTAGCTGACCATATCTCTAGATTGGAGAATCCCGGTTCGACTTCACATGATAAAACATTGATCAACGAATCTTTTCCAGATGAGCAGTTGTTCGCAGTTCAGGAGGAAGAGCCATGGTTCACAGATATTATGAACTATCTTGTCAGCAATATAATGCCTCCTAATATGAATGCAGCTGAAAAGAAGAAGTTTCTGCATGAGGTGAAGTGGTACATGTGGGATGAACCATATTTATTTAGGCAGGGAGCTGACCAGATCATCAGGAGATGTATCCCATTCTGTGAGACGGGGGGGATATTACGAGACTGCCATTCCACAGTTTATGGTGGACATTATGGTTGTGAAAAGACGACAGCTCGTATTTTATAAGCAGGTTTTTTCTAGCCTACGTTATTTAAGGATGCACATCAGTTCGTTTTAAGGTGTGATCGTTGCCAAAGAGTGGGGAATCTTACTAGAAAGGATGAGTTGCCTTTAAATGTAATGCTGGAAGTTGAGGTCTTCGATGTTTGGGAAACCGATTTCATGGGACCATTTATCTCATCCTGTAATAATCAGTACATCTTGCTGGCAGTCGATTATGTCTCGAAATGGGAAGAAGTCAAGGCTCTACCGACGAATGATGCAAAGGTAGTGTTGAATTTTCTCCATAAGCAGATATTCACAAGGTTAGGAACGCCACGAGTAATCATAAGTGATGAGGGGTCACATTTCTGCAATTATAAGTTCACTTCTATGATGCAGCGCTACAATGTGAATCATCGTGTTACTACTGCCTATCATCCGTAAACTAATGGTTAAGCTGAAGTGTCTAATAGAGAGATCAAGCACATTCTAGAGAAAGTTGTTTGTCCGTCAAGGAAAGATTGGTCTTTAAAGCTCGATGAAGCTGTTTGGGCTTATAGAACAGCATACAAGACTCCACTTGGGATGTCCCCATTTCAACTTGTCTATGGGAAGGGATGTCATTTACCTGCGGAGCTTGAGCATAAGGCTTATTGGGCGTTGAAGAAGTTGAACCTTGATCTAGATGCAGCTGGGAAGAAGCGAATGCTTCAGTTAAATGAACTTGATGAATTTCGACTTCAAGCGTACGAGAACAACAAAATGTACAAGAAAAAAGTAAAAAGATGGCACGCCAGGAAGCTATCTCCTAAGTCATTCATGCCGGGGCAACAAGTTCTTTTATTCAACTCTCGTCTCTGACTTTTTCCTGGAAAGTTGAAATCAAGGTGGTCTGGACCTTTTATTGTCAAAACTGTGTTTCCACATGGAGCGGTGGAGATTTTTGAGAATGATCCGGGCCAAGCATTCAAGGTTAATGGTCAGAGATTGAAGCATTAATATGGGGACACGGCAAACCAGAAAGTGGTTAGTGCCGTTTTATTGTCAACTTGATCAAACTCCTCTACGTCAAGCTAATGACGTAAAAGAAGCGCTTCTTGGGAGGCAACCCAAGACTTTAACCTTTAGGAACCTTTAGAAGTTAGTACTGAAAGGAATATGTCCTAAGTCCAATCATGTATTAGGATTTAGGAATAACTTCCTGTGTAATCTGTTTTGATTTCATTGATATTAATAAAAGACTTGTTTTGTTTTTTATAACGGGCTTTATCTATTTAAGTGTTTAAATAAGATATACCATAGTTTAGAGTAAAGCTTTTTATGGATTATGATGAGATCATAATAGTGAGACCTAAAAGATGATAACTCTAAACTTAAATAGTTCCTGGTCGTAGGATTACTAACTGGTAATTAATAATCCGCAGAGATCGATACATACTATGCTTGCTTCATTATGAAGAATGTCTATTCTCATAGACATTTGTGTGGTGACACTATAGCTAGTATGTAGGTGCTTATTATGGAATAAGTTCACTGAACATGACTCGCACAGCTGAACAACTGATGGAGTTCACTCACGTGTCAGCAGTTGTTCATATAGTGATAGTTGTACAAGTATCCTTAGACTTGAGGTCATCATAGTCATCTTGTGTACACTGAACTATGCTTTGGTTTAGTTCTTAGTCTCCAGGGACAATTATTAGGGCTCCACTGGGTATAGGAATTTGTACACGAAGATAGTGTATGATCAATAAAGGATCTACCCCTTCCAGTGAAGGAAGCGAATATTCAAGGCTGATCCACTTATGCTAGTTCAGGAATCTCTGGCCAGAGTAAATGAAATTAGAAAGGAGTTTCTAATTTGCATAGAACTACGCATAGAAAATGGTAAGCAAGTGATTGAATTAGATAGGCTTGACACGAGATCCATGCCTTGTATTTAATCGGGACATTGTAGGGTAGAAGGAGTTTATTGTACGATAACTACTCACTGAATAGGTTTTTGGTATTCTAAGCAGTGAATTCATATTATCCGGATAGTCGCGATATGCTGAGAAGTATCCCTCACGATGTAGAATAAATGTGATTAATTAATTAATCATATTTAATAAATTAGAGAATTTATATAAATAATGATAAAATAGTTTTATTATTATTTACTTCTACTACCGGCTTAATAATGAACCTACAGGATCACACCATAAAAAGAGAATGATTTAATGGTGGAGGAATTAATTAATAATGGCTAATAATTATTTATTTGTGAAATAAATAATTAATTGGCAAAATTAATAATTGATTAAATGAGATTTAATTGATTATAAATTAATTAAGAAAAGTTCTTAATATTATTAATTAAGGATTTAATTTTTTGGAAATTAAATCAAGAGAGAGAATTATTTCTAAAGTGTTTAGAAAAAGGATTAATAATTAAAAGGTGTTTTAATTATTAATGAGAATAATAAATGGGATAATAATAATATTTATGGGAAAATTTCAGCTGAAAATTTTGCCTATAAATATACCATTATAAACCCTATTTTTATTCTAACCCAAAAACCCAAAAGTTTTTAGAAAACCAAATTCTCTCCACCTCCTCTTCCTCCTTAGCATCGTTTTCTTGGTGGATACCGGTGGAGTGCTTCACGTTTGAGGAGCAGCTGCTAAGGATCTCCGATCGATGCTCTTGGATCGCATATTAAAGGTTAGTAATCGATCCCTACATTTTTACCATGATTTATATGCTTTTATTTGGATTTTATGTATGTAAAAGTGTTTTACCATGCCCCCTTGCGCTTAAAATCCAACAATGGTATCAGAGCATAGGTTGTATGCATATAGATCTGTGATAAAAATTTCAGAATTTTATGTGCTTGTATGAATTAATTATGATTTTTACAAGTTATATTATGGATTAATTTTGTCTGATGAGAAATCGTTTCTCAGAATAATTTTGAATGTTGATCTGGGTTCTACAAGTGTTGTAGATCGTCTGGGTATTTTTTTCATAATTTTATGATGTATAGATTTTTTATTATGAATTTTTGAAGTTCTTACAATTAAATTCGTAATAAAATATAGATATATATATATATATAATATGTTGTATATATATATATATTATCTGCTGTTGTGAATCTTGTGATATACATCTGCTGTGGTCTGCTATTGTCTGACTGGCTGCACGGAAGCAAAGAAGATGTCAGGTACAGGCGCGGCGATCGAGGAAAGCAACGGTGGCTGCTGAAAAAAAAGGGTGTCGCGCATTCCGGGAATGCGTTACACCCTATGGCGCATTCACGGAATGCGTTACACCTTTTAATGGCTTAAAAGGGTTGTAACACATCACCGGAATGCGTTACAGGGCTTGTAACGCGTTCCTGTAATGCGTTACAATCCGACTGTCCACATTAAATTTGATTTTCTGGGAGTTTCGTAACTCCGTTTTGGGCGTGCAATATACCGTTGGATTCGTTTTTCCGAGACGGATCTAATGGAGTGATTAAATTTTAGTTTATATAAAAGTTTTGAACTGTTTATATTTCCGGAAGTGTTTTAAAGCTATGTTTGACTGTTTTAATTGCTTTTAAATGCTTCATGTGATACATAGAGATGTATTATGCTTAGACCAATATGCTAGATGATGTAACATGCCTACCTTGATGTTTATTCATGTTGATATATGCGATATATGCTTAGTTTATCATGCGATGATAGATTTAGGTGAACTTAAATGAACATAAGGCGTTTGTTAGACAACCTAGTATAGTGAAAATGTTTCATAACCTTAATAATAATATTATGAATACAATCATGAGATTCTTGTGTTTATGAAACACATAATTGAATATGAATTTTTGATATGAGAGAAAGGATGATTCTGTCAACAATAGATTTTTATCTGTAAGAAAGGGTTATTAAGTGACGCCTCTTGACAATGCTCCACCCGATCTGGGAATCATCTGATTATTGATTATTGATTTGAAATATTTAATTTAAAAGGAAGAATTTCTTTATAATATGATTATGATTGTAACGTAATATAATCCTTCTAAAATTAAATAATATCAAGTAGTAATTGGCCAATGACAAAACGGGCTTGTGTCGGTCATAGCCTTCCAACATGATAGAAAGTAGTTCTTATTTTTAAATCATTGTCGTTTCGTGCCACAGCCGAGGGCTTTGATTTCGAAATAAGAAATACTTGTCTATTACATAGAGATGTGTACATTGAATAAGAATCTAAAGGTCGTTACGTTCCACAGCCGTGGGCCTTTGGGGACTGATTCAATTGTACGGAATGTTGGGTTAGACTTGACTTAGAATATTGAGTTTGTCGTGCCATAGCCGTGACTCAATTATTCAAGAGGCTAAAGTTTGATTGGGGAATAACATTAGATGTAATTGACAAGAGTTGTCTGCCAATTGAACATTACATGGCGTTTCGTGCCACAGCCGGGGTTGTGTAATGGAATGTAGGATCCCTATTCCCACTAGCATTATGAATGCTTAATTTTTCACGTAGGGGGTTGAATAAATTAGGTAAACTAGTGGGAGCCACTTATGAATAAAGACCCGATTCGTATAGTGTTTTAAAATGAAATCGAATATTTGCTAAGTGTTGTTATGTGTTTATCATTTACAGATTTACAATATACATTATGTCTTCTGCACTATCACTCAGGAGCATATTGGATGCTCAAAAATTGACTGGTCCTAATTATGCTGACTGGCTTCGAAACTTGAGAATTATTCTCAGGATTGAGAAGCTGGAATATGTGATTGACTCACCTAAGCCTACTGAACCTGCTAGCGATGCGCATAATGATGAACATGTTGTGTATCGTAAGTGGATAGATGATGCAAATGTTGCTCAATGCATCATGCTAGCTTCCATGAACATTGAGCTACAGAAGCAACATGAGCATATGGATGCTCACACTATCCTAATGCATCTACAAGAGTTGTATGATGTGGCGGGGAGGACAGCTCGATAGGAGATATCGAAGGAGTTGTTCGGTTGTAAGATGTCTGAGGGATCATCTGTGAATGACCATGTACTTAAGATGATCAATTTGATTGAACGTCTTGGACAACTTGGTTTTGCCATGGATGGGGAGCTGAGCCAAGACTTGGTCTTGCAATTGCTTCCGAGTTCGTTCTCGCAGTTTGTTGTGAACTTTCACATGAATAAGTTGGATGTCAGCCTGCCTGAACTCCACAACATGTTGAAGACTGCGGAATCGAATTTCCCCCTAAGAAGAGTTCTGTTCTTCTAATTGGTGAAGGTTCCAATCCTAAGAAAAGGAAGAGGAACTCTTCCAAGAAGAAGAAAGTAGGTGAGAAAACGCCGGTTCCACCAAAAGCTGAAGACCCCAAGAGCAAAGTTGTTTGCTTTCACTGTAACAAGGTGGTGCACTGGAAGAGTAACTGCAAGGTTTACCTTGCAGAATTGAAGAAGAAGAAGGGTAGTGAGACTGCCGCTTCTGATTCAGGTATGTTCATGATAGAAGTGAATATATCATTAAGCCAAATTTCTACTTGGGTATTAGATACCGCCTCTGGTTCTGACATCTGCAATTTGTTGCAGGGACCAAGGAGAAGTAGGACTCTTGAGGAAGAGGAGGTGATTCTACTGATGGGAAATGGAGCAAGAGTTGCTGCTGAAGATGTAGAATCATTTCATTTACATATGCCTACGGGCAAGACTATTGTTTTTTAAATAATTATTATTTTGTTCCCTCGATTGTGAGGAATATTATTCCCATGTTAGACTTGGCTGGATTTTTCATTTATTATTGAGAATAATGAATGTTCTATTCTTAGAGATAATATTCTTTATGGACGTGGTACTTTAAATAATGGTCTGTATATATGTGACATAATTTACTTCAGATTGAACAAACTAATAAAAGAAAAGAGATGATGAAAATCTCACTTTATTGTGGCACTGCAGTCTCTATTTAGTGGACATGGAGAGAGGGCTGCAGATTTGCTAGGATTGGTACACACAAATGTATGTGGACCAATGTCTACGCAAGCCATGGGTGGATTTTCATACTTCATTACTTTCATGGATAATAGATCTAGATTCGGATATGTGTTTGATGAAACACAAGTCTGAAGCCTTTGAAAAGTTCAAAGAGTATAAGTATGAAGTGGAGAAACAAACCAAACATAGTATTATAATTCTTCGATTAGATCGAGGTGGTGAATCCTTGAATGGAGAGTTTCTGGATTATCTCAAAGTAAATGGTATAGTCTCCCAGTGGACGCCTCCAGATTGGTATCTAAAAGGAGAAATCGAACTTTGTTAGCCATAGTTCGGTCCATGATGAGCTATGCAAATCTTCCAGTATTCCTATGGGGTTATGCATTGGAAACCTCAGCATATTTACTGAATAAGGTGCTTTCCAAATCTGTTCCTCAAACTCCGTATGAGATATGGAAAGAAAGGAAACCGAGTCTTAAACACGTTAAGATTTGGGGATGTCCAGCTTATGTCAAGAAAGTTGACCCAGATAAGCTGGAATATCGATCCGTAAAATGTAGTTTTGTGGGATATCCTATAGAGACTTTAGGGTATTACTTTTACACCGATCATCGGGTGTTTGTCTCCAGACATGCTACCTTCTTGGAAAAGGAGTTTATCCTTGAAGGAAATAGTGGGAGCAAAATTGAACTTGATGAAGTTCAAGAAGCACAAACTACTACGGATCAAGTGGAAACACCTGTTCTGACTGAACAACCTTTTGTGGAACAGCCCATTCGTAGGTCAGGGAGAGTGTCTCGCCAACCTGAGAGGTAATATGGCCTTGTCATTGAGAATGACAATGAGTTGTCGATCATTGATGATGACGACCCTGTGACCTATAATGAGGCTATGAGTAGTGTTGACTCAGAGAAATGGCAAAGTGCCATGAAATCCAGAATGGAATCTATGTATACGGTATACAAAAGATAGATTATAGCAGATGGCCAGGTGGAGACCTATAAGGCCAGGCTTGTGGCAAAAGGATTCAAACAAAGGAAATGGATTGACTTTGATGAAACCTTTTACCTGTAGCCCTGTTAAAATCAGTTCGGATTTTGCTTGCGATTGCTGCTTACTACGACTATGAAATCTGGCAAATGGCCAGATGATTTTCTTTCCAAGGGAAATGAAAACCTAGTGTGTAAGCTGCTGTGAACCATATGTGGTTTAAAGCAAGCTTCTCGAAAGATGGAACATTCGTTTTGATGAGACAATCAAAGAGTTTAATTTTATCAAAAACGTAGATGAACCATACATCTACAAAAGGATTAGTGGGAGCGCGGTAACATTTCTTATATTGTATTGAATTAGAGTTGACACACATAACAACATAGCAGACCCACTCACAAAGCTACTTTATGAAAGTCACTTTGATCGTCATAAAGACGAGATGGGTATTAGATAACAAAGTGATTGGCTTTAGTACAAGTGGGAGATTGAAAGGAATATGTCCTAAGTCCAATCATGTATTAGGATTTAGGAATAACTTCCTGTGTAATCTGTTTTGATTTCATTGATATTAATAAAAGACTTGTTTTGTTTTTTATAACGGGCTTTATCTATTTAAGTGTTTAAATAAGATATACCATAGTTTAGAGTAAAGCTTTTTATGGATTATGATGAGATCATAATAGTGAGACCTAAAAGATGATAACTCTAAACTTAAATAGTTCCTGGTCGTAGGATTACTAACTGGTAATTAATAATCCGCAGAGATCGGTACATACTATGCTTGCTTCATTATGAAGAATGTCTGTTCTCATAGACATTTGTGTGGTGACACTATAGCTAGTATGTAAGTGCTTATTATGGAATAAGTTCACTGAACATGACTCGCACAACTGAACAACTGATGGAGTTCACTCACGTGACAGCAGTTGTTCACATAGTGATAGTTGTACAAGTATCCTTAGACTTGAGGTCATCATAGTCATCTTGTGTACACTGAACTATGCTTTGGTTTAGTTCTTAGTCTCCAGGGACAATTATTAGGGCTCTACTGGGTATAGGAATTTGTACACGAAGATAGTGTATGATCAATAAAGGATCTACCCCTTCGAGTGAAGGAAGCGAATGTTCAAGGCTGATCCACTTATGCTAGTTCAAGAATCTCTGGCCAGAGTAAATGAAATTAGAAAGGAGTTTCTAATTTGCATAGAACTACGCATAGTAAATGGTAAGCAAGTTATTGAATTAGATAGGCTTGACATGAGATCCATGCCTTGTATTTAATCGGGACATTGTAGGGTAGAAGGAGTTTATTGTACGGTAACTACTCATTGAATAGGTTTTTGGTATTCTAAGCAGTGAATTCATATTATCTGGATAGTCGCGATATGCTGAGAAGTATCCCTCATGATGTAGAATAAATGTGATTAATTAATTAATCATATTTAATAAATTAGAGAATTTATATAAATAATGATAAAATAGTTTTATTATTATTTACTTCTACTACCGGCTTAATAATGAACCTACAGGATCACACCATAAAAAGAGAATGATTTAATGGTGGAGGAATTAATTAATAATGGCTAATAATTATTTATTTGTGAAATAAATAATTAATTGGCAAAATTAATAATTGATTAAATGAGATTTAATTGATTATAAATTAATTAAGAAAAGTTTTTAATATTATTAATTAAGGATTTAATTTTTTGGAAATTAAATCAAGAGAGAGAATTATTTCTAAAGTGTTTAGAAAAAGGATTAATAATTAAAAGGTGTTTTAATTATTAATGAGAATAATAAATGGGATAATAATAATATTTATGGGAAAATTTCAGCTGAAAATTTTGCCTATAAATATACCATTATAAACCCTATTTTTATTCTAACCCAAAAACCCAAAAGTTTTTAGAAAACCAAATTCTCTCCACCTCCTCCTCCTCCTCCTCCTCCTCCTTAGCATCGTTTTCTTGGTGGATACCGGTGGAGTGCTTCACATTTGAGGAGCAGCTGCTAAGGATCTTCGATCGATGCTCTTAGATCGCATATTAAAGGTTAGTAATCGATCCCTACATTTTTACCACGATTTATATGCTTTTATTTGGATTTTATGTATGTAAAAGTGTTTTACCATGCCCCCGTTGCGCTTAAAATCCAACAAGTACCATATCCAAAAAACCCAAAAAAATCAGAAAATTGGGCAGAAAAAAGTTTTTTCCAGAAACCCCTGGGGCGCCCGCCTGGAAATCCTGGGTGGCCGCTCGGAGTCCGGGGCGCCCGCCTGGAAATCCTGGGTGGCTGCTCAGGACCCTACTGTCAGAATTTTTTTTGCCTTATAAAAAAAAAGAAAAAATCAGAAAAACCAAAAAAACATAAAGACCCACGATTCCTCTCCCACAAACCCACGTTTTCTCTCCCACAAACCCCACTCCTACTCTAATTCTAACCCTAAATCTTACCCTATATATACACACAACTCCTCCATATACACTCCCATATACTTTCAACTTAAAAAATCTCTCCTACATTCAAAACACAACTCTTAAACACTTTTTCTCAGTTTCAATGGCACCCAAGAGATCCCGAACTATAGATAGCAGCAACACCGTTCCCATTGCTGATTCTTCGAGGGGAACTGCTGCGAGACCCCGTTTGATGGATATGGCTGCTGAGGAGGAGTATACTAGGCTTCTGACTAAGCTGATTTTGAAGGAGAGGGGATTTTTACCATCGGGGAGGGATGGTGAGTTGTTACCGATGATTGCGGAGAAAGGGTGGATTTCTTTTTATGAGTCTCCGGAGGCGGTTCCAATGAGCGTAGTTCGCGAGTTTTATGCGAACGATAAGGCTGAAAAGAATGGGTTTACTATTGTTCGTGGCTTACTGTGGATTATCAGCCCGAGGCGATTCGCCGTGTTGTTGGGCAGCGACAACGGAAGCCCACGGGGGAGAATTGGAATGAGAAGACCCCCGAGGATTTTGATTTGGATTTGATTGTAGCTAACCTCTGTCAGCCGGGCACGGTATGGAAGTTCAAGATGGGATCTAACGAGTATCATTCTTTTTCGGTGGTTGCGATGAATAGGTATGCCCGTGCATAGAATGCCTTCATTTGTGCTAATATTTTGCCTACTTCGCATGCACATGAGGTTACAGTCGAGAAAGCAAGGTTGTTATGGGGGATCTTGAATGAGGAGTATTATGTGGACCTTGGTGAGTTCATCTACTAAGGGATTTTGAAGTTTTTGAGGGGGGAACACAACAACATCCCTTATGCATCTACTGTCACGAAGCTGTGCAGAGCAGTGGGAGTTCATTGGCCTTCTCACGAGCAGCTGCAGATGCTGGTCGCTCCTATTGACTCAGCGACTCTGAATGCGATGCAGGAGTGGACGGGTGGAGAGCCCAAGGAGCATGGTTTGGTATATCATCTTCCAGGAGGACGTCCAGCAGCTGGTGCTAACATGGCTAGGCCCAGTCAGGTTCGTGATGAGGCAGGCTCTTCTAGAGCCCATGAAGGTATTGGGATGGCTGATGCCCAGTATAGGAGGCTGTCGAGGAGGATGGATGCGATGTATGAGTCGCAGAGTAGGTTCACTCCGGAGCTCACCCTTGCAATTGGGACTGCTTTCAGAGGCCTTGGAGCTGATATCCAGTGGCCCGTTTTTTGTGAGGACTCTGCTTATCCGCCTCCTGACACTCCACCCTCTGAGGGTGATGATGATTTCTCCGAGTAGGTATACCCTGTGTTCCTTTCTACTACCTTCACTGAGGACAATGAAGATTTTAAGTTTGGGGGTGGTAGTTAAGGAATATTTGTGTGTGTGTGTCATGTAGTTGCATATTCATGATAGTTAGTTCATATAATTGCATATTTTTGCCATATAATAGTTTTTTTGTTTTATAGCTTTATTTACCATGTCATTTAGCTCATGCATATACCATGATCCCTTTTGCGTTGCTTTACCGATTGATTTGTGATATTGATGCAAGTGTAGTGATAGCATTAGAGTGATGATTGAGTCTTGTAGGTTGGCATGCATGCTAGAAACACTTGTAATTTCACTAAGTCTTAGAGTATGCTTAATGACTAGATGGTTGTCATGGTTTGATGGTTTTTGAGGTTAATCTATTGATTATGCTTAGAATTTATGATAGGCCCTTAATGATAAAAGACATGAAAAGAAAAAAAAATTGGAGTAAAAATTGGAATTCATTGCTAATTGTGGTTAGGTATCAAATGGCTAGTAGCCGGCTCGTATTTTTATGCGAGTAGTCTAGGGTTGAGCAAGGTGGAGCGAAACGCACTTGCTCAGAAATTTGAAAAAATAGAAAAAAAGAAAAAAAGAAAAAAAGGGAAAGAAAATAAATAAATAGTTAATGCATAATTGATCACGAGTGGGCTCTTTGGTATTCGAGTTATTAAGTTTTTAGGGGACTTTGTGCCTAGTGACCTAAGGCTTTTATAGTCTGGGATCCGCTAACCTAACGCTCGCTAAATGGATGCCGTTGCATAAATCTTTTGTGGACCTCACTCATTGCACAGTCAAATAAGCATTTGTTGTTGTGTTGAATAAAAGCATGATTCCGTAATAAGCTCCAGTGATCTTGAAGTGTTATACGTCATTTTGTGCCTAGAATTTATTCTTCGTATAATCATGTGATTGCCTTGAGGATAATCGAGTTATGATAATTGATCTAGTTTCAAAGCATATCTGTTAAGCATCCGCACACACCATGTTTCTAGTTGTATGTTATTTTGCATGATTTGGTTGATCTTTATTCGCCTAATTGCATTTATTGAGATGTCATGAGTTGGTTGGTTTAGTCATTGTAAGGGGGATCGCTGCATTTCATGTAGATTGCATTCATGCATGTTTTTGTTTTGTTTTTGAGTCTGTGACGCTTGAGGACAATCATCGATTTAAGTTTGGGGGTGTGATAAGTGGCATTTTATACCACTTAGAACGTCTTATAATGGCTTGAATTGATGTCTTGAAATCAGGTATTTTGTGTATTTGATGCGTTTTCTAGTATTTTTGCATTTTAGGGTATAACTTGCGTATGTAGGAAGAATTCATCATAAATAAGCCTAGGGAAGTGTGTGGCATTGGTTGTGGAAAGTTGGGGGCAGAACGCAGCAAAATCAGGAGCATAATTCAGAATTTTCCAGAAGGTGCTTGGGCGCCCGCTCAGGATGCTGGGGCGGCCGCCTCGGAGCTTGGGCGCCCGCTCAGGAATCTGGGGCGGCCGCTCAAGGATGAAAATTTTAATACTGAATTTTATAATCCTTATTCTGATGGACTTCTGAGACGGCTAGTTCTTGTGGGCTTCTCTATAAGTAGTTCTCAGAGACGTTTCACATAAGTGTGGTATCAAGTAAGGAGCAAGGAGAGAAGGAAGAAGACCGTTTTAGCACATCGCACCGAAGAAGAGGAAGCAAACGTCTTCTTGTGATTCTTTTATTCGTTCTATCAGTGGATGCTAGTTTTCTTTACTTTGAACCTTATTACTCTTGTGAAGTACTCTGGTTTTAATAAGTATTTTTATTAGTTTATATTGTGTGTATTATCATGTTTTCATATGAATCCATGGTAACGATGAGTTCTATCATGGGCTAATCATGATCATGGGGTCATAACGGATTTACTATGGATTTCTTTAGTTAGTTGTTTAATACCTTAATGTGTGATGATTGTATGATATCTAGCATAGGTTGTGCTTATTCGTCTTATGTGTGTCGCGAACATATAAGATAGTCTGTTAATCTCCTGTGAAGCGACGGTGGATCTCGAGGTTTAGAACTTGCCATGCTAGCATAGGTTTTATGTATGTGTATGCATGATTAGTGGGTAACTCTAACCGTTTTACTTGCCCTGTGTAATCATAAAGAACAACTTGTGCTTAAATCATTATGTTGTCAAATTCTGTAGACATATAGGGTCTCAACATAGTTGATGCCTATTCAACTTCTATCTTGATTGTGGATGTTTGGTAGAATGGTATTAGTACAACGAAAGTTGGCTTTTATCAGTTTCGTGTTGTTCAATTAATATCATCACCGTTACATGCTAAGGGTAATAACGATAACTATTGAATGAAGTAGTAATGAAGTTATGATCTCATGTGTGTTTAATATTGTTAATTCAAGTGTCAATTAAGTGTTTAATTCTCGTAGTTAATTGTAGTTAATAATTAGTTAATCAAATTTAAGTGTTATTGTCTTGACATTGAGAAGTAATCATACATTGGTGAGTAAGTGTTAATTGAACATAATTAGTCTGAGTCTCTGTGGGAACGAACTACAATTTATTCTATATTACTTGCGAACGCGTATATTTGCGTGAATTATTAGTGCGTATTTTGTGCCTAACATAAACGTGTGTTACTGCGTGCACAGTTCCCGAGAATAAAGTTTTGTATAAACTGAAATATTTTTCAAATCCTCACGTCATCGATAAACAACTGTAATCATGCAAAAATTACCCATTTGCAAATAACTTCACATCGATAATTAAAATACTGAATAAATAATATTTGAATAAATTCAAAAATTATCATCAAAATATAATAGTCAATCAGAGTTTGACCATTATCAGTATTTGATAAACAACTATCAGGAATTATCAGTCAAGACAAGTTTGACCAATGTCAGACTTTAATAACTACTGTCAGGATTTATCATTCAACTGGTTTGACCAATATCAAAACTTATACACATAATCAGAGTTTAACATGCAGCTACTAGCTGGGATTAATAGAAACTAATTACATGCTTTCATAACATCAGAGTTTAACACTATAATTAGTATTTAGCAAGTACTAATACATGATAATAAGATACCACATTCTAACTATAAGTAGTTATTCCAAATTATCAGAGTTTGAGAAATGTCCTGATATCATTCCCAATTTATTCACCAATATTGTAAAGGTAGCTTCACAAAGAGGCTTGTTGAATATATCTGCTAATTGCTGATCTGTTGGAATAAAAACCAATTCTATTGTTCTTTCTTCTACATGTTCCCTTATGAAATGGTACCTGATACTGATGTGTTTAGTCATAGAATGTTGTACTGGATTTCCTGTCATTGTAATAGCACTTTGATTATCACAATATATAGGAATAGCAAAATACTCTAACCCATAATCCAGTAACTAATTCTTCATCCGTAGAATTTGAGCACAACAGCTTCTTGCAACAATATATTCAGCTTCTACAGTTGATGTAGAAATTGACTTTTGTTCCTTGCTAAACCAAGAAACCAATCTTCCACCAAGAAATTGGCAGCTTTCACAAGTGCTTTTCCTGTCTATTTTACATCATGCAAAATCAACATATGTATATCCAGTTAGCTTAAAGTCTGAATCTCGAGGATACCATAATCCAAGATTCATGGTGCCTTTGAGATATTTAAATATTCGTTTCACAGCTAATAAATGTGGTTCCCTTGGATCAGCTTGAAACCTTGTACATAGACATGTAGCATACATGATATCAGGTTTACTAGTAGTCAAATATAGGAGTGAGGCAATCATACCTCTGTACTTAGTTATATCTACTGATGAACCAATATTTAAATCTAACTTGGTTGCAAAGGCCATTAAAGTTGTTGCAATTGAGCTGTCTTGCATTCCAAATCTTTTGAGCAAATTCCTAGTGTATTTGAATTGATTTATGAAGATCCCTTCATCAGTCTGTTTTACTTGTAAACCCAGAAAATAACTTAATTTTCCCATCATACTCATTTGATATCTAGACTGCATTAGCTTTGCAAATCTCTCACAAAGTTTATCATTAGTAGAACAAAAAATGATATCATCAACATATATCTGTACTAATAACAAGTCCTTACCATGGTATTTATAAAAGAGAGTTTTGTCAATTGTACCTCTTGTGAAACCACTTTCTAACTGAAATAAAGCAAGTGTTTCGTATCAGGCCCTTGGAGCTTGTTTTAGTCCATAGAATGCTTTATCCAGTTATAGACATGATCAAGTTATTTTGGATCTGTGAACCCTGGAGGCTATTCAACATAAACTCCCTCTTCAAGTTCACCATTCAGAAATGCACTCTTTACATCCATTTGGAACACTTTAAACTTCTTGTGAGCATCATAGGCTAGAAAAATTTTGATTGCCTCAAGCCTTGCAATTGGAGCAAAAATCTCATCATAATCAATGCTTTCTTACTGAGAATAACCTTTTGCAACCAGTCTTGCTTTATTTCTTATAATGATGCCCTCACTGTCAGTTTTGTTTCTAAACACCCACTTTGTGCCAACTACAGATCTGTTCTTTGGACTCGGCACAAGAGTCTAGATTTTGTTCCTTTCAAATTCATTAAGCTCCTCTTGTATTGTTGTAACCCATTCAACATCTTGCAGAGCTTCTTCAACTTTCTTAGGTTCAGTTTGAGATAGAAAAGAATGATAGAGACATTCATTCTGAGTGGCTTTTCTTGTTCTTACACCACTGTCAGGGTTTTCAATGATTAAGTCAGGTGTGTGTGACTTAGACCATTTTCTTGCAGATGGAAGTTGACTACTTGAAGATGAACCTCCCCTTGGTCCATGAAATCTCTGTTATTTCTTTGACTTGTACCATTATCATTTCCTGATGCTCCCCCTGAATCAATATTCCCAGTGTTATCAGTATTTGACTCATTAGTGTTTAAGGAATTAGTGTCTGATAAATTATTTACTGATGTTCCTTGAGTTGAATCACTTGAAGAAGACTCTGGATTTGAATCAAGTTTCTCCCACTCAAAATGTGCTTCAGTATTAGACGAATTTCCACTGTCATATGGATCATTAGAGCTTAGAGTTCTATCAGGATTTACTGTTTCAGGATTTGTAAGAATATCAGGATTTAGTTGTTCATCATATGGTATTTCATTTTCAAATCTCAATTCATCATGGTCATCTGCATCTTATAGAACTGTAATCTTCTTGTCATCAAAAGATACATGTATGGATTCCATGAATGTCCTTGTTCTCAGATTATAAACTCTGAAGGCTTTTGTAGACAATGGATATCCCAAAAAATGCCTTTATCGGCTTTTAGATCAAATTTTGTAAGCTGTTCTGGATGAGTTTTTAGAACAAAACACTTGCAGCCAAAAATGTGAAAGTACTTTAGATTTGGCTTCTTTCCCTTCACCATCTCAAATGGTGTTTTACCATGCTTGATGTGAAAGTACTTTAGCAGGCAGTTTACACAGCCTCAACCCAGAAATAGGTAGGCAATCTTGCTTCCTCTATCATGGTTCTAGTAGCTTTAATGAGAGTTCTATTCTTTCTTTTAACAACTCCAACTTGTTGTAGAGTGTTAGGTCACACAACACTATAGAAGGGGGTTGAATATAGTGTTTATACAATAAAATCGATTTATCAACACAAGTATGTAACAGTAATCAAGTATATTCAATATAATAAACTCTGTTATAATGGAACAGTTGTTCTCTCTCAGTGATGAACAGTATCACTAAGAGCTGCTAGGTTACAATGTATAATCTTTCTCATGAATGATAACATATATAGTGTAAACCCTAAGCTGTGTTTATATAGTACACAGTTATAAGATATCTTCTAATTGATATTGAATATAATTCTGTCTCCTAAAATATATCAATAAGATATTATCTTCTACAAGTCTTCTAACTGTCCAACTCTTCATGCATATCTTCTATTATTTTAGTCATGATCCTCTCTTCTAAATCAGCTACATTCCTTATCTGAAGTACCCGCACTTAAGTCCTGATATAAATCCTGACGGCCTTAAGTTCTGATATAAGTTCTGACTTTAGTAAGTTCTGATTTCCAGTAAATCCTGATATTAAGTTCTGAAACTAAATACAACAGATTAGTCATGACATCACAAATATATCTAACAATCTCCCCCAACTTGTAAATTATGAAAAATATACAAGTTAATAGATTTGATGATGTCAAAAATATTTAAGTACAAATGCAATGAGAGTTTAATTAGACAACTAACTACAACTTACAGTCCTTGTAGCTTTTACCAATCTTACTGAGTCAATCTGAATCCAAAGTGATTCTTGACAAAGTTTGATATCAGCTTCTCTTCTGCATTCCTCAGGACTTGAGCTAATATAGCCTTGACTTGCTTCATTTCTTCATCTTGACTTCCAATCTGGTAGATTGCAGTCCTAAGTGCTGAGATGTGATTTCTTTCCAATCTATCACCAAGTCTGAATACTCTTGGATGAGATGAGTCTTCATTATAGCACAGACACTTCTCTTTCAGAATAACTTCAAGTTTAACATAATCCTTCTTCATTGGAATTTCACTTCCATCATCTTCAACTATATTTGGAACAAATTCTGTAACCCTTGATCCAGAGATTCTGGCTTTATCCCTTATGGTCTTCATTATAAAATTTGACCATCTTCTGGTAATCTCAGACTTTATCTCCAAAAGATAATGAAAGAATTGAAGTTCTTTCAGAGATTTGTTCTACACATATGATTCTGACATTCTATATGTTCTTCCATCTAACAGAATAGCTTTTCTTTGACATTACTTTTATCATGAGCATCCAATACCACTTGAACAGTTATAACCTTGTCAAGGTGTTTCTGTGTAACTTCCTCAAGTGGTTTTTCAGTTAATAAGAATGGATCTCTAGTAAGTACTTCAACTCATATTTTGATCTTGGCTTCTTCAGAACCTAATCCAGCTCTGTTTCTTGTTTCTCTGGCTTTTAATCCAACAGTCATGAAATCAGATAGCAGTTGACTTTTCTTAGGATCTGATGGATTAACATTTTTCCATAGGAGTTTTCTCTTATCAGTAACTGTCATTTTTTTCAAATCAACTTGAGCTTTGTCAGAGGTTGATGTCTTGATGGCTTGATCAGGATTTGCAGAATCTTCCATAGCTTGCTGTTCTTCACTCTGAACAACTTGAGCTATGTCAGAGGTTGTCTTAGATTCTTCTGTTATCTTCATTCTTTTCAGAGTTTCAACAGTTTCATCTTCTGCAGCAACATCATCCAAACCTTGAACCAGTTTGCATACAGGCTTCATCAGGATTTGAGGAATCTTCATCTCCTGTATCTTTGTTGGTTCATCAATCTTTCCTTTCCCTTTTGCCTTGGGATCAATTTCAACTCGTGATCTTGTCTTGGGCTTTGAAGCCTCAGAGCTTTCCTAAATCACAATGCCTTTTGCCTTAGGCCTTGGAGGATTCTTTGCATTAGAAGCTTTATATTTAAGATTTGTCTTCTCAGCTGCAAATCTAGCTTCTTCCTCTTTGAGAGTCTCTAAATCCATTCCAGGATTATGCTTGAGAAATAATCTTCTGGAAATTTCTTCATCAAGTGTCTGAATCTTGGGATCTTTATAATAGACTATAGTCTCCCTTCCCTTAAGATTCAGAGTTTGCAAAAACTTCTGAGAGTCTTGACTTCCAGCTTGAATCAGAACATCAAAACTTGATATCAGATTTTGATTATCAAAATTTACTATCAGATTTTGAGCATTCACAACTTTAGAACTTGTATTCTTCTGTGAAGAAGATTTGCTAGAGTCAGAAATTAGTTTCTTTGAAGAAACTTTGCTGCTTTGCCCTTGACCTTGACCCTTGCCCTTGCTAGGGTTTACCTGGTTATCTCCTTTATCATCCTTCTTCTTTAGTACTTGACTAGTTGAGCATTTGGACTTCACTACCTTCTCCCCCTTTTTGGCATCATCTGGTAGGAGTAGAGATAGAAGAAGTTCTACTGAAGATTGGATTTCATTCAGTTGAGTCTGTTGAGAGGCTTGATTCTACAGGACCTCAGTCAATTGGGCCTGTTGCTTTTCTTGAACTTTCTCAATAGCCTCTACTTTCTCATTTATAGGTATGATAAACCTGTTCTTGTCTAGCTTGAGCATCAGGTCCAGCTTATCAGCATTTTCCTATAGTTTATCAACCTTGGCATGAGTAATGGAGTGTTGACCTTGAAGACTTTAGTACTGAGAGCTGTGACTTTAAGTTGAGCTTTGAAGTCAGAGTTTGTCAACAACTCATCAACTTTTGTAATATGATCTGATAGAACTTTTGAGCTGGGAATGAAGTCAGATTCATTCCACTTCTTGATCCATTCAACTCCTCTATGAGTTTCTTCCCATGGAACATGATCTTCTTTTTCAACATATTTCAATAGTTCCTCCTTTCCAAGAATTGGAGCTGGAGTGTTTACTGGAGCTGACTCTCCAAAACTTGTTAGAAACTCATCATCTTCTGACAGGACAAGTGTGTGTGTGGCTGAAGGAGATTCTGGTACAACTTCATCTGTTTCCACATCCAGAATTAGAGTAGTTGGAACTTTAGCATTTAATGGAGAAACAGGTGGAGTTGTCACTTGTCCTTGTGGTGCTTCGAGAAACAGGACAGATGGAATGTGCAGCCTATGAATGTCAATTTCAGGACTTAATCCTGAATCTTCAACTGGAACATTTTCTTTGATAGGAGAGACAGGAGGTGTGAACACTGTGTCATGAACAGTGTTTCCAGGTGCTGGAAGTGCTTCAATTACCATAGGTTCTGATGAGATCAGAGATTCCTGATCCCCTTCCTCAGCTTCCTTAGCATCCTCAGAGTGAGGTTGTGCCATATGCCTTTCTGCTCTCATTTTCTTTGATCTTCTGGATGGTGGAGGAGTTGCTTGAGCAGCATCAGAACTTGAAGTTCTTTTTCTTTTCAAACCAGAACCCTCAGCTTCAGTCTCCTTCTGAGAAGTTACCTTTTCAGCTGCTACCTCCTTCTGAAAAATTACATTTTCAGCTTCTACCTCTACAGGTTCTGATGTGGGAACCTGTGCCTGCTCATCTTCATCTGGTTCATCCCTAAGAATCATCCTTCTTCTCCTTGGTGGAGATTTAGTAACATATTTTGCTCTTGAAGGTTTGGGTCTAGATTTTGTAGCAGATGGTTGTGGTTGAGAAGATTGTGCAGGTTGGAAATAAGTTCTGATGGTAGGCTGTGGTTGTGGTTGAGAGGATTGAGCTGGTTGAGGATTGGTTGTAGGTGCTGATGGAGGTTGAGAGGGTGCAACTTCAGGAAATTTGGGTGTGTATGTGTTGGGGTCAGAGTTTGCTAAGAACTATTGTTGGCAAACGCTCTGGTGATGCAATCAAAGAAAGAACTCCACTCCTTTCTAATGTATGGCCTCTTTAGTTGTCCCAACTTGGACAGACCTTTCTCATAACCAAGATTGGCCATCATACCCTGTAGAAGTGGCTCCTCAATCTGAGCATTGAAAGTGCAATTTTCTGGTAAGTGCAAAGCCTGTCGAACTGTTGACAATGTTACCAGATGCTCTTCTTCCCCTGTTATGAAAATGATACTTGGGGAGCCAGCCTCACCACCATCATTATAAACTCGACTCCTCCAAAACTCCAGTATTTGAGTTCCTGAGAGTAATTATGGTTGGGTCAAAGCATACCCAATCTCACTTCGAGCCAGAAAGTTTTGAATAAAATGAAGATCAGAAGGAGCATCATCCTTGCTAAGAATAGCCATGTAGTTATTTGGGATGAACTTGGCTCCATGAAAGATGATGTCCTTGGGTGCCATTTCTGTAAGAAATTAAGTGAAAGTTGTGTGTTCGAAAGGTGTTTGTTAAAATGCCTGTAAGAAATAGCTTCAGAGAATATTAGAGAGTGAGAGAGAATAAGAGAGATTAGAAAATAAGAATAGTAGGTAAAACATTGTAAAATCTTTTAACTCTCTTATTTATACACTCCACGTGACAACGGTCATTTTTGTGAAGCAAAACAGACCTTTTACACCTGGCAGCATGGAAACAGTCAAAAAAGTAATGCGTGGGCACGGTAAACGTGCAGTAATTATTGCTCACATGTTTTTAGTAAAACAAACACGCAACCCATTAACCAAATGATTATAACTGTTTTTATCTCACTTAATTATTTTCTGACAAAATATAACAGTTATAGTAAATACCAAAAATAAGCCAAGTAATTAAATAATGCCACGTAAGCATCAGAGTTTCCATCAGGATTTGCATCAGAACTTGACTATTATCAGAATTTAATGGTCATCAGAACATGGCTTCTGTACTCAAAAAGTGAATGACTGTATCTGTGATTCTTCACACAAATACTTACTGGTTTCTTCAGAGTTTAATCATCAGAACTTTCATCAAAACTTGTCCTCAGAATGTATGTAAATAATACTTAACTGTTTATCTGAAATAACTTAATCACCACAGTAATTTTCATCATTCATATGGAGTGAGAGTGTGTGCATTTGCAAATGATCAGATAAAGATTAAAGTCTGATAAACTTGAGATATCTTAGAACTAAGGCATAACTGAGAAAAATGCTTAAAATCCGTCTTTAATTTTGAAGTCTACTATAGAATAAATTTATGAAAGAGTCCACCTTAACTGTTTGTGCTCATTTTATGCATATTTTGAAATTCTTTTCACAGTGACTTCTCAATGTAAATGAGTCACAACTGCTATCAGAATTTATGCTATTATCAGAGTATTTCTCCAGTAATCAGAGAATGTGAAAAGTCACCAAGAAAAATTTATTTGCCTTTCTAATGCATATAAATTAATACCAGCAATGCACTTGGGTCTTCCCTTTCACATATTTACTCTAGATCTCAAAGGAGTACCTGACTTTAATTTTTCTTTTCTTTTGTTTTCTTCAGATAAGTGAGGCTTATCAAGCATGTAGTTCATCCTTAAGATTTACTGATATCAGAATTTGACAGATAAGAAACAATAATCTAGTTTGTGACTTAGTAATAAGAGACACAAAGTAAGTTTGACTAAGATAAAAATCAGAGTTTGCTTGTGTTATGGATTTCCACATAAACAACTAATTCAAACATGGGAGCATCTAAAGACTACTAAGTCAGCATCTAACAAATAATCCTCATTGGAGTGAATAGTCACAGAACATTCAAAACACTATCAGAGTATATAGAATCACATCAGATAACAATCAGTATTTAATATATTACAATTTAAGCACAGATTACATTGAGATAAGACAATCTGTAAACACTGATCATAAAGTCTGATGCATGAGAACAAAAACTAAACAGATTTTGAGAAAGAACCTGAAACCACTCCAAGTTCATTTACCAGTCTTGTAAAAGTAGCTTCACATAGTGTTTTTGTGAAGATATCTGCTAGTTGTTGATCTGTTGGAAAAAATGCAATTCCACTGTACCTTCCATCACATGTTCCCTTATAAAATGGTACCTAATGCTGATGTGATTTGTCATTGAGTGTTGAACTGGATTACCTGTCATAGCAATAACACTTTGATTATCACAGTAAATGGGTATTTTAGAAAATTCTAACCCATAGACCAGTAGCTGATTCTTCATCCAAAGAATCTGTGCACAATAGCTTCCTGCAGCAATATATTCTGCTTCTGCAGTTGATGTGGAAATTGATTTCTGTTTCTTTCTAAACCAAGAAACCAATCTGCCTCCAAGAAATTGGCAGCTTCCACTAGTGCTTTTGCTGTCTATTTTGCATCCTGCAAAATCTGCATCTGAGTAACATATTAGCTTAAAATCTGATTCCCTAGAATACCACAATCCTAGATCAGCTATACCATTAAGGTACTTGAAAATTCTTTTCACAACTATTGGATGAGGTTCTCTTGCATCAGCCTGAAATCTTGCACAAAGACAGGTAGCGTACATGATATCCTATTGAGAGTAACATTTAGCAACCAGCCTTGCTTTGTTTTTTCTAATTATGCCATCATTGTCAATTTTGTTTCTGAACACCTATTTTGTGCCAATAATGGATCTGTTCTTTGGTCTTGGCACTAGGGTCCAGACTTTATTTCTTTCAAATTCATTTAACTCTTCCTGCATTGCTTGCACCAATCAACATCTTGAAGAGCTTCTTCCATTTTCTTTGGTTCAGTTTGAGATAGAAAGGAATGAAAGAGACATTCATTTGATGTTGCTGTTCTAGTTTTGACACCTGCTTCAGGATCTCGAATTATTAAGTCATGTGTGTGTGATTTAATCCACTTCCTTGCAGATGGAAGTTGATCTCTAGAACTGGATCCTCCCCCATGATCCATGCTGTCTCCATCAGCATTTTCTGATGCTCCCCCTAAAGTTATGTTCTCTGAAATTTCAGAATTTGAGTTAGATCCTTCAGGAATTGAAGAATCAGAGTTTCCAGAATTATCAGAATTTGGCTCATCAGAACTTGATGAATTAGAACTTGAAGAGCCAGTGACAGATTCTGATGTTTCTTGAGAGTCTTGAGATGTGGGATGATCATCAGCTTGCTCCCCCTGAACAGGTGCATTTTCCCTTGGAGTAGTTACCACAGTTTCAATGACATCAGAATTTAACCCGTCAGAACTTACAGGATCAGGATTTAGGTCATCAGAATTTACAGAATCAGAATTTAAATCTTCATTTTCAAATCTCAGCTGATCATGATCATTGAAATCTTCAAGTCCAGTAATCTTTTTATCATCAACAGAGACATTGATAGATTCCATGACAACCCTTGTTCTTAAATTGTAGACTCTGAAGGCTTTTGTAGAAAGTGGATATCCAACAAAAATTCCTTCATCAGCTTTTAGATCAAATTTGGATAGCTGTTCGGGATGAGTCTTAAGAACAAAACACTTGCATCCAAATACATGAAAATATTTCAGATTTGGCTTCTTTTTCTTCTCCATCTCATATGGTGTTTTTTCCATGCTTGTTTATGAGTGTAGCATTATATGTAAAACTAGCAATCTGCACAGCTTCAGTCCAAAAATAGGTTGGTAGCTTTGCTTCATCAAACATAGTTCGTGCAGCTTCAATAAGAGTCCTGTTCTTTCTTTCTACAACTCCATTCTGCTGTGGAGTTCCAGGTGCAGAAAATACCTGCTTTATTCCATGCTCTTTGCAGAACTCTTCCATGATTGAATTCTTGAACTCAGTGCCATTATCACTTCTTATTATTTTAACAGAATCTTTGACCAACTTATCCAGCTGTCTGACATGGTCAGTTAGAGTAGATGCAGTTTCATTCTTCTTGTGCAAGAAATACACCCAAGTGTATCTTGTGAATTCATCCACTATAACCATAACATGTTTCTTCTTTGCAAGGGACATGACTGGACCAAATAGATCAACATGCAGTAAGTGATAAGGCTCAAGAATTGAGGATTTGGTTTTGCTCTTGAATGAAGATTTTCTTTGTTTTGCCTTTTGACATGAATCACAAAGACCATCAGGAGCAAATACTGATTTTGGCAGTCCTTTCACAAGATCTTTCTTTACTAGCTCATTTATGTTTTTGAAATTTAAATGAGAGAGTCTCTTGTGCCAATTCCAGTTTTCTTCAATTGATGCTCTACTTAACAGACAAATTGTAGAACCATCAGAGTTTGTTGAAAGTCTGGCTTCATATATGTTACCATGTCTGTAACCTTTCAGAACCACTTTTCCTGTAGAATTATTTACAACTTCACAATGTTCTTCAAAGAAATCCATATGATAATCTCTGTCACATATTTGACTCACACTTAGCAGATTGTGTTTAAGTCCTGAGACAAGAGCTATTGACTCAATTATGACATTCCCAAGTTTGATATTGCCATATCCCTGAGTCTTTCCCATGTTGCCATCTCCATAAGAAACTCCTGGGCCAGCTTTCTCCATAATGTCTGATAGCAGGGCTTTATTTCCAGTCATATGTCCTGAACATCCACTGTCCAGAACTAGGATGTTTTTCTTGTTGCCCTGCAATCACAAAGACCACTATTGGTTAGTTTTAAGGACCCATACATACTTGGATCATTTGGCCTTTTAAAGTTTGTTATCATTTGCAGCAGATTTAGTTTTAGAGTTTATGCTAACATATTTCTTATCAGACTTTATATCAGACTTCGCATCAGAATTTACACTAGAAGGAATTACACTAACTTTCTTCAAAGAAGGTTTTATTTGATAATAATCATTGTACAAACTATGATATTCCTTACAAGTATAAATATAATGCCATAAACTACCACAATGAAAACAAGGATTTTGTGGTTTAAACCTAACAGACTGACTCTTAACTCCTGATCTAGGAGGTAAAGTGTTTATATCTTTATTTTTCCTGCAAAAAGAAGCAAGATGGTTAGAGTTTCCACAGTTATAACATTTCTTTATAGGAGCATTAGGAACAGGCATATAAATTGTTTTTATTCACACCTTCCTTTCCATTCCTATTTTTCCTAGCTTCCTTTACCTTGTTTACATTTCTAATCTCTTTCAGCTTATGCTTAAGCTGCTTCTTTGTCATTAAACTTATATTTACTTCAGCTGGTTTATCCTGTTTTAATTTTTCAGAAGTTGACTTTTCTTTGACTTCTGTTTTAGAATCATTCATCTTTTCAGATTTTGACACATCAGTTTTTGCAACAAATTTAACATGATTTACCTTTGGCTTTTCAGCTTTCTTGGTAAAGTTTGGTTTAGATGACAGTTTCCTTTTCTTCTTTATCATCTAGGTAACCTAGTCCTTCATTCCAGTTTTCATTTTTAAAGATTTTCTGAGTTGTTCTTCCAGAGTTAGTCCAAGTTTTGATTATCTCCTTTTCCTTTTTCAGTTCAGATTTAAGAGATTTATTCAATTTTATCACTTCATCTCTAACATACAAAGCCTCATCTCTTTCTTTCCGAGTTTGATGGAACATAACTAACTCTTTTCCTAAGTAGTCATTTCTGTTTCTAAGAGCAAGACTTTCAGATGTTAATATTTCATTTATTAAAGTCTGATGTCTAAAACTAATGAACATGGTTTTAAGATATAATCTTAGCTCAGAAATATTATCAGTATGAAAAGCAAGAGTTGATTGAGGTACCTTCAATTCAGCAGCATCAGAACTGCTATCAGCATTTTCCATCAAGGCATAGTTCACCTCTTCTTCAGAACCTAAAGTGTCTACCCAATTTTTCTTCTTTGTGATAAGTTCCTGTCTTTTATCACCTTTTCCTTTCTTGCAGTCAGGAGAGATGTGGCCTCTTTCACCACAATTGTAGCATTTGACATTTGATTTATCTCCTCTGTCAGAATTTCCTCCTTTGCCTTCAGACTTTCTGAACCCTTTCTTTTCAGAAATTCCACCTTTGCTTGAAAACTTCTTGCCCTTTCTGAATTTCTTGTAGGCTATCTTTGTGATACCCTGCACCATAAGAGCACACAGTTGCATCATCTCTGCATCAACATCCACTTTGAGACAACCACTTTAGGAGATTCCTCCTCAGCTTTAAGAGCAACTGTCTTTGACTTTCTTCCATGCCTTTTGCTCCTTTGATCCATCTCAAGTTCATGAGTCTTGAGTATACCATAAATTTCATCATGAGTAGTTTCAGCAAGGTCATAGTTGTCTCTTATGGTAGTAGACTTCAAATCCCAATTTTCAGGAAGAGCTAAAAGGAATTTTAGATTTGAATCTTCAAGATCATATTCTTTATCCACCAGTGACAGATCATTCAAAAGTTTGGCAAACCTGTCATATAAATCAGTTAATGACTCATCAGCTTTTGAGTCAAAGTGCTCATACTCTTGTGTGAGTATAGTCTTCCTGTTCTTTTTGATTGCATCAGTTCCCTGGCATCTTGTCTCCAAAGCATCCAATATCTCCCTTGCAGTCTTGCATCCAATTACCCTGTTTGACATGACATTGTCAATTGAACTATGAAGCAGATGCCTTACCCTTGTGTAAGTCATATGTCATAGGCCTATTTGTATATTCGAGGATTCAACTCAACTCAAATAAGAATATAATAAGTAAATAGTGGATCGACCGTCAGAGAGATCTCGCAAAGTAATATCTGTCAAAGGATTCAGAAACAAGGTTCATCTACAGACTCGAGGAGTTAATTCACTGGAAGAAGTTCAAGAAGTTGATCATGCCTCAGTGATATAAATCAAGATCGTGGATTTAATCAAGTGACAGAGATCTCGTCAGAGTATCATTAATTACAAGGATTTAATCTGAAGAAAATCAAAGTGTCAAAGTCAAGACATGAAGAAACGTCACGGAAGTTAGTCACTCATGAACCAGACAGTACATCGAGTGTCAACATTGAAGTGGTGGAATTGATTCATAATTTTCAGTGATTTTCAGAAGATCTGCAGAAGGATGGGTGCTGTTGAAGACTAGAATTAATTCTCTATTAATTAATTAAGTCATCTAATTTAATTAAGAAAATAAATTATATCTGCGAAGAATAATTTATTTATTAATTGAATTAATTGATTAATTAATTCTGAATTAATTTTAGGAATTTTCAGAATTTAAATTGGATTAAAATCTGCATTAAATCAGCAAGACAATTGAAAATGAACTAGCATGACAATCAGGATTGTCATACCGATTGTCATGCTAGGCCATTTTCAATAGTCTCACCGAAAGTTACACTAGGAGGATGATTGTCTTGCTAGTTCATTCTGATTGTCATGCTAGTTCATTCAGATTGTCTTGCTAGTTCAATCCATTGTCCTACCGAAAGTCTTGCCAGCTATAGGATTGTCATGCCAATTCAATTCTATTCGGCTGTTGATTAAAAAGAAGCAGAGAAGCAGCAACTCAATAATCCAGAACACAGAAGTCAAGAAAAAAGCAGAAAAGAAAAACAAGAAGAAATATTTCATCTTTTCATCTGCATACTTCAAGATTAAATTTCTAGATTGTAAAGTTAAATCCAATCCACTAGAAATCTTTATCTTGCTCTTGTGTAACAATCTAGCGGATTAAAATCCCTAGAACTTAATCTCAAATCGCGTTTAGCATTTGATTCTAATTATTGCAAAAATAGAAAAAGTTCATGTCGAATTTATTCTAAATTTGTGATAATTAATTTGAGATTAATTCCTTGTAATCGATACAGTTGTTGTAACACCTTTCAAGTTTAATAATATTCTTATTTAACTTGAATTTTGTTTCACATTTTTTATTCCGCATTTAATTCGATTATTCGGTACTGTTTGTATTCAACCCCCTTCTACAAACACATTGGGACCTAACAATTGGTATCAGAGCCTTCTGATTAACGAACAAATCAAGATCCTAGACTTTTGTGATTTTTCAACTCCTTGAATGTTTATTTATTCAAAAATTCATAATGACTTCACATAAAGTTGGAACCGTTAAAATTCCACAATTTGATAAAGAGAATTATATCATGTGGAAGAAGAAGATGCTATTATTTTTACAAGTTGCAAATCCCAAATATTCAAACTTGTTAAAGAAGGGTATAAAAACTCCGATGGTTATTGAACCGAAGGTAATAATAGATGGTGTGGTGACTACTAAAGCTAGAACCTATCCAAAAGAGCCCGAAGATTTTACTCCTGCTGAGAAGGAAGAAGCCTCCTTGGATGCCAGCCTTCAATTAATATTAATTGATTCCCTTGATCCCTTGATGAACAGACATGTGATGGACTGTAAAAATTCTAAACACATGTGGGAAACTATTGAGGTAATTAATGAAGGCACAGAGGAAGTTAGGGAGAACAAGTTGGAGATCCTAACCTCTGAGTATGAATATTTTAAATCAAATCCAGGAGAAGGAATTACTGAAGTGTTTGAGAGGTACAATGCGTTGATCAACAACCTGAACATCAATGGAAAGTATTATTCAATCAGGGAGGTCAACAAAAAGTTCCTTTTAACACTGCCAGCTCATCTTGAACATAGAATCACTGCCATTAGAGAAGCTAGAGATCTGAGTGAGATTTTTTTGGACAGGCTCTATGGAGTGTTAAAAACTTATGAGTTGGAGCAGATTCAACAGAAGGAAGTCTACGGGAAGGATAGAATGGTCAGCACATCTAATGCACTTGTAGCTGAAGGTCAACAACAACAGCAATCTCAACAATTGGAAAGAATGGTACAGTGTTCCAAGGCTGAGGAAAATATGTTAGTAGCAGAATATGATCCTCCTACTACAAATCAATCAAGTGATGATTTTTATTCCTTGGAAGAGCTGGAGCAATTGGAAGATGAGTCAATGGCCCAAATTGTCAAGAGATTCTCCCATGTCAGATTCAAGAGGAATCCCAAGCTTAAGTACAAGTCCAACTACAACAAATTCCAGAAAGGTGGATCTTCATCCTCTAACACCAGCAGTGGTGGATATAAAACAGGGATGGTTGATCGGAGCACCATCAGATGCTATAACTGCAATGAGTTGGGACACTTTGCCACAGAATGTAGAAAGCCAAAGCAAGTAAGAAAGAACTCTGAAAGGGCTTATCTGGCAAAGGGAAGAAGCTGGGATGATACTGACAGTGAAGATGAAGATGAAGGAAATCTTGCTCTTATGGCTATTGATGGAAAAGCTTCATCGTCAAGAATAGAGGTAAAACTTTCTGATGCTAAAATGGTTTATCATCTAAGAGGTAACTTAGATTGTGCACGTCGTGATAATGAACTGTTAAGTTTACAGATCACAGA
Organism: Apium graveolens; assembly: GCF_009905375.1. Taxonomy (NCBI): domain Eukaryota; kingdom Viridiplantae; phylum Streptophyta; class Magnoliopsida; order Apiales; family Apiaceae; genus Apium; species Apium graveolens. The sequence continues at coordinate 115,188,646 of NC_133656.1, forward strand.
CCTTGAGAAAGAGGTCAATGAATTAAGACTTGTGCACATTAATCAAGACAAATTAAAAGAACAAGTATCTTTTCTAGAGAATAGAGTTGACTGTTATAGAAAACTCAAAACTATTCTCAAAGATAAGATCACCGGTCTTGAGACTAAGGTTAGAGCCTACTTCAATTCTTGTTCGAAGGCTAAAGAGTTCTACAGTAAGCAATCTGTTAATCAAACATCTGGAATAGGTTATGATTACAATGTTGCTATTGGAGAATTAGGCATAAACTCCCCTCCTCGTGTCTGTGCTAAAGGGAGGGAAGTACCACATGTGCTTAAGGGTGTTGATGAACCCCTCTATAAACCATCAATTGCTGAACCATTTGATGCGACCTCTTCTGTTATTCAGGAAGAAATACGTGCTGAAGATCATGCTAATGAGAAGGTTGTTTCCAAGTCAAGTGTGTTGAAAGTTCCAGTCAAAGTTGTGAAAGCAACTGAGACTAACTCAGACACACATGAGTTGGATAACAAAAATGCCATGTCTGCCATGCATAAATTGCCTACTATTAATCACTCTCATAAAGCATGTGGTGTTTCTAATTGTATGTCTTGTGCTTTTAATATGATGTATGCTTATTTTAATGGTAAGCATATTTCTAATGATAAGACTACTCCTCGTCAGCATGTGAATAACAAGAAGCATGATAGGTCTAAGACTGCTAGTCTTTCTAAGGCTAGAAAGGAGACATTTGTGCCTAAGCTTAAACAGAAATTTGTTAAGGCTGTTTACAAGGTCAAATGTTCAGTCATTAAGAAAGTTGAGGCAATTAAAATTAAAAATGTTGTTTTGCCTGACAAAGGACAGTTCTACAAGTATGCCGGGCCCAACCAAGTTTGGGTTCCGAAGAAGGTCTAATCCATTTGTAGTGCAGGGCATTAAAACAGGTGAAACCGGTAGTGTGGATTCTTGACAGTGGATCATCAAGACATATGACCGGAGATAGAGCCCTGCTATCAAATGTGGATTGAGAAAGCTGGCCCCCTGGTTACCTTTGGAGATAACATCAAAGGTTTATCTGAGGGATATGGCTGTTTGCAAGCTGGGAATGTTATCATTGTAATTTTGTATATTGTGCTAGGTTATTATCAGGAAGCAGTATCCAATATATAGCACCAGTGACGAGACTTGGGAATATTATGACATATCAAGCACCTGCTGCACATTACACTTGGAATTGTACTCTAGTAAGATGTGTACAAGTGTACTCCTGGTTGGTGAGTTAAAAGAGGAAGTTAGAGCACCACAGTTCATGGACTTTGCAGCTGCAGATCTATTGGACTATGCAATCTCTTCTTCACAATCTCACTTCAGGTTGGTATGAACTAGTGTATTACTCAAGCAATCGTCAAGAACATGGTATGGCACTCTAACTGAAGTTATTGTTTAATATGAACTAGTAGAGTCGTCATATTTTTAACTCTCTTATCATTAGGCACAATCATATTGTTTTATATGTGCAGTGATATATTGATTATGCAACATCACAATTAGTATCTAAAGTACTTGACAAGTATCGGTCAATGATATCTTGTTAACATTATGTTGCAGATATTTGTAAGCTTTTGACATGAATGAGAATTACTTAGACTTTATCCTAAGTGATCAATGTTTTATCAAAAAACTCATTCATATTGAAAAACAAAATCAAACTTCTTTCTACATTAGTGATTTCTTATTTCATGTAAAATCTTTTGAAATCACTATTGTAAATCATTTTCTCTCTATTACCATATATTCCGTGTTACAGGTTCAGTCTCCAATGACTTTCTTTCATTGACAGTCATGAGGTTGAAAACCCACAACGTCTATCCCAGACTGTAAAGACAAATACAAAAACAGAACCAACCAACACTCTCTTACCACTAAATGTAGTATGAATGAGCGTGAGGGAGATAGTGCCTTAGTGCACCACATAAGGAAGGTTCTGTAGTCAACCCAGTAGCTCTGTCTCCTACATAGATGAGTAGTATTTAAACCGAGATAACTGCTAGCCCCCATACATCTTCTCAAAAAGATGTAATGGCTGAAAAGACACAAAAACAGTTACTAGATTCATTCTCTCAATAGGGTGCGTCTATTGAATTTTGCCTGTCGGCCAAGGTATCCGATGTAGTGTCACCACTTCAAACATAATCAATTCTTGATGCACAAGGAGAGGTTACACACACAAAGGATGAGTTGACGGAAACAAGAGTTTCGACCATTTTAAGGTCAAATTCGATTGTTCAAGGTTCGTTAGTGGACCAATTGCCTTTACAGGTGTTAGGAGAGGATACTGATCCAAAATCCATATGTCAGTGGTCAGTGTCTACCTCCCCAGGCTTAAATCCCCTGGATGCATCTGCGGATAGTGGATCTGACATAGGCGCAGATCGGCAACTTGTTGACAATGATTCAGATATTACCTGATAAGTCACAAGGAAGTGTCTTCACAGACATTAGAAGGGAACTTTGATCTTTATGCTAAAATCGTTGGATCATTGTTTACCTTCCCAGAATTCAAATCTGGAACCCTAAAATGGAAACTAGCAACTTGTAGATTATGACTCAGATTTATCTGACGAGTTTAACAAGGATGGGGATTTGTGAACTCCCATTGCACCACCTGTGACCTCCTTTAAGGATGGCTAAGGTGATTTTCCTTGCAGGTACAGCTGGATTATGGAGCTATGAGAGAAGAGTGATACACTTGTGAGAATGAGTGTAAACACGAGTGGAGAGAAGAGTGAAACACATGTGAGGTACACTAAACAGAATCACACACTCACAGTGAGGTAGAAAGAGAAACTACTTGTTATTTCTTTTCCAACCAAGTGAAATATGAGAACTCCTTCAGACGACGGCATACATTCCTTCTTTAAGGGGGAGATAAAAGCTTAAGAAATAGTTTGGAGGATTCCTCAACTAAGGGGGAGAAATAGCAGGGAGGAAGAAAAAGATCCTAAAAATGTACACTACCCCACACCATTGTTGTTTGTAACTACGGATCCTATTGTACGGGAGAGGTGGTAAACACAAGGTGATTTTCTAGTAAGGGAAGAAGCTGTTTTCAAAAGGGGAGTACCATTGGTTTTTGTCTGCGGATCCTATTGTACGGGAGAGGTGGTAAATGAAGGTGATCTTCTTTAATCAGTTGATTCTCATAGGGGGAGAAATAAGAGAGATATGGGCTTCTCAACAGGAAATGTGGTTGTACAAATGAAGATGGAACTACTTGAAGATATGTTCAGTCTAGAGGAACATCTACTTGGAATCTGGAAAATGTTAAATCTAGTCCAGAACTTTTCTACTATTTACTTTGCATTTCTGTTTATATCTTTTTCTTATTTGTTAGTTGAGTTATCCTCTAGGTATTTGTGTGTTATTGTCTAACAAACAAATAGGGGGAGATTGTAAGTCATATGTCATAGGCCTATTTGTATATTCGAGGATTCAACTCAACTCAAATAAGAATATAATAAGTAAATAGTGGATCGACCGTCAGAGAGATCTCGCAAAGTAATATCTGTCAAAGGATTCAGAAACAAGGTTCATCTACAGACTCGAGGAGTTAATTCACTGGAAGAAGTTCAAGAAGTTGATCATGCCTCAGTGATATAAATCAAGATCGTGGATTTAATCAAGTGACAGAGATCTCGTCAGAGTATCATTAATTACAAGGATTTAATCTGAAGAAAATCAAAGTGTCAAAGTCAAGACATGAAGAAACGTCACGGAAGTTAGTCACTCATGAACCAGACAGTACATCGAGTGTCAACATTGAAGTGGTGGAATTGATTCATAATTTTCAGTGATTTTCAGAAGATCTGCAGAAGGATGGGTGCTGTTGAAGACTAGAATTAATTCTCTATTAATTAATTAAGTCATCTAATTTAATTAAGAAAATAAATTATATCTGCGAAGAATAATTTATTTATTAATTGAATTAATTGATTAATTAATTCTGAATTAATTTTAGGAATTTTCAGAATTTAAATTGGATTAAAATCTGCATTAAATCAGCAAGACAATTGAAAATGAACTAGCATGACAATCAGGATTGTCATACCGATTGTCATGCTAGGCCATTTTCAATAGTCTCACCGAAAGTTACACTAGGAGGATGATTGTCTTGCTAGTTCATTCTGATTGTCATGCTAGTTCATTCAGATTGTCTTGCTAGTTCAATCCATTGTCCTACCGAAAGTCTTGCCAGCTATAGGATTGTCATGCCAATTCAATTCTATTCGGCTGTTGATTAGAAAGAAGCAGAGAAGCAGCAACTCAATAATCCAGAACACAGAAGTCAAGAAAAAAGCAGAAAAGAAAAACAAGAAGAAATATTTCATCTTTTCATCTGCATACTTCAAGATTAAATTTCTAGATTGTAAAGTTAAATCCAATCCACTAGAAATCTTTATCTTGCTCTTGTGTAACAATCTAGCGGATTAAAATCCCTAGAACTTAATCTCAAATCGCGTTTAGCATTTGATTCTAATTATTGCAAAAATAGAAAAATTCATGTCGAATTTATTCTAAATTTGTGATAATTAATTTGAGATTAATTCCTTGTAATCGATACAGTTGTTGTAACACCTTTCAAGTTTAATAATATTCTTATTTAACTTGAATTTTGTTTCACATTTTTTATTCCGCATTTAATTCGATTATTCGGTACTGTTTGTATTCAACCCCCCTTCTACAAACATATTGGGACCTAACACCTTGCATCCTTGGCAATAAATGAGATGTCTTCAGTTGTGTACTCACTTTTCTCCTTTGGTATCATCTTGCTGGTTGATCAGCAACTGCAACAGAAAGCTTGGTAGGTTTATATGGTCCATCATTGATTCTATCAAGGTATTCTGGATCTGTGGCTTCTAGAAACATAGCCATCTTTACCTTCCAAATAGGATACTCAGATGCTCTCAGTATGGGAACCCTAATACTCTCATATCGACTGTGAGTTTGATTATTTTGAGTATCTTGAGTTTTAGTGGGCTTAGGTGGGGTTTGTGTTTCTTCAGACATGATTGTAAACTGGATCATATTGTTTGTAAATCAACAGATAGGCTCTGATACCACTTGTTAGGTCACACAACAGTATAGAAGGGGGTTGAATATAGTGTTTATACAATTAAATCAATTTATCAACACAAGTATGTAACAAAAATCAAGTATATTCAATATAATAAACTCTGTTACAATAGAACAATTGTTCTCTCTCAGTGATGAACAATATCACTAAGAGCTGCTAGGTTACAATGTATAATCTTTCTCGTGAATGATAACACATATAGTGTAAACCCTAAGCTGTGTTTATATAGTACACATTTACAAGATATCTTCTAATTGATATTGAATATAATTCTGTCTCCTAAAATATATCAATCAGATATTTTCTTCTACAAGTCTTCTAGCTGTCCAACTCTTCATGCATATCTTCTATTGTTTTAGTCATGATCCTTTCCTGTAAATCAACTGCATTCCTTATCTGAAGTACCCGCACTTAAGTCCTGATATAAATCCTGACGACCTTAAGTTCTGACTTTAGTAAGTTCTGATTTCCAGTAAGTCCTGATATTAAGTTCTGAAACTAAACACAACATATTAGTCATGACATCACAAATATATCTAACATGGAGTTCCAGGAGCAGAAAATTCTTATTTTATTCCCTTTTATTTTGTTCACAAATAAAACACACGCGAAAATACACGCAAGCGTACGTGATCACAAGTAGTATAAGATTTAAGTCAAGTTCGTTCCCACAGAGACTGATTTAGGTTAAGTTCAGATTATGCACTTATGCAACAATGTATGATTATCGTTCACAGCTAAAACAAGTAACAAATTTGAGTTGATTAACTACTTAAGAGATTATACTAGCATGCGTTAACTAAGATATTAAAAGTGAATTACTTATATGAGAATAAAACATGAGAATCTAACTTCATTAAATACTTCATTCAAATTTTATGTCTTTATCAATAGTATGCGATGGTGATGATAACTAATCAGATAACACAAAATTAGTATATGCTATCTTTCGATATACATATACCCTACTACTAAGCATCCACAATCAAGATAGAAGTTGAGTAGTCACCAATTATGCTTAGACCCTTTATATCTATAAGATTTGAAAACATAACGGTTTAAGAATAAGTTATCTATTATGTTTATATAGGGAATGTAAGATGGTTAAAATTACTCCATGAATTATGCATGTCAATTCATACATAAACTTATGATAGCATGGCAAGTTCTAAACCTCTATATTTACTGTCGCTTCAATAGAGATTAACAAAAAATCTTAGATGTTAGCTACGCATCAAAGACGAATAAGCACAACCAAACTAGGAAATCATAAATCACCATATACTAAAGATTTAAAACAATCAACTATTAAAATCCATAATTGTAATAACCTCAAAAATTTTATACTTTTTGAAACCCTTATGAATAGTGATTTTGTTGATTATGCTGATTAAGAAAACTTTTCATGTCACACTATGTAGGGGTTCTTTTATTGATATTCTGAGATCTTATTAGTACTCTATATGGTATATAAGTGTATGTAAAGATTGCCAGAATCCAAATTCGAACACTTTGATTTTTCCCGAAAATTCACCAGATACCGAAAGAATTGAGTATAAGGTAACATGATTAAAATGATTTAAATTCAAGGATTATAAGAGAGGATCATAAAAGGAATATAAAATATTGAGAAAGATTTAGGGGAACCCAAGTAATAAGATCCCGGATATGATCCCTTAAACGATAAACGAGTCGTAAAATAATTAAACGCCAAGTAATGCAAGAGAGATTAGTGCAAGGATTAAGGATGATGATCAAGCAATTAAGCAAGGATTAGCATAAAAGATGCTTCCACCACAAAGTAATGACAAGTGGCAAATGATGAAGTCACCAAGGTGATGTCATGCTTAATCACACTTCACTCACTTTAATCAACCAATTAACCACCCAAATATCTCACCCAACTCCCATTTTCAACCACAAACACAATTAGCAAATAAAAAAACACTCTCCCCCTCCATTGCTCTCGGCTTTCTTCATCCCAAGGAAGAAAATTTTCAAGAATTCAAGCTTCACTTCATAAACAAATCCAAGGTAAATCCCTTAGCTTCTTGATGATTAGATAAGCATATCGTAGGAGTTTAAGCTTCCAATTCTTCATGAATCTCTTCCAATAAATCAATGAAGAAGATGATGAATAGTGTTTTCAAGTTACTAACTTTGTTTTCTTTGTTTTTCCTTTAAGATCCAAGCATTCCTAGACTATCTCATGGCTTCCTAGCTACTCTAATCACTCCAAGGAAGGTATAACACCTCCACACCCTAGCTTCCCTTTTGAGTATTAGGAATGGTTTTGATTGTTATAGTAAATGAGAAGCATGATGCTTGTGTGTTTAAAGTTTGGGTTGGATTTGTAGTGATTTGGATGATGGAACCTTGTTTATAGTTAATGAAACTTAGTATAGTGAGTAGTTCATGTTTGTGGATGATTGAATTGGAAAATCTTGAGGTTTGGGACTGATGTAGTAAGGTTTGGATGAGGGTTAGTTGTATTGTTGGTTGTGAGTTGAATTGTGGTTGTTTGGAGTGGTTTAAAACTTGGTAATCGCGAAAATATAGCATTCGCAATGTTCGTTTTCATACAACTGCTTGTTCTTAGTGTCCGGGACAGAGAGCTAACTGTTGAATCTATGACTTTATTTAGCTAGATTGTGTCGTAAGCTTCGTTTTGATATGCGGTTCCCTTGAATCCGATGTACGGTTTAGGAGAAACGACCGTTTTAAGTAACGGCATTTCGAGAACGAACCATTTCCCCTGGCCTTACTTTGAAACCTTGGTTAAGGTCCTTAGATGAATATTTGGAGTAAGAAACAATTATGTAAGGTTAAAGGGTCAGTTGGTAGAGTATTCACGAAAACATCGCCTTAAAATTCGTAACGGTTAATTTATTAAAATGGCGGAGCCGAGGGTACTCGAGCGACTTATGTGAATTGTTTAGCGCAAAAGCGAACGTTAGGGTCTAATTGGTTAAAGACTAGTTTCTTAAGAGACTCTGGTTTAATTCTAACTTATATGTTATTTATAGGTTACCAGACTAGCCCCAGGCCTTTTACCACCCCCAGTCGCTCAGGCAAGTTTTCTACCCGTTATACTGTTGTTGTAATGTAAATATATTGATGCATTATCTTGAGATAAGTGCATGACTGTTATTAGCAAATCTTGCGATATATTGGAGCATGTTGATATGGTATATATATGCATGTTGTGAAATCTTGATATTCTATTTTCAATTCAAATGCTTATAAACTGCATAATACCTATACTAGAGATAAACAGTAGTTGCGTATACCCTTAGTATAGGGGACCCAAAGGTAAACATTTTTCTAAACCGGGAGTCGATGTTCCCGAGTATAATATATGTATATATATATATAGTTTTCTATAATTATTAATCGAATAAGGTATATTCGATGGTTTTGAATAATAATCAAACTTATTTTCGATTATTCAAATAAGGATCGTACTTTCGTATAAGTATATCTTTTGTTATTTATTATTCGTTTCAAGTATGAGTTTTAAAACTTCTACTTCAATTATTTTTATAAATATTATCCTTTATGGTAATATTATTCAGATATTTTCTAATATATCGGGACTAATTTATTTTATTAAATCATCATTACTCTAAACATTCTTTAAAATATTTTCGAGTCTTCAAAATGATTTCAAAAGTTAGAGCGGATCCCAAAACTCATTTTCAAAGTTTAAGATCTTCCTTTTGAAGGGGACTTTAATACTCGCTCAAAAATCTAAGGGATCTGGCTCTGTGGTGTATTTATATTCGCAACGAGGTTGCTGTTTTGAGAAAACAATTTGATTACTGGCCCAACGTTCGGGAAGTAAGTCCATCTAATTGAGTCGGCATAAGCGACTGGCCGGGGTACGATCTATGAAGGTGTAAGAGGCTGGATGACATTCCATCCAAGCATGAGTGGCCGGGTAACGGTCTAGTGAGAGGTCCTAATGCGGCCAGGGTGATGACCAGTGAGGAATTCATCCATCTACAGTTGACAAGGTTACTTATGGGTATCTTTGCCTGATCAGCAAGATATCAGGTTTATGCCAAAATTCTCTTCTTTCCAAATTCATTCGATATGACAACTCTATTTAGACTTGTCATGATAGAGGTTTTCAGGGAATGTATGAGATATATATATAGGTGTATATATATATATCGGAACTTAATGAAGTACCTCGTAACTTCATTTCTTTAAATGATATTTCAAAGATTGAATCTATTCAAGTCCTATCTTGTAGTCTCATCTATGTGATGAACTTTTGAAACTGATTATACCTTAAACGGTTATAGTTCAAGTAGTATTCAGAAAAGATATAAGTATATTGGAGTATCTTGTGACTTCATCTTTTCAACTTATATCTAGTAAATGATTATCTTATGCATGACAAAGATTTTCAGAAAAACGTTGAGACAAGGTTAGATATATGAGATCACCTTGCAACGATATTTTTATACAGTTATAAACTGGAACTCTGTGTATATTATGCATGGAAAAGGACTTCCATGATTTTGAAAAGTATATATAAATATATACTGAATATTTTGCGACTTGGTCGCGTTAAGATATCAAACTTGGTTCATATATGCTTGACCAAGACTTTCATGAATATTATGATGGGAATGCTCATATATTGTTAATCATTATACATATTATTTTGGTGGGCTTGTTGCTCACCCTTGCTTTCTTCTTTTGTCACACAACAACAGATAGACAAAATGAACGGGACTAAGCTCCCAATTCGCAAGCGGATAGGAAATGTTTCGCAGTTTCCTGTAGGCGTGGATGATGTTGTAGCTGAGGTAGGAGCTACCAATAGGATAGGTTTTCAACTGTTGATGTACTAGACTGATATATATTTATGAACTGTAATAATGGCAAGGAAAATGTAAATTTATTTAGAAACCCTTTTAAGGTGTAATGGTTTATAATTGTGGAATATAATGACTTGTGTTATTTTTGGTATTCATCTCTGAGACTATAACTTGTGGTGTGTGTGTATATTGTGGGGTCACAGTAGGCAGTAGTTGGTTGTTTATTAAGAATGAGTGTTAATAAGGGAAATGGAACTCGTGATGACCCGGATCCCCGACCTCGGATTTGGGGATGTTACAGAAAAGGTATTAGAGCTAAGCGTTATAAACCTCAGAGATGATGCGTCGTTAAATTGATAAGTTCACTAAGATAATAAGAACTCTTGCCAAGTTCATAGTCGGACTACCTAACATAGTACTGACAATTAAAACCCTTATGGGAACCCTTATAAATATCGTGATAGTAACATAGTTCATTATCGTATAGGGCAGCGGGGCACCGAACCCTGAGGTTCAGGAGCATCAACATGAGGATGTTCTTATCCATTTGGATATCCTGGGTCTGCACCTCCTGTACCCCATGGAATGATAGATGCTACCGTTCAGGCTTCTCTTATCGCTGATTATCATATGACTTTAGGTGGCCTATCTGAGGCCCGTAATGTTAGGAGTTATCTGTTGGATCGACTTACTTCACCAAGGATTGAGGGCGGGGTACTTCTGGCAGGATTAGCTTATAGCATGGATATGATTGAGGCTACCGCCCAAATTACAGCTAGAGGCCATCTTGAGGGTCAGATTGATCCAGCTCTACTTGCGACTATCTTAGACCTCATCACCTCTTTGATGGAGCAGGTTAGGGATGTCATGCGTGCCCGCATTTCTTGATCCATAATAGTGTGCAGAGTCAGAGCGATTAGACAAGGATTTCATGTAGCACCACTTTTGGAGGATTAGCCTAAGTTATGAATGAGTAGTTTTAATGACTAGATTATTATTTGTGGTAGTACTTTTAGGATAAAAGCGATCAGATCAAATGATGTAATTCTCTTTCATGTGTTCAGTTGTTGTACCCTCGAACAAATGGTTATGTATATATTCGTCCCTTTCAGTTCAGATCAATTTGTTTATGATAAGTTCATATTATTATTTGCACTATTAACACTTAAGAGTGTCATGAAATTTATAGAACTTGAGAATTCATAAATTACGATCATGTAAGGACTGAACGAGGGAAATAATTACGCAAAGTAAGTAAGACAAATATCAAGAGATTCTCAAAAAATTTCCAAGCATTTTGCCCCCGCGAGGAATAAGATTTGGGGCAAACCCTGAATGTGATAATCAGGGAGGTTGCAATCAAGATGTAAGGAACCCTGAACATAATGAAGTGGAAAATGATTTTAACGTATAAGATAACCCCAATTATGGGAAAAGGATGAAACATTTCATACTGAAAAAATAAAAATCGAGCAAGTTAGGGAGAACCGGGACGGTACTCCTATGAGGCAATTCATGGACCTGCCTAAACAAAACTAATACTTTTACCCCCAACCACCACCCTGAGGAAACAATGCGGTGGGAAATTATTTCAGGACCTTTAAGTCGCTAAGCTCTTAGAGTTCCAAGGAACAAGTTGACCCAGTCGAGGCAAGAGCCTGGCTAAAAGAAATAGAGGAATCATTTGAGATTCTAAATGATTGATGAAGCACAAAAGACTATTTTGGCCACTTACCTTCCTAAGACAGAGGCCACCCGCTGGTGGAAGGCTAAGGAAGATAGAGAGATAGTGTAGAAGATTTAAAACCAGGCCAGAGGCGGACAAGTATGATGAGTCATGAATCTAGGTTATGAAAGTCGTCAAGGTTCGTCTAAAGGACACGAATCCAGAATGATGGGATGTTTGAAATCAATGCTTATGTTGTGTTGGTTCATGAAATGGTTGTAATAGAAACGAAAATAAAAGACTGAAAGGGGAAGGAGTATAAAGGGATATAAAGGAAATAGAGTTGAGAAGTGATAAGGGAGTTAGGTATGGGAAACCCTAAGAAACCCTTGCAATAAATATAGAGAAGTGTGTCATCATCAGCGCGATGGTGACTGATCATGAGATAAATTCAAGGTTGAAGGCGTAAGCGATACGTATAATTAATCCCCTTTAAGTTGAGAGTATTCGATGAAACTTTGAGATAAACCGATGGATTAATAAGGAAACATAGATGGGCTGAGGAGACAGGATAACAAGATATTAGGAAAATTGGATGAAGGAAGTGACCTTCAAGAATGAGAAGTGCATGTAAGACCTGTGACTAGATGCCCAAAAAGGGAGACACCAAGTATAGAAGATATCTCAACATTGAGATGAATGTTGAGATAAACAACCAAAGTAAATGAGGATTTAGTAAAAAAGAAGTTCATGTTGAACACGACCAATATCTTCCAGAACATCCCTGTTATCATTACCAAATCAGGCAAGAAAAGTGGATAACCGTTGTTATCTTTTGGAGGCCATATAGATTGACCTCATTTTGGATAAGGATATTATTGTGAAATTAGGCATAGACTATCGAGGTGAGAATGATTGAATAAAATACCCTTATCAGGGATATATGACTTGATTTACCTATGAAAGGATACACATACCTTTTTAAAGGTAGAATTAAGGATGGAACCGCGATAACTTGAGATGAACCATGGGGGAATGCATACAGGTTGGCATTTCACCCTTAATAGGGATAATATGAGTTTTGACAGTATGAAGTGGAAAGGATTAAGGTAACACCAACCTTTAAGGATCAGTGGAGAAATTTTTCAGAAGTATATTGACAATAGTTCTAGTATCAGTAAATGGTGTCTTGATATGCCCTGTACCTAGGGAGTACATGAGGAATGATTTAAGAATAACCTTGGAGAAGTTACAAAAAGAGTGGTCATATTTAAGTTTTTACAAATAGAAACTTTGGTAAAGGAAATATGACGTAATAATAATGCCAAGTGGGGCACGTGTTAAACCATGAGAAAGTATGGATCGGACCAGTAAAGGTTAAAATTGTTTAAGGTAATTAGGACATAAGATAAAAGATGTCCTAAGTATGACCGAGAGTCAGTCGTGACAATATTAACCTCTAAAGACCGAGGCAATAACTTTTGGAAAAATGTGATATTTTTTTTCTCACCAAAGCGTAAGGAAGAGCATATTCGCACAAGCAGTGATTGGAAATGAGGTAGAAAATTTAGTTGGAGATCATTCAAAAGACATTGATTATAAGGAACTATTACTATCAGGAAATGCCAATGAGGTGGCCGACACTCGAAATGTAAGAGAGCAATTACATGTGCTCGTGTCAGAGGAATACAGTGAGGATGGTTAAAGCCGTGAAGGTTGTATTATGGTGTGAAAGATTGACATTTCTTCTGATGATTGTACGATACACAACCGTAATAGTAGTTTGGTAAAAAAAATATAATTCATATAATTGCTGTGAGCGGGCTATCTATCTTAGAAGGTCATATCTAGAGAATAAGCCAGGACCATGTTACGAAAGGACTAAATGAACCTTTGAGCTTCATGTCTCCTAATAAAGACATATGGTTAATAATGGTATTAACCTGCTATCATTGCTTTTATTGAAACTCTTCTATAATTTTATCTGCTTCATGTCATATGTACGTCAAGTTCAGGAGTGTTCTTTATGAATCATGAACGGTGATCATGTTGCCTCCTTAGAAGAATTCGATACGATAGCTATGGACTTTGTATGGTTAGATATTAAGATTTCATGGAAAATGAATGACTATAGTAGGTCCGTGGTGGACTATAGTTAACCATCAACGATTCTTTGAATAATGAGCCGATTACAACCGTGAGAGTTGTATTGTAATGGATGTTGAGATTGGGTACCACTAATCGGGTTGTGGTGATGTATAAGTTATCATTGATAGACTAATTAAGTCGATTATCTACCTATTGAATATTTATTCCTTATTATCAATAGAGAGTCGTATTACTATACGAGGAAGGTTGCGGTGCAAGCATAGAATTCTAGTAACGATGATGTCTAGAATGAAATCCCAGATTCTATTTTCGATGTCGAGGGAGTTCAAAGGTGATTGTGTATAAGCTCGAGCATGAGCATGGGTCCATAGAATGATGGACAAAATAGGGAAAGATTTAGGAACATGAATTGCGATGCTATAATACTTGATGTTGAGATATATACATATATATGTTTTGTTCTCCTGTGATAAACCTCTATAGTTCAGGGGTAGACTCCAAGCCAGATGTTTTGTGGCAATATTTTTTTATATAATTCTCTTGAATTCTTTCTTTTCTCTTCTTTTTATTTTCGTGTAAACTGAGAAGAACAACCCTTCCAGAAGGGGTGGTATTGCCGAATGACTATCTATCTGTGTGATAGCCTAGTAGCATACCATATGTTGTTTAATTGTTTGTCAAGTACTAAAGGCTGGCCACCTTCTGTACTAACTATGCAATAGAACGAGTGTTCATGATCATAATGATCTCTCAATAAATTCTTTACTTCTATATAATTGATCAAACTTTGGAAGATGGAAGCAGCTAGAGTTGAAGTGGTATTAGTACGGTGGTATTTCGAATCTAACGCGTTCATGATACTAAGGTTGGCACGGTTATTAAAAGGTTATAGAACGCTAACGAGCAAAAGTGTAACCAGTATAATATTAGGTACGGAAGATAGTAACGATTACGAACTAGAAAAGAGTGGGTATTGAGAAGCAAAAGCTATAATGCTAGAAGCTATGATGAGAGTCTGTGCAATAGACTTGAAAGAATTTGGAATGATCACTTAACGCGGATTGAGTTTTCTTACGACAATCGATCGTATGTCAGTATCGAGATTTCACCTTATGAGATCCTTGAGGGAAGACAATGACGATCTCCCTTATGTTAGGATGAAGTTGTAGAGCGCAAGATGCTCGGACCAGCAGTGGTTCAAAGGACCAAGGATATAATAGATCTAATCAGAGGATGGTCGGTAGTACCCCAAGATGGACATAAGAAGTATGCTGAATTGACAACGAAAGGACAAAGAGTATGAAGTAGGGGACCTAGTTCTGTTAAAGGTATCCCCTTGGAAAGCCTTGGAAAGGATTGATGAGGATCAGAAAGAAAGGGAAACTAAGCCCAAGATATATTGGACCTTTTGAGATACTAAGACGTATTGGGAAGTTAGCTTACGAGCTAGCCCTACCCCCGAACCTACAACAAGTTCATAATGTTTTCCATGTGTCAATCTAAGGAAGTATCATCGGGATGCCAGGCATATAGTGGAATACGAGCATGTGGACATGCAACCAGACCTGACTCACGTGGAGCAACCAGTAAAGACTATGGATAAAAAAAGGAGCAAGTGCTTCGGAACAAGGTGATCAAGCTAGTCAGAGTGCTATGGCAGAATCATAATGTGGAGGAGTCAACTTGGGAACCAGAGAGCGCAATGCTAGAAAAGTACCCCCATTTGCTTTCTATCTGATTCCGGGATGAAATCCTTTTAAGGAGGGCATACTATAATTACCCCAAAAATTTTGGACTTTTTAAAACCCTTATGAATAGTGATTTTGCTGATTATGCTGATTAAGAAAACTTTTCATATCACACTACGTAGAGGTTCTTTTATTGATATTCTGAGATCTTATTAGTACTCTATATGGTATATAAGTGTATGTAAAGATCGCCAGAATCCAAATTCGAACACTTTGATTTTTTCCGAAAATCCACCAGATACCGAAAGAATTGAGTATAAGGTAACATGATTAAAAGGATTTAAATTCAAGGATTATAAGAGAGGATCATAAAAGGAATATAAAATATTAAGAAAGGTTTAGGGGAACCCAAGTAATAAGATCCCATATATGATCCCTCAAACGATAAACGAGTCCTAAAACAATAAACGACAAGTAATGCAAGAGAGATTAGTGCAAGGATTAAGGATGATGATCAAGCAATTAAGCAAGGATTAGCATAAAAGATGCTTCCACCACCAAGTAATGACAGGTGGCAAATGATGAAGTCACCAAGGTGATGTCATGCTTAATCACACTCCACTCACTTTAATCAACCAATTAACCACCCAAATATCTCACCCAACTCCCATTTTCCACCACAAACATAATTAGCAAAGAAAAAACACTCTCCCCCTCCATTGCTCTCGGCTTTCTTCATCCCAAGGAAGAAAATTTTCAAGAATTCAAGCTTCACTTCATAAAAAAATCCAAGGTAAATCCTTTAGCTTTTTGATGATTAGATAAGCATATCCTAGGAGTTTAAGCTTCCAATTCTTCATGAATCTCTTCCAATAAATCAAGGAAGAAGATGATGAATAGTGTTTTCAAGCTACTAACTTTGTTTTCTTTGTTTTTCCTTTAAGATCCAAGCATTCCTAGACTATCTCAAGGCTTCCTAGCTACTCTAATCACTCCAAGGAAGGTATAACACCTCCACACCCTTGCTTTCCTTTTGAGTATTAGGAATGGTTTTGATTGTTATAGTAAATGAGAAGCATGATGCTTTTGTGTTTAAAGTTTGGATTGGATTTGTAGTGATTTGGATGATGGAACCTTGTTTATAGTTAATGAAACTTAGTATAGTGAGTAGTTCATGTTTGTGGATGATTGAATTAGAAAATCTTGAGGTTTGGGACTGATGTAGTAAGGTTTGGATGAGGGTTGGTTGTATTGTTGGTTGTGAGTTGAATTGTGGTTGTTTGGAGTGGTTTAAAACTTGGTAATCGCGTAAACATAGCCGTCGTAATGCCCGTTTTCATACAACTGCTTGTTCTTAGTGTTCGGGACAGAGAGCTAACTGTTGAATCTGTGACTTTTCCATGTTTAGCTAGATTGTGTCATAAGCTTAGTTTTGATATGTGGTTCGCTTGAATCCGATGTACGGTTTTAAGTAACGGCATTTCGCGAACGAACCATTTCCCCTCGCCTTACTTTGAAACCTTGGTTAAGGTCCTTAAATGACTATTTGGAGTAAGAAACAATTATGTAAGGTTAAAGGGTCAGTTGGTAGAGTATTCGCGAAAGCGTCGCCTTAAAATTCGTAACTGTTAATTTTTTAAAAATGATGGAGCCGAAGGTACTCGAGCGACTTATGTGAATCGTTCAGCGCCCTAGGCCTTTTACCACCCCAGTCGCTCGGGCAAGTTTTCTACCCGTTATACTGTTATTGTGATGTAAATATATTGATGCATTATCTTGAGATAAGTGCATGACTGTTATAAGAAAATCTTACGATATATTGGAGCATGTTGATATGATATATATATGCATGTTGTGAAATCTTGATATTCTATTATCAATTCTAATGCTTATAAACTGCATAATACCTATGCTAGAGATAAGCATTAATTGCGTATACCCTTAGTATAGAAGACCCAAAGGTGAACATTTTTCTAAACTGGGAGTCGATGTTCCCGAGTATAATATATGTATATATATATATATAGTTTTCTATAACTATTAATCGAATAAGGTATATTCGATGGTTTTGAATAATAATCAAACTTATTTTCGATTATTCAAATAAGGATCGTACTTTCGTATAAGTATATCTTTTGTTATTTATTATTCGTTTCAAGTATGAGTTTTAAAACTTCTACTTCAATTATTTTTATAAATATTATCCTTTATGGGAATATTATTCAGATATTTTCTAAAATATCGGGGCTGATTTATTTTATTAAATCATCATTACTCTAAACATTCTTTAAAATATTTTCGAGTCTTCAAAATGATTTCAAAACTTAGAGCGGATCCCAAAACTCATTTTCAAAGTGTCCCAAAACTCATTTTCAAAGTTTAAGATCTTCCTTTTGAAGGGGACTTGAATACTCGTTCAAAAATCTAAGGGATCCGGCTCTGTGGTGTATTTTATATTCGCAACGAGGTTGCTATTTTGAGAAAACAATTTGATTACTTGCCCAACGTTCGGAAAGTAAGTCCATCAAATTGAGTCGGCATAAGCGACAGGCCGGGGTACGATCTATGAAGGTGTAAGAGGCTGGGTTACAGTCCATCCACGCGTGAGTGGCCGGGTAACGGTCTAGCGCGATGTCCTATTGCGGTTAAGGTGATGACCGGCGAGGAATTCATCCATCTACAGTAGAAAATGTTACTTATGGGTATCTTTGCCTGATCAGCAAGATATCGGGTTTATGCCAAAATTCTCGTCTTTTCATATTCATTGGATATGACAACTTTGTTTATACTTGTCATGACAGAGGTTTTCAGGGAATGTATGAGATATATATATGTGTTTATATATATCGGGACTTAATGAAGTACCTCGTAACTTCATTTCTTTAAATGATATTTTAAAGATTGAATCTATTCAAGTCTTATCTTGTAGTCTCATCTATGTGATTAACTTTTGAAAATTATTATACCTTGAACGGTTGTAGTTCAAGTAGTGTTCGGAAAAAATATAAGTATATTGGAGTATCTTGTGACTTCATCTTTTTAACTTATATCTAGTAAATGATTATCTTATGCATGACAAAGATTTTCAGAAAAACGTTGAGACAAGGTTAGATATATGAGATCACCTTGCAACGATATTTTTATACAGTTATAAACTGGAACTCTGTGTATATTGTGCATGGAAGAGGACTTCCAAGATTTCGAAAAGTATATATACATATATACTGAATATTTTGCAACTTGGTCGCGTTAAGATATCAAACTTGGTTCATATCTGCTTGACCAAGACTTTCATGAGTATTATGATGAGAATGCTCATATATTGTTAATCATTATACATATTATTTTGATGGGCTTGTTGCTCACCCTTGCTTTCTTCTTTCATCACACAACAACAGATAGACAAAATGAACAGGACTAAGCTCCCAATTCACAAGTGGATAGGAAAAGCTTCGCAGTTTCCTGTAGGCGTGGATGACGCTGTAGCTGAGGTAGGAGCTACCAATAGGCTAAGTTTTCAACTGTTGATGTACTAGACTGATGTATATTTATGAACTTTAATAATGGCAAGGAAAATGAAAATTTATTCAGAAACCCTTTTAAGGTGTAATGGTTTATAATGGTGGAATAAAATGACTTGTGTTATTTTTGGTATTCATCTCTAACACTATAACTTGTGGTGTGTGTATATTTGGGGTCACAGTACGCAGTAGTTGGTTATTTATTAAGATTGAGTGTTATTAAGTGAAATGGAACTCGTGACGACCCGGATCCCCGACCCCGGATTTGGGGGTGTTATAATAATTAAATCCGCTAGAACCTCATGATATTGATTAGTTCATGATCGAACACATTGTCACCATGGGTTCCAATGAAAACATGGTAATAAATAAGTTTATAATACTACGATAGAATATAGAAGAACTAGGGTTTAGAATAAATCAAAACAAGCATATAAAAGTATCGCCTAAATCGAAGAATACAAAAGTATGAAACTAGCCTAAATCGAAGAATACAAAAGTATGAAACTAGATCTTCTTCTCCTTAGCCCTCTCGTGTGCTCTAGGTCTTCTTAATGTTCTCCCTGGATTCTTTTTTTATTAAAAACGTCTGCTTATCTTTTTATCTAAGGCCCTGGATGATCTGGGCTCTCGCAATAACCATCTCATAATCGAATCAGGATCCTGCAGTTTTGTACTGGCGCAGCTGCGCGGAACTCGAGCGCAGGCGCGCTGACCTACTGGAATAACTGGCACGGGCGCGCCTGACCAAGCGCGGGCGCGCTGTCTGTAATAACCCCAATTTTTGGAAATTTTTGAAACCCTTATGAATAGTGATTTTGCAGATTATGCTGAATGAGAAAACTTTTCATGCCACACTATGTAGGGGTTCTGCTATTGATCTTCTGGGATATTATTAGTACTCTATATGGTATATAAGTGTATGTAAAGATCGTCAGAATCCAATTTCCCAACACTTTGATTTTTCCCGGAAATCCACTAGATACAGAAAGAATTGAGTATAAGGTAACAGGATAAAAAGGATTTAAATTAAAGGATTATAAGAGAGGATCATAAAAGGAATATAATGTATTGAGAAAGGTTAAAGGAACCCAAGTAATAAGATCCCGGATATGATCTCTCAAACGATAAACGAGAACGAAAGATAAGCGAACCGTAAAACAAATAAGTGACCAAGAGACAAGCTTGTACAAGAAGCCAAGGATTGTGACATCATCAAATCACAAGGTGTGGACAAGTGGAAGCATTATGACATGTGCAAGGTGACATAAGCATGACAAAAGGGAAGGAATTGTTGGATGATTGTAAACCACACAAAGTTCAAGGTTAGAAAGGTAATTAACCAAAAAAAAAACAAAAAACAACCAAGCTAAGCCAAACAAATCAAAAAACACAAAATCATTTCATTCTCATCATCTTGCTCTCGGCTTTTCTTCTTTTTCAAAGGAAGAAAAATCAAAAATTAAGTTCCAAACATTGTTAAATCACAAGGTAATTATCTAAGGTTCCTTGTACATAGATATGGATATGCTATAAGTTTAAGCTCCTAATTCCTTCACAATCTCTTCCAATAAATCAAGGAAGAAGATGGTGAATAGTAACCTTCAAGAAATAACTTTAGTTTTCTTGAATTTTATGAAAGATTAAGGTTATACAAGCAAGGATCAAGGTTCTTTAGGCATTCAAAGCTCTTGTGTTATGTTAAGAAGCTTCAAGGAAGATATAATCTCTTAACCAAGCTTTGTTATTGAATGTTAAGAGCATAATATGAGTATTCTAGTTCATGAGAGGCTTGATGGTTGTGTATGTAGAGATTAGTTGGTTTTGGGATGTTTTTGGAGTTGTAAATCTTGGTTGTTGATTAATGAACTTAAGTGTAGTTTAAATTCATGATAAAGAATAGTATAAATTGTTAATGTTGAGTTGTTGGGGCTGTTATGATAAATTATGGATGGAGTTTTGATTTGGTTGTGATTGTGGGTTGATTGTGAGGTGATTTGGAGTGGTTTAAAATTGGGTAATCGCGTAAACATAGCCGTCGTAATGCCCGATTTACCGTAGACTGTTTTTGTTCTTAACATCAGAACCCTTGAACTCACTGCTAGGTTTTGACCATTGCCATGTTTAGATAGTTCATGTTACGAGCTTCGTTTTGATATGTGGTTCGTTGGATTCCGATGAACGGTTTAGGAGAAACGGCCGTTTTAAGTAACGACGTTTCGCGAACGAACCCTTACCCCTCGCCTTACTTTGAAACATAGGTTAAAGACCTTAAAGGACTAATTGAAGTATGAAACATTTATGTAAGGTGTAATAGGCAGTTGGTAAGACACTCGCGAAGGAATCGCCTTAAAACTCGTAATGGTTAAATTATTAAAAATGGTGGAGCCGAGGGTACTCGAGTGACTTAAGAGAATCAGTAAGCGCAAAGCGAGCGTTAGAGTCTAAGTTGGTTAATGTATAGATTTACAAGTGACTTTGGTTTAATTCCAACTTACTTGTTATTTATAGGTTACCAGACTCGTCCCGAGCCATTGTAACCCCCAGTCGCTTAGGCAAGTTTTCTACCCGTTATACTGTTGTTGTGATGTATATGTGTATATGCATGATCTTGCGATAAATGCATATTTGTTATTAGCAAATTCTTGCGATATATTGTAGCATGTGATATGGTATATATGTATGCCTGTTTCATATTCTTGGATTATATATCTGCTGGTTAAAATGCTTACAGTTACATAATACCTATGCTAGAGATAAGCGGTATTGAGTTTACCCTTAGTATAGGGGATCAAAAGGTGAACATATTTCTAAACCGGGAGTCGATGTTCCCGAGTATAATATTATTTCGAATATTCATCTGAGGACTTATGACTCCTTTATTTTATTATTGAATATTATTTCGAATATTCATCCGAGGACTTATGACTCATTTATTTTATTATTGAATATTATTTCGAATATTCATTCGAGGGCTTATGACTCAGTTATATTATTAATGATTATTGATTGAATATTCATTTGAGGATGTATGACTCCGTTATTTTATTTAATGAATATTATTTATAATATTCATTCGAGGTATTATGACTCCGCTTATTATTTAATAATATTCTTTATTTTATTAAAGAATAATGTTCGATAATCAAACTTACTTTTGATTATTCAAATAAAGATATTACTTTCGTATAAGTATATCTTTGATTATTTACTATTCATTTCAAGTATAAGTTTTCCAACTTCTACCTCAATTATTCTTTATGGGAATATTATTTAAATAATAATATTCAGATATTTTCTAAATACATTGGGACTGATTTATTTTATTAAATCAGCATTGCTCCAACCATTCCTTAAAGTGCTTTCGAGTCTTCAAAATGATTTTTAAAAGTTAGAGCGGATCCCAAAACTCATTTTTATATTTATGATCTTCCTTTTTAAAGGGGATTTAAATACTCGCTCAAAACCAGAGGGATCCGGCTCTGTGGTGTATTTTATATTCGCAACAAGGTTGCAATTTTGGTAAATGAATTGATTACTTACCTAACGTTCGGGAAGTAAGTCCATCTATCGAGTCGGCATAAGCAACATGGGCTCAGTGGGCGTCCATGATAGTGTAAGTGGCTCAGTGGGAGTCCATCAAATGCATAAGTGGCTGAGTGGCAGTCCAGCATAAGGTCCTATTGCGACCAGGGTGATGACCAGTGGGGAATTCCTCCATCTACTAGTAGAAAAGGTTACTTATTGGTATCTTTGCCTGATCAGCAAGATATCAGGTTTATGCCAAAATTCTTTCCTTTCCAAATTTATTGGATATTGCAATTCTGTTCATACTTTACATGACAGAGGTTTTCAGGAAACGTATGTATATATATAGGTGTATATATATATCGGGACTTAATGAAGTATATCATAACTTCATTTCCTTCAAAATATTTCAAAGATTGAATCTATTCAAGTCATATCTTGTAGTCTCATCAGTGTGATGAACTTTTGAAACTAATTATAACTTGAACGGTTGTAGTTCAAGTAGTATTCGGAAAAGATATAAGTATATTGGAGTATCTTGTAACTTCATCTTTTAAACTTATATCTAGTAAATGATTATCTTATGCATATCAAAGACTTT
The DNA here is from genome assembly GCF_009905375.1 of Apium graveolens. Classification (NCBI taxonomy): domain Eukaryota; kingdom Viridiplantae; phylum Streptophyta; class Magnoliopsida; order Apiales; family Apiaceae; genus Apium; species Apium graveolens. The sequence continues at coordinate 115,211,711 of NC_133656.1, forward strand.
CAGAAAAACGTTGAGACAAGGTTAGATATATGAGATCACCTTGCAACGATATTTTTTATACAGTTATAAACTGGAACTTTGTGTATATTATACATGGAAGAGGACTTCCAAGATTTTGAAAAGTATATATGTATATATACTGAATATTTTGCGACTTCATCGCATTAAGATATCAAACTTGGTTCATTTCTTTTGACCAAGACTTTCATGAGTACTATGAGAAGGCTCATATATTGTTAATAATTATACATATTATTTTGGTGGGCTTGCTGCTCACCCTTGCTTTCTTCTTTCATCACACAACAACAGATAGAAAAGATGAACAGGACCAAGCTCCCGATTCGCGAGCGGATAGGAAACGTTCCGCAGTTTCCTATAGGCGTTGATGTCGCCGTAGCTGAGGTAGGAGCTACCAATAGGCTAGGCTTTCAACTTTTGATGTACCATATTATGTATATTTATGAATTGTAGTAATGGCAAAGAAATATAAATCTATTCAGAAACCCTTTTAAGGTGTAATGGCATATAATTTTGGAATAAAATGATTCGTGTTACTTTTGGATATTCATCTCTGAGACTATAACTTGTGGTGTGTGTGTTTATTGTGGGGTCACAGTACAGAGTAGTTGATTGTTTATTAAGATTGGGTGTTATTAAGGGAAATGGAACTCGTGACAACCCGGATTCCCGACCCCGGATTTGGGGGTGTTACACTGTCCTTCTGTTCTTTTTCTGCAGTTTCTTCTTTTGGCACTCCATTATTCGTGCGATCTTCCGCAACTCCATTCTTGACCGTTTATTAGCATAAAATCATTATAAAGCTCTTTTCCACCTCCTGACTAGTGCCTTACAACGACTCAACACAAAAACACATAAAAAACCAAATACTTGAGTCCAAAACACCAACTTAAGCCGATATGAAGCGTTTCAAGTAGATATAAATTCCACTTATCATATTTGCAGAACTCTTCCATAGAACTATTCTTGAATTCAGTTCCATTATCACTTCTGATGATTTTCACTTTATATGTTGATCCTTTTTCCAGTTCTCTCACATGATCAAGAAGAATGGATGGGGATTCATCCTTGGTGTGCAGAAAGTACACCCAAATGTATCTTGTATATTCACCAACAATTATAAGTGCAAACACTACTAGAAAATCAGCATTAGACATCGCAAATTAGACATCAGTCAGAAAAGTCACTGATGTTAAAAGCCTTTTTTACATGAAATGACATTTGTCAAAAAGGTATATTTTTTTGCTTAATTCATTCTTGATATAATTGGTGTACATATAATTTGTGGTAGAATTCATTGTTACTAATTCCTGTGTGTTACACATTTCAATGGTCGATAAAGAATCGAAAGGTGACTGTTGCCAAGGCAGAGCTGGACGAGGTTCGATGTGAGACTCTTAGCCATATCGAGTCCTTCTTATAAAAAGGCCTAATCTGTAGCTCCTTTATGTAGACTGAATTTGTAAGAATTTGTAAGAGCTACTAGTGGTTTTTGTTGATAAATATAATGGGGGAACTTTAGTTGGTAAATTTCTGTTTGGGATGAACTATGTAAATGATCGATGGTGGATGTCTAGTACTTGCTTTTGCAGTTATGTAGTTTTTTGGATTATGAAGTTTGGTTGTGGTGGATATATGTACGTACTTGGTATAATATATGGTAAATCAATGAATGTATGTTTATTTTTACATTTATTTTTGCGTTTGTTTTGGTTTGGTTAGTTTTGGAATGGTAAAATGGTTGTTGGTATGTTTTTGGATGACTCTTGTTTGGGTTTTGGGCATTTGATTGAAACAGGGGATTCATGAATAAAAAAAATAAACAAACATCACTTCATGAACAAAATAACTGATGTAAAATGTAGTCAAATAAGACATTTCATACAATAAACTGATGTCATAAGCATGCACATATATCAGCTCACAAGAAATGACTGATGTAAAACAATATAATAGATATCACATTTTGAAAGAACTGATGTTAAACACATACAAAGACATCAGTTTCATTAAAAAAGAAAGGTACGACATCGCTTCTGATAAAAGACTGATGTAATATGTTAAGTTACACATCAGTTTAACAAGTTTTTCGATGTTAATGTATCATATTGCTTTATATGTGATAAGTTTAAAATGATATACATGATATATGAATGAATAACTGAAACCATAGTGAAGGTATACATTGAAGAAAAATACATCACATTATTAAGAAAAAGGATGTCTAAACTGTGTATAGACATCGGCTAATAAGCAATGTGTAATGCACCTACCTTTCTCATCGCATGCAAAGACATCGCTTGGATTTTAAATAGACATCGGCTAATAAGCGATGTCTATTGACCAATTTCTAGTAGTGAAATCTCTTCTTGGTAATTAACATAACATTGACTGGACCAAAGAGATCAATATGAAGTAGATGATATGGTTCAAGAATAGAGGATTCAATTTTACTCGTAAAAGATGTTTTTCTTTGCTTGGCTTTTTGGCATGAGTCACATAAGCCATCAAGAGTAACTACTGTATTGGGCAATCCTCTCACAAGATCTTTTCTCACAAGTTCATTGATGTTGTTGAAATTGAGGTGAGAAAGTCTTTTATGCCAGTTCCAGTTGTCTTCCATAGATGCTCTACTAAGCAGTAAACTTCTGATTCATCAGTATTTGTGGAGACCCTGGCTTCGTATAAGTTTCCATGTCTTACATCAGTCATTGTGAACTTTCTCATAAAAGTTCACATGGTAACTTCTGTCATAGATTTGACTCACACTGATCAAATTATGCCCGAGTCCTACAACCAGAGCTACATTTTCAATGATGACATTTCCACTCTTGATTTTTCCATATCCCAAGATTTTTCCTAAGTTTCCATCTCCATAAGAAACACTTAGGCCAACCTCCTCCTTAAACTCTGATAGCAGGGTTTTATAACCAGTCATATATCATGAGCATCCACTGTCCAAGACTCGAGAATTTCTCCTGTTACCCTACAATCAGTATTTAAATCGGTTAGTGTTTTTAAGGACCCAGACTTGCTTGGATCCTTTGGCCTTTTTAAGTTTGTTAATATATGCAGTAGAAGACTTTATATCAGAGTTTATGTTAACATTCTTACTATCAGTTTTTACACATACAAAACCATATTTTACTTTATTTAAAGAGGGTTTTACTTCATAATAATCATAATATAAATTATGATACTCTTTACATGTATAAATAGAGTGTTACACACTAACACAATGAAAACACAGATTATGTGGTTTATATCTAATTGTTCTATTCCTAAACTCTAATTTGGGAGGAACAATGTTATTTCTTTATTCTTCCTGCAAGAATTAGCAAGATGATTAGTACTACCACAGTTCAAGCATGTCTTTCTAGGTGCATTAGGAGCAGTGTCATAATTACCATTATTATTAACACCTACTTTACTATTTCTATTTTTCCTAGGCTTTTTCTCCTTATCTTTCATGTGTACTTCTTTCAGCTTTTGCTTAAGTTGTTTCTGAGTCATTGAAATAATATTTACTGATCTTGTGTGAACCTGTTCACTCTTATCAGTACTTAAGTTTGACTTAGGTGCTGAGGTTGATCCTACCTCATGAATTGACTTAATAGCATCATTACTTGAATTATACTTTAATGGGTTTCAACTGAACCTTATTCAGTTTTACCTTGGTATCAATATTTACTGGTTTAGTTTTCTCAGTTTCTTTTCCAATTTTCTTATCAGAATTAGATCTATTTGCATATCCTAATCCTGATCCCCAACAGCCATTTTCTAAAATTTCCTGAGTTGTTTTTCCCGAGTTAGTCCAAAGATTAATAACCTCTCTTTATTTAGACAACTCCTTTTCTGGATAAGCATGCTTTTCTAACAGTTTTTCTTTAACATAAACAATATTATCTCTTTCTTTTTGAATTTTTAGCATGGAAAGTAACTCAATTTCTAGGTGATCATTCCTTTTCTTTAACTCAGAGTTTTCACTCTTGATTATATTATTCTCTAAGGTTTGATCCCTATAACTAACATGCAGAGTTTTAAGAAACAATCTTAATTCATGGATATCATCAGTAACAAAAGCAAGGGTGGTTTGAGGTACCTTTAATTCAACATTGTCAACCTCAGTATCATGATTTGCATGAGAGTATAGTTAACACCATCATCTAAATCTGATGAATCATCCTAATGTTTCTTCTTTGTGATCAAGGCATGTTTCTTCTCAGCTTTTAGTTTTCTGCAGTCAGCTGCAAAGTGTCCAATTCCATCACAGTTGTAGCATCTTCCCTTTGACTTTTCAAAATTTTCTAACTTTGATTCCTTCCTATCAGTATTTGTTATGTCATTCCTCTTATCAGAGTTTGAGGAACTGGAACCCTTTTTGGAAAACCTTTTCCCTTTCTTGAAGTTCTTGTAGACCATCTTCTTGAAGCTTTTAACCAATAGAGCATCCATTTATTCCATATCTTCATTGTTGTCATGATCACTATCAGTATCTGATTTACTATTAGTATTTGAGTCATCATCAGAGTTTGATGACTCAGTATCAGACTTTGCAATAATAGCTTTTCCTTTGAGTTACCTTTTCTCCTAGCTTTCTCCTTTGGCTTCTCTTTAACTACAAGTGCAATTGGTCTAGTCTTGGATCCATTTCTCTTACTTCTTTGCTCCATCTCTTGTTCATGAGTCTTCAGTATGCTAGATCTCATTTAGAGGTGTTTCATCAACTTCATAATTATCCCTCTAAATTATATTCCTTGTTGACAAGAGATAAGTCAGTCAACAACTTTTGAAACCTGTCATAGATCTCAGTTAAGGACTGTTAGATATATTTGATAATGTCATGTGTAATATGATTTGTGTTTATTTTTCATATCTTACCTAACAGGACAAATCAATACTTAACTGGAAATCAACACTTATACTGAAGACAAAACTTAAGATATCAGAACTTAAGTTATCAGAAGATATTTATCAGGAGATAATATCAGGACTTAAGATGACTTTCAGATAAGGCAGGCGGCTGATTGAAAGGAAAGAAGATCGAGACTAAGACAGAAAGAAATATGCATGAAGAAGGAATTCTATGAAGAATAGAATACTTGGAAGAAAAGATAACTAGTTGATATATTTTAGGAAGCAGAATTATATTCCATATCAATTAGAACATTATCTTGTAATTGTGTAGTATATAAACACAGGCATAGGGTTTACACTAAAAATGTTATCATTATCGAAGTCATTATTCTTTGTAACCCTAGCAGCTCTCATGATAATTTGTTCATCACTGAGAGAGGACAATTCCATATTGTAACATAGTTTATTGTGTTGAATAAAATCTGTGTTCAGTTACTTGTGTTCTTAATTTCGATTTGATTGTGCTAAACACTGTATTCAACCCCCTTCTACAGTGTGTGTGACCTAACAAGTGGTATCAGAGCAATCTGTTAACACATAAACAGTTTAAGATCCAAAAACAATCATGTCTGAAGAAGAAACTCCAACCAAGCCAACCAAAACTGAAGAACCTCCAAAAACCATAACCCATAGTCGATATGAGATTATAAGAGTTCCCATGTTGAAACCTTCTGAGTATTCCATATGGAAAGAGAAGATGGCTATGTTTCTGGAAGCTACAGATCCAGAATATCTCGACAGGATTAATGAAGGACCACATATGCTAACCAAACTCTCTGTGGAAGTTGCAGGTCAGCCAGCAAAGTCTGTACCAAAGGAGAAAAATGATTACACTACTGAAGATATCTCATCAATTGCGAAGGATGCAAAGGTAAGACACTTGTTGCATAGTGCCATTGATAATTTTATGTCAAACAGGGTAATTCAATGCAAGACTGTAAAAGAGATATGGGATGCTTTGGAAACAAGGTGTCAGGGAACTGATTCAATCAAGAAGAACATGAAGACTATACTCACTCAAGAGTATGAGCACTTTGACTCAAAGCCTGATGAGTCATTAACTGATTGATATGACAGATTTGTCAAACTCTGGAATGATTTGTCACTAGTTGACAAATAGTATGATATTGAAGATTCAAATCTTAAATTCCTGTTAGCTCTTCCTGAAAGATGGGATTTGAAGGCCACAATAATAAGAGACAACTATAATCTTGATGAAACAACTCTTGATGAAATTTATGGGATGCTCAAGACTCATGAACATGAGATGGAACAAAGAAGCAAGAGGAATGGAAGAAAGTCAAGGACAGTTCCTTTTGTGGCTGAGGAGGAAAGTCCCAAAGTTGCTGCCTCAAAGAAATAAGGGAAAAGCTCTCATCACAAAGTCTGATACTGAGTCATCAAGTTCTGATAGTGATGATGACTCAGAAACTGAAAGTATACCTGAGATGGACCCTGATGAGGAGATGAAGAAGCTGTGTGCTCTTATGGTGAAAGGAATCACAAAGATTGCATACAGGAAATTCAGGAGAGGAAAGAAGTTTTCCAGGAAAGGTGCAAGTTCTGATAAGAAAGGTTTCAGAAAATCTGAAGGCAAAGGAGGAAAGTCTGATAGAGGAGATTACTCAAATGTTAAATGCTATAGTTGTGGTAAGAAAGGCCACATATCTCCAGATTGCAGAAAAGGGAAAAGTGACAAAGGCAAGGCTCTTGTCACAAAGAAGAAAAGCTGGTCAGATGCTTTAGATTCTGAGGATGAGGAAAACTATGCCTTGATGGAAAATGCTGATAGTAGTTCTGATAGTGCTGACTTAAAGGTACCTCAAACTACTTATGCCATTCATACTGATGATATTACTGAGTTGAGAAAATATCTTAAGACCATGTTCATTAGTTATAAAGATCAAACTTTAACATGTGAAAGATTAACTTCTGAAAATCTTGCTTATAAAAAGAGGAATGATTATTTAGAAAAAGAGTTAGTCATGTTCCATCAAACTCAGAAAGATAGAGATGATGCCTTTTATGTTAGGGATGAAGTGCTAAAAATGAATGAATCTCTAAAAACTGAGTTAGAAAAGGAAAGAGAGATTATCAGGACTTAGACTAACTCTGGTAAAGCAACTCAGGATATTCTTAGTAGTGGAAACTGAAAAGAGGTCTTAGGTTATGGAGATGATAAGAACAGTAAGGGAACTGTAGAAACTGAGCCTATAGTTGTTAAACAAAAACTAAAGGTAAATCCTGTTAAGTTTGTAACTACAAAGACTGATATTGAGAAATCAGAAGTTAAGGAGAAATTAACTTCTGACAAACCTAAACAGGATAAGCCAACTGAAGTTAACATAGGCTTAATGATGAAGAAGCAGCTTAAGCATAAGCTGAAAGATGTTAAGAATGTAAACAAGGTAAAGCCACCTAGGAAAAATAGGAATGGAAAGGAAGGTGTGAACAAAAGTAACAATTATAAGCCTGTTCCTAATGCTCCTAGAAAAACATGTCATAACTGTGGAAATTCTAACCATCTAACTTCTTTTTGCAGGAAGAATAAGAATATAAACTCCTTACCTTCAAAATCAAGAGTTAAGAGTCAGTCTGTTAGATATAAGCCACAAAATCCTTGTTTTCATTGTGGTAGTTTATGGCATTCCATTTATACTTGTAAGGAATATCATAGTTTGTACTATGATTATTATCAAATAAAACCTTCCAGTGTAAATTCTGATGCAAAGTCTGATATTGTAAATTCTGATAAGAAAACTATTAACATAAACTCTGATGCTAAATCCGCTGCAAATGTTAACAAGCTTAAAAAGGCCAAATGATCCAAGCAAGTCTGGGTCCTTAAAACTAATCATTAGTGGTCTTTGTCATTGCAGGGCAACAGGAATAATATCTTAGTTCTGGACAGTGGATGTTCAGGACATATGACTGGAAATAAAGCCCTGCTATCAGACTTTGTGGAGAAAGCTGGCCCAGGTGTTTCTTATGGAGATGGCAACATTGGAAAAACTCTGGGATATGGAAATATCAATCTTGGGAATGTCATTATTGAAAAAGTAGCTCTGGTCTCAGGACTTAAACACAATCTGCTAAGTGTGAGTCAAATCTGAGACAGAGGTTATCATGTGGATTTCTTTGAAGTACACTGTGAAGTTGTAAGCAAATCTACAGGCAAAGTTGTTCTGAAAGGATATATACATGGTAACATTTATGAAGCCAAGCTTTCAACAAGTACTGATGGTTACGCAATCTATCTTTTAAGTAGAGCATCAATTGAAGAAAGCTGGGATTGGCACAAGAAACTCTCTCATTTAAATTTTAACAATATAAATGAACTAGTCAAGAAAGATCTTGTGAGAGGACTGCCAAAATCAGTATTTGCTCCTGATGGCCTTTGTGATTCATGTCAGAAGGCAAAACAAAGAAAATCTTCATTCAAGAGCAAGACTGAATCATCAATTCTTGAGCCTTATCACCTACTACATGTTGATCTATTTGGTCCAGTTAATGTCATGTCTATTACAAAGAAGAAATATGCTATGGTCATAGTGGATGAGTTCACCAGATACACATGGGTGTATTTCTTGCACACAAAAAGTGAAACTGCATCTATCTTGATTGATCATGTCAAGCAACTGGATAAATTGGTCAAAGATTCTGTGAAGATCATAAGAAGTGATAATGGCACTGAGTTCAAGAATTTGATCATGGAAGAGTTCTGCAAAGACCATGGAATAAAGCAGGAATTTTCTGTTCTTGGAACTCCACAGCAAAATGGAGTTGTTAAAAGAAAGAATAGAACTCTTATTTAAGCTGCACGAACTATGCTTGATGAAGCAAAGTTGCCAACCTACTTTTGGGTTGAAGTTGTGCAGACTGCTTGTTTTACTCAAAATGCAACACTTATCAACAAGCATGGAAAAACACCATATGAGATGGTGAAGAAAAAGAAGCCAAATCTGAAGTATTTTCATGTATTTGGATGCAAGTGTTTTGTTCTTAAGACTCATCCCGAACAGCTATCCAAATTTGATCTAAAAGCTGATGAAGGAATTTTTGTTGGATATCCATTTTCTATAAAAGCCTTCAGAGTCTACAATTTAAGAACAAGGGTTGTCATGGAATCTATCAATGTCTCTTTTGATGATAAGAAGATTACTGGACTTGAAGATTTCAATGATCATGATCAGCTGAGATTCAAAAATGATGTTTTACATTCTGATTCTATAAATCCTGACAGTCTAAATCCTGATACTGCAAACTCTGATGGATTAAACTCTGATGTTATTGAAACTGTGGTGACTATGCCTAAAGAAAATGCAGCTGTGCAGGGGGAGCATACTGAAGATCCAACCACATCTCAAGAAGCATCAGAACCTACAACAGGCTCTTCAAGTTCTGATGGGCTAAGTTCTAATAATTCTGGAAACTCATGTTCTGATATTTTTGGAAACTCAAATTCTGAAGGATCCAACTCAGAGAGCATAATTTCAGGGGGAGCATCAGAAAAAGTTGATGGAGACAACATGGATCATGGGGGAGCATCCAGTTCTAGAGATAACCTTCCATCTGCAAGGAAGTGGACTAAAGCACATACACCTGACTTAATTATTGGAAATCCTGATGCATGTGTCAGAATTAGAACAACTACATTAAATGAATGTCTCTATCATTCTTTTCTTTCTCAGACTGAACCAAAGAAAGTTGAAGAAGCTCTTCAAGATGCTGATTGGGTGCAAGCAATGCAAGAAGAGTTAAATGAATTTGAAAGAAATAAAGTCTGGACCCTACTGCCAAGACCAAAGAACAGGTCTGTTGTTGGTACAAAGTGGGTGTTCAGAAACAAAACTGACAGTGATGGCATAATTCCAAGGAACAAAACTGACAGTGTTGCAAAAGGATACTCTCAACAGGAGGGAATTGATTATGATGAAACATTTGCACCAGTTTCTAGATTGGAAGCCATAAGGATATTTTTGGCTTATGATGCTCACAAGAAGTTTAAAGTCTTTCAAATGGATGTGAAAAATGCTTTTCTTAATGGAGAATTGTAAGAGGAAGTATATGTTGAACAACCTCCAGGCTTTGTAGATCCCAAATTTCCCAATCATGTCTACAGGCTTGATAAAGCACTTTATGGCCTTAAACAAGCTCCAAGAGCATGATATGAGACTTTAGCTCAGTTTCTTCTGGAAAGTGGATTTAACAGAGGGACTATTGACAAAACACTGTTCTACCTCAACCATCGAAAAGACTTATTTTTGGTGCAAATATATGTTGATGATATCATTTTTGGTTCTACAAATGATAGACTTTGTAAGAAGTTTGCCAAGCTGATGCAGTCAAGATATCAAATGAGTATAATGGGAGAACTTAACTATTTTCTGGGCCTTCAAGTCAAGCAGAATGAAGAAGGAACTTTTATTTGTCAATCTAAGTACACTAGAAATTTGTTGAAGAAATTTGGAATGCAAGATTGTTCAAGTGCATCCACTCCTATGGCCACTACAACAAAGTTGGATAAAGATACTGATAAATCAGTAGATATTATTGATTACAGAGGTATGATAGGTTCACTACTCTATCTAACTGCAAGTAGACCTGATATCATGTATGCTACCTGCCTTTGTGCACGATTTCAAGCAGATCCAAGAGAACCTCACTTAACAGCTGTGAAAAGAATTTTCAAGTACCTTAAGGGTACAGCTGATCTGGGATTGTGGTATCCTAGAGAATCAGACTTTAAGCTAATAGGTTACTCAGATGCAGATTTTGCAGGATGCAAAATTGACAGGAAAACCATAAGTGGAAGCTGCCAATTTCTTGGAGGCAGATTGGTTTCTTGGTTTAGCAAGAAACATAAGTCAATTTCCACATCAACTGCAGAAGCAGAATATATTGCTGCAGGAAGCTGTTGTGCACAGATTCTTTGGATGAAGAATCAGTTACTGGATTATGGGTTAGAATTTTCTAAAATCCCTATTTATTGTAATAATCAAAGTGCTATTGCTATGACAGGTAATCCAGTTCAACACTCAATGACAAAGCACATCAGCATTAGGTACCGCTTCATACGGGAACATGTGGATGAAGGTACAGTGGAATTGCATTTTGTTCCAACAGATCAACAACTAGCAGATATCTTCATAAAACCACTGTGTGAAGCTACTTTTACAAGATCGGTAAATGAACTTGGAATGATTTCAGTTTCTTTCTCTAAATCTGCTTAGTTTATGTTCTGATACATCAGACTTTATGATCAGTATTTACAGATATTACTATCTTTGTGTATTCTGTGCTTAAATTGAAAATTACTTAAGTGCTGATTGTTGTCTGATGTGAATTTCTAAACTCTGATAATGATATGAATGTTTCTGTGACTATTCAATCCAATGAGGATAACTGTGCTAGATACTGACCTAGTGTTCTTTAATATACTAAAGATTCCATGTTTGAAGTAATTGTTTATGTGGAAATCTTTTAACACAAGCAAATTCTGATATTGAGCTTAGTTAAATTTACTTTTTCTATCTTATTACTAAGTCAAAAACTAGAATAATGCTTTTTATCTGTTAAGTTCTGATGTTAGTAAATCTGATGGATGTACTAAGTGCTGATAAGCCTCACTTATCAAAAGAAAAAGAAAAGAAATAAAAATCAGGTACTCCTTTGAGATCTAGAGTAAAAATATGGAAGGGAAGACCCAAGTGCATTTCTGGTACTAAGTAATATGCATTAGAAAAGTAAAATAAAATTTTCTTGGTGACTTTTCACACTCTATGATTACTGGAAAAATACTCTGATAATAACATAAATTCTGATAAGTAGTCGTGACTCACTTACACTGAGAAGCCACTGTAAAATGGAATTTCAAAAGATGCATTAAATGAGCACAAAACAGTTGAGGTGGACTCATGCATGAACTCATTCAATAGTAGGCTTCAGAATAATGACAGATTTTGAGTAAAGTTCTTAGTTATTCCTTATTTCTAAGATGTACTGAAGTGAATCAGACTTTACTCTTTGTCTAATATTTAGCTTAATACACACACTTACACTCCATATGAATGATGAAAATTACTGTGGTGATAAATGTTATTTTAGATGAACAGTCTATGTGTCAGGTTGCATAAATTCTGAGGACAAGTTCTGATGGAAGTTCTGATGATTAAGTTTTGATGAAACCTGTAACACCCCCAGATCCGGGGTCGGGGATCCGGGTCGTCACGGTCTTTCTTTCCACAATATCACTTCACTTAATTAATAATAATAACCTTATGCTGTGACCCCACACTAACACACACCACAACCCGTTATAGTCTCAGAGATGAAATTTAAATAAGTACAAGTCTTTGAATCCACAATTTAAAATTTATTACAACCCAAAAAGATTTCTTGATAAATTTACAGTTAATTGCCATTATCTGCCACAAGTTATAATTATACATAATTGATTCTCAAAAGTAGATGGTCTGATCTACAATGGATCTACCTCTGCAGCTATAGCAGCTACAACATCAACGGGAAGACGCGGGACGCTTCCCACGCGCTTGCGCTGGGTCTGCTGGAGTCTGGCCATCTTTCCTAACTGTTGTTGTGTGATGAAAGAAGAAAGCAAGGGTGAGCAGCAAGCCCACCAAAATAATATGTATAATGATTTACAATATATGAGCCTACTCATAATACTCATGAAAGTCTTGGTCAAAAGAAATGAACCAAGTTGATAACTTAATGCGATGAAGTCGCAAAATATTCAGTATATATACATATATACTTTTCAAAATATTGGAAGTCCTCTTCCATGCATAATATACACAAAGTCCTAGTGTGTAACTGTATAAAAAAAAATATCGTTGCAAGGTGATCTCATATATCTAACCTTGTCTCAACGTTTTTCTGAAAATCTTTGTCATTCATAAGACAATTATTAATTAGATATAAGTTTAAAAGATGAGGTTACCAAATACCCCAATATACTTATATCTTTCCCAATACTACTTGAACTACCACCATTCAAGTTATAATCAGTTTCAAAAGTTCATCACATAGATGAGACTACAAGACAAGATTTGAATAGATTCAATCTTTGAAATATTATTGAATGAAATAAAGTTACGAGATACTTTATTTAGTCCCGATATATATATATCCACATATATATATCTCTTAAACATTTCCTGGAACCTCTGTTATGTAAAGTATGAACAGAGTTTGAAACATCCAATGAATTTTGGAAAGGAAAAGAATTTTGGCATAAACCCGATATCTCGCTGATCAGGCAAAGATACCAATAAGTAACCTTTTCTACTGTAGATGGATGAATTCCTCACCGGTCATCACCCTGGCCGCATTAGGACCTCGCGCTAGACCGTACCCCGGCCCCTCACGCGTTGATGGACTGCCACCCAACCACTTACACAATAATAGACCGTACCCCGGCCTGTCGCTTATGCCGACTCAATGAGATGGGCTTACTTCCCGAACGTTGGGCAAGTAATCAATTCATTTACCAAATCTGCAACCTCGTTGCGAATATAAAATACACCACAGAGCCGGATTCCCCAGGTTTTTGAGCGAGTATTTAAATCCCCTTAAAAGGAAGATCTTAAATATAAAAAAAAGTTTTGGGATCCGCTCTGACTTTTAAAAATCATTTTGAAGACTCGAAAACACTTTAAAGAGTGTTTGGAGTAAGGCTGATTTAATGAAGTAAATCAGTCCCCAGAATATTAGAAAATAACTGAATATTATTATTTAATATAATATTCCCATAAAGAATAATCTTTATAAAAATAATTGAAGTAGAAGTATTAAAATTTATACTTGAAACGAGTATTAAATAACCAAAGATATACTTATATGAAAGTATTATCTTTATTTGAATAATCGAAAATAAGTTTGATTATTTACACCTTATTCTTTAATAAAATAAAGAATATATCTCAGCAAATAATCGGAGTCATAGATCCTCAAATGAATATTCAAATAATATTCAATAAATAAAAATAAGCTGAGTCATAATACCTCGAATGAATATTATAAATAATATTCATTAAATAAAATAAAGGAGTCATACATCCTCAAATGAATATTCAAATAATATTCATTAAATAATATAAAAGAGTCATAAGCCCTCGAATGAATATTCAAATAATATTCACTAATAATATAAAGTTAAAGTTATCGAATAAACCTTATTCGATTAACAGTTTGGAAAACTATAACCATATATATATATAAATATATATATATATATATCCATATCCATATATACAAAATCTACTCGGGATCCTCGACTCCCGGTTTTAGAAAATATTTTCACCTTTGGGTCCCTATACTAAGGGTATACGCAAGTTACCGCTATCCTCTAGCATAGGTATTATCAACTGAACCAACAGATATATATTTCAAGAATATGAAACAGGCATGCATATATACCATATCACATGCTACAATATATCGCAAAATTTGCTAATAACAATCATGCACTATCACAAGATAATGCATATACATATATTTACATCACAACAACAGTTATAACTGGTAGAAAACTTGCCTGAGCGACTGGGGGTTACGAATGGCTCGGGACGAGTCTGGTAACCTATAAACAACAAGTAAGTTGGAATTAAACCAAAGTCACTTGTAAATCTATACTTTAACTAACTTAGACTCTAACGCTTGTTTTGCGCTCACTGATTCGCTTAAGTCACTCGGGTACCCTCGGCTCCACCATTTTTAATAATTTAACCTTTACGAGTTTTAAAGCGATTCCTTCTCGAGTGACTTACCAACTGCCTAAAACACTTACCATAAATGTTTCATGCATTAATTAACCCTTTTTGGTCTTTAACCTACATTTCAAAGTAAGGCGAGGGGAAAAGTTTCGTTCGCGAAATGCCGTTACCTGAAACGGTCGTTTCTCCTAAACCGTGCATCGGAATCGAACGAACTACATATCAAAACGAAGCTCGTAACATGAGCTATCTAAACATGGCAGTGGTCATAATCTAGCAGGGGGTTCTCGGGTTCTGATGTTAAGAACAAAAACAGTCTACGGTAAATCAGACATTACGACGGCTATGTTTACGCGATTTCCCAAATTTAAACCAACTCAAAACAACCACAATCCAACCCCAATTCACAACCCAATCCAAACTCCATCCAAAATACATTACAACAGCCCCAAACCAACTCATTATAATCCATTTACTTACTCCTAAAACTTGAATTTAAACTATACTACATTCTTTAACCAAATCTTAAGATCTCAACAAATCAATCACCACCATTCCAACCCAAACTCTTAAACAAACAAGTTTCATGCTTCACATATACTATACTACTCATAACCATTCCTAAATACTCAAAACTAAAGCTAGGGTTTGTAGTTTATACCTTCCTTGGAGAGTGGAGAATCAAAAGGATGGCTTGGAATCACCCTTAAAGTCCTTATCCAAGCTTAATCTAAACAAAACTTCAAGAACACAAATTTTAGTTCTTGAAAACACTATTCACCATCTTCTTTGATGATTTATAGAAAAAGATTGGCTTGGATTTAGAAGCTTAAACTTATAGGAAGTATGTAACTTAACTAGGAGAAGCTAGGATAATTACCTTGGAAAATAACAAGTGGAGGAGCTTGGACTTCCCATTTCTTAAGAAACCACCCGAGAGCATGAAGAAGAAGAAGAGAGAATTTTGTGTTTTGTTTGATGAAAATGAAATGATTTGCTTGGTTGGTTGATTTTTGTTGTTTGCTTTAGTGAATTACCTAGTTGCCCTTGGTTTTGTGTGGTTAAAAAGTCACCACATCTCCTTCCTTTCTTGTCATGCCTATGTCACCTTGCACATGTCATAATGCTCCCACTTGTCCACACCTTGTGGTTTGATGATGTCACAGTCCCTGGCTTCTTGTACAAGCTTGTCTCTTGGTCACTTATTTGTTTTACGGTTCGCTTATCTTTCGTTCTCGTTTATCGTTTGAGGGATCATACCCGGGATCTTATTACTTAGGTTCCCTTAACCTTTCTCAATATATTATATTCCTTCTATGATCCTCTCTTATAATCCTTTAATTTAAATCCTTTTTATCCTGTCACCTTATACTCAATTCTCTCCGTATCTTGTGGATTTCCGGGAAAAACCAAAGTGTTCGGAATTGGATTCTGACGATCTTTACATAAACTTATATCCCATATAAAGTACTAATAAAATCTCAGAATATCCATATCAGAACCCCTACATAGTGTGGCATGAAAAGTTTTCTCATTCAGCAAAAACACTATTCATAAGGGTTTCAAAAATTTCCCAAAAATTGGGGTTATTACATTCTCCCCTCCTTAAAAGGATTCCGTCCCGGAATCAGATAGAAAATGAATAGGGATACTCTCTTAGCATTGCACTTTCTAACTCTCGAGTAAATTTTCCCACATTGTGGTCCTACCACCAAACTCTGCCTAGTTTGATAATCCTTCTCCTAAGCACTTGTTCCTTTTCACTCTATAACCCTTCCTGGTTGCTCCATATAGGTTACGTCTGGTTGCATGTCTATGCACTCATATGCCCCTATTTGTCTGGCATCTGAATTACACTTCCTTAACATTGATACGTGAAACACGTTACGACCTGCTACATGTTCGGGGTTAGGGCTAGCTCATATGCTAACTTCCCAATCGTCTTAATATATCCAAGGGTCTAATAAATTGTAGACTTAGCTTTTCTTTCTTTCCGAACCTCATCAATCCTTTCCAAGGGATACCTATAACATTACTAGGTCCCCTATTTCATACTCTTTATCCTTTCGTGTCAAATCAACATACTTATCATGTCCATCTTGGGCTACTACCAGCCGTCCTCTGATTAGATCTATCATATCCTTGGTCCTTTAGACTACTGCTGGTCCGAGCATCTTGCGCTCTACAACTTCATCCTAACATAAGGGAGATCGATATTGTCTTCCCTCAAGGATCTCATAAGGCGATATCTCAATACTGACATATGATCTATTGTCGTAAGATAACTCAATCCGAATTAAGTGATCATTCCAAATTCTTTCAAGTCTATTGCACAGACTCTCATTATTGCTTTTAGCATTAGAGCTTCTGCTTCTCAATACCCATTCTTTTCCAGTTCGTAATCGCTATCACCTTTCGTTCCTAATATTATACTGGTTATACTTTTGCTCGCTAGCGTTCTATAACCTTTTAATAACCACGTCAACCTTAGTATCACGAATGTGTTCCCATTCCGCATACTACCACCACTTTATTACTCCTTTTTTCAGTTGTTTCTATTTTCCGGAATTTGATCAATCAAATAGAAGTAAAGGAATTTATTGAGAGATCACTATGATCACGAACACTTGTCCTATTGCATAGTTAGTACAGAAGGTGGCCAGCCTTTAGTACTTGACAAGCAATTAAACAATAGTTGGTATCCTACTCGGCTTCTATCACACAGATAGATAGTCATTCGGCAATACCTCCCCTTCTGGAAGGGTTGTTCTTCTCAGATTACATGAAATGAAAAGAAGAGAAAAGAACGAATTGAAGAGAATTGTATATATAAAAAAAAATATACTGCCACAAAATATCTGGCTTGGAATCTACCTCTGAACTATAGAGGTTTGTCATAGGAGAACAAAACATATACGTATTTATATCAGCATCAAGTATTATAGCATCATATTTCCCATGCCTAAATATTTCTATTCCGTCCATCATTCTACGGACCCATGCTCTTCCTCGAGCTTATACACAATCACCTTTGAAACTCCCTCGACATCGAAAATCGAATCTGGGATCTCATTCTATACATCATCGTTACTAGAATTCTATGCTCGCACCGCAACCTTCCTCGTATAATAATACGACTCTCTTATTGATAAGAAAGAATAATTATTCACTAGGTAGATACTCTACTTAATTAGTCTATCAATGATAACTTATACACTACCACGACCCGATTAGTGGTACTCAATCTCAACACCCATTCTAATACAACTCTCACGGTTGTAATCATCTCACTACTCGCAGAATCATTGCTGCCTTTCTATGGTCCACCACTGACCCACTGTAGTCATTCATTTTCCATGAAGTCTTAATAGCTAACCATACGGAGTCCATACATGTCGTATCAAATCCTTATAAGGAGGTAACATAATCACCATTCATGATTCATGGAGTACACTCCTGATTCTGACATACATACATGACATGAAGCAGATAAAATTGCAGAAGAGTTTCAATCAAAGCAACGATAGCAGGTTAATACCATTCTTAATCATATGCCTTAAATAGAAGACTTACTCAAAGGTTCGTTTAGTCCTTTTAAAATATGGTCCAGGCTCATTCTCAAGATAGTACCTTCTAAGATAGATAGCCCACTCATGGCGATTACACGAATTAAACCTTTACTAACTACTATTACGGTTGGGTATTGCACAGTCATCAGAAGGAATGACAATCTTCCAACCCAAAATACAACCATCACAACTTTAACCATCATCACTGTATTCCTTTGGCACAAGCGCCTACAATTTTCCTTTTACCGTTAAAGTGTCGGCCACCTCTTTGGCCTTTCCTGATAGTAATAGTTCCTTACAGTCAATGTCTTTTAACCACCTTCAACTAAATTTTCTACCTCATTTCAATCACAGCTTATGTGAAGATGTATTCCTTAAAATCTGATGAATAAAAAAAAATCACCATTTTTCCATAAGTTATTGCCTCAGTCTTTAGAGGTTAATCACTGTCACGACTGACTCTCAATCATACTAAGAACATCTTTCATCTTAGGTCCTAATTGCCCTGAACAATTTCGACCCTTACTGGTTCGATCCATACTTTCTCGTGGTTTAACACGTGCCCCACTTGGCATCATTATAATTATGTCATATTTCTTTTATCAACATTTCTATTCTTGAGAATTTTGAATATTACCTTTCTCCTTGTAAAACCTCTAAGGTTATCCTTCAATCGTTCCTCCTGTATTCCCTATATACAGGGCATATCAAAATACCATTTACTAATACTAGAACCATTGTCTATATACTTCTGAAAAATTTCTCCACTGATCCTTAAAGGTTATTATTACCTTAATCCTTTCCAATTCATACTGTCAAAACTCATACTATCCCTATTAAGGGTGAAATGCCAACCTTTATGCATTCCCCTAGGATTCGTTTTAAGTTACCGATGTTCTATCCTTAATTCCACCTTTAAAAAGGTACAAGCATCCTTCCGTGGATAAATAAAGTCATATATCCCTGATAAGGGTATCTTGTTCAATCATTTCCACCTCGATAGTCTATACCTAACTTTATAATAGCATCCTTATTCAAATTGAGGTCAATCCATATGGCCTCCAAAAGATAACAACGGTTATCCGCTTGTCTTTCCTGATTTGGTAATGATCACATGGATGATCTGGAAGATATTGGTCGTGTTCAACGTGAACTTCTTCTTAATAAATCCTTATTTACTTTTGTTGTTTATCTCAACAGTCATCTCAATGTTGGGATATCTTTCATACCCGGCGTCTCCCTTTCTGGGTATCATGCCACCGGTCTTACACTTCACATTCTTGAAGGTCACTTCCTTCATCCAATTTTCCTAGTTTCTTACTTCCTTGTCTCCTTAGTCTATCCGCGTCTCATTGTTTATCCTTCGAACTATCTCAATGTTTCCTCGAATCCTCCCAACTTAAAGGGGATAAAATATATGCATCTCTTATGCCTTCAACCGTCAACTTTAACTCATGGTGAATCACCCTTATCCCGACGATCATATACTTTTCTATTTCTATTAATAGGAGTCTTTAGGGTTTCCTCATACCCAACTCCCTTATCATTCCTCAAACTCTGTTGCCTTTATATTCCTTTCCACTTCAATTCCTTTTTATTTTCCTTTCTCTTATCATTATTTCATGAACCAACACAACATAAGCATTGATTTCAAATATCCCGTCATTCTGGATTCGCGTCTTCAGAATGAATCTTAACAACTTTTACAGCTTAGATTCATAATTTATCATACTCGTCTGCCTTTGTTCTGGCTCTAAAGCTTTTACACTATCTCCATAACCTTGGGAAGTACTTTCCTGAAAACAATTGACTGAACTTAAATCAGTTTATTATAATCTCTTGCTCCGTGCCTTCCTTGGCCTTTCACCAGCGGGTGGCCTCTCTCTTAGGAGGGTAAGTGATAAAAACAGTCTTTTGTGATTCGTCAATCATTTAGAATCTCAAATGATTCCTATATTTCCTTTAGCCAGGCTCTTGCCTCGACTGGGTCAGCTTGTTCCTTGGAACTCTGAGAGCTTAGCGATTTAAAGGTCCTGAAAGAATTTCCCACCGCACTGTCTCCTCAGGGTGGTGGTTGGGGATAATAGTCTAAGTTCTCTTTAGACAGGTCCATGAATTTCCGTATAGGAGTACCGTCTCGGGTCTCCTTATCTCGCTCGACTTTTTGTTTCCTTAGTATGAAATGTTTCATCCTACTCCCCATAATTGGGGTCATCTTTTAATTTAAAATCCTCATTTTCCACTCCATTATGTCATGGGTTCCTTCTATCTTGATGGCGACCTCCCTGACTATCACGTTCAGGGTTTGCTCTAAATCTTATTCCTCAAACTAGCTTTCATCTAAGATCTCATCTTTAAGCTCTTGAACATTTGGAACCCAAATTCTGTAGGAATACCTCATTATTCCCTTCTCATCTTTCTCGGTATTAACCTCTTATCTATTTGTTGGCTCTCTGCCTTCATTCATAACTTTTTCTGGCACAATATGATCTTTTCCAATAATTCGGGCTGTATTGCTATCTCAAACAGCTTTTCGGTACCGGCTCCGGTTACCTTCACTACTATTTCCATTTTCTCAAAATCTCTTATAAACTCTCCAAAAGACATTATCATCTTGAGTCTCTCCTTTTTACTAAGGGCATCAGCCACCATATTGGCTTTCCCCGAATGATAAAGAATCTCCCAATCATAATTCTTGATTAGCTCTAACCGCCTCCTCTAGCGTATGTTGAGCTCTTTCTACGTGAAAATATACTAGAGCACTTATGGCTTAGGTAATTCTCGCACTTCTCTCCATACAAGTAGTGCCTCCAATCTTTAGGGTAAAACTATTGCAACGAGCCTAAGCTCATGGGCGGGGATATCGAATTTCATATTACCTTCATTGTCTTGACGCAGACGCGATTATCTTGCTGCGCTAAGAAGCACCCTAATTCCTTATGCGAAGCGTCACTTACAAATCACAAAATCTCCTTTTTCCATCCGGCAACGCCAACATAGGGGCCGTCACCAACCTTTGCTTCAGTTCTTAAAAGCTGTTCTCGCATTTCTCTGTCTATTCGAACTTCTCAGTCTTATGAGTAAGCCGCGTTAAAGGGGGCTACTATCTTTACAAACTTGAACGAACCTCCGGTAGTGACCGGCCAATCCTACCTCTGGTAGTCGACCAAACCATGGTCATCAATTCATCAGTGGTCCTTTATCCAATCCTGTCAGGATCCTCCATGGGGTCCTCCTCAACAACTATCCCTACTAGGACAACATCCTTAATATCAACATCATCCGGTCCTGCATTAGGACACTCTATCGGATCCACAATCCGATCTCCAATTAGTAATAAACATCATCGCGCTGTTGCTCCTCAACCTCAGGGTTCGGGGTCCCGCTACCATATACGATAATGAACTACGCTCCTATCACGATATTTATAAGGGTTCCCATAAGGGTTTTAACTGTCAGTACTACGTTAGGTAGTCCGACTATGAACTTGGCAAGAGTTCTTATTATCTTAGTGAACTTATTATCTTAACGTCACATCATCTCTGAGGTTTATAACGCTTAGCTCTGATACCATTTCTGTAACACCCCCAGATCCGGGGTCGGGGATCCGGGTCGTCACGGTCTTTCTTTCCACAATATCACTTCACTTAATTAATAATAATAACCTTATGATGTGACCCCACACTAACACACACTACAACCCGTTATAGTCTCAGAGATGAAATTTAAATAAGTACAAGTCTTTGAATCCACAATTTAAAAGTTATTACAACCCAAAAAGATTTCTTGATAAATTTACAGTTAATTGCCATTATCTGCCACAAGTTATAATTATACATAATTGATTCTCAAAAGTAGATGGTCTGATCTACAATGGATCTACCTCTGCAGCTATAGCAGCTACAACATCAACGGGAAGACGCGGGACGCTTCCCACGCGCTTGCGCTGGGTCTGCTGGAGTCTGGCCATCTTTCCTAACTGTTGTTGTGTGATGAAAGAAGAAAGCAAGGGTGAGCAGCAAGCCCACCAAAATAATATGTATAATGATTTACAATATATGAGCCTACTCATAATACTCATGAAAGTCTTGGTCAAAAGAAATGAACCAAGTTGATAACTTAATGCGATGAAGTCGCAAAATATTCAGTATATATACATATATACTTTTCAAAATATTGGAAGTCCTCTTCCATGCATAATATACACAAAGTCCTAGTGTGTAACTGTATAAAAAAAAATATCGTTGCAAGGTGATCTCATATATCTAACCTTGTCTCAACGTTTTTCTAAAAATCTTTGTCATTCATAAGACAATTATTAATTAGATATAAGTTTAAAAGATGAGGTTACCAAATACCCCAATATACTTATATCTTTCCCAATACTACTTGAACTACCACCGTTCAAGTTATAATCAGTTTCAAAAGTTCATCACATAGATGAGACTACAAGACAAGATTTGAATAGATTCAATCTTTGAAATATTATTGAATGAAATAAAGTTACGAGATACTTTATTTAGTCCCGATATATATATATCCACATATATATATCTCTTAAACATTTCCTGGAACCTCTGTTATGTAAAGTATGAACAGAGTTTGAAACATCCAATGAATTTTGGAAAGGAAAAGAATTTTGGCATAAACCCGATATCTCGCTGATCAGGCAAAGATACCAATAAGTAACCTTTTCTACTGTAGATGGATGAATTCCTCACCGGTCATCACCCTGGCCGCATTAGGACCTCGCGCTAGACCGTACCCCGGCCCCTCACGCGTTGATGGACTGCCACCCAGCCACTTACACAATAATAGACCGTACCCCGGCCTGTCGCTTATGCCGACTCAATGAGATGGGCTTACTTCCCGAACGTTGGGCAAGTAATCAATTCATTTACCAAATCTGCAACCTCGTTGCGAATATAAAATACACCACAGAGCCGGATTCCCCAGGTTTTTGAGCGAGTATTTAAATCCCCTTAAAAGGAAGATCTTAAATATAAAAAAAGTTTTGGGATCCGCTCTGACTTTTAAAAATCATTTTGAAGACTCGAAAACACTTTAAAGAGTGTTTGGAGTAAGGCTGATTTAATGAAGTAAATCAGTCCCCAGAATATTAGAAAATAACTGAATATTATTATTTAATATAATATTCCCATAAAGAATAATCTTTATAAAAATAATTGAAGTAGAAGTATTAAAATTTATACTTGAAACGAGTATTAAATAACCAAAGATATACTTATATGAAAGTATTATCTTTATTTGAATAATCGAAAATAAGTTTGATTATTTACACCTTATTCTTTAATAAAATAAAGAATATATCTCAGCAAATAATCGGAGTCATAGATCCTCAAATGAATATTCAAATAATATTCAATAAATAAAAATAAGCTGAGTCATAATACCTCGAATGAATATTATAGACAATATTCATTAAATAAAATAAAGGAGTCATACATCCTCAAATGAATATTCAAATAATATTCATTAAATAATATAAAAGAGTCATAAGCCCTCGAATGAATATTCAAATAATATTCACTAATAATATAAAGTTAAAGTTATCGAATAAACCTTATTCGATTAACAGTTTGGAAAACTATAACCATATATATATATAAATATATATATATATATATATCCATATCCATATATACAAAATCTACTCGGGATCCTCGACTCCCGGTTTTAGAAAATATTTTCACCTTTGGGTCCCTATACTAAGGGTATACGCAAGTTACCGCTATCCTCTAGCATAGGTATTATCAACTGAACCAACAGATATATATTTCAAGAATATGAAACAGGCATGCATATATACCATATCACATGCTACAATATATCGCAAAATTTGCTAATAACAATCATGCACTATCACAAGATAATGCATATACATATATTTACATCACAACAACAGTTATAACTGGTAGAAAACTTGCCTGAGCGACTGGGGGTTACGAATGGCTCGGGACGAGTCTGGTAACCTATAAACAACAAGTAAGTTGGAATTAAACCAAAGTCACTTGTAAATCTATACTTTAACTAACTTAGACTCTAACGCTTGTTTTGCGCTCACTGATTCGCTTAAGTCACTCGGGTACCCTCGGCTCCACCATTTTTAATAATTTAACCTTTACGAGTTTTAAAGCGATTCCTTCTCGAGTGACTTACCAACTGCCTAAAACACTTACCATAAATGTTTCATGCATTAATTAACCCTTTTTGGTCTTTAACCTACATTTCAAAGTAAGGCGAGGGGAAAAGTTTCGTTCGCGAAATGCCGTTACCTGAAACGGTCGTTTCTCCTAAACCGTGCATCGGAATCGAACGAACTACATATCAAAACGAAGCTCGTAACATGAGCTATCTAAACATGGCAGTGGTCATAATCTAGCAGGGGGTTCTCGGGTTCTGATGTTAAGAACAAAAACAGTCTACGGTAAATCGGACATTACGACGGCTATGTTTACGCGATTTCCCAAATTTAAACCAACTCAAAACAACCACAATCCAACCCCAATTCACAACCCAATCCAAACTCCATCCAAAATACATTACAACAGCCCCAAACCAACTCATTATAATCCATTTACTTACTCCTAAAACTTGAATTTAAACTATACTACATTCTTTAACCAAATCTTAAGATCTCAACAAATCAATCACCACCATTCCAACCCAAACTCTTAAACAAACAAGTTTCATGCTTCACATATACTATACTACTCATAACCATTCCTAAATACTCAAAACTAAAGCTAGGGTTTGTAGTTTATACCTTCCTTGGAGAGTGGAGAATCAAGAGGATGGGTTGGAATCACCCTTAAAGTCCTTATCCAAGCTTAATCTAAACAAAACTTCAAGAACACAAATTTTAGTTCTTGAAAACACTATTCACCATCTTCTTTGATGATTTATAGAAAAAGATTGGCTTGGATTTAGAAGCTTAAACTTATAGGAAGTATGTAACTTAACTAGGAGAAGCTAGGATAATTACCTTGGAAAATAACAAGTGGAGGAGCTTGGACTTCCCATTTCTTAAGAAACCACTCGAGAGCATGAAGAAGAAGAAGAGAGAATTTTGTGTTTTGTTTGATGAAAATGAAATGATTTGCTTGGTTGGTTGATTTTTGTTGTTTGCTTTAGTGAATTACCTAGTTGCCCTTGGTTTTGTGTGGTTAAAAAGTCACCACATCTCCTTCCTTTCTTGTCATGCCTATGTCACCTTGCACATGTCATAATGCTCCCACTTGTCCACACCTTGTGGTTTGATGATGTCACAGTCCCTGGCTTCTTGTACAAGCTTGTCTCTTGGTCACTTATTTGTTTTACGGTTCGCTTATCTTTCGTTCTCGTTTATCGTTTGAGGGATCATACCCGGGATCTTATTACTTAGGTTCCCTTAACCTTTCTCAATATATTATATTCCTTCTATGATCCTCTCTTATAATCCTTTAATTTAAATCCTTTTTATCCTGTCACCTTATACTCAATTCTCTCCGTATCTTGTGGATTTCCGGGAAAAACCAAAGTGTTCGGAATTGGATTCTGACGATCTTTACATACACTTATATCCCATATAAAGTACTAATAAAATCTCAGAATATCCATATCAGAACCCCTACATAGTGTGGCATGAAAAGTTTTCTCATTCAGCAAAAACACTATTCATAAGTGTTTCAAAAATTTCCCAAAAATTGGGGTTATTACAAAACCATATCAGTATTTGTGTGAAGAATTACAGGGATAAACATTCACTTTTCGAGTTAAGGAGCCATATTCTGATGACTTTTAAATCCTGATAATAATCAAGTTTTGATGCTGACGTGGCGGTATTTCTTTACTTGGTTTATTTTTGGTCATTACCTGAACGATAATATTTTTACAAAATATTGGTTAATGTGAGATAAAACAGTCATAATCATTATGGGTTAGTGGTTAACGTGTATGTCCTGAAAAACTGCATGTGCATGGTAATTATTGCTTATTTTACGTGCCCATTAACTCTCATTCTAACTGTTTACTGACTGTTCACATGGTGCCAGGTGTAAAGTGTATCCCATGCTTCAAAAATATGACTGTTGAGTGGAGAGAGTATATATATGAGAGATAAAAGATTTTCTAATCTTTTACTTACTTTTCTATTCTAAATCTCTTTTTCTTTCTCTCTCTCTCTCTCTCTCTCTTTTATTTTCTGAAGTTGTTTTTCTCTCAGGACTTTTTACAAACACTTTGCAAACATACTCTTACTCACTCTTACAGAAATGGCACCAAAAGATGTAATTTTTGACAGAGCTAAGTTTGTTCCTAATAACTTCTCCGTTATTCTTAGCTAGTCAGAAGCCCCATCAGAACTTTGTTTCATTCAAGACTTTCTTGCTAGTTCTAATATTGGGTACGCTCTGACCGAACCTGATGCAGTCTCTGGTACTCAAGTGCTAGTGTTCTGGAGAAGCGGAGTATATGATGATGGTGGTGCTCAAGGGTCCCCAAGTATTATTTTTTCATCAGGGGAGGATGAGCATGTCGTGACATTGGCTACAGTTCGACAAGCACTGCAGCTGCCTGAGAACTGTGTTTATTCTACTGTTGAAGAGCCAGTTCTTCAAAACATGATGGCCAATCTGGGGTATGAGAGGACATTGGCAAAGCTGGGTTAGTTGAAGAGATCTTACATAAGGAGGGAATGGAGTTTTTTCTTTGACTGCATAACCAAGGCTTTTGCAAACAAATGTTCTAATTTTGATGCAATCCCGATATTCAGCCAACAAATCGAGTATGCTCTTATTAACCAAACTGATTTTGATTATGCAAGTGTTGTCTTAGGTTTCATTGGGGACATTGGCCAGAAGACAGAAATACTGTTTATTTTGCTAGATTCTGTCAGCTTATCTATAGTTTTTGTTGTGATGATAAGCCCCAATCAGCTAGTGAATTAATCTCATCATTCAGACTAGCTAAAAGAGCTTATAATTACTTATTATCTACTGATAATAAGAAGGTTGTGTTAAGACCCCTCCTAGTTCCTTTATCTATCAAACAAGCCTTAATAACCTATGATCCAGTTAAATACACTGAACTATATCCTGATGTCCAACCATCAGAACCTCATTCATCAGCACCTACCACCTCTACATAAACACCTCAAACTTCTCAACCTCAACCTTCAGATCCTATAGTGAAGCCTTCATCTTCCAAACCTAAGAGGACTAAGAGAGTACGTCAGACTCAACAGAAGAGAAGGAGAATTTTTCTACGAGACGAATCAGATGCTGAGGAACAGGTTCCAATATCAGAACCTGTTGTTGTAGAAGCTGAGAAGGTTACTTCTCAGAAAGATACTGTAACTGGGAGTTCTAGACCCCTCAAAAGGCTTAGAAAGTTAAATTCTGATGATAAAGCTCCTACAGTGTCTCAACCTTTGAAGAAGTTAAAGAAACAGAGAGCTCACAGGGACATAGTTGAGTCAGATTCAGAGGATGTAGTGGAAGCAGCTAAGGAAGGGGATCAAGAATCTCTGATCTCAACAGAACCAATTGTTATTGAATCACTTCCTTCTGCACAACAAGAAACTGCTCAAGACAGAATTCCTACACCTCCTATGTCATCTATAGTTGATCCAGTACATACTGAAGAACCAGGTACAAGTGCTGAAATTGATATTCATAACTTGATTGTGCCTGAGGTTTTGTACTTGGAAGCTCCACCAATTCAACTCACTCCACCATCAACATCAATTTTGGATGTTGATCAGAACCTAGTTGCAGATCAGAATTTAGAGGATGATGTTGAAGCCTTTATAGCCTCACATACTGCTATTTTATCAGAGGATGCTGATACTGCAAGATCTACAAGTTCTGATGCTGCCAATGAAGAAACTACTGGTGAAACTGCTGCTAATTTAGATGCTGATGCAGCTGGTCCATCAGGATATGCACCTCAACAAACAGTTAATAAAGCTGATTTAGTCAAGAAGTTTGTTACAGGGGAAGCACCAGTATCTTGGAGTGAAACTTCTAGAGGAAAGGAGAGGACTAAGGAATGGAACATAACTAGTTTTGTTCCTTCTGAAAAGATTCTTGCTGAGCATCTGGCAAAAGCTGATGAAATGTTGTTAAATGATGATTTCAAGGCACAGCTGAGAGTTACTGCATTGAGTACTAGGCACCTTCAGGGTCAACACTCAACAACTCATGCCAAGGTAAACAAAATTCAAGAAACCTTGATCCAGCAAGATATGAATGTGAAACTTGAAAATAACAGATTTTTCAAGCTAGCCTTTGACAGAATTGCCTACATTGAGAAAACTCAGAAGAAGCAACAAACTCAAATTGATGAAATTCTAAAGAATCAAGCTTCTCACCAAAATCAACTCAATGAGATCCAATCCTCAGTGGAATTGCTTGTCTCTCTTTTTTTACTTGCTGATGCCAAAAAGGGGGAGAAAGTGATTAAGTCCAAATGCAAATCTATTCAGACACTGAAGGGAAAAGATGATGGAAATGATGACCTGGGAAACTCTAACAAGGGTAGAGGTCAAGGTCAAGGCAAAGGATTTTCATCAAGTAAAGCTAGAATTACAAGTCAAGGAACAAGTTATGATACTGGGAGAAGAATAAGTTCTGATACTGGTAAAAGGATAAGTTCTGGTGAACATCTAGAACTTGATGAAGAAATTTCAAAGGAGTTATTTCTTAAAGAAAATCCAGGAATGGACTTTGAGAGTCTAAAGGAAGAAGAATCTAGACTCAAAGCAGAAAGTGTCAAGACAAAATCTAAAGCTTCTGTTGTTGAAAAGAAATTTCCAAAACCTAAGGGTATTGTGATAAAGGAAAAAATGAATTCTGAGGCAACCAAAGCCAAATCACAAGTGGAAATTGATCCAAGGTCCAAGGGCAAAGAAAAAGTTGATGAACCTGTAAAGGTCTATAAGCCAGTCATGGATGAAGAAATAACTGATGATGAAGAAGATGCTAATCTTACTCTGATGCATAAGAAGATTTTTCAAACAACCTCTGACATGGCTCATGTTGTTCAGAGTCAAGATATAGTAAGTTCTGATATGACAGTGAAGCAAGCAACCTTTGACATAGCTCAAGTTGGCTTGATATCAGAAGTTAAGGAAAAGGAAACCTCTGACATTGCTCATGTTAAACCTTCAAAGATACTCCTACCAGGATTCACCAAAGCTAAACAGGCTCAACCTTTGAAGACTGCAACAAGTGGTTTTGAAGCAAGAGTTGTTACAGGAAAGGAAGCAAGAGATAAATCTGGATTGGGTAGTTCTGATGGAAGAAGAGTACATAACACTACCAATGATCCAACTTCCTTAAGTGAACCAGGTGTTGGAGCAACTCCTGACAGATTGAATCGACTTGAATCTGTACAAATGGTTTACCATACCTTTTTTAAAGAACATATCTTTTTATATTTTATGACAGATGGAAGGGTATACCATATTAGGCAGAATGCTATACCACTGAAGTATTTTGAGGAACTGGAACATGTTCTATTTCTACTTCAAGTGAAAAACAGATTAACAGATAGTGCTGCAGGTTATTTAAAGTCTCAAATTCCAAGACAGAAGAAGCTTTATTCTGTAAAGTCTGACAGCACATACTGTCCCAAGTACAGAGATCACAAAGGTGATATTGTCAAAATGAAACCTAACTCTGCTAAGATCATAACTACTTTTTTGGGTTATAAGGCTGTGGAATTCAATCTAGAGTCTGACAAGGCATATCTGATTAGACTAGATCAGGAGATAAGAAAAGCTAAGATAAATGATCTCAGAGCAGCTATTTTTCAAACTGGTGAAGATACAACTGAATTGATAAATGCTAAAAGGAGGATGGTCAATGAACTTGAATATGCTGAGAGATGTTTGTTGAAGAACTATCTCAGAACAACTCCTGATATCAAAGAGATCGGAAATTGAAGCCAAGTCAAAGATCTACAACTGCTTAAATTCTGAAGTGTATACAGACTGAAGCTGTTATCAGAAGTTAAAGATGGTAAATCTGAAAGGACTGTAAGTTGTAGTTATCTAGTCAAATTCTCATGCATTTGTACTTAATGTTTTTGACATCATCAAATATCTGTTGAACTTGTATATTATGCTAATTTACAAGTTGGGGGAGATTGTTAGATATATTTGATAATGTCATGTGTAATATGATTTGTGTTTAGTTTTCAGATCTTACCTAACAGGACAAATCAGTACTTAACTGGAAATCAGCACTTATACTGAAGACAGAACTTAAGTGATCAGAACTTAAGTTATCAGAAGATATTTATCAGGAGATAATATCAGGACTTAAGATGACTTTTAGATAAGGCAGGCGGCTGATTGAAAGGAAAGAAGATCGAGACTAAGACATAAAGAAATATGCATGAAGAAGGAATTCTATGAAGAATAGAATACTTGGAAGAAAAGATAACTAGTTGATATATTTTAGGAAGCAGAATTATATTCCATATCAATTAGAACATTATCTTGTAACTGTGTAGTATATAAACACAGGCATAGGGTTTACACTAAAAGTGTTATCATTATCGAAGTTATTATTCTTTGTAACCCTAGCAGCTCTCGTGATAATTTGTTCATCACTGAGAGAGGATAGTTCCATATTGTAACAGAGTTTATTGTGTTGAATAAAATATGTGTTCAGTTACCTGTATTCTTAATTTCGATTTGATTGTGCTAAACACTGTATTCAACCCCCTTCTATAGTGTGTGTGACCTAACAAGGACTTATTATCTCTTGAGTCAAAGTGCTCATATTCTTGAGTAAGTGCTGCCCTCCTATTTTTCTTGATAGCAGTAATACCTTGACACTTTACTTCTGAAGCATCCCAAATTTCCTTTGTTGTTTTACATCCAATAACCCTATTAGACATAACACTATCATGACTGCTATGCAAGATATCTCTGACTTTTTGCATCCTTCATGATTGATGATAGATCTTCAGGAGTATAGTCCTTCTTATCTTTATCAACCATCTTTTCATCTTGACCAGAAATTGATACTGCCACTTTCATTGGCCTATGAGGACCATCATAAATCCTACTTAGATATTCAGGATCTGTAGCTTCCAAGCACATGACCATCCTTACTTTCCTGATTGGATATTTATGTATCTTTAGGATTGGAACCTTGATAGCTTCATATCTACTCATATTACTGCTAATCTGTGATGTGGTTGTGGGTGGTCGTGGATTATGTGGAGCTTTTTTGTCTGCCATTAAATGTTGATTTTCAGATCTTAAACTGTTTGTATATCAATAAAAAACTCTAATACCAATTGTTAGGTCCGTAATCAACTGTCGGAGGGGTGAATTCAGTTTACGCAAATAATTCGATAAAGCTTTAACATAATCAACAGTTTTTATATTAATATGATAAAAACTGTTACACAAGTACTCTCTCAAAGGATGAAATATTATCCTTGAGAGTTGCTAGATTATCTTAAAGATATTACAATTCGTTCTCAAGACATATAGTGTAAACCTAGTCTGTGCGTATATAGTGCACAGTTACTGTAACGACCGAGGAATTACGCTTGTATTATATTATAATAATAATAAATTATGTGTATTATTATGTGATTAAATGTGTTAAGTCGTTGAACCCTAACTGCTATGTGTTATGTGTTGGTTGTTTTGATCAAAACGTGTTTTGAATATTTATTGAGCGTTCTATCGTCAGTTATATATATTATATCAAAACCTGTACAGCTCAAAACTATGTTTTAAAAGCCCGTATTTCAAACAAAATCATTGGCCCTATTTTGCCAAAAATGCCCTATACCGTATCGCTATTCTGAACCCCTAGACGTTTTACCAATTGACCTTTTTAACGAAAAACGACTTTTTCCGGACCCCTTGGGGTACCAAAAACCCCACAAAAATCACATTTTTATTTTTATAAGATCATGAAATTATCATACATCATTTTTCTTTGCATTTTTGTAATATTCACAATTTTTGGGAATTTTTAGCATTTATTTTGTATTTATTGGATATTTAAAAATTAATTATTAATACCCAAAAATTATAAAAATTGGGGCCAAATATTTTTATTAGGAGTGTAATTAGCCCCTTAATTTTTATTTAGGGGTATTATTTTTACTAGTATAAATAGCTGAATTATTGTTAATTATTAGTTAATTAATTATTAAAAAAAAATCAGAAAAAAATAGAAATTAGAGTGTTGGTGAAGTTCTTGTTCTTGAAGGAGGGTGAAGATCAAATCGTGATTGTAGGAGATTCACTGAACCACTGAAATTGCTCTAGTAACCAAAATCATCCCCGTGAAGATACGAATCTAGTGATATCAATAACATCAACTGAGGTTTGTTAAATCTTAAAATCGATTTTTATGTTCTTGACATGAATTTCGGTTTTTGATTTTGAAGAATCGTTTGATTGTTTAGTTGATTCAGTTAGTTTTATTGAAGTCTTAGGAGTGATTTCATGTATTTACTTTGATTTTATAACCCCTGGAAGGTGATGCACGAGTTCTTGGTTTTTGAAATTTTTGATTTCGTTTTCGTTGAATTATAGATGTTATTGATTGATTTTAACTATTAGGAATGATTATAGAAGTCTGTAGATTTGATTTGAGATGAATTTTGCGAAGTTTGGTTGTGATTCCGGGTAGGGAGTAGTTTTCCGATGAACTCATCGGAGGAGCTCGGCTTTTGGCCGGAGATGGCGATGGGGTGGTGACAGGTGTTGACGTCGTGGGGAGATTGCTGCAACATAGGGGAATCGAACGGAGTCAAAAAGGAGGAGAAACGATGATCAGGAGGCTCGTTTTTCACCTCGCCGGAACCCGTCGCCGTCGCCGGATTCTGGGACGGTGACGGCTGTTCTTCGTGACCCGATAACCGAGGACGACCCGGTTTCCAACCCGGTTTCGACCCGGTTTCGATCCTGAAAACCCATAACCCAATTCTCTGTTTATGTTTCTGAAAATAAATTATTTACTTTTAGTTTATAAAACAGAAAATTAGTTTTATAAATTATAAAAAAAAAATCAAATAAAAATCAAACTATAATTCTGAAAAAAATATAATTAATAATTTCAGAATTATTTTAGTAATTTAGAAATTCGAATTTATTTATTTATTTATTTAATTATTTATCTAATTATTTATTAGTTATCTAATTAATTAATAATTAGGTAATTAATTAATAATTAGGTAATTAATTAATAAATAAGGATTAAATAATATGATTAATAATCCGATAATTAGTTAAATATTATGAGTAACTTGTACTTATTCGAATAGTGATTCGATAATTAAAATTATGATTCGAGCGATAGTTTATTCGAAGAATATCGTAATAATTATCCGTATCATATAATTAAATACCGATAGTTAAATAACTATTAATCGTATAGTTATAGTAATAATATAATAGCTCGATAATTATGTAAGGATTGTGAGTAACTCGTATTTATACGAGTAATTGATCTTGAGTTAGATTATGATTCGAGTAATAATTAATGATTCGATAAATAACGTATCAGTTAATTGTATCGATTGATTATTTGTAAATAATCGATCTGATCGAGTAAGCGTTAATAATTAGTAAATAAGTGTAGTAAATTGTAATTAATCCTAATAATTAGGGATTAATTATTTTAAAATGTAATAAATATTAAATAATTATCTAAAAATATAATTAAGGATTATTTAATTATAATTAATTATTTATAATTAATTATTAATTAATTAAATCTTGTTTAATTCATAATAATTCAACCGTTAGTCTGATTCGAGCGAAACGAAGACCCCTGGACTCAGAAAAATGAGACGAATCCAATAAAAATAGTTGTAAGTTATAATTTCTTCTGAAAGAAAGTGGTTTGGTGATAATTGATAGTTCGTAGGTCCTAGTAGGGGTATAATTGAACTGAATAAATCCCGAAAAATTATAATAAAATCAGATAAGACTAGTAATACAGGTATAAGCCTAGAATTGATTCTAAAAATAATTATAAATCTAGAAATTAATTATGTGCTTTACGTGCTACGTGCTTTATGTGATTATGTGAATAGATGTGCTGTATAAATGTATGTATATATATATGCGAGTTAGATAGAAACGCATGGGTAGACTGATAAGGTTGCGTGATATCAATTCAAGATACACGTATGTAGTAAATTATCTAAACACCTATCTTTCCATGATTTGTTCAGTGTTAGCAAGGCAGAGCAAGCTAGGGTCAGAAGGCAGTGAGTTAAACCAGGTTAAGTACGCGCAAGGCAAGTTTTTCCCCTATTCTAAATTCAGAATAGTGAATTATAATTCTTTTCTCATATCAGTTATCTTTGATAATCATTGTTCATATACACTGTTACCCATTTATTATCACTTGTTCCATTTCATTTCAATTCTTGATTTACCCAATTTATTGAATTCCCTGTTCATATTTCAATTCCTTTACCCTTGTTACCTATAGTCTGGTATATCCTGGTGTTGGGGTATATCAATAGCATTCCGATTATTCCGGATGCTAAGCCTTGGACTGGATGGTTACTTTACGGGCTGGGTTTTACCCAGACCATTATTTAATAGGCCATAGTTGCCTGAGTACTCCTAATGTTGGTTGGGTCTATGCAGTTGGGTATAGATCCGCACTATATTCTGACTGATCAGCAGGTTATAGTGCATATGTTGGTTCTTGTTCCAGTCTTGTTCATTTGGCACTCGCCAGTGTTGGCAAATTATTATCATATACAGATACAGATGGTTGTTACAACCAGCAGCTTATTGTTTCTCTCATTTCTCATTCTCTATACTATATATATATATATTTTTGCAGGCTTGTTGAGCAATTTTGGCTCATCCCTTTTTATTGTTACTCCTATTGTTTTACAGTTAAGGTAGAGAATGAAACCCATTAGGACCCGCATAGTCAAGAAGCGAGTCAAGCAGCGGGACCCTCTTATACCAAGAGTGTTCCTTCCTATTTCCGAAGAGAGTTTTGAAGTGCCAGATCAGGTGTAGCAGGATAAGTAGTAATGTTGGGTTGAATAAAAGTTTTGTGTAGTTTGAATAAAAGATTGTGTAGTGAAACTGTAAATAGAATAAAGTTTTGTAACAAAGGGAGTTCTTGAGACAGATTTTATTTAGTTGGGTTTGTAATAAAGTGTAGTGCATGATTCTTGTTTTCAAACTCAACCCTTAAAAGATCCTGAGTAGTGATAGTTCGGGGTAATTATTATATTTATATTCCGCTTGTGCAGGTATAGTTGGTAATTGTTGTTAATAATGCCCCAAATCTATACCCCGGATTTGGAGGGTGTTATAGTTGGCATCAGAGCTTAGGATTGACCTTTGAAAACAAGAATGTTAGGATTAAGATAAGATAGGAAAATAAGATAGGATGAGAGTAAGAGTGTTAGGACTGTTTGTCTATGTGATTAGAAGTTATGAGTTATAGAATTGTGATTTGATTGTTTTTGTGTTATTATTTTTATGTATATTAGATGGCTTCTTTATCATCATCTACGGAGAGGACCGAGACAGATCCAGTGGATGCACAGGTAGTAGCCCCAGTGTCAGGGCAGATCTTACCTCCATTGCCACCTGAGCCAGCACCAGAGATACCACTTCCCCCGGAGGTACCGGGTTTTGCAGATTATTTTCCATACGTTGAGCCAGAAATACCAGATATTCCACCATTAGAGTTTCCGATGTTTGATATTCCTGATATGGTTGATCTTCCGCAGTGGGAGGATGTAGAGCCTCAGATTCATATGCCACCAGTCGAGATTCCAGAGATGCCACCGATGGAGCCAGAGGCAGAGCCGCCCGTGTATGCGCCTATGGAGCAGCCTGTCTTATTTCCTGCCCCATTAGCCATTTATGCACCTGTTCCGGGAGTTTATCAGTTTCCTCAGCCGGAGTTTATAGATGAGATCGTGGTAGATGGACCATTACCTTCTCGAGGTTCCAGCACTGATCTTCATGAGCATCATACCATGACTTATCAGCGCTTTCAGGCAGAGAGGGAGGAGAGGATTAGATGGCAGAACCAGTGTAGAGAGATCCTTGGATTGTATGAGACACAGACGGATGGTCCTGTCAGAGCATTACGACCGGATTATATAGTGAGAGAGAGACTACATTATATTCACCGGGTTAGTTCGCAGCAGCTTACTGATTTGAGACAACAGGATCTTAGTGCGGAGACAGCATATCGCAGAGCATTAGGACTTACCGAGGCAGTGCTAGAGGCAGTGCAGGAGGAGTTGAGCCACGTACCACCAGGATTTTGAGACCAGCAGATCGATGAGTGCTGTATTATGTATATTTTGTAGATAGAGGCAGTATAGTATTGTATGAGTGTAGCTACTGACTCTGACTGATAGTAGTAGCAGTACGACTGTTATATCATAGGTTTTTGTATCAAGCACTGACACCTGTAGCTGGTGTTCTACCTATATATATATATGAGATAATCTTTAGCACGTTTTCTTTATTTTATTTCCAGTCATTTAAGCATTTACATTTATTTCAGTACCATTGCATATTTACAAATGTAGTTTTATTCACGACCATGTTGTAAAAAAAAAAAAAAAAAAAAATTTAACATATCATACTGTTTTATCTATTCAGTTATTTAATAAGTTATTTTATTTTCTCGAATCGACTGTTTTAATATATGTTTAATATACTGTTATTAAATAAGATCCATTATTTATTTACCAGAAAAATGGCACCTAAGAGAAAAGCGCAGCCCGACTCATCGAATGGAAACACCGAGGGCCAAAACAATAATAAACAGATGGATCAGATGTTTAATCTCATGCAACAGCAGATGTTGATGATGCAACAACAAATGCAGCAGCAGCAACAGCAGTTCCAGCAACAGATGTTACAGCAAGCCGCTCATCCAGGACATCAAATACCACCAGCAGCACCTACGACTACTTTCAAGCAATTTCAGTCGGTGAAGCCACCGGAATTTATGGGTTCCACAGATCCTACAAAAGCGAGAGCTTGGCTGAAAGAGATGGAAAAGGCTTTTTCATTGGTAAAGGTTGAGGAAAAATAGAAGACGGGTTTCGCTAGCTATTTTCTAAAAGGCGAAGCTAATTACTGGTGGGAATCAAAGAAAGCTTTGGAAGAAGGTGTGGTGACCTGGAACAGATTCACTGATCTTTTCTTGGAGAAATATTTTCCTCATTTTATGAAGAACCAGATGGAGATCAAGTTCCTGGAGCTGAAACAAGACAACTTTTCGGTTGCGGATTATGAGACCAAGTTTACTGAATGGGCAAGGTTTGTTCCAGAGCAGGTGGATACGGACGAGAAGCGGGCCAAGAGATTTCAGCAAGGACTAAAACCATGGATTCGTAGCAGGGTAGCTGTGTTTGAACTGACAACTTATACGGTTGTTGTTCAGAAGGCTATGATTATTGAAGGAGAAAGCGAAGCAGCTCAGAAAGAGAAAGGACCAGGGAATTTTCAGAATCGTTTCAACAAAAGGCCGGGATTTCAAGCTCGAGGAAAAGTAAACTTTAGGAGACCAGAACAAAACAACCAGAGGATGGGTAATCGACTACCTGCCCCAACTCAGCAAAGGCTTATTCGACCGCCTATACCTGATTGCAGAACGTGTGGTAGAAAGCATACAGGAGTTTGCAACAAGCTAAATGTTACGTGTTTCAAGTGCAAGCAAAGGGGACACTATTCTGGAGAATGTCCAATGGGAAAAGCAGAAGTTACTTGTTTCCAATGTGGGAGAAAAGGACATATCGCCAAAGACTGCAGAGGAATTGCAATGGCTGCTAGTATTCCAAGAGTTTTAGCATTACCTCCACCTCCACTACCACAGCAAAATCAGCCCAGAGCAAGGACTTTCAACATGTCAATGAAGGAAGCGGTACAGAGTCCGAATGTGGTTGCAGGTACACTTCCTGTAAATTCCGTAAATGCTTTGGTATTGATTGATTCAGGAGCTACTAGATCTTTTATTTCTGAAGCTTTTATCTCTAAGATAGATTGTGAGGTTCAGTGGTTGGATGAAGTGTTAGTCATAAAATTAGCGAATAATGATCAGGTTGCAGTAGATCGAGTATGTCCGAGCTGTGATATTAAGATATGGAGATGTCATTTTTCAGTTGATTTGATACCTTTTAGGTTAGGGGAGTTTGATATTATTTTAGGAATGGATTGGCTATCTAGTAATAATGCTCAAATTGACTGTGCGAATAAGAGAGTGAAATTGCAAACTGAAGAAAATGAAACGGTAATATTTAAAGGTGAGAAGCAAAAGCAGAAATTCCTATCAATAATGCAGACGAGAAGATTGCTACGTCAAGGATGTCAAGCTTATTTAGCCTATGTACGGGATATTGATAAGGGAAATTTGAAGATTGAAGATATTCCTGTAGTTTGTGAATTTCTTGATGTTTTTCCGGACGAATTACCAGGACTTCCACCAGATCGAGAAATCGAGTTCACTATTGACTTGACGCCAGGGACTGAACCAATTTCGAAAACTCCATATCGAATGGCACCTGTTGAAATGAGGGAATTAGCAAAGCAGTTGCAAGAACTTCTTGACAAAGGAATTATAAGGCCAAGTGTATCCCCATGGGGTGCGCCAGTATTGTTCGTGAAAAAGAAGGATGGTAGTATGCGACTGTGTATTGATTATCGTGAGCTGAACAAGTTAACTATCAAGAATAAATATCCTTTACCTCGCATTGATGATTTATTTGATCAACTAAAAGGAGCAGCATGGTTTTCGAAAATCGACCTACGATCAGGCTATCATCAGTTAAAGGTCAAGGCCGAAGATATTCCAAAGACAGCGTTTAGAACAAGGTACGGACACTATGAATTTCTTGTGATGGCTTTTGGATTGACGAATGCACCTGCAACGTTTATGGATTTGATGAATCGAATATTCAAGAAGTATTTGGATAAGTTTATCATTATATTTATTGATGACATCTTGATCTATTCAAAGACGGAAGAAGAGCATGCAGCGCATTTAAGAACGACATTGGAAATATTACGGAAGGAGTAGCTTTATGCAAAATTTTCCAAATGCGAATTTTGGTTGAAAGAAGTGCAGTTTTTAGGGCACATCATCAGCAGAGAAGGCATTCAAGTTGATCCAGCAAAGATTGAAGCCGTGTTGAATTGGGAAAGACCAAAGACGCCGACAGAGGTTCGAAGTTTCTTAGGTTTGGCAGGATATTATCGAAGATTTGTTAAAGATTTTGCGAAAATAGCAACACCGCTGACCAAGTTAACTCGACAAAGTGAAAAGTTCGAATGGAATAGTAAGTGTGAAGAAAGTTTTCAAGAGTTGAAGAATCGGTTGGTGACGGCACCAGTATTAGTACTGCCAGACGAGCAAGGAAATTTTGTTATTTACAGTGACGCTTCATATCGTGGTTTAGGATGTGTGTTGATGCAACATGGTAACGTCATTGCATATGCGTCGAGACAACTTAAACCTCATGAGCAGAAATATCCTACGCATGATCTGGAATTAGCAGCAATTGTATTTGCATTGAAGCTTTGGAGACATTATCTGTACGGTGAAAAATGTGAAATCTACACGGATCATAAAAGTCTGAAGTATATCTTCACGCAAAAGGAACTAAACATGCGACAACGTCGATGGCTGGAATTGATTAAAGATTACGATGTTACCATCAGTTATCATCCAGGAAAAGCAAATGTTGTAGCAGATGCGCTAAGTAGAAAAGAAAGATTGAATCGGTTAACTTCGTGCGAAGAATTGGCCAAGGAATTCGACAAATTGGAGATCGAGATTCATATTCCCAATGAATCTGCAGGAACTATCTACGCTATGACTTTCCAACCGGAGTTGCTAGAAAAGATTCGCCGTTGTCAAGAAGAAGTGATGAGTCAAGACGACAACTTAACAGGAGAAGAGATTACAACTCAGAAAGATAATGAAGGAATTTTACGTTTTGCGTCAAGAATCTGGATCCCTAACGTGGCAGAATTAAAAGAAGAAATTATGCGAGATGCGCACAATTCGAAGTATTCCATTCATCCAGGAAGCACGAAAATGTATCGCGATTTGAAGGAAAACTTTTGGTGGCCGAATATGAAGAAGGAGATAGCAGAATGGGTGAGTAAATGCTACACATGCCAGCGAGTTAAAGCAGAACACCAACGTCCGAGTGGGTTATTGCAACCATTAGACATTCCAGAATGGAAATGGGAACATCTAGCGATGGATTTTGTGGTAGGACTACCGAGGACTAGGGCAAATCATGATGCGATATGGGTAATCATTGACAGACTTACGAAGTCGGCACATTTTCTACCAATTAATGAAAGATTTTCGCTCGACAAATTAGTGCACATGTATCTCAAAGAAATTGTGATGCGTCATGGAGTACCAGTATCAATTGTATCGGATCGAGATCCTCGTTTCAATTCAAGATTTTGGAGACAATTCCAAGAATGTCTAGGAACGAAGTTGAATATGAGTACAGCTTATCATCCGCAAACTGACGGCCAAAGTGAAAGGACAATTCAAACGATTGAAGACATGCTACGAGTTTGTGCGATCGATTTTGAAGGCAGTTGGGATGAACATTTACCCCTAGTGGAATTTTCTTATAATAATAGCTATCACGCCAGTATTGGAATGCCACCGTATGAAGCATTATATGGGAGGAAATGCAGATCACCCGTGCATTGGGATGAAGTTGGAGAACGCAAGATTTTGGGTCCAGAATTAATTCAGCAGACAAAAGAAAAGATTAATCTTATTCGAAAACGAATCGAGGCCGCACAAAACAGACAAAGCAGATATGTAAACCAAGCCAGGAAGGATATGGACTATCAGGAAGGAGAACACGTATTGCTCAAAATATCGCCATGGAAAGGATTGACCAGATTTGGCAATAAAGGGAAATTGAAGCCACGATACGTTGGACCATTTGAGATTTTGAAGAAAATTGCGAAGGTTGCGTACGAGTTAGCTCTACCACCCCATATGCAGCACATTCACAACATATTTCATGTATCTATGCTTAAGAGGTATAATCCTGATACAAGGCATGTAATAGAGTATGAACCAGTAGAACTTCAGGCAGATTTGTCATATGTAGAACAGCCAATAAGAATTCTAGATAGGCAAGAGAGGGTATTAAGAAATAAGTCTGTGTCATTAGTGAGAGTTTTATGGAGAAACCCAGTAGTTGAAGAATCAACCTGGGAGCTTGAAAGTGAAATACTAGAAAAGTATCCTCAATTATTTGCATAATTAGATTCTGAGGACAGAATCTTGTTAAGGGGGGGAGAATGTAACGACCGAGGAATTACGCTTGTATTATATTATAATAATAATAAATTATGTGTATTATTATGTGATTAAATGTGTTAAGTCGTTGAACCCTAACTGCTATGTGTTATGTGTTGGTTGTTTTGATCAAAACGTGTTTTGAATATTTATTGAGCGTTCTATCGTCAGTTATATATATTATATCAAAACCTGTACAGCTCAAAACTATGTTTTAAAAGCCCGTATTTCAAACAAAATCATTGGCCCTATTTTGCCAAAAATGCCCTATACCGTATCGCTATTCTGAACCCCTAGACGTTTTACCAATTGACCTTTTTAACGAAAAACGACTTTTTCCGGACCCCTTGGGGTACCAAAAACCCCACAAAAATCACATTTTTATTTTTATAAGATCATGAAATTATCATACATCATTTTTCTTTGCATTTTTGTAATATTCACAATTTTTGGGAATTTTTAGCATTTATTTTGTATTTATTGGATATTTAAAAATTAATTATTAATACCCAAAAATTATAAAAATTGGGGCCAAATATTTTTATTAGGAGTGTAATTAGCCCCTTAATTTTTATTTAGGGGTATTATTTTTACTAGTATAAATAGCTGAATTATTGTTAATTATTAGTTAATTAATTATTAAAAAAAAATCAGAAAAATAGAAATTAGAGTGTTGGTGAAGTTCTTGTTCTTGAAGGAGGGTGAAGATCAAATCGTGATTGTAGGAGATTCACTGAACCACTGAAATTGCTCTAGTAACCAAAATCATCCCCGTGAAGAGACGAATCTAGTGATATCAATAACATCAACTGAGGTTTGTTAAATCTTAAAATCGATTTTTATGTTCTTGACATGAATTTCGGTTTTTGATTTTGAAGAATCGTTTGATTGTTTAGTTGATTCAGTTAGTTTTATTGAAGTCTTAGGAGTGATTTCATGTATTTACTTTGATTTTATAACCCCTGGAAGGTGATGCACGAGTTCTTGGTTTTTGAAATTTTTGATTTCGTTTTCGTTGAATTATAGATGTTATTGATTGATTTTAACTATTAGGAATGATTATAGAAGTCTGTAGATTTGATTTGAGATGAATTTTGCGAAGTTTGGTTGTGATTCCGGGTAGGGAGTAGTTTTCCGATGAACTCATCGGAGGAGCTCGGCTTTTGGCCGGAGATGGCGATGGGGTGGTGACAGGAGGGTGTTGACGTCGTGGGGAGATTGCTGCAACACAGGGGAATCGAACGGAGTCAAAAAGGAGGAGAAACGATGATCAGGAGGCTCGTTTTTCGCCTCGCCGGA
Organism: Apium graveolens; assembly: GCF_009905375.1. Lineage (NCBI taxonomy): Eukaryota > Viridiplantae > Streptophyta > Magnoliopsida > Apiales > Apiaceae > Apium > Apium graveolens. The sequence goes on from NC_133656.1 coordinate 115,254,584, forward strand.
ACCCGTCGCCGTCGCCGGATTCTGGGACGGTGACGGCTGTTCTTCGTGACCCGATAACCGAGGACGACCCGGTTTCCAACCCGGTTTCGACCCGGTTTCGATCCTGAAAACCCATAACCCAATTCTCTGTTTATGTTTCTGAAAATAAATTATTTACTTTTAGTTTATAAAACAGAAAATTAGTTTTATAAATTATAAAAAAAAAATCAAATAAAAATCAAACTATAATTCTGAAAAAAATATAATTAATAATTTCAGAATTATTTTAGTAATTTAGAAATTCGAATTTATTTATTTATTTATTTAATTATTTATCTAATTATTTATTAGTTATCTAATTAATTAATAATTAGGTAATTAATTAATAATTAGGTAATTAATTAATAAATAAGGATTAAATAATATGATTAATAATCCGATAATTAGTTAAATATTATGAGTAACTTGTACTTATTCGAATAGTGATTCGATAATTAAAATTATGATTCGAGCGATAGTTTATTCGAAGAATATCGTAATAATTATCCGTATCATATAATTAAATACCGATAGTTAAATAACTATTAATCGTATAGTTATAGTAATAATATAATAGCTCGATAATTATGTAAGGATTGTGAGTAACTCGTATTTATACGAGTAATTGATCTTGAGTTAGATTATGATTCGAGTAATAATTAATGATTCGATAAATAACGTATCAGTTAATTGTATCGATTGATTATTTGTAAATAATCGATCTGATCGAGTAAGCGTTAATAATTAGTAAATAAGTGTAGTAAATTGTAATTAATCCTAATAATTAGGGATTAATTATTTTAAAATGTAATAAATATTAAATAATTATCTAAAAATATAATTAAGGATTATTTAATTATAATTAATTATTTATAATTAATTATTAATTAATTAAATCTTGTTTAATTCATAATAATTCAACCGTTAGTCTGATTCGAGCGAAACGAAGACCCCTGGACTCAGAAAAATGAGACGAATCCAATAAAAATAGTTGTAAGTTATAATTTCTTCTGAAAGAAAGTGGTTTGGTGATAATTGATAGTTCGTAGGTCCTAGTAGGGGTATAATTGAAGCTGAATAAATCCCGAAAAATTATAATAAAATCAGATAAGACTAGTAATACAGGTATAAGCCTAGAATTGATTCTAAAAATAATTATAAATCTAGAAATTAATTATGTGCTTTACGTGCTACGTGCTTTATGTGATTATGTGAATAGATGTGCTGTATAAATGTATGTATATATATATGCGAGTCAGATAGAAACGCATGGGTAGACTGATAAGGTTGCGTGATATCAATTCAAGATACACGTATGTAGTAAATTATCTAAACACCTATCTTTCCATGATTTGTTCAGTGTTAGCAAGGCAGAACAAGCTAAGGTCAGAAGGCAGTGAGTTAAACCAGGTTAAGTACGCGCAAGGCAAGTTTTTCCCCTATTCTAAATTCAGAATAGTGAATTATAATTCTTTTCTCATATCAGTTATCTTTGATAATCATTGTTCATATACACTGTTACCCATTTATTATCACTTGTTCCATTTCATTTCAATTCTTGATTTACCCAATTTATTGAATTCCCTGTTCATATTTCAATTCCTTTACCCTTGTTACCTATAGTCTGGTATATCCTGGTGTTGGGGTATATCAATAGCATTCCGATTATTCCGGATGCTAAGCCTTGGACTGGATGGTTACTTTACGGGCTGGGTTTTACCCAGACCATTATTTAATAGGCCATAGTTGCCTGAGTACTCCTAATGTTGGTTGGGTCTATGCAGTTGGGTATAGATCCGCACTATATTCTGACTGATCAGCAGGTTATAGTGCATATGTTGGTTCTTGTTCCAGTCTTGTTCATTTGGCACTCGCCAGTATTGGCAAATTATTATCATATACAGATACAGATGGTTGTTACAACCAGCAGCTTATTGTTTCTCTCATTTCTCATTCTCTATACTATATATATATATTTTTGCAGGCTTGTTGAGCAATTTTGGCTCATCCCTTTTTATTGTTACTCCTATTGTTTTACAGTTAAGGTAGAGAATGAAACTCATCAGGACCCGCATAGTCAAGAAGCGAGTCAAGCAGCGGGACCCTCTTATACCAAGAGTGTTCCTTCCTATTTCCGAAGAGAGTTTTGAAGTGCCAGATCAGGTGTAGCAGGATAAGTAGTAATGTTGGGTTGAATAAAAGTTTTGTGTAGTTTGAATAAAAGATTGTGTAGTGAAACTGTAAATAGAATAAAGTTTTGTAACAAAGGGAGTTCTTGAGACAGGTTTTATTTAGTTGGGTTTGTAATAAAGTGTAGTGCATGATTCTTGTTTTCAAACTCAACCCTTAAAAGATCCTGAGTAGTGATAGTTCGGGGTAATTATTATATTTATATTCCGCTTGTGCAGGTATAGTTGGTAATTGTTGTTAATAATGCCCCAAATCTATACCCCGGATTTGGAGGGTGTTATAGTTACACAATCAATAAGGAATCCTATTATATTATAATAAGGAAACCTAATACATATCCATGTATGATTGCTTTTGATATAAAGTCTTTCATCATCTTGAATTCTGCAATCCTTTTCCTTCTCGAATATCTACTGAAGTGATGAAGTCCCGATGACATCAAATGCTGATCATCAAGTACTGATAGACAAGTACTCATGACGTCACCTTCAGTAAGTACTGATGTTAACTCCTGATAGTTTATATCCTGATATTATCAATTATATCTAACAATCTCCCCCAACTTGTGCATCATGTAATTATGTACAAGTTCTAATTAAAGATGTCAAAATTATCTAAATGCAGAAATAAAATAAACATATACAATCTTACAGACATTGATTATCAGGCTTTATTTTTCATTCTGAACTCTAACACAGTCTGGAACTTCTTCAAAAAACTTCCTCAGCAGATTTTCTTCTATTACATCCAAGTACCATTGCATTCTCTGTTTGCGTTCTTTCAGCTAATCTGTTGATTCATCATTCTGATAGAAGGCATCCCTGAGATCATGTAGTTTTAAATTTCCAAGAGATAAATCATCCAGTTCCAGAATTCCAATCTTCTTTCCATCAGGATTAAAAGTTATGATTTCCCTTCCTAGACTCATTTATATCTTAGCTCCTCCAACATGCATATCAACAACATATTCAATTTGGTCAATGTACTTTGGAATGTATTTAGATTTGTAAGGCATTCCTCTCTGCTTCAACTGTATCAGGTTCTTTATAAATGCAAACCATTTGGAAGTTACAAGATTGGTTACCTTGAGAACTGTAGCAACAAGTTCTAATTCCTGCCATAATTTGTCTCTCAACTGTTCTTGAGTCAACCTTAATCTTCTCACAGTCTCCAGAAAATAAATCATTTTCTCTCCAACTAGATCATTAATAATTTGTACTGATACAATCTTCTGTAAGTCTTCATGCATTACATTATCTCCAATTTCTATCATATTAGCATGCTTCCTTAGAATCAAAGCATCACCTACAAATGGATCAACATTTAACCTTCCCAGACCACTTGTGATTCCAGGTTTTCTAGCATGAGAACTTCCACTGTAAATCTTCTTCAATGTTTCAGAAGAATCTCTTCTAGGTGCAGGTTTCTTGCTTCCCCAAAGTAAATTTCTCTTTTCTTTAAAAGTAAGTTTTGGCTTATCAGAATTTATGTTTACAGAATCAGGATTTGATAACTCGGCTTGAATTGGGTTTGAAGAATCAACAATATGAGTAGTATCAGAGGTTTTGATTGGTTGAACAACAGTATTTATTTCTTCATTAACTTGAGTAATTTCAGAGCTTAACTTTAGTTTTTTAGCCCACTCAGCTCCATGAATCTTCCTTCTTTAATGAGATAGACTAACTTCTTCTTTTTCAACTCTTTTTTAGTATCAAAGCTTGAGCTACTGTATAGACTGGATCTATCAGTATTTGATGTTTAAATGTCATAGATACTGATTTCTTCATAGTAATAACTTTGGATTTATGCTTTGGAGGCTTGGACTTCTCTCCTATCTTCTCCTCCCCCTTATGACTCCTGTTAACATTTAAGATTTCTTGAGACATCGGAGATCTTTCAGCATCTTCTTGACTTGTCTCCCTTATGACTACCCCTTTGGTTGGTCTGTTAAAAGGATCATCTTCATAAGGATCTTGAGAGATAACAGTTGCATCAACATTCGTTGTTTTCATAGAATTCTTGAATTCTTCCTCCATTTGCCTTAGCTGTTCTAGATCAACTCTAGGATTTTCTTTCTCAAATATTCTTCTCACTACTAGAAATAGTAGATACGACATCGGTGCTTAGACATCGGCATGTAATGCACACGATGTTAAAATGCAGTTTAACATCGGTTTTGTAAAAAGTGATGTTGAATACAAATACTGACATCGGTTTCACTTAGTAGCTGTTGTCTATGTTCAGAAATTAAAAAGGCCACAAATATGCTTTTAACTTTGACTTCGGTTGATTTTGTTAACCGTTGTCTATGGCCTTTTTAAAAAAAATAAAAATTACTTGTCTTTTTTTCCCCCCGGTTTCAGTATACTTTCCCCCCTTTAATTTTAACAAAAATTTCACTAACCTTATTCCCCCTTTTCCAAAATAACTCCCACGACCCTCATCTCTCTCGTCTCTCTCACCTCTCATATCTCTCTCATCTCTCCCCTACTTCTCTCTTAGACTTCTTACCTCTCATCTCATCTCTCATCTTCTCACCGTCTCTTCTCTCTTTTCGCCGAAACCCTAATTTTAGCCCCAATTCTAATTCAAGATTTGGAGCTTCAAATTAGAGCAAACTAAACTTCACATACTGTATGTGAAAACACACTTACTTCTTTATTACATACACATCTCTGCACTCCCCTCTCTCCTCTTTCTTACACATATGGGCACCCTTATTTTAGGGTTTTTTCAATTGATTTAATATTTCTCTCTGATTTCAAAATTAGGACCTGTTTGAAGTTTGGGGCTTCATTCGAGTTCAATTTGGGCCTTTAGGGTTTGAATCGAGTTTAAGGTAATTCTATCTCTTGTGTTACATATGTTAATTTCTATATGTTATTGAATGTGCAATTTAATATGTTGGCTGATTTTGTGTTGAATTGTCTTTTTTGTTCATATGTATGGATGTTTGTGTTATCTATATTATTGATCTGAAGTTCTTCGTATTGTTCTGATTGATTGATATTTTGTCTAAACGTTGTTGATTTAGTTGAATACTGCAAGTTTATCGAACTATTGTTAATCTGAAAGTGTCGATCTTGAGATACTTCTACTTAATTGATATTGCACAACAATTGTTTGTGAAAATTACTGGTAATTTTCTTATCAAAATATCGTCTACTTCTGCTGTCGTCTACTTCTGCTGATGTTACTAGACTATTTATTAGTGACCGGTAATATGCCCATCTTGAAAGTGATACTGATATTTTTCTTGTTTTGTTCTTCTGTTACTTCATTTAGTTTGTGTAACTACCCAAGTTTTGATTTTTTATATTCTTGTTTGCGGAAAATTTATGATTGGTATATATAATTTTCACTTGGGATTCTGCGTTTTCTTTATAATGTATCTGATGCACATTTTAAATTAATAGGTGATTGGTTTTTTGTCAGGTACTTTTGATTCCGTAAGTTAGCTTGTTAAGCTGGCAAAGAGGGATTGATTGAATTGAAGAAGTGAGCACTTGAAATTTATTAGGAAAAATGGAAAATAACAGTAGTAGTGTTGGGGATGTATTATTTGTAAGATATTTATGTACAAGCCCTTTGTTAGCAGGTGTGTCATACAGGAGGACCTAACCAGTATGTTCTAATCTGTTTCCAGTAATTGGGGATGTATTATTTGTAAGATATTTATGGATGACTGGTAAATAATATAATTGTTGTTTTTTTAACTCGTAGTGGATCTACAAACTGGTTAGCTTGGTATCTGATGTTATATTGAAACTGCTTGGTATAGTAGAATCCCTCTAAATTAATAAACTCTTTAAATTAATTTAAAAATTTGTCTGAATCAGGACATTAGTACAATAGAACCCCTCTAATATGATTACCTCTCTAAACCCGGTTTTTCAAAATGTTACTTTATCTTATAACATTGTAAATCTTTTTAGTATATGTGAAAAATGATATAATTCTTGCTATAGTGGTATGTGCTCAAGTACATGTTATTTGATGTAATTCTCACAGTTCTAAGCCACTTATGGAAAACCCTTGCTGGCAGCCAGAGATTCTAAATACTCAAACAAGGATGCTGAAGCAGGGGCACTTGTGATGGAAGCATTGCACAAGCATGTTAGTACTCTTTGTACTAAAAGACTTGGTTTGGCATAAAAATACATCATTTTGTTTAATCATTAAGCTTCTATCTATTTTAGGTTATGCCCTTCCTCGTGCGCCGAACAAAATCTGAAGTCCTGTCTGATTTACCCAAAAAAAATTGTTCTAGACCGGTATTGTGACCTGAGCAATGTCCAGTTAAAACTATATGAACAATTTTCTGGTTCACGAGTCAGGGAAGACGAAGAATATTCACGGTGTCTCTTTTCCTTCGCCCTGTCAATTGATTGCTAGGTACTTATTTATGCAATTTTTAGGAAGCATTGTAAAAGCTGGGATTTTATTGTGGAGAGGAAGACGAAGAATTATCCATGTTCACAAGTGGGATTGAACGTGCCATAAAAACTTGACAAGTATGTTATACTTTGACTATGTTACCTAATAACAACAGTGATCTTATGGGATGGCTTGAACTTTTCTTATTTTATGGGTGACTTTTATCTTGTTTCTGTGATCTTGCCTGACAAGCCTCGTTACGAATTCCTGAAGATGGGATCATGACTCCGGAGCTATAACGGAGAGTAGAAAAATGATGTTTCTGGAATGACAAAGAAGGTAGATATTAAAAGAATTGATGTGGCCAGTGTGCAGAAGGTTTGTGCTGGTTCTTCGGTTCTCTAAAAAGTATTTCGGCATTTCCTATGTTATGTACCAGTCTTGACTGCATATTTTTAATAAATGTTTACATTTCTGCTAATGTCTCACTCATATTTTGCATCCTTAGTATCAAATAATACATTATACTATAAATATGTGCATTTTGAACTTGATGTTTTCAGGAAGGTGTAATTTTTAGGGTACCTCAAATTTTATAGAGTATGTGTACTTCATACTAGAATACAGTAGTAATTGATAAGCAAATAAACTAGAATATTGTGCCATTAGAGATTTCTAATATTTGTTGATGTGGGTTGAATATGCCAAGTGCAAACAAAAAGTAGTAGCGTTTTTGTTTTCATTTTCTTGAGAAGTTCTTACAGTCATTGTCTACTTGCTCCAAACCTTATATGGAAAGCCAGCTCCTAAATTGTAGTTTAAAATATTTTGAGGAATATATACTGTACCTTCGATTAAGTGACCTGGTGTTACAAAGTTATTATTATTTTGTTCCAATCAGGCTTCAGATTCTCTCATTAAGCTTCTGTCAGATCACTTCCCTGCAGGTGCTGATATTGCTTCAGAACTTCATAAGCTGCATCACTCTCCAAAATTAGTGGCCCTTCAGCAAATATTGGAAGAGTGCGGGATTGGTCTGGAAGCATCAAATTCTGAAGGCTCTCTGAATGTTTGACAACACAGAGTTTTCATATTTGCTCAGCACAAGGTAAATTATGTTTACAAGTTCCTGCCACTGAATCACTCAATTAGTGTGCAATTTCCTAATTTTTTATGTATTGCTGATAATTTGCAGGCCTTTCTGGACATTATAGAAAAGGACTTGTTTCATGCCCATATGGAGACGTGAGTTCTCTAATACTTCCAAGTGGTTTGTATGTCAATGTGTTATGTTGTGCAGTAAATGGATTTTTTTTAATTGTATTATATAAAAACTTGATAGAGTCAGCTAATTGTGGTTGATGTAGTTGTAAGTTGTATCTATAATATGTGCAGAAAGTACCTAAATGTCTATTTTAGTTTTTCTTTGAATCTGGGAAACTACATTTGCTAAACCTTGTTAGTCCTGCAAAAACATGTGATATATTATTCAATATTCTCAATTTGAGCAGGTGATAAGAACATATTTGAATTTTCTGCGTGTACCCCCTTCGTGCACATAGATAACACCTTTAGCACAAATCTTCTCAGACCTATTAAAATAGACAGTTTCATCACATTTTTCATGCATTACTTCATATACTTATTTATAAAACATTCTTGTTCCTTAAAGATAATTCACAAATTCAGTGACGAACTTTATTATTGTAGCAAGAAAACTTACCAGTTTCTTGAAATAATAGAAGAGGAGATGTAGTTTTGTCTCCTGTAAGTTAGCCTCGTCCCTCAAAACTCAAGTTAAGCTGATCTTATGCCTAATTTTTATAATAGGAAATTACCATATAAATGTAGTTAACTCAATTTTTAAAAGTCTACTTATATGTACAGGGTTTTCGTGCATCTTCAATGGGAAGGGGAATTTCCAGTGGGTACAGTGGAATGGAGGGAAAGCCAAACACACAATTGAAAATAGAAGTCATATATACGGCTCTGTTCTGTAAGCAGCACTTAACGACTTGTATTGAAAAAATATATGGACTAATCTGTGATAGCTTGAAGAAAGAGATTAGCCCATTCCTGAACTTGTGTATTCAAGTATGCGTTTTACTTTATTTTTTTTTGGTCATGTATAAACTCTTGACAAGTCCTTAGTTAAAAGAGTCTGGATAACTAAGTTATTTTATTTTTATTAGTTGGGATGTTTATTTTAGACTTGGAATGTATGTCCGAATTGGTTGTTGGAATATTGTATGTTAAGAAATTTGGTATCAATGTAGTTTTATGTTTTTGTTGGATGTTTTTGGTTGGATGTTGTAATGTTTGGTATTTTTTTGGTTGTGTAAATGCAATTGGTTCATGTGGCTATAAAACAGGACCATGATGGCATGTAATTTACATAACATTAACATCACAATGGTAAATATAAACCGATGTAAAAAATGTACAAAAGACATCATGTAAAATAATATTAAACGAAAAAGAACTAAAAACCGATGTGAAATAGTCATTTGACATCAGTTCTGAAAAGAAACTCAATGTATTTTAAGTCAAATAACATCGGTTAGAGAAATTGACTGATGTTAAACAAAAAGATTTAACATCGGTTTCGTGAAGAACACCCATGTCTTATCCATCATTTCACATCGGGGGGCTAATTTAACCGATGTCTGATCAAACATTTCACATCGGATAACTAATCTAACCGATGTCTGATCTAGCATTTCACATCGGTTTGTTCGAAAGAATTTTAATAAATGGCTTTTAGAGCTTGTAGATTTCATGTTTTAATGGATAAATATCTCACAATATACTCATATTCACCTAAAAATACTATAATATAAGCTGAAATTTGTTGTAAAGACATCACATTTAATCTTAAAACCGATGTATAGCACTGTAATAGATATCGGCTGTTAACCGATGTCAAAGGCTGATGACAATTAATATCACACGCGAAGACATCGGTTCAGATTTTTTTTAACATCGATTCTGAACCGATGTCTGATCCCATATTTTTAGTAGTGTCTACTCACCTCAGAGTCAAATGCTTGAATCTTTGGGTCCTTGTAGAACAGAGTTATCTTTCTCCCTTTTACTTTCAGAGTTTGAAGATACTGACTTGCTTCTGCACCAGCTTTTATCTCCAGAATGCCTTGGTCATCATCGAAAGTCGTGACTTTCAGAGTTTGTTGAGTTGTTGTAGTCACACTCAGTTCCTTTTATGGTTGAATTATTCTTTCACTTTTCCTTTTCTAGTAACTAGTAACTTTTGATGAACCAGTAGTCCCAACTAGATCTTCACCTCTCATTTTCTTAATCTCCTTCCTTCCTCCCTTATCTCCACCATAAGGATTTGTGTCATCAGTGATTTGTGTCATCAGCTCCTTTCAAAGTCAGTTGTTTGCATTTAGATTTAACAATCTTCTCCCCCTTTTTGACATCATCACCAAGCAATAGAGAAAGAATCAGCTCCATTGAATTTTAAAACTCATCAAGTTTTTGTAAGGACTCTATTATATATTTTACGTGTTTAAATATATTGGAGCTTGTCATATGTTCAAACTCTTTTCAAAAAGCTATTTTCTATTTTCTAGGAAGTTGTGAATTCTCGTTTTTTATCCTAACCATCTCTTATCCGATTGGTATTTAAATTTAAACTAAAGATAGACGTTTTTAAAAACCTTTTCTTATCTATTTTATCTTTAGTTTAAATGAACGTATTGTAGATATTCTTAACGTTCAAATAGAAATAAACTAGTCATGAGACTTGGTCAAGATCGGGAGTATTGTTGAAATATTTTGAAAGTTAACTTAGTCTAAAAATATTCTTGGGTATACTTTTTTAGACTATACACCATACCATCTGAGAAAATACAACTTGGATTCATTGAATATTTTTTTTGAGATCTAGTTTAATCACATATACTTATATTCATAGAGTTCATAGTTCGGTTGTAATTTTCATTAAAACTTGTATTGTTCAAGGTATAAACATTTGTTGCTGAGTACTTGAGCTTAGATAACAAGGGTTGAGGTAGTTAGATTTCTAGAAAAGGCTATACAGGTTTTGTATAGGGCTTAGCAGGCAATTCATTCCAGGGAACAGGTGTTATCAACAAGCCACTATAAAAAATAAGGGATAAATGGAGATATATTATGGAATCTTATAATCGTATCATTTCAGTGATTAATAATATATTCTTTTATCAAGTTGGTAAGGGACCATGACGTAGACCATTAAACATAAGGGTCGAACCTGGTTAAAACTCTCTATGTTATTTACATGCTGTTATTTATTTTCTGCATTGCATATCAAGTGTCAGCTTCCTGAAAGCATATATTCGAACTTAACAGCAAGTTGTATGACAGTTTGATAAATATTCGGTAACATATTAAAATTGGTATTAGTTAGTCATAACACCTATTCACCCCCTCCCCTAGGTGCTGAATTTCACTTGGTATCAGAGCTTTGGTATACTAACATTTCTGTAACAGGAAAAGTATCGATCAAATGGATGACTTATTTCTAGGAAAGGCTGATTTGAGGACTCATATTCTCGCTGCAGCTGACAACTACATTTGGTGGAAAGGTTAAAATAGAAACTCACTTATCCATAGATCCACTTGTTTCAATGGTAGTTCAGAAAGGTCCTTATGAGTTTAAGGATGATAAAGGAAAAGTCAAAGATGTTGATGCACTCAATCCCGATGAGCTGTTAAATATTGGTTATAATGGAAAACAAGGAGTATGCTAATCATGGGTCTTAATCAATCCGAGTATGACAAAGTTTCTTTTCTCAAGACTGCAAAAGAAGTTTGGGATGCTCTTGAAACTTATTATGAAGGATCTAAAGCATCGAGAAAAGTGAAGCTTAATGCCCTAATGAATGATTTCGGAAACTTCAACTTTGAAGATGGTGGAACTATCAAGGAAGCTCAAGAAAAATTTTAGAAAAAAATGGTCTACAAAGATTTGGAAAGAAGATTCCACAAGAAGAAATTAACATGAAAATACTTAACTCGGTTCCATTTATCTATCAAGCCAAGACTATAGCTTTGGAATCTGCTATAAATGCCGATACAATGGATCATCTTACTATATTTGCTGAGCTGGAACAATTTGAGACAAGAATTGAAGCTAGCAAATCTGAACGTGTCAAGCTACCAACTGAGAAAATGAAGAATCTAGCTCTGCACTCTTCTGTTAGCAAGCTAGAATCAGATGAGGAGTTAGAATCAGATGAAGAAATGGCTCTCATGTCCAGGAAAATCAAGAAATTGATTGAAAAGAAGAGAATGAAGAGAGATAAAGGAAAAGATTTTGGTGCAAAGAAAGGTTTAAAAGCTGATACATTTGATGAATGCGGCAAGAAATGGCACTTCAAAAGAGATTGCTATAAACTAAAAAACAATTTGAAACAGCCTAAGCAGCAAGCTGATTTCAGAGACAAGAAGGCACTTTTGACTTGGAGTGATGATGAAGATTAAAATTCTGACAAGTCAAGTGAAGAGATAGTTAATTTAGCTCTTATTGGACTTGAAGAATCCTGTGAAACTGATTACAATGGTTCGGAATCAAGTAGTGAGGTAAATTATATTAGTTTTAAAGTACATAATGATAATTTTTCTTTAGATGAACTAACCATACAGGATAAAAAATAGTCAATCTATGATTGAGCTCATGAATTTAAAGAATGAGAATTATGAGTTAGAATAAAAAAATGTTCATCTTCGAAAGATCATCTTAGATTTAATGGATTCCAAATCAAGCGTTGAACAGATTGTTCAACTTGAAGGAAACAACAATCAAATTATGAGAATGAATGACACACTCACAAAAGAATTCAGTTCGCTGAGAACTGATCTCAAGGCTCGAAATACATATTTGGAGGAAATTGAATTAAGCAAATCAGCAAGCCTAATTGAGATATCCAAATAAGATGAGAAGATCAAGAAACTGGAAGATGAAATAAAAAAACTTCAAAAAGGAATGGAAAAGTTTGTTTAAGAAGAAAAAGTACTCAAATCCATGATGAAACAAACTCGAGTTCCATTTGATACAGGTGGTCTTTGAATGGCTTATACATCAAAGGATCAATCTCTGAAGTATGAAGGAAAAAATGGTATTCCATATGATTACGCTATGCCCTGGAAAGTTTGCAATACATGTGAAAAGAAATCACATCTAGCTAAGCACTACATAGTAAAGCAAGCAATGTCAGCAAGCTGGAATAGACAGACAACTCACAGGAAGCAAGCTGTTAAGCCAAGATAACAAGCTGACAGAACAGGCAGAACAAAGAATCAGGCTCCCAAAGTGGTCCAAATATGGATCCAGAAATCCGATTTAAATTTTTTATATGTTCTATCTACTAACCATGTTGGACCCAAACCAATATGGGTACCAAAATATTGAGTTGTTTATGTTTGTTTTGTAGGTTTTTCTCGTGGAAAAATTAAAGTCAAATCAATGAATTTTGGACAGTTGTGCAATAAGGCACATGAGTGGAGACAAATCTCAGTTTCTTAGTCTAAAGATAAAGAAGGGTGGTAGTGTCATATTTGGTGATAGCAAGACTCTTCATATTCTTGGCAAGAGGGAATATTTGTAACAGTATTGTGTCTTTAAATAAAGCTCAATATGTTAAAGGTCGTATTTATAATCTTCTTAGTATAAGTCAATTGTTTGATGATGGTCATTAAGTAGATTCTGGTCAACATAATTATACTATACTTGTTGGTTCTAAAAAAATTCCTCCAGTTGCTAGAAGGGAAGGAAATATATATATATTGGATTTTGAAGAACAGGACAAGCATGTTGTTTAGCAGCAGTTGATACTAGTCCAGAAAGTTGGCATAGAAGGCTTGGACATGCTCATATGGAATTACTTAGCAAGTTGTCAATAAAACAACTAGGTCGAGGATTGCCAAAACTGAAGTATGTTAAGATATAAATCTGTAAAACTTGTCAACTAAGAAAGCAAATCAGAACATCACATAAAGTCAAGAAAGTGGAATCTACTTCTAAACCTTTAGGCCATGTTTGTTTCATAGTCTTAAGTTGGGAATATGATTATAATCCTTTAAATTTTCCAATCTCATGTTTGTTTTGTTAAAAATAGTGAAGGGTTATCCAATGATTATAATCCTTTATATTATCTTATCCCATGTTTGTTTTGTTGGAGTAGAGGATAGGACTATAATACCCTCTAATACTTGGTGGGAGGAGGTATTATTTTATCCCTTCTTACAAGTCATTTTTTAAAGGATTACAATCCCCTCATTGTAATCCCATATAAAACAAACATAGGATTGGAAAATTTAAAGGACTATATTCCAATCCCAAAGACTATCCCTCAAAATAAATATAGAATAAAATTTTAAGGGATTATAATCCAATCCTACACCTAATACTTCCAAACAAATATATTATAGGATTATTTTATCCATAGGACTAATTTTAATGGACTAGTTATCCCTGGATTATAATTATTATCCCGGGATTATAATCCAATAAAATAAATATGGCCTTAAAGCTTTTATACTTGGATTTATTTGGTCTAGAAGCTTATAAGAGTATTGGAGGTAAACGGTAAGCTTTTGTTGTTGTTGATTATTACTCTAGATATACATGGGTTTTGTTTTTATCTACTAAAAATTGTGCTTTTAATGAATTTGAGAAGCTAATCAAATTACTTGTGAATAAGCTTAAAACAAGACTTATGGGTGTACGAAGTGATTATGGTGGTGAATTCCAAAATGACTTTATTTTTTATTATGAAGAAAGAGTACTTACATAATAATTTTCTGTACCTTGTGCACCACAGCAAAACGGAGTTGTGGAGCGTAAGAACGTATCATTGCAAGAAATAACTAGGATTTTGCTTCAGGAAAGCAAGATGTCAAGGAGTTTTTGGGCAGAAGCTGTCAACACAGCAAGCTATGTTCTTAACAGGGTGTTAATCAAGCCATTACTTAACAAGACTCCATATAAATTGCTGAGGCAGAAGAAACCTAATATTGGTTACCTCAAAGTTTTTGGTTTAAAGTGCTTTATACTCAAAACTTCTGAAAGGGATGGTAAATTTGATTCTAAATCTTATGAAGCTATATTTTTGGGTTATTCTTTAACTAGTCGTGCTTATATAATTTAGAATCTATCTAAAAATGTTGTTGAAGAATCTATTGATATTTCATTTCAAGAGTCTAATGATGATTTATCAAGGGAAGAGGAAGATGTTGTAGGTACCAGTATTGACAGCGAGCTGGAAGTGAAAAATACTGACTCACAGCAAGCTGACAAATCAAATGATGCAACTCTAGATGCTGATAAAGAAGTTGGAACTTCTTCACCTATTGATGAAACTTTGGAACAGTTATCTATACTTACTCTGGAAGGTCCAGGAGGAAATAGGGACACAAAAAAGCTTCATAATATGTTTGATGGCGAAGATCTTTCACCTCCTTCTAAGAGAATTTGAACAAATGAGGAAGTCATACCTCAACATTCTTTACCAAAATCATCTAAGACATTGAAGAATCATCCTCCAGAATTGATTATTGGTGATAGATCAGAAGGAATCAAGACAAGAAAAGAAGCAACAAACATTTGTGTTTTTACAGCTTTTCTAGCTAATGAGGAACCAAAGAATATCAATGAAGCTCTTAATGATGAAAATTGGATTATGGAAATGCAAGAAGAACTCAATCAATTTGAAAGATGTCATGGTTGGGAACTTGTAGAGCCACCTAAAGATGCTTATATCATTTATACTAAATGGGTTTTCAAGAACAAGTTAATGAATTTGGAAATGTCACCAGAAACAAGGCAAGACTTGTAGCACAAGGATACAATCAACAAGAAGGCATTGATTTTGATTAAAACCATGATCCTGTTGCAAGATTAGAATCTATCAGGATATTGTTAGATATTGAATACAACAAAGGGGGGTGAATGTGTTTTAGATATTTTTAACTCTTTTTGCATCTATTTGGAATGGTGAACAAAGCTGTCTAATATGTAGAGATATTGTGTTTAACAGAAAAAACAAAGCATGCACAATACACACAGTATTTTGAAAACTTGCTTAACTTTGTATTAAAATTAAATATGTCTTGCTACAATCCTAGGTTCTTTGTAAGTAAAGAACTCAACTTATTTCTTGAGAGAGTTACAAGAAAATCTAGATCTTTTTGTTGTAACCAAAACAAAGGACCAATGTTTACTTTAGAGATTAGTAAACATAGGTTTACACAACATGCAATAAGATGTACTAAACCCTACTTTAATTTATCTCTAAATCTTTCCATTTATGTATTAGTGTAACTTTGCAAATCGTGTAGGTCTGTGACTTTCCTTTGTTAGTTATTCTTGGCCTTTGATCTTGATTTCTTCAAGTTGGTTATGTAGACTTTTCAATTTAAGTGATTAGATCATTTGTTGATTGATAATCTTCAATATTTAAATTTTATGCATTCTGTACTTGAGGTTCATATCGAGATCTCCAGTTTGTTATATAGAGAACTGAAATCTCGATAAGTATAGTGGCTTATTGAGATCTCTTAGCTCTCTATAAGTGTCTTTGACTTGTCGAGGTCTCTGAGTTCTCTATAAGTGAACTTTGCATGTCGAGGTCTTTAAAACTCTGCATGTAGAAATGACTTGTCGATATCTCTGAGATTTCTATAAGCATTTTGACTTGTCGATATCTCTGAGATCTCTAATGAAAAAATTGATTGGTCGATATCTCCAATCTTCATATCTTCATTTTGACTTGTCGATATCTCAGAGTTTTCTATATGCAAAATGACTTGTCGATATCTCAAAGATCCCTCTATGAATTTTGACTTATATATATCTCTGAGATCTCTAATGAAAAATTGACTTGTTGATATCTCCAATTTTCATATCTTCATTTGACTTATCGATATCTCTGGGACTTCTCTATAAGCCAATTTGGACTTCTCAATAAGTCATTCTGGAGTTCTCGAATGACTTCTCTATATGACTTGATCTGTGACTTGTAGATATCTTGACTTAGAACATTTTTCTTAAAACATATTTATTCAACTCCAAGCTTCTTCACCTTTTCTCTGAGGCATGATCTTGTTGATCTTCTTCAAGAGTTTATTCTTAGGATTGAGACTGTTTATAGAAAAATACTTCAGTCTGATTATTAATTTTTTTACAGACTCAAGTAATACGATACAAAATACAGATTTAGACTATCATACAACTAAATCTCAGGGTTGTCAATATGACTTAGTCTTGTTCTAGTACATGCATGTCTTGCACACCAATCTCCCCCAATTTGTGAGAAGATTGCTTATCACAAATTCATGCCTGGTAACAAGACTAACCCCAAGTTACAATGATACAATAAAGGTTACATAAAATTGATAGAAATACAAGTACAACTTTTATATATTGAGTGATTACATGAGTTTGAAAAGTACATTCATTACATAAAATTCTCATAGCATGGCTCCTTTCTAATAAGGTCCATAAGATTTACTAGCACTTGAAGTTCCTCAAAGATTTTAGTCCCTCTTAGAGCTTCCACAAGCTTGAGCCAATCATCCAATGAATAACCATTCAAGTAACCAACTCTGAATCTTGAGAATCTGCCAACCTTTATGTTCAGAAAGTGTACATCCTTAGAGATTCTGTTCATCCCCTTTGCCTTGAGCTCATTTGATCTTTGTTCAAACATGGTAATTTCTACTGTATACTTCCTATCCCTTTATTCCTTTAGAGCCTTTACTTTTCTTTTATCTCTTACTTTCAGCCATAAGCATACCACATCCCACCATGCTCTTGTGCTAGTGTCCTTATCCTTCAACAAACTAATCACCCTCTTGATTTATGTGGTTGAAAGTGTGTCCATTAGATCCCTTCCAAGTAAAGTGTAGGGTCCATCTTGATAGTAAATTATGACTTCCCATCTTTGACCATTTCTTCATCTAATTGTTGAAAGTAGTCATCATCTGTGATGCACCAATTTAGTGGTAGAAAATCAGCTTGATCAAAATAATTCCAGATAGCCTATTCTTCAACTTTCAGCTTCTTTGGTTTTCTCCCAATAGTTTTGAAATGAGTTTTGATAGGTGGCTTAAATGAAGGTAGATTTGAGATTTTCTTTTGAGAGGTTTGGATGGAGGTGATTCGTATTTTAAGTAGAGTGTTTGCAGTTTGTTTATACAGAAGCTTAGGCTTAGAAGTCAAGGGTAGTTAAATGTTTGAGCTAGTAGGTTTAGAGGTATGAGTTGGTTGGATTTGGATTGGTAGGGCATTTGTCTTGGTTCCTGCACCATCTTCCTTCTTTCTTCTCTCATCACCCTTCTTATTATCATCCCCCTTCTTCGTATCCTGCTTCTTGTCCTCTACTTTGCAACCAGTTGCTCTAGAAGAGTGACTTGGATTTTAGCCAGAATGTTTTTGCTCATCACGCTTCTGCTCATCATCATCATCTTTGTCATCTTTCAAGTTAAATTGTGAGTTTAGCAACATGGTATCAGTATTTTAAAGATATCTTTCCAAGATTCTGATCATCTCTGCATCTTCAATTTTCTTGTTTTTCTTGGACTTTAGATCAGTTTGAAGGGTTATTATCAGTCTTAAATTTCCTCTCACACAATTCTTTGGAACTTTGAAGAACTTGCACTTTTTGGTTGTTGAACAAATGTAGGCCACCCTTTGCTTGGATAGAGATATGCTTCAGGAAAAGCAGCTATCTGAGCTTTCTTGAGTTCATTTAATAGTTAGTTGTCCTCTGGAATTATAGATTAACTCTATCAATAATTACATCCAGCTCAGATGTTCTCATGGTTTGAAGATTTGAGAGAGACACCTGTACACATCTGTCCAAGCCACAATCACTCACATTTGCGACTATTCTTTTCTCTAAAAAGTTTCCAACTTTGACAATCACAACTCTAATAAAGTTGATTTTGTTGGCCAAGGCTCTTTTGTAGTTAATGTAGTTATTGTGAAGAGACACCCTTAAGATTGTTAACAGCTCATTGAACTTCTTGTCTTGACAGGGTCCTTCTGCAGCTTTTTAAAGTCCGTCTTTTCCAACATCTTTATGTATTTAAGCTTGTGAAGAACTTTGACCAATGTGAGTTGATGGCAATTTTCCAGTCTCTTTAGATTTACCAACTTCCTTGGATTGTTGAATCATAGCTTCTATCTCCCCCTTAGTCTTGTTGGAAGACATGAGTAGTGGATTGGGAATTTCTGGCCTCACAGCTTCTGGAAATGCAAGCAATGGAATGTTTAGAGCACGTATAATGGCTCCCAAAGCTACAGAATTTTGCATTTGGAGATGCTTATGAGAGTCCACCAGAGTTTGGATGTCATCCTGTTGACTTTGTACCAGAGCTGTGAGTTAAGAGACTTGAGCTGTCAAAGACTCATTTAAGGATTATAGAGTAGAGACCTGAGTTTGAAGAGCTTAAATTTGCAGATTGGTTGATGTTGACATTGATTGTTCAGATGCTGAAGAGAGAGAGAGAGAGAGAGAGAGAGAGAGAGAGAGAGATATATAGAGAGAGAGAGAGAGAGAGAGAGAGAGGTGCCAAATGTAGCTTGTATAGCTTCCTTGATGCCTTCCATTAAAAGAGCTGAAGGTGTATACCTAGCCTGATGCAGTTAATACAGTTTGACCCTGATGTCATTATTACTAGTGATTTGCTGTTGGACAACTTTATGTAAGGCTATAAATAATTCCCTCATATTCTTGATGCTCTTGTCCACTGATGATAAATCAAACTTGGCTATTTAATTTGTGCATCTAGAGAATTTTTGCTTGATGTCCACTTGAGAAGGGATGATCTCATCTAGCTTGTCCTTGACCAGTTTTCTTTTCCTGTCTTGATAATTAATCATAATCAGTTTTAAAGCTTTACCAATGAGGTGAAAGGCTTTAAGTTGAGCTTTATAGACATCTGTGACTGCATCATAAACTTCTTGTGGATTTAGTGTTTTGTCATTGCTCCCAAAGATGGTGATGTACTCTTCTCTAAATCTGGCCAAAACCTCTTCCATCTCAAGATTGAAGTCTTTATCCAACCAGGAATCATATTTACCATCTCGTTCAACTTCATTTACAATCTTTGTTTGTTGTTCTTGAACATCTGTCTGATAGGAAAACATGATAGCTTGATAATCTTGGTTAGACATATTTGATGTAAGAAGCTATTGAGAAATTTGGGCAAGTCCAGACAGCTGATCAACCAAAAGATCATTCATTATTGTTGGTTGAGCTTCTGCTTCCTGCATCCACTGAGAGATCAAATGTGGTTGTGATTGAGCAGGATTAGAAGTGGATGTTTGGTCAGTTGGATTTGAGGTGGATGGTAAAGAATTAATAGAACCACCTGTGACAGATGCCATAGTTTTAATCATAGGTTGAACTGTGGTTATGAAAGTGTGTTGTTCTCCACTTGTGGTGGGAACCTCCATTGAAATTGTAGGGGAGTTGACTAGGTTACTGTCATGTACCTTGGCCTCAAACCCTTGTACTTCTTTCAAAGCACTGTCACTTGAATCTGATGTACTTGCCTCCCCTATAGCAGAATTATTGGCAATTAAACTTCTAGCTTCAATTGTGAGTGCAATTTCAGCTAGGGTTTTGAGGGGAGTTGTTCCTTCAATATGAACCTCCAATTGAATTGGAGATGATTTAGATAGCTCCCTCTCAGGAGTACTAGCCTCAAACCTTACAACCTTTGAAGGTTGCTTTGCACATGAAAGTGCATTTGAAACCACCATAGGGTCTTCAGTAAAAGCTGATGAAACCCATGTGATTGTGTTGGTGTCATCATGGTCTACCCCAGAGTGTAGCCTCTCACCAACTGAATTTGGGTCCAGGATGGTGAGCACAGTCTCTTGAACCATGTTACATAATGTTGGAAATACTTGAGAGTCAGATTCAAGGATTTGATTGAATGAAGAAGAAATTTTAGAGATTAGATTTTGAATTTCAGAGTTGAGTGTTGGAAGCCCCCCTGAATAGATGAGGGAGCTTCAAAAGATGTGCTCTCTCTGTGTGTGCCATCCTTATTTCTTCTTTCATACACTTGAATGTGTTCAAGTATTGGTGTAGACTTTGTACAGGGTGCACTGGGTAGAGTGTTATTTTCAATAGAGACACCCTGTTGAGAGGATGCCCCTAGAGTCTGTTTTATGCCCCTCTTTTGCAACCACATCCTTTTGAGAGGACGCAGAGGTAGCTTGGGTGGTCAACTCAGTTTTCTTTGCCTTCTTTGGTTTCTTGAACAAGGTTGACTCTGATTCTGTTTGATCCTCACCACTCTCATTTATCACAGTCATATGTGCCTGCAATCTCTTCTTTGTACTCACTTCACCCTTTTTAGAGGATGAAGTGGTTGGTTTCCTAGCTTCTACTGGGAAAAAAAGAAGAATGGGTCTCAGTTTGGGAAGGCCCATGTTGGTGTTCCTGTGTTTATTCTTCCACAGGTATAGGGGAGCCATTACTGAACTTGTTACGATTGTAGACCTCATGTTAGGCATATGGTAAGGGTAAGTCCTGGATCTCTCCAACATAAATGGAGTGATTTTAAGACTTACAGGTACCCTGTTCTTTGTAATGAGTGAGCCAAATAGAACTTTGGACACTTGTTTACAGTTGCCTATTTTAGTTCTATCTATACCATTAAGCATATGAATGTCATGCACTTTATGATTTAAAGCAGACATTATAAATCTAGGAAGAAAAATTTCCTTACCTCTTGATGTCAAAGGCATTGTTAGCCTGGTGCTGAGCTCCTCCATTATCAGGTGTCCTACATTGAGGTGTCTGTTGTGAGTCATAGAAAACACCAGTTTCTGAACAACACTTGAGATGTTGTCATATCCTGTCTTCCTACAGGTGAATGCCCTCATAATTGAATTAAATAGAAAAGACCATTCTCTCCTTAAGTACTTCTTATTCAGGCTTGCCAAGTTGATTCTCTCACTATAGTTGACGAAGTCCATGAATTCATCCAATTCTTCTTGAGTAGGAACCTCCATCAAATTTTCAATAGGAATCCCCAAGACCACATTCATATCATTTTCATAGAACTCCACTTGTTGACCTTGAATGGAGCAGTTAACCACCATGAAAGTAGCTTGGTTCTCATGCACCACTATCCTTATCACAGCTATGTTCAAAAATCCCTAAGAACATCCAAGTACAGTACTGGATTTGCTGTTAGAGCACTTGCAAAGTAAGTTTCAGAAAGAAACTTCATAAAGCTCTTGAAGCTGTCAGGAGCTTGATTTGCATCTGTGAAAGCAAGATAGTTGGTGCCCTCCTTTGGGATGAAAGGTGTAATTATGTTTGATGCCATTGTAAGTGTTTGAATTTGAGTGGGTAAGAAAAATTAGAGAGAAAGAGCTTGAAATGAGAGAAAATGGTTTCGATTTTGAAAAATTAGGTCACTAAGAGATCTCGAAGGCGTAAGGAGGTGTATGTCGAGATGTCTAGGTATTTATAGTAAAAGGTAAATGACTTATCGAGAAATCAAAATAAATGTTTGGGATTTGCTTATCGAGAAGTCATATTAAGAGAATAGATACATATAGATATGTCATTTTCTTGACTCTTATCGAGAACTAGAAAATAACTTATCGAGATGTCAAATAAATACCCAATTTGTCCTGAATGGACTGAATGGTTTCCAATTTATTTGAATAAATCAAAATAAAATTAGAAGGATTTTATTAAAAGTATTTTACCACAATAATTTATTAAATAAATTTATTTTAGTTCTAAGTTGTTGATAGGTCTAATATTTATACTTGTACAGAACTCGGAGAGTTAACACTAATAGAGATCTACAATGACTTATCGATAAGTCATAATAAAGCTTGTCGAGAAGTCCTTCAAGAAGTAAAAAAAAATGACTTATCGAGAACTCACTCGAGAAGTGTTGGATTTTAATCGCAGCGGAGGCATGGTAAAACACTTTTACACATATAAAATCCAAATAAAAGCATATAAATCGTGGTAAAAACATATGAATCGATTACTAACCTTTAATATGCGATCCAAAAGCAATGATCGGAGATCCTTAGCAGCTGCTCCTCAAACGTGAAGCACTCCACCAGTATCCACCAAGAAAACGACGTTAAGGAGGAGGAGGAGGTGGAGAGAATTAGGTTTTATAAAATTTTGTGGTTAGAATCAAAATAGGGTTTATAATAGTATATTTATAGGCAAACTTTTCAGCTGAAATTTTCCCATAAATATTATTATTATTATTCCATTTATTATTCTCATTAATAATTAAAACACCTTTTAATTATTAATCCTTTTTCTAAACACTTTAGAAATAATTCTCTCTCTTGATTTAATTTCCAAAAATTAAATCCTTTAATTAATAATATTAAGAACTTTTCTTAATTAATTTATAATCAATTAAATCTCATTTAATCAATTATTAAATTTGCCAATTAATTATTTATTTCATAAATAAATAATTATTAGCCATTATTAATTAATTCCTCCACCATTAAATCATTCTCTTTTTATGGTGTGACCCTGTAGGTTCAATATTAAGCCGGTAGTAGAAATAAATAATAATAAAACTATTTTATCATTATTTATAGAAATTCTCTAATTTATTAAATATGATTAATTAATTAATCACATTTATTCTACATCGTGAGGGATACTTCTCAGCATATCGCGACTATCCGGATAATACGAATTCACTGCTTAGAATACCAAGAACCTGTTCAGTGAATAGTTACCGGACAATAAACTATTTCTACCCTACAATGTCCCGATTAAATACAAGACATGGATCTCGTGTCAAGCCTATTTAATTCAATCACTTGCTTACCATTTACTATGCTTAGTTCTATGCAAATTAGAAACTCCTTTCTAATTTCATTCACTCTGGCCAGAGATTCCTGAACTAGCATAAGTGGATCAGCCTTGAACATTCGCTTCCTTCACTGGAAGGGGTAGATCCTTTATTGATCATACACTATCTTCGTGTACAAATTCCTATACCCAGTAGTGTGGCGCCCACCAAACCCGGGTCAGAAGTTTGGGGTCCACACACACAACTTAATTATAACCTGCTTATAACAATAATAAAGATACTACTAATATATGCAATGACCCTACTTACCAACCACCACGGATCGCAACAGGTTAAAGTATGCACACAAGCCAAACACACTAATATATTACAAACCGTTCAAATCCCAACTATTTCAAATTCAAACTGAGTATTAAACATTATTACAACTTTTACAAACTTAAATTATTCCAAAAGAAGCCTACTAGCTCAGCTTTCTCAACATGAACCCCTAGCTCTCGTGCTGGACTGGGGATCCTCTTTACCAACTGGTTCCTTTTTAACTGGAAAGAATATAAACAACATCGCACAAATGAGCTAACTAGCTCAGCAAGTCACAATGACAAAACTGGGAATAATGATCATCAGGTGAATATGTTTATGATATCAAGTGAACAATGGATTATGATTTAGAATTGGATATTATACTTTTAATTTAAAAATCAAGGTTAGGCTGCTGATCAGTCACGCACTAACCCCGAGCAAGGCACACAGCATTGCTCTAACTACTGGATCCAAGGCACACATTGGCCTAACTTGACCATTATATGGTGTGACCACGAATCTGGTCCACAATTTTATAAAAACAATCCAATTCTAACATAATAACAGAATATGCAATAATAAACAATAACCGAAATCATTAACAACAATAAATGTTTAACAATAAAAGGGTTTTAATCCTTGTAAGGATCAACAAGGTACTTTCAAAGCTTGAATGCTGGATAATGAAAGAATTGGATAACAAAGGAAACAACGTTTCAGGGTTTCAAGGATTTGGTCTTTCAAAGCATAAGATATCATGGATTGAGTATATAATAATCCAGTTCAGTGTCTGGTATTTAGTTTGTATGTATTTGTGGAGTAGTATCGTAGATTTGTGGTTCTTGTTTGGGTATACAATAATCAATGGATTAGAAAGAATATGTTTCATAGCTCAAGAACAATAACTGAAATCAGGATTTAGGTTTCCGTGCTTCAAAGCACTTGCAATGTCAACAAGACTATCAAGAATTACAATATCTCGAGAAAGTTCAGAACACTTGCCTGATATTAGCTTACTATCCTGCACTTGCTTTCAATCTCAATTGTCTTACTCCTCAACTACCTGTTTCCCTTTCCTACGCCTTGCCTCTTCTGCTCATATATCATAAGCATCTATCAATCATCAACTCACAGGATTCTATTCAACACATACTTCTATCTACCCTTCGTTTTACCCAAATCCGATTAACGGATTGAAATCTATGCAATAACCAAGTAAACACCGAATATATAGACCGATAGTCAAACAACAGGTCACGTATAACACATAATACATCACGTAATCAATGAAATATCATCTATAAAGAAGTCTCGGGTCATAAATATGCTTTCGGGTATTTAAAATGATTTTTAAAACATTTTTCGGAATTAAAACGGGTCGTTGGATCAATTTCGGGTTAATAAACAGGGTTCGGTTGGCCCATTCTGGCTCCGAAATAATTTTAGAATAATTATCGAGCCTTGGAAATAATTTAGAATAATATTTTAAAGCTCGAAACTATTTTTCAGAATTTTTAAATCATTTTTAAATAATTAAATCTAATTAAATAACTAATTAAAATCAATTAATAATTAATTAAATCAATTAATCAATTAATTTTCGAATTAATTAACCAATTAATCAATTATAAATTAACTGAAATTAATTAACTAATTAATTCAGATTTATTTGTGAATTAAAAATAATTTTCGGAATTAAAATAATAATTTTCACAATTTTCAGAAATTAAAAATGAATTTTTATAATAAAAATAAATAGGAAATATGATTTTTAAACATTTTATAAACAGGAATCCTATTTTTGAAAACTTTGCAAACTACAGGTACTAAACTTCACCATCTTCAAAAATACAGGGACTAAACTGCAATTTTGCAGTTTCAGTCGCTGGAAAATCGGGGGTGGCCGGAGAAGACGATCCCTGCGTCCTCACCCCACCAACACCTCCAGATCAACACTACACAACACCAGGAACTTGTTCATGCATTCAAAACATTCTAATCATCCCTGTTCTGGCCGGAAATTGGCCAAGAACATCGCCGGTTTCCGGCGAACATCGCAAATCTTTAAAACACAACTCCCTTCGATTCAAGCATCCTCTGTTAACGAGCTATATATCAATCGATTGCAAATTTTATAAGGAACACAACCCACTATAAATCAACAGCTAATAACCCCTGAATCAAAAACCCCCAAATTTCAATTGAAAACATTCATACGGGTTATATACCCTAATTTTGAAATTCGAAAATTAAACCCACTTTTGAGCATATTATTGAACTCCAAATCAGACGTATGACATATGAAAATCATCAGGAAAACAAGCTCTACAACATGCAATCATCAAATCATACAAACAATCATCCGAACAAAAATTCATATTTTTAATAAAATAAATTCGAAAATAAATAAATTTTTAGAAAAATACCCTTGATTTCTGCAGTGAAATAAAGCTCAGAATCTGATAGAACACCTCAAATCCTTCGTTTTGGTTACTCGAGCTTTAAAAACAGAGATCGGTAACGCCTTCGTTTTGTTGTTTGATTCTTAGAACAGTTTTAAGAAATTAGGGTTTTTCTCTGAAAATTATATAATTAACTATCTGCAAATGATTTTGATACGAAATAAAATACGGTAAAAGGCTATTTATAATTATGGAAAATTTGTATCCCGTTGGATCATTCCGGATATAAAACGGTACTTTTATTTGTAAAAACTGATCCAAACGGTATCGGTTTTCGGGATAATTATCCAAATTAGTACAATTTGTACTGCGGTCTTGGTCTCAGCGCCTGGTTACACGTATTACGAAGTGATAATTGGGATAGTTTAATAAAAAGCTCTTGTTTATCGAAAATACGGGTTTTATTGATTTACCGAAACGAATATTGTATCGAAAATGTTGCGCCGGGACCCGCGCAGGACAAACCGTAAGCCGGATCGAAAAAGTCGAAATATGGAATATGCTCGGAATATTAAAATTGGGTTAGGAAGGAGTTCTCGAACGAGTTTGGGTTCCAAAAATGTAACAACGGTTGACGTCGGTTGGTTCCCGTTTTTATAAAATAGATTTTAATTACCCGGAAAAAGATTTTAGAAATTTCATATGATTCTTATAAATCCATAAACCAACATAAAAATAATTAGGAAGATATGACAATTATCTATATTTTATTTTGGACATATAAAAATTAAAATACTCAATTAATATTATTTTTGAATATTCAAGTACAGATAACACTTAACAATTAACTCACAGAATAGATACTGAACACAAATAATAATATCAAAAATAATTACACGATATATCCCGGATATTACATCCTTCTTCCCTTAAAAGGATTCTGTCCTCAGAATCTCTAAGAAAACAAATGAGGGTACTTTTCTCTCATATCACTTTCTAACTCCCAGGTTGACTCTTCAACCTTTGGGTTTCTCCACAATACTCTTACTAACTTTACCACTTTATTTCTCAATACTTTCTCTCTTGCCTCTAGAATCTCTATCGGACTCTCTACATATGATAAATCTACCTGAAGCTCTATTGGCTCATATTCTATTACATGTCTGGAGTCTGGATTATATTTCTTGAGCATCGATACATGATAAACATTGTGAATGTGCTCCATGTGCGGAGGTAACGCCAATTCGTAAGCTACTTTGCCAACGCGCTTTAGGATCTCAAAAGGTCCGACATATCTTGGGCTTAGCTTCCCTTTCTTTCCAAACCTCGTTAGTCCTTTCCATGGTGATACTTTCAGTAATACCAAGCTTCCTTCGTCAAATTCCATGTCTTTCCTTGATTGGTCTGCATATTTCCTCTGACAATTTTGAGCGGCTATTAATCTTTTCTGGATAAGTTCAATAACTTCCTTTGTCTGTTGTACTAGTTCAGGTCCAAGTATCTTGCGTTCTCCTACTTCGTCCCAATATATTGGAGATCTACATTTGCGTCCATAAAGGGCTTCATAGGGTGGCATTCCAATGCTGGCATGATAACTGTTGTTGTAAGCAAACTCTACCAGAGGTAAATGTTCGTCCCAACTTCCTTTGAAATCAATCGCACAAACACGTAACATATCCTCGATTGTCTGGATCGTTCTTTCACTTTGGCCATCCGTTTGGGGGTGATAAGCTGTACTCATATTCAGTCTTGTTCCCAAACATTCTTGAAAACTCTTCCAGAATCTTGAATTAAACCTTGGATCTAGATCAGATACGATAGACACTGGAACTCGATGACAAATTACAATTTCTTTTAGGTACATATGGACCAACTTGTCGAGCGAAAATCTTTCATTTATAGGCAGAAAATGAGCTGACTTGGTATGTCTATCCACTATAACCCAAATGGCATCATGATTAGCCCTTGTCCTTGGTAATCCAACTATGAAATCCATGGTAATATGTTCCCACTTCCACTCTGGAATCTCCAATGGCTGTAGCAATCCGCTTGGTCTTTGATGCTCTGCTTTAACTCTCTGACAGGTATAACATTTGCTAACCCATTCCGCAATTTCTCTCTTCATATCTAGCCACCAATAATTCTTCTTTAAATCTCTGTACATTTTGGTACTCACTGGATGGATGGAATATCTTGAACTATGTGCTTCTTGTAAAATTTCATTCTTTAACTCCGTCACTGGTGGAATCCAGATTCTAGATGAAAATCTCAAAATGCCTTGATCATCCTTCTGCGTGCATAATTCTTCACCTACCAAACGATTTATATCTTGATCCATTACATCTTTCTGACATTTCTTTATTTTCTCCAACAACTATGGCTGGAAAGTCATACTGTACACTTTCGCTTCCTCAGGTTCGCAAACTCTAATTTCCAATTCCAATTTCTGAAATTCCTTATATATATCTTCAGGTACTGATAACTCATTTAACTTTTCCTTCCGACTTAATGCGTCTGCCACCACGTTCGCCTTACCGGGATGATAATTAATCGAGCAATCATAATCCTTGATCAATTCTAACCATCTCCTTTGCCTCATATTAAGTTCCTTCTGGGAAAATATATATTTCAAACTTTTGTGATCCGTGAAAATCTCACACTTTTCTCCATACAAATAATGTCTCCAAATCTTCAAAGCAAAAACTATAGCTGCTAGCTCCAAGTCATGAGTAGGATACTTTTGTTCGTGTGGTTTCAATTGCCTTGACGCATACGCAATCACCTTGTCGTGGTGCATAAGAACATATCCTAATCCTTTGTAGGAAGCATCGCTATAAATTACGAAATTCCCTTGATCGTCTGGAAGTGACAAAACAGGTGTTGTGATTAATCTCCGCTTCAATTCCGGAAAACTTTCTTCGCACTTGTTATTCCATATAAACTTTTCATTCTTTCGTGTAAGCTTTGTTAATGGTGTGGCAATCCTTGAGAAATTCTGAACGAATCGTCGATAATATCCTGCCAATCCCAAGAAACTTCTTACCTCAGTGGGTGTTCTCGGTCTCTCCCAATTCGTAATTGCTTCGATCTTTGCCGGGTCTACTTTGATCCCTTCATTACTGACTATGTGTCCTAAGAACTGAACTTCTTGTAGCCAAAACTCACACTTCGACAATTTAGCATATAACTTCTTTTTCCTTAAAATCTCCAAAGTTGTTCTTAAATGTTCCGCATGATCCTCCTCCGTCTTTGAATAGATTAAAATATCGTCTATAAATACTATAACGAACTTGTCCAAATATTCCTTGAAAATTCTGTTCATCAGGTCCATAAACGCTGCTGGGGCGTTGGTCAATCTAAAAGACATCACTAAAAACTCGTAATATCCAAACCTTGTTCTGAAAGCTGTCTTTGGTATATCTTCTGGTTTGATCTTCAGTTGATGATATCCCGATCTTAAATCGATCTTGGAGAAATACTTGGCTCCCTTCAATTGGTCAAACAAATCATCAATTCTGGGTAACGGATACTTATTCTTAATCGTCAATTTGTTGAGCTCCCTATAGTCGATGCACAGTCTCATGCTTCCATCTTTCTTCTTGACAAATAATACCGGTGCACCCCACGGGGATACGCTGGGTCTGATTACTCCTTTCTCTATCAATTCCTGCAATTGCTTTGCTAGCTCTTTCATCTCAACAGGCGCCATTCTGTACGGGGCCTTGGATACTGGTTCTGTTCCAGGTGCTAAGTCGATCGCAAATTCAATTTCTCTATCTGGAGGAAGTCCTGGCAATTCATCGGGAAATACGTCTGGAAATTCATTCACTACTGGGATATCTTCAAGTTTTGCTGGCTCCTGACTTTTATTAATCACATATGCTACGAAATGCTCGCATCCTTGCCGTAGTAACTTCTTGGCTTGAATCATCGTTAAGAACTTCTTTACTTGTTTCTGACCTTTGAACGTTACTATTCTTTCGTCTGGCATTTTCACCATTACTTTCTTATTTCGACAATCTATCTGAGCATCATGCTTAGATAACCAATCCATCCCTAATATCACATCAAATTCTCCTAACTTAAATGGTATCAAATCTACACAAAACTTACTACCAAAAATCTCAACCTCACAATTCTCATAAACTTGATTCACAGCTACACGTTCTTGATTTGCTAACTCCATAGTCATTATTTCATTTAAGCACTCAACTGGACAATTTAATTTACTAACAAAATCTTGTGAAACATACGATCGAGTTGCTCAGGAATCTATTAACACTTTGGCACATAAAGAATTCACATTAAGCGTACCTGCCACGACATCCGTATCCTGGATCGCATCCTTCACCAACATGTCAAAAACTCTAGCCCTCGGAGTTTCATTCACTGTTGGGGTAGATCCCATAATTCTCAATGCATTACTAACTGGGGCTGGTGTCTTGCAATCCCTGGCCATATGTCCTGGTTTCCCACATTTAAAGCATGTAAATCCAATGAATGGAACTTTCACTGCTGGATTCCGGATAGGTTGATCTTTATTTGCTGGCTCTCTTGCTGGCTGATTTCGGCACTCCCTCGAGTAGTGCCCTTTCTGGTTGCATTTAAAACATACCACATTCAACTTGTTACAAACTCCTCCATGCTTCTTTCCACATACTTGACAATCGGGAAAAGTTAATCTCAACTGATTCGGCGGATTCACATTAGCTGGACGATTGCCCTGGCCTCCGTCTCCTGCATTTTGTCTCCTGAAATTAAAATTTCTCCCTGGCTGAAACTTGCCCTTCTTAAAATTTGGAAACTTCCCTGTTTGTGACTGACCCTCACTTCCCTCAACTTTCCTTTTCTTGCTTTCCTTATCTTTCTGGAACATCTCACTCTCTGTCTCTGCGATCATAGCTTTCTGTACAACCCCGGCATAGGTATCCAATTCAAAAATAGCTACCTTCCCCCGATCCATGGCTTCAAGCCTTGCAGGAATCTCTTAGCTTTCTTTCTATCAGTATCAACATACGACGGCACATACCTTGAAAATTCCTCAAACTTCCCCTCATAATCTGTTACCGACATATTCCCTTGCTTTAACTCTAAAAACTTCAGCTCCATTTGATCCTGAACAAACTGAGGAAAATACTTTTTTAAAAACAATTCCTTGAACCTTTCCCAACTAATAACATATGTGCCTTCTAGTGTCTTCACCATTTCCCACCAATAGGTGGCCTCATTCTTCAGATAGTAACTTGCAAACTCAACCTTCTGTTCCTCTTTCACTTTCACTAAGACAAATGCCTTTTCTATTTCCTTTAACCAAACATTTGCTTCAATTGGCTCTAAGGAACCCTTGAATTCTGGTGGGTTTATTGCCTGAAAAGTTTTGAAAGTTACCTGGGGATTGGTCTGTCTTTGTTGTTGTTGTGCCAGATGAACTGTTTGTTGGGCCAAGATTTGAAGAATCTGGGCTATTGCTGGGTCCATGGGTCCTGGGTTCACATTCTGGGTTGTATCATCTTGGTTATTATTGTTGTTGGTTTCTTCATTCTGGGTGTTGGTGCGGGTATTTCTTCTGGGAGGCATTTTCTGTAAAGAATCAATCAACTTATTTAGCTTTTGAATCAATCTTTTACATAAAAGAATAGTTTTGCAAAACAGAAATATTTCTTTTTGAAAACAGTTGTGACTAAATAAATTGCATGCTTCTTTACAGAATATAAACAGCTATGGAAAACAGGGCACATGGTATCACAGGGTATAACTGGTGCAATAAATTAGGTAAGGTAAAACAGGTGCGATAAAATAAATGACAGTGTTGGAAAGAAAAAAGGTACTGATATATAGAGATCAAAAGTTTTAGGGTAGTACAAGCGTAAAGACGCTTCGAAAGTCAAAGCAAAAAGGGTACAACAACCTACTCACTAGTCAGCATCGCTAGTCTATAAATACAACTCAAAAGTCTTCTGATACACACTACACACTACTGTCCATACTACATAATCATAGCAACACCACTCAGCATCTTCATCTCAAAATCTCTAACTCAACTCCAAGGAAACTCTGGTCCTGCTAGCCTCTCAAAGTCCTCCATCACCTCAGTACCCCAGCCCAGCAGTGCATCAGGGCCTCTGCCAGGTAATGTAGCTCCATGTAACCTAGCCTCAAGAACCCTTCGTGTCACATGAATCTCCTCTCGAAGCTCCCTCACACCACGATTAACATCTGTAGTCCTGATGATATGCTGTAACTCTCTAATCTGAGCCAACAAGGAATCACGCTCCAATAGAAGAGCCTCATACCGGTAATAAGGAACTGGGGGCAATGTAGACTGGAATGGGGCACTCGCTACTGAATGCCCAGTGGAATCTGAATCAGCTGGTGGGGGTCCTCTGACAGGTGGCCTCATGCCTGGAGGTGGAATAGCCTGCAATGGTACGGGCTGCAATACCGGTGGAGGTAGAATAGCCAATACTGGTGGAATGACAGGATGTGGATCCGATGCTGGTGCTCCAACTGAAGGCTCTGAGTGATCAGCTGATACGGGAATAAAAGAGTCGGCCATCTCTGCTCTCTGAAATTATATCGTAATATAAGAATCTCGTACCATAACGCAATTTACACTAATACATGATATATCGAAACACTCAACCTCTCAACGTTCTATCATCCTATGCCTTACTTCTAATCCTAACCCTCTACCCATTCCCGTTAATCTAGGCTTGTGTCAGTGACTTATAACCTGTAGCTCTGATACCAAACCTATGGCGCCCTCCAAACCCGGGTCAGAAGTTTGGGGTCCACACACACACCTTAATTATAACCTGCTTATAACAATAATAAAGATACTACTAATATATGCAATGACCCTACTTACCAACCACCACGGATCGCAACAGGTTAAAGTATGCACACAAGCCAAACACACTAATATATTACAAACCGTTCAAATCCCAACTATTTCAAATTCAAACTGAGTATTAAACATTATTACAACTTTTACAAACTTAAATTATTCCAAAAGAAGCCTACTAGCTCAGCTTTCTCAACATGAACCCCTAGCTCTCGTGCTGGACTGGGGATCCTCTTTACCAACTGGTTCATTTTTAACTGGAAAGAATATAAACAACATCGCACAAATGAGCTAACTAGCTCAGCAAGTCACAATGACAAAACTGGGAATAATGATCATCAGGTGAATATGTTTATGATATCAAGTGAACAATGGATTATGATTTAGAATTGGATATTATACTTTTAATTTAAAAATCAAGGTTAGGCTGCTGATCAGTCACGCACTAACCCCGAGCAAGGCACACATCATTGCTCTAACTACTGGATCCAAGGCACACATTGGCCTAACTTGACCATTATATGGTCTGACCACGAATCTGGTCCACAATTTTATAAAAACAATCCAATTCTAACATAATAACAGAATATGCAATAATAAACAATAACCGAAATCATTAACAATAAAAAATGTTTAACAATAAAAGGGTTTCAATCCTTGTAAGGATCAACAAGGTACTTTCAAAGCTTGAATGCTGGATAATGAAAGAATTGGATAACAAAGGAAACAACGTTTCAGGGTTTCAAGGATTTGGTCTTTCAAAGCATAAGATATCATGGATTGAGTATATAATAATCCAGTTCAGTGTCTGGTATTTAGTTTGTATGTATTTGTGGAGTAGTATCGTAGATTTGTGGTTCTTGTTTGGGTATACAATAATCAATGGATTAGAAAGAATATGGTTCATAGCTCAAGAACAATAACTGAAATCAGGATTTAGGTTTCCGTGCTTCAAAGCACTTGCAATGTCAACAAGACTATCAAGAATTACAATATCTCGAGAAAGTTCAGAACACTTGCCTGCTATTAGCTTACTATCCTGCACTTGCTTTCAATCTCAATTGTCTTACTCCTCAACTACCTGTTTTCCTTTCCTACACCTTGCCTCTTCTGCTCACATATCATAAGCATCTATCAATCATCAACTCACAGGATTCTATTCAACACATACTTCTATCTACCCTTCGTTTTACCCAAATCCGATTAACGGATTGAAATCTATGCAATAACCAAGTAAACACCGAATATATAGACCGATAGTCAAACAACAGGTCACGTATAACACATAATACATCACGTAATCAATGACATATCATCTATAAAGAAGTCTCGGGTCATAAATATGCTTTCGGGTATTTAAAATGATTTTTAAAACATTTTTCGGAATTAAAACGGGTCGTTGGATCAATTTCGGGTTAATAAACAGGGTTCGTTTGGCCCATTCTGGCTCCGAAATAATTTTAGAATAATTATCGAGCCTTGGAAATAATTTAGAATAATATTTTAAAGCTCGAAACTATTTTTCAGAATTTTTAAATCATTTTTAAATAATTAAATCTAATTAAATAACTAATTAAAATCAATTAATAATTAATTAAATCAATTAATCAATTAATTTTCGAATTAATTGACCAATTAATCAATTATAAATTAACTGAAATTAATTAACTAATTAATTCAGATTTATTTATGAATTAAAAATAATTTTCGGAATTAAAATAATAATTTTCAGAATTTTCAGAAATTAAAAATGAATTTTTATAATAAAAATAAATAGGAAATATGATTTTTAAACATTTTATAAACTGGAATCCTATTTTTGAAAACTTTGCAAACTACAGGGACTAAACTTCACCATCTTCAAAAATACAGGGACTAAACTGCAATTTTGCAGTTTCAGTCGCCGGAAAATCGGGGGTGGCCGGAGAAGACGATCCCGGCGTCCTCACCCCACCAACACCTCCAGATCAACACTACACAACACCAGGAACTTGTTCATGCATTCAAAACATTCTAATCATCCCTGTTCTAGCCGGAAATTGGCCAAGAACATCGCCGGTTTCCGGCGAACATCGCAAATCTTTAAAACACAACTCCCTTCGACTCAAGCATCCTCTGTTAAGGAGCTATATATCAATCGATTGCAAATTTTATAAGGAACACAACCCACTATAAATCAACAGCTAATAACCCCTGAATCAAAAACCCCCAAATTTCAATTGAAAACATTCATACGGGTTATAAACCCTAATTTTGAAATTCGAAAATTAAACCCACTTTTGAGCATGTTATTGAACTCCAAATCAGACGTATGACATATGAAAATCATCAGGAAAACAAGCTCTACAACATGCAATCATCAAATCATACAAACAATCATCCGAACAAAAATTCATATTTTTAATAAAATAAATTCGAAAATAAATAATTTTTTAGAAAAATACCCTTGATTTCTGCAGTGAAATAAAGCTCAGAATCTGATAGAACACCTCAAATCCTTCGTTTTGGTTACTCAAGCTTTAAAAACAGAGATCGGTAACACCTTCGTTTTGTTGTTTGATTCTTAGAACAGTTTTAAGAAATTAGGGCTTTTCTCTGAAAATTATATAATTAACTATCTGCAAATGATTTTGATACGAAATAAAATACGGTAAAAGGCTATTTATAATTATGAAAAATTTGTATCCCGTTGGATCATTCCGGATATAAAACGGTACGTTTGTTTGTAAAAACTGATCCAAACGGTATCGGTTTTCGGGATAATTATCCAAATTAGTACAATTTGTACTGCGGTCTTGGTCTCAGCGCCTGGTTACACGTATTACGAAGTGATAATTGGGATAGTTTAATAAAAAGCTCCTGTTTATCGAAAATACGGGTTTTATTGATTTACCGAAACGAATATTGTATCGAAAATGTTGCGCCGGGACCCGCGCAGGACAAACCGTAAGCCGGATCGAAAAAGTCGAAACATGGAATATGCTCGGAATATTACAATTAGTTTAGGAAGGAGTTCTCGAACGAGTTTCGGGTTCCAAAAACGTAACAACGGTTGACGTCGGTTTCCCGTTTTTATAAAATAGATTTTAATTACCCGAAAAAAGATTTTAGAAATTTCATATGATTCTTATAAATCCATAAACCAACATAAAAATAATTAGGAAGATATGACAATTATCTATATTTTATTTTGGACATATAAAAATTAAAATACTCAATTAATATTATTTTTGAATATTCAAGTACAGATAACACTTAACAATTAACTCACAGAATAGATACTGAACACACATAATAATATCAAAAATAATTACACGATATATCCCGGATATTACAAGTAGAGCCCTAATAATTGTCCCTGGAGACTAAGAACTAAACCAAAGCATAGTTCCGTGTACACAAGATGACTATGATGACCTCAAGTCTAAGGATACTTGTACAACTATCACTATGTGAACAACTGCTGACACGTGAGTGAACTCCATCAGTTGTTCAGCTGTGCGAGTCATGTTCGGTGAACTTATTCTATAATAAGCACCTACATACTAGCTATAGTGTCACCACACAAATGTCTATGAGAACAGACATCCTTCATAATGAAGCAAGCATAGTATGTACCGATCTCTGCGGATTATTAATTACCAGTTAGTAATCCTACGACCAGGAACTATTTAAGTTTAGAGTTATCATCTTTTAGGTCTCACTATTATGATCTCATCATAATCCATAAAAAGCTTTACTCTAAACTATGGTATATCTTATTTAAACACTTAAATAGATAAAGCCCGTAATAAAAACAAAACAAGTCTTTTATTAATATCAATGAAATCAAAACAGATTACACAGGAAGTTATTCATAAATCCTAATACATGATTGGACTTAGGACATATTCCTTTCAATCTCCCACTTGTACTAAAGCCAATCACTCTGGTATCTAATACCCATCTTGTCTTTATGACGATCAAAGTGACTTTCATAAAGTAGTTTTGTGAGTGGGTCTGCTATGTTGTTATGTGTGTCAACTCTAATTCAATACAACACAAGAAATGTTATCGCGCTCCCACTAACCCTTTTGTAGACACATGGTTCATCTACGTTTTTCATAAAACCAAACTCTTTGATTGTCTCATCAAAACGGATGTTCCATCTACGAGAAGCTTGCTTTAAACCACATATGGTTCGCAGCAGCTTACACACTAGGTTTTCATTTCTCTTGGAAAGAAAACCATCTGGCTATTTTCCAGATCTCATAGTCGTAGGAAGTAGCATTCACAAGCAAAATCCGAACTGATTATAACAGGGCTACAGGTAAAAGGTTTCATCAAAGTCAATACATTGCCTTTGTTTGAATTCTTTTGCCACAAGCCTGGCCTTAAAGGTCCCCACCTGGACATTTGCTCTAATCATTCTTTTGTATCCCGTATACATAGATTTCATTCTGGATTTCATGGCACTATGCCATTTCTCTGAGTCAACACTACTCATAGCCTCATTATAGGTCACAAGGTCGTCATCATCAATGATCGAAAACTCATTGTCATTCTCAATGACAAGGCCATATTTCCTCTCAGGTTGGCGAGACACTCTCCCTGTTCTATGAATGGGCTGTTCCACAAAAGGTTGTTCAGTCAGAACAGGTGTTTCCACTTGATCCGTAGTAGTTTGTGCTTCTGGAACTTCATCAAGTTCAATTTTGCTCCCACTATTTCCTTCAAGGATAAACTCCTTTTCCAAGAAGGTAGCATGTCTGGAGACAAACACCCGATGATCGGTGTAAAAGTAATACCCTAAAGTCTCTTTAGGATATCCCACAAAACTACATTTTTACGGATCGAGATTCCAGCTTATCTGGGTCAACTTATTTGACATGAGCTGGACATCCCCAAATCTTAATGTGTTTAAGACTCGGTTTCCTTTCTTTCCATATCTCATACGGAGTTTGAGGAACAGATTTGGAAAGCACCTTATTCAGTAAATATGCTGAGGTTTCCATGCGTAACCCCATAGGAATACTGGAAGATTTGCATAGCTCATCATGGACTGAACTATGTCTAACAAAGTTCGATTTCTCCTTTCAGATACCAATCTGGTGGCGTCCACTGGGAGACTATACCATTTACTTTGAGATAATCTAGAAACACTCCATTAAAGTTTTCACCACCTCGATCTGATCGAAGAGTTATAATACTATGTTTGGTTGTTTCTCCACTTCATACTTATACTCTTTGAACTTTTCAAAGGCTTCAGACTTGTGTTTCATCAAACACATATCCGAATCTAGATCTATCATCTATGAAAGTAATGAAGTATGAAAATCTACCCATGGCTTGCTTAGACATTGGTCCACATACATCTGTGTGTACCATTCCTGGCAAATTTGCAGTCCTCTCTCCATGTCTACTAAATGGAGACTGCAGTGCCACTATAAAGTGAGATTTTCATCATCCCTTTTCTTTTATTAGTTTGTTCAATCTGAAGTAAATTATGCCACATTCATACAGACCATTATTTAAAGTACCACGTCCATAAAAATATATTATCTCTAAGAATAGAACATTCATTATTCTCAATAATAAATGAAAATCCAGCCAAGTCTAACATGGGAATAATATTCCTCACAATCGAGGGAACAAAATAACAATTATTTAAAACAATAGTCTTGCCCGTAGGCATATGTAAATGAAATGATTCCACATCTACAGCAGCAACTCTTGCTCCATTTCCCATCAGTAGATTCACCTCATCTTCTTTAAGAGTCCTACTTCTCCTTAGTCCCTGCAACGAATTGCAGATGTTAGAACCACAGGCGGTATCTAATACCCAAGTAGAAATTTGATTTAATGACATATTCACTTCTATCGTGAACATACCTGAATCAGAAGCGATAGTCTCACTACCCTTCTTCTTCTTCAATTCTGCAAGGTAAACCTTGCAGTTCCTCTTCCAGTGCCCCACCTTGTTACAGTGAAAGCAAACAACTTTGCTCTTGGGGTCTTTAGCTTTTGGTGGAACCGGCGTTTTCTCACCTACTTTCTTCTTCTTGGAAGGGTTCCTCTTCCTTTTCTTAGGATTGGAACCTTCGCCAATTAGAAGAACAGAACTCTTCTTAGGGGGAAAATTCGATTCCGCAGTCTTTAACATGTTGTGAAGTTCAGGCAGGCTGACATCCAACTTATTCATGTGAAAGTTCACAACAAACTGCGAGAACGAACTCGGAAGCGATTGCAAGACCAAGTCTTGGATCAGCTCCCCATCCATGGCAAAAACAAGTTGTCCAAGACGTTCAATCAAATTGATCATCTTAAGTACATGGTCATTCACAGATGATCCCTCAGACATCCTACAACCGAACAGCTCCTTCGATATCTCATATCGAGCTGTCCTCCCGCCACATCATACAACTCTTGTAGATGCATGAGGATAGTGTGAGCATCCATATGCTCATGTTGCTTCTGTAGCTCAATGTTCATGAAAGCTAGCGTGATGCATTGAGCAACATTTGCATTATCTATCCACTTACGATACACAACATGTTTATCATTATGTGCATCACTAGCAGGTTCAGTAGGCTTAGGTGAGTCAATCACGTATTCCAGCTTCTCAATCCTGAGAACAATTCTCAAGTTTCGAAGCCAGTCAGCATAATTAGGACCAGTCAACTTGTGAGCATCCAGTATGCTCCTGAGTGATAGTGCAGCAGACATAATGTATGTTGTAAATCTGTAAATGATAAACACATAACAACACTTAGCAAATATTCGATTTCATTTTAAAACACTATATGAATCGGGTCTTTATTCATAAGTGGCTCCCACTAGTTTATCTAATTTATTCAACCCCCTACGTGAAAAATTAAGCATTCATAATGCTAGTGGGAATAGGGATCCTACATTCCATTACACAACCCCGGCTGTGGCACGAAACGCCATGTAATGTTCAATAGGCAGACAACTCTTGTCAATTACATCTAATGTTATTCCCTAATCAAACTTTAGCCTCTTGAATAATTGAGTCACGGCTGTGGCACGAAAAACTTAATATTCTAAGTCAAGTCTAACCCAACATTCCGTACAATTGAATCAGTCCCCAAAGGCCCACGGCTGTGGCACGTAACGACCTTTAGATTCTTATTCAATGTACACATCTCTATGTCATAGACAAGTATTTCTTATTTCGAAATCAAAGCCCTCGGCTGTGGCACGAAACGACAATGATTTAAAAATAAGAACTACTTTCTATCATGTTGGAAGGCTATGACCGACACAAGCCCGTTGTGTCATTGGCCAATTACTACTTGATATTATTTAATTTTAGAGGGATTATATTACGTTACAATCATAATCATATTATAAAGAGATTCTTCCTTTTAAATTAAATATTTCAAATCAATAATCAATAATCAGATGATTCCCAGATCGGGTGGAGCATTGTCAAGAGGCGTCACTTAATAACCCTTTCTTACAGATAGAAATCTGTTGTTGACAGAATCATCCTTTCTCTCATATCGAAAATTCATATTCAATTATGTGTTTCATAAACACAAGAATCTCATGATTGTATTCATAATATTATTATTAAGGTTATGAAACAATTTCACTATACTAGATTGTCTAACAAGCGCCTTATGTTCATTTAAGTTCACCTAAATCTATCATCGCATGATAAACTAAGCATATATCATATATATAAACATCAAGGTAGGCATGTTATATCATCTCGCACATTAGTCTAAGCATTATACATCTCTATGTATCACTTGAAGCATTTAAAAGCAATTAAAACAGTTAAAACAACTTTTAAAACACTTCCGGGAATATACACAGTTAAAAACCTTTATATAAACTAAAATTTGATCACACCATTAGATCCTTCTCGGAAAAACGAATCCAACGATATATTGTACGCCCAAAACGGAGTTACAAAACTCCCAGAAATCAAATTTAAAATTAACAGACGGGCTATAACGCATTACAGGAACGCGTTACAAGCCCTGTAACGCATTCCGGTGATGTGTTACAACCCTTTTAAGCCATTAAAAGGTGTAACGCATTCCGTGAATGCGCCACAGGGTGTAACGCATTCCCGGAATGCGCGACACCCCTTTCCCTTCTCTTCTAGCAGCCGCCGCCTGACAGTCCTTCTCGATCAGCGTGCCGCCTGACCTGTACTATGTTCCTTGCTTTGCTTCCTGTGCCAACAGTCAGACATCACAGAGGCAACATCAAATATATATATACATACTTACAATTTATATATATATGTGATTATTTAATTACGAATTTAATTGCAACAACTTCAAAAATTCATAATAAAAAATCTATACATCCTAAAATTATGAAAAAAATACCCAGACGATCTACAACACTTGTAGAACCCAGATCAACATTCAAAATTATTCTGAGAAACGATTTCTCATCAGACAAAATTAATCCATGATATAACTTGTAAAAATCATAATTAATTCATACAAGCACATAAAATTCTGAAATTTTTACACAAATCTATATGCATACAACCTATGCTCTGATAGCAGTGTTGGATTTTAATCGCAGCGGAGGCATGGTAAAACACTTTTACACATATAAAATCCAAATAAAAGCATATAAATCGTGGTAAAAATATATAGATCGATTACTAACCTTTAATATGCGATCCAAAAGCAACGATCGGAGATCCTTACTAGCTGCTCCTCAAACGTGAAGCACTCCACCGGTATCCACCAAGAAAACGACGTTAAGGAGGAGGAAGAGGTGGAGAGAATTAGGTTTTATAAAATTTTAGGGTTAGAATCAAAATAGGGTTTATAATAGTATATTTATAAGCAAAATTTTCAGCTGAAATTTTCCCATAAATATTATTATTATTATCCTATTTATTATTCTCATTAATAATTAAAACACCTTTTAATTATTAATCCTTTTTCTAAACACTTTAGAAATAATTCTCTCTCTTGATTTAATTTCCAAAAATTAAATCTTTTAATTAATAATATTAAGAACTTTTCTTAATTAATTTATAATCAATTAAATCTCATTTAATCAATTATTAAATTTGCCAATTAATTATTTATTTCATAAATAAATAATTATTAGCCATTATTAATTAATTCCTCCACAATTAAATCATTCTCTTTTTATGGTGTGACCCTGTAGGTTCAATATTAAGCCGGTAGTAGAAATAAATAATAATAAAACTATTTTATCATTATTTATATAAATTCTCTAATTTCTTAAATATGATTAATTAATTAATCACATTTATTCTACATCGTGAGGGATACTTCTCAGCATATCGCGACTATCCGGATAATACGAATTCACTGCTTAGAATACCAAGAACCTATTCAGTGAATAGTTACCGTACAATAAACTCCTTCTACCCTACAATGTCCCGATTAAATACAAGGCATGGATCTCGTGTCAAGCCTATCTAATTCAATCACTTGCTTACCATTTACTATGCTTAGTTCTATGCAAATTAGAAACTCCTTTCTAATTTCATTCACTCCGGCCAGAGATTCCTGAACTAACATAAGTGGATCAGCCTTGAACATTCGCTTCCTTCACTGGAAGGGGTAGATCCTTTATTGATCATACACTATCTTCGTGTACAAATTCCTATACCTAGTAGAGCCCTAATAATTGTCCCTGGAGACTAAGAACTAAACCAAAGCATAGTTCAGTGTACATAAGATGACTATGATGACCTCAAGTCTAAGGATACTTGTACAACTATCACTATGTGAACAACTGCTGACACGTGAGTGAACTCCATCAGTTGTTCAGCTGTGCGAGTCATGTTCAGTGAACTTATTCTATAATAAGCACCTACATACTAGCTATAGTGTCACCACACAAATGTCTATGAGAACAGACATCCTTCATAATGAAGCAAGCATAGTATGTACCGATCTCTGCGGATTATTAATTACCAGTTAGTAATCCTACGATCAGGAACTATTTAAGTTTAGAGTTATCATCTTTTAGGTCTCACTATTATGATCTCATCATAATCCATAAAAAGCTTTACTCTAAACTATGGTATATATTATTTAAACACTTAAATAGATAAAGCCCGTAATAAAAACAAAACAAGTCTTTTATTAATATCAATAAAATCAAAACAGATTACACAGGAAGTTATTCCTAAATCCTAATACATGATTGGACTTGGGACATATTCCTTTCAAGAAATCTCAAAATGGCTTGTTGAGAAGTCAATTAGACTTATCGAGAACTCAGTTCTTTATATATTTTTATTCTCTTTGATTATGTCTTGTGCTAATTTCACATATTAAAAATGTAAATTAACATTTAGACAATTTTCTAAGAATTGAAAATTTCCAAGCTAAATTTTGAATTTTGAAAAATAAATATATAGAGATTTCTGAAATATTTATAACTCATATTCCAGTTAATTTCCAATTAAATCAAATTAATTTTGATTTATTAGAAATCAATCTGCTGCAAAATATTAGTTGAATTTTTGCCTATAGGATGAAGAATTTAGCACACAAATTTCACCTACAAGTCTAGTGAAAGTTGCTTCATCCAAAGGTTTAATAAAAATGTCAGCTAATTATTTTTCTGTTGGAACAAAAATGAGCTCAATGGTACCATTTGCAGCATGTTCTCTAATAAAATGGTACCTTACATCAATGTGTTTTGTTCTACAATGATTAACTGGATTAGCCACAATAGATATAGCACTAGTATTGTCAAACATAATTGGAATTTTGTGTAACACTAGGCCATAATCCATTAGCTGATTTCTAATCCAAAGCACTTGAGCACGACAATTTCCAGCAGCTATGTATTTAGCCTCGGTTGTGGAAGTTGACACATATTGTTATTTCCTGCTATACCAGGATACAAGTCTTTGTCCAAAAAACTGACAGCTACCACTAGTGCTTCTTCTGTCAACCCAGCATCTTGCAAAATCTGCATCTGTGTTTCCAACAGCTTCAAAACCTGTTCTCTTAGGATACCATAATCCCAAGTTTGGAGTTCCCTTTAAGTATCTGAAAATTCTCTTCACATCCATCAAATGTGATTCTTTTGGATTGGCTTGAAATCTTGCACACAAACATGTTACAACATAATGTCTGGTCTAGTAGCAGTCAGATACAACAAAGATCCAATCATTCCTCTATAACCTAAAATGTCTACACCTTTTACTTTCTTATCTGCATCTAACTTAGTACCTGTAGACATAGGTATAAATGCAGGTGAACAATCAACCATACCAAACTTCTTCAATAGATCTTTAACATACTTGGTTTGGCTGATGAAGATTCCATCACTTCTTTGACTGACTTGAAGTCCAAGAAAGTAACTTAACTCTCCCATCATACTCATTTCATATTCACTCTGCATGAGTTTTGAGAATCTTTGACATAGCTTTTCATTAGTAGAGCCAAAAATGATATCATCCACATAGATCTGAACTAGGATCATATCACCGCCATGTTGCTTGTAGAAAAGAGTCTTATTACTAGTTCCTCTAGTGAATCCATGTTTAAGCAAAAATTCTAACAGTGTGTCATACCATGCTTTAGGTGCTTGCTTTAATCCATATAGAGCCTTGAGTAGTTTGTACACAAAGTTTGGAAATTGTGGATCTTCAAAGCCAGGTGGTTGTTGCACATAAACTACTTCTTCCAACTCGCCATAAAGGAATGCACTCTTTACATCCATTTGATACACCATAAAATTTGAGTGTACAGCAAATGCAAGAAAGATTCTTATTGCTTTAAGTCTTGTAACTGCAGCAAAAG
This sequence comes from Apium graveolens, assembly GCF_009905375.1. Classification (NCBI taxonomy): domain Eukaryota; kingdom Viridiplantae; phylum Streptophyta; class Magnoliopsida; order Apiales; family Apiaceae; genus Apium; species Apium graveolens. Next base: position 115,299,334 of record NC_133656.1, read on the forward strand.
TTTCATCATTTTTCAATTCATTCCTCCCGTGAGTACCCTTTTATAACCAACATTGCTTTGTTTCTAATGACAATCTCATTTCCATCCATTTTGTTTCTGAACACCCACTTTGTTTCAATGGCACTTTTGTTTTTTGGTGCAGGAACCAACTCCCAAACTTTATTTCTTTCAAACTGATTTAGCTCCTCTTGTATAACAGATATCCAATCAGGATCAAGTAGAGCTTCCTCAATTTTCTTAGGCTCAATTTATGAAACAAAGCATGCATGTAGACATTCATTAGCAGATGTACTTCTAGTCCTCAATCCAGCATTAGGATCTCCAATAATTGCTTCTCTTATGTAAATCTTATCCCATTTCCTGACGTGAGTTTGTTAACGAATTTTCTGCATTTTCTTCATCATTGGCATGACTTGTATAACTTTCTCCTCTTTCTCCCCCTGAGTTTGTGCTATCAAATTCAGGTGTTTAAGATGAGCTTCCATTCTTATGATTCACTTGATCAGTTAACTCTTCATCCATTCTGTTGCTTGTGTTGACTTCATCTTCATCTTCAGAATCACTATCAATTTTGAGATTTTCAAATTTAAGGGCCTCAGCTTCATTTTCATCAAGGCATTCCAAGCCTGGACACTTGTCATCATCAAAAGTCACATCTGTGCTTTCCATAATTTTCTTTTATTCAAGCACATAGACTTTGTAGGCAGTACTCTCCAATGAATATCCCAGAAAAGTTGCTTCAAAAACTTTAGAGTCAAATTTTCCCACATATTCAGAGTTGTCTTTCAAAATATAACACTTGCTTCAAAACATATGAAGATGCTTCACAGTAGGCTTTCACTGAGATAAGATTGAGTAGGGTGATTTTCCAAGATTCTTGTTAATGAGATATCTATTTTGAGTATAACATGCAGTGTTGACAGCTTCTTCCCAAAAACTTGTGGCAATTTGGCATCCTGCAACATTGTCCTAGAAGCCTCTACTAGTGTTCTATTCTTTCTCTCAGCTACCCCATTTTGCTGAGCTGTTCTAGCAGCTGAGAATTCTTGAACAATGCCCTTATCATTGCATAATTTAGTTAAGGTTGCATTTATGAATTATGTTCCATTGCCACTCCTTAATCTCTTCACATTATTCTGATCTTCATCCTGCTTCTCAATCTTCTTGATGTGTTCAATTATGGTGTGTGGAGTCTCATCCTTAGAATGCATAAATTCTACCCATATTTACCTTGAGTAGTCATCAACCATTATAAGTGCATATTTCTTCCTTGAAATTGACGAGACATTAACTGGTCCAAATAAGACCATGTGAATAAGTTGCAAAGGTGCACTTATGGAATTCACAGTTTTACTCTTGTGACTTGACTTCTTCATTTTTCCTTTTTGACAAGCCTCACAAACTTCATTTTGAGCAAACTCCAGATTTGTCATGTCTCTCACTAACTCCTTTTTCATCAGGGTGTTGATTGCTTTGTAATTCGGGTGAGAGAGCTTTTTGTGCCACAGATTGCTATGCTCTACAGAAGCCTTGGTGTAAAAGTAACAAATTCCTTCCTTATTTGTTGAGTGTAAATCTGCAACAAATAGGTTTCCCTTTATTACTCATTTCAGAGCAACTTCACTAGACTTTTTGCTGATGATTAAGCATTTTCCTTTGTCAAATGCAACATTTAATCCTCTATCTGTAAATTGACTGACACTTAGGAGATTCACTTCCAAACCAGCAACCAGTGCTACATCTTCAATGACAATATTTCCAGAAATTAACTTGCCACAACTCATTGTGAAACCTTTGTTGTTGTCTCCAAAAGTCACTAATAGGCCAACCATCTCCTCAAAATATGATAATAGGACCTTATCACATGTCATATGTCTTGAGCATCCAGTGTCTATGATCCATATGACTTTCTTCAGTTTTCCCTGCCCACAATGAGGATTAAGTGTGTTTAGCTACCCAAGCAGTGTTGGGTACTTTCTTATTGTTAATAGAATTTGCTGAATTAGAATGAGTTGATTCAGATAGAATGATGTTCATTGATTGATTTGCATGTTCCCTTTTAGCTGCAGACCCAATGTTGAATTTTTGAGGTCTGCTCTCATCTTGTGGCAACTTGTCATCACTTTCATGTTGCAAGAAATGCAATCAAACTTATCACAGAAGGAATAGGGATCTTCAGTATTTGCTTCATTATATTTGCATGCTTTCAATCTTGTCTCACTAACAATATTTTTACAAAGGTGAGTTAGATGGTTTGTAGAGCCACATTTCTGACATTGTTTCCTAGGAGGATCTGTAACAAATTCAAAGTTATTGTTCTTGTTTATCCCAATCTTCTCATTTATGTTTTTCTTCTTCTTTCATGCATTCTCAGTCTTAACCTCCTTGATTAACTTCTTGGGGGTTTGATCCACCATGGGATTCTTCTTAGTTTTAGAAGGTGGAGTTGTTTCTTTGCATTTCTTTTCATTGTCCTTATCAGCAAGTTCTTGCTTTATGATCAACTCCTCTTCACTGAAATCTAATTCACATGCTTTAAACAGAGGTGAACCAACCTTTCTCAGCCATCTTCATTTACAGTTGTTTTCCCTTATCACCTTCAATTTTTCTATTGCTGTTCAATGCATCATTAATCCAAGACAATAGCTATGTTAGCACATGGCTTATTCTTCTCATGGTACTGACCAACTAGTTGAGATGCATTTCTGAATGATTTCAATTTTACCTCATTCTTCTCTAACTTCTCCCTCAACACAACTTCTATCTCAGTAGCACACTTTAGCTTGTTCTTCAGATATTCATTTTCTTACTTGACAGTTTCATGCTCAGCAAGCTGTAGTTCCAGATTTTGTTTCTCAATCTCAAGATTCTCATTTACTTTTGACTGCGTACTCACTTCCTCAGTAGCTGCCACCATGCTGGTGTGTATGTGAAACATCTCTACACTCATCTTTTCAACAGTCTCCTTATACTGACTAGAATTTAAATCAATAGTAGTAAGGGTCGGTACCTATGTTTTTTATGAGAATGACTCTCCTTGCTTCAAGGCCATGAGTGCATAGTTTCCAAACTCCTCATCTTCATCATTATCATAATCATCCCAACTCTTTCCTTTTGCAATGTAAGTTTTTCCAGACTATTTCTTCAAGAGAGCTTCATACTTAGCTTCCAATTCCAAATATGCCTTGTCCTTTTTCACTTTCTATGGCTTTCTACATTCTGTGGCAAAGTGGTCCAATTCATCACAATTGAAGCATCTTATTTTTAATTTGTCAACAGATCCAGTTTTGTAACCACTTTTTCCACCAGAGTTATACCGAGCTTTTCCTTTCCAGCTGTTATCCTTGTTGAATGTATGTCCTTTGTTCTTGAAGAACTTTGGCTTCTTTACTATAATATTAGAGAATTTTCTTGCTAGGTAAGCCATGGAATGATCCAACTGATCTAGTTCATCCAAGGTATAAAACTCATCTTCCTCAAGTTCCGGCATGACTTGCTTCTGAGACTCCTTGTTCTTCTGCTCAATACTTGAGACAGTTCAAGTTTGTTATTCCCAAAAATCTAACAAGTAGAATTACAGAAGGGGGGTTGAATGTAATTCTTGGTTTCTTTTCAATCTTTTAAAAACTTCTTACACATATAATATAAATGTGTATGAATGTGCTAAGTGCGGATAAGAAATGTTCAAGTATTCAAATACAAAGTAAATAAACAAGGATGTTTAAAAGTTTCTGGTGAATTGTTGTTTCCACCAGAGATATATATAAATGTAGACGATCTCTGTGATGCAAAAAGCATAAAGCTGCTTACAAGAGAATTTACAAAGAGAGAACTTATAAATTCTTAACAGATTGTGCCTTATATATTTCTTAGTTCTTTCGATCAATATTTTTCTACTTGTTACTCTTGGTTTATATATTACCAAGTTACATGTATAAGAGATAAACTAATAAAACAAAAATGTCTAAGTCTAATCATATGATTCTTCATTTTTCCATCCAGCATATTTGTATTACTTCAAGTTAACATGGAAATGGAAATGCTTCTTGATCATCATAATCCTGATTACAGGCAGCCACATTCCTTTTGCATACAATCAACCCATATGGCTGTCAAGTCACAATCAACTCATATTTGAATTTGTTATCCATTGAGACTCTGTTTAATCATCCATTGAGACTCTGTTGAATCATCTGTGGAGACATTATTGGATCATCCGTCGAGACTCTATTTGATCATATGTTGGATGTAACTTGGGTCATCCGTTGAAGCTTTATAGAAATATCCGTTGAAAGTATTTCCATAGCAGTTGACTCGGTTTCATTTATGCAAAATTACAAGGCATCTAATTTACAGTTAGCCAACCTATTTTACATATCATTCTTGTAGTGAACATGACTTAGAATATCCTACAACTTCTAGTTCTTCAAGATATTAAGTATACAGCTACAAAAACTTATTAACACATAAGCTACCCTCTCAACGTATGACAAGTAAGATTAACTGTTGAGAGCTACAAATTACACTAAATTAAATCTACTAAGGTTTTTTGGAAAATTATCATCAAGCCTACAACATATTCCTAACAATCTCCCCCAATTTATGTCTACTAGAATTGTATGCATAAATTTAGGAGGACTTGATGATAACAAAAAACCTCTTATAAAATATTCATTCAGTAGCTGATTAAATGATAAGTGCTGCAATATTTATTGAAAGATGATAAAAGAAAGTGCACACAAGTCTTACAAGATTTGTTAAAGGTGCTCTTTTAGCCAGAGCAAATTAATTTTTTCTCCTTGAATGTCTAGTCTTCTTTCCCCGTATTTCATTCTTCTCTTCAATCTGGTGCTGGAGTTGTCTATAGAACTCAGATTCATCTTCATTAGATTGATCCAGCATCTCCTGCATTTCTTTAAGAGTTTCATTGCTTTAAATCTTTAGCTGGTCTTCTAGTCTAAAAAATTTTCTGGTGTTCTTTTCATCTTTGAACTCCATTAACCAGTATGGCCTCAAGTGCACTCTATTCCCCGTGTAAGGAATGGTTAACACTCTTGGTAGTGCACATGCGTCTCTCCAGCTTTGTCTTATTTGTTCAATTTTGTTCAATTTTGTTGATTTATGTCAGAAAACTCCTTGATGTCACAAATAAATAGTTGATCTTATTTGTTGACTATAGGTTTGGGTTTGGATAAGGTTTTGGATTTGAATGAGATAGATTTGATTGGCTTGCTTGGTATGTTCTTTCTTCTTTTAGAGGAGGTTGGAATTGGGAGATTAAGCTCTGGAATAGGTAGGCTTTTCTAGTCTATTGGCTCGTTCTTAGGAATAATTGGTTCATCATGAAAATTCACCTCAGGATTGACCTTGAATTCAGCTTGCTTCATTGTGGGCAAAGTTGGTTAATTTGTAGTTGTAGACTAGGTAAGCTCAGTTTCTTCTTCTTCTTCTTCTTCTTCTTCTTCAAATTCCAGCTTCCTTTTGGCTCTTTCCTTTCTTACTGTTATGGATTAAAACTACTATATATAATTGTTGTATTTAATACTAAGGAACGTGAGCTCCAAGGCTCGATTTGACTGCTCTTGGGTTTCGTGACTCAATCTGCCTTAACAAGATGCCTACGTACCTTGCTGATTGCCAAGGATCAAGTCAAAAAATGTAGTTCTGATTGGTGGGGGTGAGACCCCTTATATAGATGTTGGTGGTCCTTGAATTGGACTTGGTATAGGAGACTTGGTGGACAAGCCTCTGAATTAGGATAGACTTAGGAGTCCTAGGAAGTAGGAAGCTGATTCCTTATCCTTTTAGGTCCCCTTGAGGCTAATCTCTAAGGATTTATATCCTTATCGGGACTCTTTTCAACATCTGATTTCTCCCTTATTAATTAATTACGAAATTAATTAATAATCAGGGCTTTTGGGCCTTTTTTATTCCACCAGGCCTGATCTGGTCCATCAGGCTTAACCTTTCTGAATATCATATATCTTTTTATTGGGCCTAGCAGCCCACAGCTTGTACGATTAATGCAGTATTTAATTATACAATCATAATTTATTTATCCCTATCATTTGCCCCCCAACTTTTGGGAAACATTGAATAGGTTTCGCAGAAGTTAAGTCCATTTGTTCCCTTGCAGGGTTTCGTTTTTCCGTAAAGTGTGGAGCGACCTACACGTTTACAACGAATTTTTCCTTTTATTTAGGAATTATTTTGATTTCCAGGAATTTTTCCCTTATTTCCGGGATTTTTCCCTAATTTCTGGAATTTTCCCTAATTTTTCTGGGATTTTTCCTTATTTTTCTGGGATTTATCCTTAATTTCTGGATTTTCCCTTAATTTCTGGGATTTATCCTTAATTTCTGGATTTTTCCCTTAATTTCTGGATTTTCCCTTAATTTCTGGGATTTATCCTTAATTTCCTGGGATTTATCCTTAATTTCTGGATTTTTTCCCTAATTTCTGGGATTTTTCCCTAATTTTCTGGGATTTATCCTTAATTTCTGGATTTTTTCCCTAATTTCTGGGATTTTTCCCTAATTTTCTGGGATTTATCCTTAATTTCTGGATTTTTTTCCCTAATTTCTGGGATTTTTCCCTAATTTTCTGGGATTTATCCTTAATTTCTGGATTTTTTCCCTAATTTCTGGGATTTTTCCCTAATTTTCTGGGATTTATCCTTAATTTCCTAATTTCTGGGATTTATCCTAATTTTCCAGGAATTTTTCCCTCCTTTTTTTTTTCTTTTCTCTTTTGTTTTTTTTTTTTGTTTTTTTTTTTTTTTTTTATGCAGATTTCGACCAGGAATCCATTCGGCCAGGATCCTGGTCGAATGAACCCCCATATTGCCCTGGTCGACTGAATTTCGAGCAGGAATGTTTCGATCAGGAATCCTGGTCGATTTTCGGCCAGGATTTTCACCCCTTCCTTCTTTTTTTTTTTTTTTTTTTTTTTTATACAGATTTCGACCAGGAATCCATTCGGCCAGGATCCTGGTCGAATTAACCCCCATATTGCCCTGGTCGACTTAATTTCGAGCAGGAATGTTTCGATCAGGAATCCTGGTCGATTTTCGGCCAGGATTTTCACCCCTTCCTCTTTTTTTTTTTTTATACAATTTTCGACCAGAAATTTTTCGACCAGGATTTTTGTCCCTTTCGGTCAGGAGTCCTGCTTTTTGACCGAATTAGCCATCATTTGATGCCTTGGTCGAAGGATTTTCGGGCAGGATCCATTCGACCAGGATCTTGCCTTGCTTTCTGGTCGAAAGTTCTTCTGTTTTATTCATTCTCGGTCAGAATTCTGACCATTTCGGTCAGGAACTAATATTTTGACCGATTTAAGTACCATTTTGTGCCTTGATCGAAGCAATTTCGACCTCCTGTATTTCGACCAGGATTTCCCCATGATTCCTGGTCGAATTGGGTCATATTTCTGATCTTTTTATCCATTTCTCCCTAGACTTTATTTTTGGGCCACCTTCACTTAGCTGGGCCTTCATTCTTTTGGCCCATTATGACTGGATTTTGGGTTATGGGCTGTTAACCTTAAATATCTGGGCCCTTTTCTGGGCTTTTTAAAACTTGGGCCCTTAGCTGGGCTTTATTTTTTCAAGGTTTTTTTTTAGAATTGGGCCTCATTTCTAAGCCCAAATTCCAAACTCTTCTAATATCTTTCTGGATTCTTCCAAAATCTTGAAAAAACTCAAGTTTTTCTTTTGATTTTTTACTAGAATTCTCTTGAATTTTCCAGGAACTTCCAGAACCTTCCAACTTTTGGGCCCAAATGGGCTTTTTAAGGCCCATTATCCATTTATTTCTCCTATATATAGGTGGGATGAGAGTGTGATTCTTCACACCTCTCATTTCATTTCTCTTCATCTCAAACTTTCTAATCTTCTCCTCTCTCAAATCCACTCCTTCTTCCTCCCAAGTCTTTTCCAGTCTTTACTAGATGGCTGACAAGAGTTCCGAGAGGGCGGCCAAGATAGCCTCGGCTTCAAAACGAGGTAAGGATATCGAGATCCGCTCTTCATATATGTCTTTAATTGATATGATTAATACTAGGGGGGATGAATATCCTTCCACTGCACATCTGGACTCCTTTAATCACTGTAATACTTGGCATAACATAGATTTCAATAAACTAAATGCTCGTTATAACGTCCCTCCCCCCTTTAGACTAGTTCCAGTCTCTGGTGGTGACCGTACTTGCCACTGGAGGCCCGATACTCTCTTCATCTACACCGACGCCCTTAATGCTGGGCTTAGGTTCCCTTTCCATCCTTTTATCCCTCATCTTTTGGCTGACTTACAAATCAACCCGTGTCAGCTTCCTCCAAACGCCTGGAGGAATATTCTATGTTTTATGGTTTGTTGTCTTAGGGAGGGCTTTCCTCTTTCTGTAGCCGTTTTTAGGAAAGTCTTTCAATGTTACAATAGTTCTTCCAATATTTGTGGCTGGGTTTATGTCAAACAAAGGCCCAAAAGCAAACATATCTTTAATAGCGCCTCTATTCCTGATAATAATCCAAATTGGAGGAATAGTTTCGTTGGGTTACGTTGGGAGAATGGCGACTGGGGCACGCTCTTTCGATCTTCCTTCGGGAAGGTCAGTGATGGTAGCCTCAAATCCATTCACTTAACTCCTGAAGAAACTATCATTTACAATGGGCTCACTCAGGATGATGGCACCACCACCAGCTGGACTCTTTTAGAAGAGTTTTCCCTGATTCATGTGGGACTATCCTCTGTTTCTCAACAGGGTATTTCTCTTCCCTTCTCAATTTTTCTTTATTTCACGCATTATTAACATCACTTATTTTGTCTTTTGCTTTGTTTCAGCTGCTAAGGAGATTAACGAGGACAATGTCCCCTTGGTCGAGGAAACAGCTAGGATGAAGAAAGCTCGGTTAGCAGGCCTAGACACCCGAGGAAAGGCGACAGAGCCTATCTTCTTGAGAAAGCACAAGGAGCCTATGGGGGAGGCTTCAACGGAAGGAGCTGAGGGCCATAATGCTCCTATCACTGCTGCTGCCCCTGCTGCTGCTGCTACAGGCGCCTTTCAGCCTCTCTGGGGATTCCGCCGAGGGGATACCGTGGTTGGTTCCACGAAGCATGCTTGGGATTGGTCCTACCATAGCGTGACTCCAAAGGACTTTACTGATGTGGTGGCCACCCCTGACCTTGAGAGGATTAAGCTCATGGGAGCCCAATCTCTGGCTTCGGTATGCCTTCTCTTTTTCAAACTTATTTCTCGTTCTTGTAGCACTTTCTTGCCTTATACTTTGTTAATTGTTTTGTTTCAGTCTAACGCCTACTTTCAAGGCGCTGTAAGGCAAGCCGAATCATGGAAGCGGGCTTCTGATAAGGCCGATAATGCCCTCAGGAGGCAGCAGAAGAAGTATGCTACCCTGGAGAAGAAGCTCAAGCGCAAGGAGGAAGAACTCGGAGAGTCTAACGCCGAGCTGGTGGTACTTCGGGCGGATAAGGATAAGGCTATAGACAACTATCTGGACTCGGAGGAGTTTGCCCAATCTATGAGGATTAGGGATGATTCAGTCTTCCCCGAGTTTTTTAGGACTGGTTGGGACACGGCCCTTGGGACCGTGAACGAGGCTTGTCCTGATATTAACCCGGCGGACTACATCTGCCCTGATGACGAGGCTTTGCTACAGAGGTTTCGTACCCGAGTAGTTGTCTCGGACCATGTTCCTCAGGATCCACTTCTTCCTCCTCCCGAGTCTTCTTCCAGACCTGCTGAGGATGACAGCTCTTCCTCCTCCGAGACGACGGAGACATCTAGCGAGAGCGGAGAAGACGATGATATGGGCGCCGAGGGCACCTCAGCTCCTTAGAGCTTTTTCAGCCTTGCATGGCTTGTCTTATTGTATTGACTTAATTGTATTCAAAACTTATTACCCTTCGGGACTTATATTTTATATGTTGCTTTTCTTGCCTCTTTCTGTTTAATATGCATTTGAGCCTTAAACATCCTTGGATTGAAGTAATTTCAAACTCTTTAATATGAAGTCTGGTTTTTCAAAACCTTACATAGCATGGGTTCGACCCTAATCAATAATAACTAGACAATGTAAATTCTACTGGAATATAAAATCCTACGCAAGCAAAGCTTCCAGGTGCTTTTAAACCTACTTGTCATAATGACAAGTGAGAATCGTACTTCGCCTATCTTACACGTAGTAAACCTTCAGGTTTTGTGCGTGCCAGGTCCTCGGGACTTCAAAACCATCCATAGTCTCGAGCTTGTAGGTTCCTCTACCTTGAACGCTCTTGACTCTGTACGGCCCTTCCCAATTTGGGGCAAGCTTCCCTTTTTGTCCAACACCAGATGCTTCTATCTTCCTCAAGACTAGATCGCCTTGTTTAAAAAACCTTTCTTTAACCCTTAGGTTGTAGTAGAATGAAGCTTTTTTCTGATATTCTACTATCTTTGCATGTGCCTTATCTCGCACTTCATCGATCAAATCCAGGGCTAACCTCTGACCTTCCCCATTTTCCTCTGCGTTGAAAGCCTGAATCCTTGGAGAGGAATGTGATATCTCCACGGAAACTACTGCTTCTGCCCCATATGCTAACAAGAAGGGAGTTGCTCCCGTCGTGACTCTACAGGTAGTCCTATAGGCCCATAATATGGGAAGTATCTCATCCACCCAATTATTTCTTGACTTCTTGATCCTCTTCTTTAATCCATCCAGGATTATCCGATTTGCTACCTCCGCTTGCCCATTGGCTTGCGGGTGAGCCACAGAGGTGAATCGTAACTCAATTTCATTTTCTTCACAATACTTCTTGAATTCCTCATTGTTGAATTGCGTTCCATTGTCAGTGACGAGGATACGGGGAATTCCATATCGGCACATAATGTTTTCCCACAGGAATTGTGCAACCTGCTTAGTTGTGATTTTGGCCAAAGGTTTGGCTTCGATCCACTTGGTGAAATAATCAATGGCTACAATCAGAAATTTCCTTTGTGCCGTGGCCATAGGAAAAGGCCCTAGAATATCCATCCCCCACATGGCAAAGGGAATAGGTGAGTTGATAGAGGTCAGCATCTCGGGGGGTTGTCTGGCGACTGGTGCATGCTTCTGACAACGATCACACTTCTTTACATATTCTTTGGCATCAGCCATCATTTCTGGCCAATAGAAGCCTAAACGAGTTATCTTATGAGCCAAGGCCCTGCCCCCCAAGTGTTGCCCACAAATACCTCCATGCACTTCCTCAAGAGCTAAGCGTGCCTCATCGGGCCTGAGACACCTCAAGTAAGGAACCACGAAAGATCTTTTATATAGAATCCCATCTATCAAAGAGTACCTTAGTGCTCGAACAGTTAACTTCCGTGCCTCAATTGTATCGCTTGGCAACCAACCGGTCTGAATGTGAGCCTTGATGGGATCAATCCATGACGTCCCCAAGCCTACGGGAGCCACAAGCTTAACATCTATGCTTCGTGTCTTCAAAACACGGAAGTACACACTTCCTGAACTTTCTTCAATCTCGGATGAAGCAAACTTTGATAGCGCATCTGCTTTAGCATTTTCTTCCCTTGGAATGTGTTCAACATGGCATTCATTAAATTGGGTCATCACAGCCCTTACTAGGCGAACATACTTTGCCATCGTATCATCCCTTGCTTCAAATTCTCCCTTTACATGGGATATGATCAACTTCGAGTCTCCACGGACCTTTAAGTTTTTGACTCTAAGTGTCCCAGCTAGACCAAGGCCAGCAATCAGGGCTTCATACTCTGCCTCATTGTTTGTGGTTGGGAAGTCTAGCTTCATGGCATACTCAATTAAGAATCCATCAGGGCTTTGCAAAACCAACCCTGCTCCACTGGAATTTGTTTTTGATGCTCCATCAAAATAGAGAACCCAATATTCTTTCTCCTTGTCCCCATTGTCGACTCCCTTGTCTTGAGGTGTGGTATCTTCCTGCCCCCCGACTTCTTGGTTGGGTATGGTACATTCCACCACGAAGTCAGCTAGTGCCTGGGCTTTTATGGCCATACGTGGCTTATACTTGAGATCGAACTCTCCCAATTCTATTGCCCACTTAATCAGTCTCCCACTTGCCTTGGGACTGTGAATGATATTTCTCAGTGGCTGATTTGTTAGCACTTCAATTTGGTGAGCTTGAAAATAAGGACGCAGCTTTCTTGAAGCCATTATCAAGGCTAAAGCGAATTTCTCAATGGCTGAATAATTCAACTCAGCACCATGCAAAATTTTGCTGACATAGTATACGGGTTTCTGGACTTTTAGTTCCTCCTTAACCAACACCGCGCTCAAGGCGCTTTCTGAAACAGCCAAGTACAAGAATAAAACTTCACCCAGAACTGGCTTGGCCAACAACGGGGCCTGGCCCATATACTTCTTTAACTCTTCAAATGCCTTCTGATTTTCCTCACTCCATACAAAGTCTTTAATGTTCTTTAATGACTTGAAGAATGACAAGCACTTGTCTCCTGACTTGGAGATGAATCGTCCTAGCGCAGCAACCCTTCCTGTGAGTTTCTGAACATCCTTGACAGTTTTTGGGGGTTCCATGTCCAGGATTGCCTTTATTTTATCGGGGTTAGCCTCAATTCCCCTCTTTGAGACCATCAATCCCAAGAATTTTCCAGATCCTACTCCGAAAGCACACTTCGTGGGATTCAACATCATCTTGTGGTACCTCAGGACCTCAAAAGCTTCCCTCAAATGGGTTATATGATCAGTCTTTACTAGACTCTTGACTAGCATGTCATCAACATAGACTTCCATAGTCTTCCCAATAAGATCCTTAAAAATTTTATTCACCAACCTTTGATAGGTGGCTCCTGCATTCTTGAGACCAAACGCCATAACAAGATAACAATAAACGCCAAAGTCAGTGATAAATGATACCTTTGGAACGTCATCCTTATGCATTTTGATCTGGTTGTATCCGCTAAACCCATCCATGAAACTCAGCATCTCATGTCCAGCGGTGGCATCAATCAAAGTATCAATTCTAGGCAGCGGAAAACAGTCTTTGGGGCATGCATCATTCAGATCGGTGAAGTCTATACACATCCTCCACTTTCCATTAGCCTTCTTCACCATTACAGGGTTTGCTAACCACTCCGGAAATTGAATCTCCTCAATGAAACCAGCCTCTAAGAGCTTTTCCACTTCCTGCTTTATAGCCTCTTGTCTTTCCGGGGCAAAATTTCTTTTCTTTTGTTTCACTGTCTTCCGGCTTGGATCCACGTTTAACTTGTGGGTAATTAACTCCGGGTCTATGCCTGGCATATCAGCTGCTGACCATGCAAACACATCACTATTTTCTTGCAAAAATTTCACTAACTTCCCTCTAAGGGGCTCCTCTAATGTAGCTCCAATGAAAGTCATCCTCTCAGGATTCTTGGGATCTAAAGGAACCGAAACCAATTCTTCTGCTGGCCTTCCTCTATTCTCATCATTTTCTCGAACATCCATATCTTCAATAGGAAGAACCTGCCCCCCGACTCCATCTGCCCTCAAAGAGGCCACATAACAGCTTCTAGCCATTTTTTGATCTCCTCTCTCTTCTCCAATCCCGTTTCGGGTGGGAAACTTCATGACTGAATGGTAGGAAGAGGGGACTGCCTTGAAGGCATGTATCCCTGTTCTCCCCATGATAGCATTATAAGTTGAACTAGCCTTTACCACCACGAAATCCAGCATCTGAGTCGCTTGCCTTGGCTCCGTACCTATGGTGGTTGGCAATTTAATTATCCCTTCCACAGGACATTCTACTCCAGCAAATCCATATATCGGCATGTCGGTTGGTGTCAACTGGGAGTCGTTATACCCCATTCTTAGAAAGGTGTCGTGGAGCAAGATATCCACAGAAGCACCATTATCCACAAGGACCCTCTTAACCGGGCTATTTCCTATTATCGGCGTTATGACCAGCGGGTCGTCATGGGGAAACTTCACACCCTCTAGGTCGGAATCATCAAAAGCCAATGTTACTTCTGTCCTGGCCCTCTTCGGGGCTTCTCCAACAATATGCATAACCTCTCTAGTATATGCCTTTCTGGAATTTTTGGACAATCCCGCAGCAGTTGGACCTCCAAAGATCGTGTTTATCACAGGCCCTCGAGGTCTCGGCCCTCCATAAATGGTGTTTATAACTGGTCCTCTAGGTTGGGGATTCCGCCCCTGATCATCTTGGTCCCTCCTACGATCTTCAAAGTTCTTCCTTCCATTATTATTTCTGTCTCCTCCATCTCCAGTATACTTGTTCAATCTTCCTTTTCGAATCAAAAACTCAATTTCATCTTTCAACTGCCTACACTCATCGGTGTCATGGCCAACATCTTTGTGAAACCTGCAATACTTGCCCTTATCTAGCTTGGCGGGATCAGCCTTCAAGGGCTTAGGCCAGCGAATATCTCTATCTTTCTCAATCTCCATCAAAATCTGACTTCTGGAAGCATTCAGCTTAGCGTATTCAGTGAACTTTTGCCCAGGTCCTCCCTTCTTGGGGGTTGAATCAGGGTTTTGTTCGGTTCTAGGATATTTGTCCTTAGCGATATACTCCAAATCAGTTTTTCGTTTCTTGCCTCCAGTGGGCTCATTACTTACTACGGTCTTCCTCATACTTTCTTCAACCTTGATATACTTCCCTGCCCTCTCTTGGAGCTGCAACATACTCTCAGGGGGTCGTTTGGCCAAAGACATCTTAAAAAACTCATCCCTAGTTCCTTGTTGCAGTGCTATCATGGCTACCTTATCATCAAGGTCTGGGACTTTTAAAGCCTCCTTTGTAAAACGATTCAGGTAATCTCTTAAGGATTCCTTAGCTCCCTGCACAAGACTCATAAGAGATGCTGAACTTTTCTCATGGACTCTTCCACTGATGAATTGCTTAATAAAAGCCTGACTTAATTCTCTGAATGATCCAATAGAATTTGGGGGTAGGCGACTGTACCATCTTTGAGCCATACCCGACAGGGTTTGAGGAAAGGCCCGACATTTTATAGCATCATTCACGGGTTGCAGCAGCAGTGCATTAGAGAATGTCCTAACATGATTAGCGGGGTCTCCCGTGCCATCATAGGCTTTGATAGTGGGCATCTTGAATTTCCTTGAGATATGGGCATTCATTATCTCTTCTGTGAAGGGTGGAGTTGGATCATCAGGATCTCCAAGGGGAAGGAGATTGCTTGGATCAGTTCTTGGGACAACAGCCCTTCTTCTTACCGGACCATCCAGGTCTATGATAGGAGGAGGATTTCTCCCCCTAGGTGGTATGTGGGTTCTGGTGGCTTGGTGAGCCTCCAAGTCACGCCTCAGCCTTTGGATTTCAGCCTCATGAGCCCTGATCTTTTCCTGCACTTCTTGGGGATTCGCCCCTGGGGTGCTTTGGGGGCGTTGCCTTCCATCGGCCATTGGCTCTTTTCCAGGACGCCTCCTTCTCGGGGCCACTTCATCATCCGAAGATTCGGAGTCTCTCTCAGTGTATGGACCAGAAAATTCCCGATCCTCAGGGATAGGATCCAAACCTCGTATATAGGGGGGCGACCGCCCTCGTGCTTCACTTCGCCCAGCATATCCGCTTCCTCCAACCTCAGGGTGAAGGGGCATCCCATAAGGGGGGTTAGTAGTAACAACAGTTGAATATTCATACCCGACGGGTCGAGAATTCACAGGTATATGTACTTGTTGAACTTGAGGATTCGTACCTTGAATAGTCGGGGGAGTTGTCCCTTGTGGCTGAGGTTGAGTTGCCCCTGTCTGGGCTTCCCCCTGAGTAGATGCATAAGTTGAATGGGGAGGAACCTCCACGGTTGATGAAATCACCTGGGTTGTCCCTGATGGTGTTCCCTCCTCCAGAGTGCTGGTTGTTCTCCGTGTTCTCGCCATGGTTGTTGTTCCGTTTTTCCCACAGACGGCGCCAAATATTATGGATTAAAACTACTATATATAATTGCTGTATTTAATACTAAGGAACGTGAGCTCCAAGGCTCGATTTGACTGCTCTTGGGTTTCGTGACTCAATCTGCCTTAACAAGATGCCTACGTACCTTGCTGATTGCCAAGGATCAAGTCAAAAAATGTAGTTCTGATTGGTGGGGGTGAGACCCCTTATATAGATGTTGGTGGTCCTTGAATTGGACTTGGTATAGGAGACTTGGTGGACAAGCCTCTGAATTAGGATAGACTTAGGAGTCCTAGGAAGTAGGAAGCTGATTCCTTATCCTTTTAGGTCCCCTTGAGGCTAATCTCTAAGGATTTATATCCTTATCGGGACTCTTTTCAACATCTGATTTCTCCCTTATTAATTAATTACGAAATTAATTAATAATCAGGGCTTTTGGGCCTTTTTTATTCCACCAGGCCTGATCTGGTCCATCAGGCTTAACCTTTCTGAATATCATATATCTTTTTATTGGGCCTAGCAGCCCACAGCTTGTACAATTAATGCAGTATTTAATTATACAATCATAATTTATTTATCCCTATCACTTACGCTTTTTACAGATTTCCTCTTTGGTTCCTCCAGTTTCTCAATCTCAGTTGTAGTGACAGGCTTCTCAATTTCTAACTTGGTAGCAAGCTTCTCAGCTTGTTTCTTAGCTTCTAAGGCAGCCTTTTCTGATGCCCAAGTCTAAGTTTTTTTTCTTTCTTGGCTTCTACAAATTATGGATGTCCAGCCATCACACAAATTTCTTTTTCATTCCCGTATACTTTTGCTATCATTTTCTTTAAGACTGAGACTTTTGGATCTTTAATATTTGCAATGGAGTGACCAAACAGTTTCTTCTCATCAGGTTGAGGAGTTGCATAGACTAGGTTTAAAGGATTCTTTTTAGAATGTTTTGAAAAATGATTCTTGGGCTTCAAGATCACATAGGCCATTTGATGCCTTTTAGTTGAGGTTTGACCCTTTTCCATCCTCCCCAACTTCATTTCACTTATCGTAATTTGTCTCAATTATGTGAAGTGCTTCACAGATTTTTCTTGCTTTCCAATTGGACCAAAAACCTTTTCAATTCTCTCATCAATTTTCTTCATATATTCCTTCAGCTTGAGCTCAACTGCTGCAATGTTGATCAAGTCAATATTGTCTAGAACTGGTGGTTTTGAGAAAGTAATGGCTGGATTAATTACTTTTCTAACATGAATGTGCACATCCTTCTCCCCTCACTAACTTGGACAATTGCATCCTTCTCCCCCTTTTGTTATCATCAAGTAATGCAAGGGTTGGAGTTTGAGCAGCAACCAGTTTTTGAAGAAGAAATGTCTGGTGGACTTGGTTGACAAGCACTTTGGTAATAGAATTTTCTACTGCTTTCAACCTGGAGTCTAAAAAATCAGTTTTTCTACTCAAGTCATAGTCCTTCCTGAGTTTCTAATGGATATCTTGCATTGTAGATTCAAGAAGTTCATACTCCATTCTTTCATTGATATCCTTCTTGACTTACTCAATGTTGGTCTTGATATCATCCACATCTTGACTCTGTTTGAGATTGAATCATGTGCAGTTGTAGAGATTCAAGATGGGCTTGGAGAAGACACTTAGTATTAGCATATGTAGTGGCTTGAAGATCTGATTGAGTTTGATGGATAAGCTTGAATAAAGTTGATTTAAAATGATGATCAGTGCAGTCCTTGGTTAACATCCAGGCTGGAGTGCTTGTGGTTGAGCTAGGCCCTGCATCTTCCCCTATGTCCATGTTATCATCTTCCTCATTAGAAGCATCTCCAAGAGAGCAACTAGAATCTAACTCAAGGTCATCACCAGCTATAGGTGGAAGTGAGTTGATTGATCCTTGTCTTTTAGCATAGAAGCTTTGTGTGCACCAAGTTTAATGTCCTCTCAGCAGCCTCATTGCCCTGTCCAGCTAAAATTTGATATGCTGGAATATGATGAGTAAATGCCTCAGCATCAAAGGAGACAGAATCTAAAACAGCTTGATATTCTTGCTCAAATAGATGCTTCTTTTCTACATCATTGACATCCCTTAACTCACTAACAATGGGCTCTTCCCATTCTTCTGTTGTACCTGCTTTTCTCTCAATATCTCTCTTTTCTTGCATCAACGGCTCCCCCAGGGCTTTCCACCCTCACACCCTCACCTTCACCATCTAAGGTCGCCTCTCACTCACTTTTGCCATGCTGGAAGAAATAGCATGCATTTGATCACTCGATTCCTCTCATTTTGCCTGAGAACAACTCAACCTCTCATGTAGCGACTAGGAATTTCGTGATGTGACTAAGTGAATAAAGTATAATTCTGTATTATAATTATAAATAATGTGCTAAATGAATTTTGTTGGTTAATTGTCTTTATTGAATATTAGTAACTGGGAACGTAAAATGACTCGTTCCAGTTAGATGAGTAAGCTTAGGGGATAAGTTGTGTTGTCGGGCCGTCAGGTTGAACGGAACCCGTCTTAAAAAGAGAATAAGGTATTTAAATGTGAACTATGTGTTATTGTGCGAAATAAAAATGTTTAAGTGAGTATTATATTCCAGTGATGTGTCAGTTGATATAAAGAGAATGATTGAGAAGCGTAGTTAAAAATGCTCAGCGTCGGGCCGTTAGATAGGATGCGACCCGTTACGCGAAAAGTGAATATTAATTAAAAAGGGAATTCTTATGATCGAATGTGTTACGATATGAGTCGTGATATATGAATACGTGCTATTGCTTGAAAATATGTTTGATTATCAGCTCTGGTTATTTTTAAATGAATTTAAGGGATTTATTTGATTTAAAATAAGGTTTATTGAACCTTTATATATTTTTATAAAATTATCCGAGTATGGTCAAGCGTGAAATTTGTTTTATTATCTTCGAAATAGTCCTAGAGACTTTCTAAAAATGATAGATGGAATTATTTGGTGATAGGTGTATTTTAAAATGATTTTATCGAGTTATAATTCTATTTTGAGCGCAATCTTGTAAAATTCATAGAAAATAAACCATACGCTCAAACATTATTTGAAAACTATGGTTGGAAAGCTAATTTCGAGATCTATATTCTAAAATTGTTATTCGTGACATTTTCATCTTTTTTGAGAAGATTGTGTATTAATTAAATTTGTTTTGAGTTAAATAAAAAGAAGATTCTAGAGTGGGTTGGCAAAAGACCAAAACGCCCCTGCCATTTTGGCTATAAAAACCCACCCCTCCCTCTCTTTCTTCTCTCCACCCAGCCATTCTTTATTTCTTTCTTTCCTCTTTTCCTTCTCTCTCTTTTCTCTCTTCTTCACTCTCGACTCTCTCTCTCTCTTCTTTTCTCTCATTCTTTCTCATTCTCCCTCTTTCTCTCTCTTACATGCAAAATAAAAATTTAGTCCACATTCAAAGATATTGCTACCTATAGTCATCATTTTCAATCTTCTACTCATATACCATTTGCATGTAAGTGTTTAAGCTAGTTTCAAAATCAACTCCTCTTGATTATATCTAAGAAAACCTCAATTTCTTAGTGTATGATCATAGGAGAAGTGTAGTGTGCTACATGTTATGTTTTCTTTGGTTTTGACTTGGTGTAGTTCGAATTTTTGGAAAAATAAAACGGGGTTTTGATTTCCAAATGAGTTTTGATTGATGATCCATGATTTGCTTGCTTATATTTAGTATTTAGTTTGGTATGTACTATAAAATCTTATTTTTAAGAAAATTCTTTGCAAGCATATAAGATTTTGTGTATTCAAGCTGTAACTTGGTTTGATCTTGAGTAGAATGATTAAATAATGGATTTTGGCGAGATAAATATCTGAGTTAAAGGTTGCATGTCAAAATTGGTGGGTGCATGTGTGTGTATTTGAAAAACCCGAATGGGTTTTGTAATTAAAAGGGGAATAAATTGATTTTTTTGGCTTGCATGCTAGTTGTTTTTATTTATTGTTTATAATAAAAAATGATTACTTGTTTTTATGAATGAAGTTCTCGGGTTATATGATTTTTGTTTGATTTTGTGATAAACATGGTCGATTTGGGTTTAAATGAGAGAATGTGTGTGAAATAGATCATGCATGTTAAAATAAATGGTTGCATGTGATTATGGATGGTTTTTATGCTAATATTTGGTTCGAATTATAGGAATTAAACAGAAGGATTGAGTCCTTTCAATTCTAAGATTATATAGTTAGTTGTTACGATCATAGTATTGAGTTTAAGTGAAATGTGTTGTTTTATGTGTTATATGAGTATACTTGTAATTATACTCGTAAGTTTAAATTAAGCATTAGAGAGAATTGGGTAAAGTGTTAAACGTTCCGGCAACGTCGAGTGGGAATCTAATTAGGGTTTTGACTTTTGGATTGTAGATTCAGAGCGTGAAGGCATTCAGGCTAGAAAAGGGAAAGGTGTTATAGGTGGCAGTAGCTCAAACCCCGTAAAGCAGGAAAGCGAATTCAGGCAAGTAACTCTGCCTACTCGTATGATTTGATTATAGAGAGGATATTAATGATGCCATGATTAACTAGAGGCTTTTTATTGCAATTGTGATACACCTATTATTGATTTTGAGATACCATGTTATTGTTCCTTGTAAACCTGTTATTGATTCTTGAGAAGCCCTGTTATTATCCCTTGTGATAACCTGATATTGATTTTTGAACCCTGATGTTGATACTTGTGTTATATCTATCATTGATCCCTTGAACCACCCATATATTATTCTTGTAATGACTTGATATGATTATTGTTCAAACCTTTATAGTAACCTTTTTATTCTTATCCTGATCACCTGTTGATACCCTGAATTCTTGTAAACCCTATAAGAACCTTTATGAACTCCCTTGCGTAATGATCCTTCATTACTTTGTTTACCTTATCCTGTAATGATCCTTAGAACTGTTTTGATTCCCTAACCTGTATACCCTATTTATCATTTGATCTAGTTCCTTGGTATTGATCCATGTTTGTCATTTGATCCAGTTCCTTGGTATTGATCCATGTTTGTCATTTAATCCAGTTCCTTGGTATTGATCCATGTTTGTCATTTGATCCAGTTCCTTGGTATTGATCTCTATTTATGTTTGATTCATTCACTTTCCTTGAATCATAAATTGAACTTAAGAATGAGTTTCGACTTGAAAGGGTCCGAATGATTTCATATTCTTGGTAATGATAAAATGAACTTAGTAAAACCTTTCTTTTCCAATACAAGGTTTTCCAAATGAATTCCTGATGGATTGGATTGAGATGTAAAAGACTAGTAGGACTAGTCCAGTCATATAAGAGACTAGCGGGGCTAGTCCAATTTAAGGCTGAAATTATGCCATAGGTACAATAACGATCAAATGGAGGTCGGTACGGGTTGATCACCCGTAATATTATTATTTATGAAAGTTAAAGTAGTCCAATCAAGGGTTCCCTATCACTTTATAAAAAGATATTGAATACATTGCCTTAGCAATTATTTCTTTGAAAATGAAATGATTTAAAATGATTTGAGAAGAGTTGATTGTGTTATTGTTTAGCATACAGCTTTGAGAACCCTGATTCTTATTCTGATATTGTTATCAATCATATAATTGATTCCCAGAGTTGTATAGATTATTGCTTTCCACTTGAAAAATCCTTGAGATCCTGTTAATGATTTGTGATGAATGTCGGCTTTCACCCAGTCATAATCCTTGATCCTTGAAAGCTCAAAACCCTTTTCGATACCTTTGCTTACCCAAAGATAGAAATCTGCCACCTAGAGATTTAAAGTAGAATGCCTTAAAAGTGATTTCAGATAATTATTATTGTTGTATCATAGAACTGTCATATAGTTACTTGCTGAGCTTTTTATGCTCAAATATAGAACTGTATTAGAGCTACAGGATCTAGTCCCTGAGATAAGTTACGATAAAAGGGTATTTTGGGTATATATCTACACCGCGGGAGTGTTCAACTCATATAGAATTGAGTTAGACTATTAGGTATAGTCGAAGTGAAGTGAATTGGTTAAAGTGGCAACTAGAGTTAGGGTGTGAGTCAGTTGGAAGTCTTATTTAACCCTAACGTTGTTTCTTGATTGCTGTTTTGTGTTTTCTCTTAGGACCCCAGTAGTGGTAGTGATTCCGATTCAAAGATTAATTTGACCGGTACCCCAGTAGACTCTATTCCACCCTCTTCAGAGGAGCCTGTGTATGTTAGTTCAGATTTGGAGGAGGATCCATCTGAGAGTAGTGAGATTCCTATGCAGATATCACCCTTGAGGCTAGAGTTAGAGACCCCAGCCCCTGAGCCAGAGTTTGAGATGCCTAAGATTGTGCCTGTTAGTGTTGGTGGCAAGTTAGCCTAGGATCGATATTTTGTTTACTCCCGCATTCCTGAGTTGGGAGCTTTGGTGGATAGGCTAGCTCGAGAGTTTAGGTAGAGGACTTCCGTTATGGAGGATGAGTGGAGAGCTAAGATTCAGTTGGTCGAGCAGGTTGCCCAGAGGAGATTGGACGAGGGACCGTCCACTAGTGATGCTGATGCTGAGGCCCGGAGGTTGCATAAGATCATTCGCTTGATGTTGGTTGTGTTGAGAGAGATTCTGGATACTTAGATAGTGTGGTCAGGCGGGACATTTGGCGGAACCCGTAATTGTTGTTGTTTTTCAGCGCCAGTAGGCTTGGGATACTTGGTCAATGCCGGGATCCCTTTTTCATTTGTTATGTTGTTTTGTATTTCAGAATCTTGTATCGTAGCGGTTGTTAGAAGTTAGGGGTAGATAAGGGGATGTTTTCCAGTTTTTCCTTTGTTTAACCCTGCTATATTATTATACCTTATTTTAGAACTCGATGTAATCAGACCTTTTATCTATGTACCCTTGGCTTGTTGAATAAATTATATATCCTATTGTGAACCCTGGAGATCTTTTTAAACTGTTTTACATACCATGTTTCTATATAACTGTGTTTAACATTTCGCAAAATCATACCATGTGCCATGTGAAAACACACAACTGATAAGAGAAATTATATAGCAATAGGATTGCATGTGCAAAATTGGGTAAAGCTTAAAACACGTAAAAGTTATTTTGTAGTAAAATGTTATTGTTATCAATGCCATGCTATTGCATTGCTAAATAATTGCTTAACCAGATTTGTAAGAAATGGCCAACTCACCAAATCACCAAGAAGAAGAAACTCAAACCCAAGACCAAGAACTAAACCAAGATACCACTACGATGAACCGACTTGCTCAGCTTTTGTAATAACACGTAGCCCCTAAAGTTGGAAACTTCAAACATTTTCAGTTTGTTCATCCCCTAGAGTTCTTAGGTTTTCCCGACCCGATAAAAACTCAGTCGTGGTTAAAAGAAATGGAGAAAGCGTTTGAGTCAGCAGAAGTTAAGGATGAAAAGAAAGCTCAGTATGCGAGTTATTACCTTAAAGACGAGGCAAGTTTCTGGTGGGAGTCTTCAAAGGCTTTGCTTGAAGAAAAAGACTTATCGTGGGGAAGGTTTACCGAGATGTTTCTGAAGAAGTACTTGCCAAGTTATATGCAAGACCAATTAGAGATAAATTTTTTGGATCTTAGACAAGAGGATATGTCGGTGGCAGAATATGAAGTAAAATTCTCGGAGTTATCTAGGTTTGTACCTGATTATGTGAATATGGAGGCGAAGAAGGCTAAAAGGTTCCAATAGGAATATAGGCCATGGATATGGAGTCAAGTGGCACTATTGGAGATCAAGAACTATGCCGCTTTGGTGCAGAAGGCAATGATAGTGGAAGGGGAGCGTGAAGCTGCAAAAAGAGAGAGAATGAAGGTAGGAAAAGGAAGTTTGAGAGATCGAAGCAAGAACAAGGAAGTTCAAAGTTTAGAGGGAAGTTTGGAAAGAATGGTGGAGGTCAGAATCAAAAGTTTCAAAAGTTTAAACCCGGGAATGGAGCTTAAAAGAATCATTTTCAGAAGTCAGGACAACCGAGAAAGGATAGTAGACCTCAGATTCAAGAGTGTAAAGTTTGTGGGAAGAGACACCCGAAAAGATGTAACAAGCTGGATGTGACCTGTTTTGGGTGTAATCAGAAAGGGAATTATTCGTCGGAGTGCCCAAGTGGAGCTAGGAAGCCAGAATTAACTTCTTTTAAGTGTGGAAAGGTGGGCCATATG
The DNA here is from genome assembly GCF_009905375.1 of Apium graveolens. Lineage (NCBI taxonomy): Eukaryota > Viridiplantae > Streptophyta > Magnoliopsida > Apiales > Apiaceae > Apium > Apium graveolens. The sequence continues at coordinate 115,323,421 of NC_133656.1, forward strand.
GATAAAAGTTGTAAGGAGCCTGTTCAAAAGGCAAATGTTCTTAGGATTGTTGGACCACCGCTTCTTCCAGCACCAACAGCTCAACCCAGAGCTAGAACCTTCAACATGACAATGAAAGTTGTTGTGCAAGATGTGGATGTGGTGGTAGGTATGCTCCGGTATGAACTCAGTAGAAGTAAAGGTGTTAATAGATTCTGGAGCAACTAGATCCTTTATTATTGAAAGTATTCTTGATAGACTAAAATGTGATGCGTACCCTCTTGAACCCAATTTGATTATAGAAGTAGCAAATCAAGAGAGAGTTACTGTTAATAGGATTTTTCCCAATTGCGATTTGATTATAGAAAGTCGGTACTTTTCTGCTGACTTAATTCCTTTTAAGTTAGGAGAGTTTGACGTTATATTAGAAATGGATTGGTTGTCAAACCACGAGGCGCAAATAGAGTTTAAAAGTAAGAAGGTGAAGTTAAAGACCAAGGATGGTGTCGAAGTGGTATTCAAGGGAAAAAGACAAGAGAAGAAGTTTCTAACGGCTATTCAGACGAGGAGATTGTTACGTCAAGGATGCGAGGCTTATTTGGCTCATGTCAAAGATATAGAGAAAGAATCTGTAAGGATTGAGGATATTCCAGTAGTAAGAGATTTTCCCGATGTGTTTCTAGATGAACTACCTGGACTACCTCCAGATCGAGAGATCGAGTTTATGATTGATTTAGCTCCTGGAACGGAACCAGTATCAAAAGCTCCCTATCGAATGGCGCCAGTTGTGATGAAGAAATTGGCAACGCAATTGTAAAAATTGTTGGATAAAGGAGTAATATGCCCAAGTGTATCCCTGTGGGGTGCACCAGTGTTATTTATGAAGAAGAAAGACGGAAGTATGTGGTTGTGCATTGACTACCGCGAATTGAATAAGTTGACGATTAAGAATAAATACCCTCTATCACGAATCGATGACTTGTTTGATCAGTTAAAAAGAGCTACTTATTTTTCCAAGATTGATTTAAGATCTGGGTATCATCAGCTGAAGATTAAAGTGGAAGATATACCCAAGACGGTGTTTCGAACGAGATATGGACATTATGAGTTTTTGGTAATGGCGTTTGGTTTGACGAACATGCCATCCGTATTTATGGATCTCATGAATAGAGTGTTCAAGCAGTATTTAGATAAGTTCGTTATAGTATTTATCGATGATATTTTGATATATTCCAAGATGGAAGAAGACCATATGGAGCATTTGAGGATTTCTTTAAAGATCTTAAGAAAAGAAAAGTTACAAGCCAAGTTTTCAAAGTGCAAGTTTTGGTTGAAAGAAGTTCAGTTTCTTGGACATGTAGTCAATAGTGAAGGAATTAAAGTGGACCCAGCTAAGATAGAAGCTGTGATGAATTGGGAAAGACCCAAGACTCCTATGAAGGTTAGAAGTTTTCTAGGATTAGCAAGATGCTATAGAAGATTTGTGCATGATTTTTCTAAGATTATTGTTCCATTGACTAAGTTGACAAGGAAGAATGAGAAGTTTGTGTGGACAGATAAATGCGAAGAAAGCTTTTAAGAGTTGAAGAAGAGATTATAACCGCCCCAGTTTTAGTGTTACCAGATGAAAAAAGAGAGTTTGTGATCTTTAGCAATGCTTCATATAAAGGGTTAGGATGTGTGTTAATGCAACACGGGAAAATAATAGCATATGCGTCAAGGCAACTAAAGCCACATGAACAGAAGTATCCCACGCATGATTTGGAATTAGCAGCGATGTGTTTGCTCTTAAAATTTGGAGGCATTACTTATATGGAGAAAAGTAAGAGATTTATACAAATCATAAGAGTTTTAAGTATATTTTTACTCAGAAGAGTTGAATATGAGACAAAGAAGGTGGTTAGAATTGATCAAAGATTCCGACTATACGATAAGTTATCACCCCGGAAAAGTGAATGTGGTAGCAGATGCTTTAAGCCACAAAGAAAGATTGAATATGTTAACTTCATCAAAGGAATTGATCAAGGATTTTGAGAAGTTAGAAATAGAAGTGCAGATTCCAGAACTAGGAAGAGGAGCCATGTATGTGATGTCATTTTAACCAGTAATTTTGGAAAAAATTCGATGTGGTCAAGAGCAAGAAATGAACTACGAGAAAGATAAATTGACAGGAGAGGAAGTTAAATCTAAAAAGGATGAAAAGGGAATATATCGCGTTAACTCACGCATTTGGATACCTAATATTGTGGAGCTAAAGCATGAGATTTTTCACGAAGCGCATAACTCAAGATTTTCAATTCACCCTGGAAGTACAAAGATGTATAAGGACTTAAAGAGGAGTTATTGGTGGCCAAACATGAAAAAGGAAATCGCGGAATGGATAAGTAAATGCTATACGTGTCAAAGAGTAAAAGCGGAACATCACCGACCGAGTGGATTGCTTCAACCACTAGACATACCTGAATGGAAATGGGAACATATCGCGATGGATTTTGTGGTAGGATTGCCAAAGACCAAGTCTAATCATGATGCGGTTTGGGTGAAAGTCAATCGATTGACAAAATCAGCACATTTCTTGCCTATCAACGAGAGATTTTCATTGGAAAAGTTGGTCAAATTGTATTTGGACAAGATTGTGATGCGTCACGGAGTTCCAGTGTCTATCGTGTCTGATAGAGATCCGAGATTTAACTCGAGATTTTGGCGATAATTTCATGATCATTTGGGAACTAAATTGAAAATGAGCACGACGTATCATCCGCAGATCGACGTACAAAGTGAAAGGACAATTCAAATGATCGAGAATATGTTGCAAACATGTGCATTAGATTTCAAAGGAAATTGGAACGATCATTTGCCATTGATTGACTTTTCCTACAACAACCGTTATCACGCGAGTATTGGCATGCCGCCTTATGAAGCGCTGTATGGAAGAAAATGCAGATCCCCTAAATATTGGGATGAGATTGGAGAGCACAAACTAATTGGGCCAGAGCTAGTTCAACAAACGAAAGAGAAAGAGGAAGTGATTCGTAAAAGGTTGATTGCTGCTTAAGATCGACAAAAGAAATAAGTGGATAGCGGAAAGATATGCAATTCAAGCCAAAAAACAAAGTGTTGTTAAAGATATCTCCGTGGAAAGGTTTATCCAGATTTGGGAAGAAAGGAAAGCTAAGTCCCGGGTATATTGGACCATTCGAAGTGCTAAGACAAGTTGGAAAAGTGGCTTATGAGTTAGCGTTACCTCCGCAGATGCAACATCTTCATAACGTGTTTCACGTTTCTCTTCTAAAGAAATATAATGCTGATGCAAGCCATGTGATCGAATTGGAACCGGTAGAAATACAGCAAGATCTGTCTTATGTGGAACAACCGGTGCGAAACTTGGATCGTAAAGAAAAAGCGCTCAGAAATAAAGCTATACCTCTAGTTAGAGTGTTGTGGAGAAATCCTAAAGTAGAAGAGTCAACTTGGGAATTAGAGAGCGAAATACAAGAGAAGTATCCCCATCTATTTGCTTAGACTAGATTCTGGTGACAGAATCCTTTTAAGGGGGGTAGATTGTAGCGACTAGGAATTTCACGACGTAATTAATTGAATAATGTATAATTCTGTGTTGTAATTATAAATTATGTGCTAAATGAATTTTTTTGGTTAATTTTATTTATTGTATATTAGTAACTGGGAACGTAAAATGACCCATTCCGGTTTGATGAGTCAGCTTAGGGGATAAGTTGTGTTGTCGGACCGTCAGGTTGAACGAAATCCGTCTTAAAACGAGATTAAGGTATTTAAATATGAACTATGTGTTATTGTGTGAAATAGGAATGTTTAAGTGAGTATTATATTCCAGTGATGTGTCAGTGGATATAAAGAGAATGATTGAGAATCATAGTTGAAAACGCTCAGCGTCAGGCCTTCAGACAGGATGCGACCCGTTACGCGAAAAGTGAATATTAATTAAAAAGGGGAATTCTTATGATTGAATATGTTACGATATGAGTCGTGATATGTGAATACGTGTTATTGCTTGAAAATATGCTTGATTATGTGCTCTGATTATTTTTAAATGATTTTAAGGGATTTATTTGATTTAAAATATGCTTTATTGGACCTTTATATATTTTTATAAAATTATCCGTGTATGGTCAAGGCATGAAATTTGTTTTGTTATCTTCAAAATAGTCCTAGAGACTTTCTAAAAATAATAGATGGAATTATTATATGATAGGTGTATTTTAAAATAATTTTATTGAGTTATTATTCTATTTTGAGCGCAATCTTGTAAAATTCATAGAAAATAAAACGCACGCTCAAAAATTATTTTAAAAATATGGTTGGAAAGCTAATTTTGAGATCTATATCTTTCCTGAGAGGGTTGTGTATTAATTAAATTTATTTTAAGTTAAATAAAAAGAAGATTCTAGAATGGGTTAGCAAACGACCAAAAAGCCCATGCCATTTTGGCTATAAAAACCCACCCCTCCCTCTTTTTATTCTCTCCACCCAGCCACTCTTTCTTTCTTTCCTCTTTTCCTTCTCTCTCTTCTCTCTCTTTTCTCTCTTCTTCACTCTCGGCTCTCTCTCCCTCTCTTCTTTTCTCTCATTCTCCCTCTTTCTCTCTTTCTCTCTCTTACATGCAACATCAAAATTTAGTCCACATTCAAAGATCTTGCTACCTATAGTCATCATTTTCGATATTCTACTCATATACCATTTGCATGTAAGTGTTTAAGCTAGTTTCAAAATTAACTTCTCTTGATTATATCTAAGAAAACCTCAATTTCTTAGTGTATGATCATAGGAGAAGAGTAGGGTGCTATATATTTTGTTTTCTTTGGTTTTGACGTGGTGTAATTCGAATTTTTGGAAAAAAATGGGGTTTTTATTTCTAAATGATTTTTGATTGATGATCCATGATTACTTGCTTATATTTAGTATTGAGTTTGGTATGGACTATAAAAATCTTATTTTTAGGAAAAATTTTCGCATGAATATAAGATTTTGTGTATTCAAGCTGTAACTTGGTTTGATCTTGAGTAGAATGATTAAATAATGGATTTGGAGAGATAAATGTGTGAGTTAAAGGTTGCATGTCAAAAATGGTGGGTGCATGTGTGTGTATTTGAAAAACCCGAATGGGTTTTGTAATTGAAAGGGGAATAAATTGATTTTTGTGGCTTGCATGCTAGTTGTTTTTAGTTATTGTTTATAATCAAAAATGATTACTTGATTTTATGAATGAAGTTCTCGGGTTGTATGATTTTGGTTTGATTTTGTCATAAACATGGTTGATTTGGGTTTAAATGAGAGAATATGTGTGAAATAGATGATGCATGTTAAAAGAAATGGTTGCATGTGATTATGGATGGTTTTTATGCTAAAATTTGGTTTGAATTATAGGAATAAACAGAAGGATTGAGTCGTTTCGATTCTAGGATTATATAGTTGGTTTTTATGACTATAGTATTGAGTTTTAAGTGAAATGTGTTGTTTTGTGTGTTATATGAGTATACTTGTAATTATACTCGTAAATTTAAAGTAAGAGTTAGAGCGAATTGGGTTAAGTGTTAAACATTCCGGGAATGTCAGGTGGGAATCTAATTAGGGTTTTGACTTTTGGATTGTAGTTACGGAGCATGAAGGCATTCAAGCTAGTAAAGGGAAAGGTGTTCTAGGTGGCAGTAGCTCAAACCCCGTAAAGCAGGAAAGCGAATCCAGGCAAGTAACTCTGCCTACTCATATAATTTGATTATAGAGAGGATATTGATGATGCCATGATTAACTAGAGGCTTTATATTATAATTATGATACACTAGTTATTGATTTTGAGATACCCTGTTATTGTTCCTTATGAACCTGTTATTGATTCTTGAGAAGCCATATTATTGTCCCTTGTGATAACCTGATATTGATTCTTGAACCCTGATGTTGATACGTGTGCTATATCTATCATTGATCCCTTGAACCACCCATATATTATTCTTGTAATGACTTGAAATGATTATTGTTCAAACCTTTATAGTAACATTTTTATTCTTATCCTGATCACCTGTTGATACCCTGACTTCTTGTAAACCCTATAAGAACCTTTATGAACTCCCTTACATAATGATCCTTCATTCCTTTGTTTACCTTATCCTGTAATGATCCTTAAAACTGTTTTGATTCCCTAACTTGTACACCATGTTTATCATTTAATCCAGTTCCTTGGTATTGATCCATGTTTGTCATTTGATCTAGTTCCTTGGTATTGATCCATGTTTGTCATTTGATCTCGTTCCTTGGTATTGATCTATGTTTGTCATTTGATACAGTTTCTTGGTATTGATCCATGTTTGTCATTTGATCCAGTTCCTTGGTATTAATCTATGTTTACGTTTGATTCATTCACTTTCCTTCAATCATAAATTGAACTTAAGAATGAGTTTCGACTTGAAAGAGTCCGAATGATTTCATATTCTTGGTAATGATAAAATGAACTTAGTAAAACCTTTCTTTTCCAACATAAGGTTTTCCAAATGAATTCCTGATGGATTGGATTGAGACGTAAGAGACTAGTGGGACTAGTCCAGTCATATAAGACACTAGCGGGGCTAGTCCAATTTAAGGCTGAAAAATTATGCCATAGGTACCTTAAGGACCAGATGGAGGTCGGTACATGCTGATCACCCGTATTATTATTATTTATGAAAGTTAAAGTAGTCCAATCAAGGGTTACCTATCACTTTATAAGAAGATATTGAATACATTGCCTTAGCAATTGCTTCTTTGTAAATGAAACGATTTAAAATGATTTGAGAAGAGTTGATTGTGTTATTATTTAGCATACAGCTTTGAGAACCCTGATTCTTATTATGATATTTTTATCAATCATATAATTGATTCCCAGAGTTGAATGATTCTTGTTTTCCACTTGAAAGATCCGTGAGGTCCTGTTAATGATTTGTGATGAATGTTGGCTTTCACCCTGTCATAATCCTTGATCCTTGAAGGCTCAAAACCCTTTTCGATACCTTTGCTTACCCAAAGATAGAAATCCTCCACCTAGAGATTTAAAGTAGAATGCCTTAAAAGTGATTTCGGATAATTGTTATTGTTGTATCATAGAACTGTCATATAGTTACTTGTTGAGCTTTTTATGCTCATATATTTTACGTTGTTCTAACCATGACAGTTAAGCGAGAAGATGGCCAGACTTAGGTGCACTACTTGTAAGAGCGTACCTGGTGGCCCCTACCGTGTCGTAGGCTTCCAGATGCCAGAGCAGGTAGTACAGGATGTGTGAGCAAGCGCTTTAGTTGGAAAGTTTGTAAAGATATAGTGGGTTATCTGTCGGTTCCAAGTCGGAATCGATTGTATGAATTAAATATTATTTTTGGCTTGTAATATATATTATCTGGTTGGTAGTTGTAATCTTGTCTCAAACTTAATCCTGTTAGATCCTATTAACAGTTAATCGGGGTTTATGCTTATTTAATGTTAGTTTAATTGTGTGTGGGTCCTCGTTTCCTAACCCCGAGACTGAGGGCATCACATCTCACTCAATTCACTCCCTTCCCTCAATCCTAATAGTGATTGGACAACCACTAAGTCATCTGCACTTGTAATAATTGTGTAAATTTCAAGTGGTGCAGTGAAATTCAACGAATGAGAGACATCCATCGAAATAGTAGTTGTGAATATCGACGGATAATTGCTGTGAAGCTTATCTGTCGAGAGACAATCACTAGTCGACGGATTATGAATATTAGTCGAGAGAGTAGAAATGATAGAGTTAGGAGTTGAAACTACTATAGAATCTGTGGTGATTGATTTGAGATTAGACACAGATTTCTCATTATAATCAGAAAGAAATGGCAAGCGAGCCAACAAATCATCTAAAAGATGATGCTCACTTGCTTTGGAATTTGGCTTCTCCAAGAATGTCAAAGATGGAGAATCGGGAATTGAAGTGTGAATCATGTCCACATCCAGTGAGTTTGTGGGAGAATTTTGTGTTTGAGGTGTTTCAATTGTGAGAGATTTTGGCAGTGACTCCACATTTATTGGAGCCACATCAATCTGACTTTGTAATGGTGCAGTAACTGAGTCTTTGACTGCAGTTGGCACTGTGTATGCACCCTGTGACTCCCCAATAGGTTTAGATTTCTTTTTTCTAATATAAATTTGAGGTTAATCTGTGCCCCTTCCCCTTTTGGCCTGTGCTCTTGGTTGAGAGCTTGTTTCAATAGTCACATCATTTTGGGAGGATGCAACTAGCAATGAGCTTGATTCCTTATTAAGCACTACAGTTTGTTGGGAAACTGCAGTGTGGCTGGTTTGGGTCACACAAACCTCACTCTCCTTATCCTTAGGGTTTCTTTGATGTTCACCATGTCCCTCACCTGTCTCACCGCCCTTCACACTCCCTCTTGTGTTTTGGTAGATTTTGAAAATAGTTTCTTTTGAGAGGAACTAGAGTGGGGTTTCTTTGACTTGGATTTACAAATTTTGGATTTTTTGGCTTGGGTAGGCATCTGTTTGGTCACTGTCACAGATTCTATAACCACAGTAGTTTGCAAAGAAACTTGAGATGGGGAAATAGCAGAGACAGAAACATTTACCTCACTTACCTGAGGTGCCTCCATGATTGGAAAATAGTTGAGAGGCACATCATTGTGGAGATTGTTCCTGTTAAGATCAGCAAGAATCCTCTTTTCTTGGACCCAATAATCAAGCTTATTTGTTGGGTTCTCAATTAAAAGGTCTTTATACACATGGTTTGCTATTATCATAAGAAATCTAGCATAGTATATGTTTTTAGACCTATATTCAATGTCTCCTAACTTATACCCTAGTTCATACATGACAGAACTGCTGAAATTGAAATACTTATCACTTAAAAGAAAGTAAAGCATATTGACCATAGAGTAAGTGTTGTGTATATGTTATGTACTTGATGATTTCATGAACAAAACACCTTGGTAGATTTTACTTAGTGAAATTATGTAGCACTCGACGGATAAGGTTTATAGTCCCGACGGATGACTCAATATAGTCCTGACGGATGATGACTTATTATCCATCGAGTGAGTAGCTTATGTAACAATAAGTCTGTAGCACATTTCTGCATACACATTGTTTAGTATCTGTAGTAGTACTTAAGTCATGTTGACTTTAGTTAGATATGCAGAATAGGTTGATTAATTGTTCATAGATGATGTCTTGTAATTCTGCATAAGTGAAATGAAGTCAAGTGCCTGATTACTACCCGACGGATAAACAACAATGAATTCGACGGATGATCAACAACCCGACGGATGATCAATAACTCGACGGATGATCATGAACCCGACAGATGAAAAATTCAAATATCTGTTGACAGTGACAACACAGTCACATGCGTCGAGTGGATGCAAATGGAATGTGGTAGCCTATTCAACTGGGTTTTCGAGAACAAGGAAGCATTGCCATTTCCATGCTATTATGAAGATATTTAAAGATTCTAGAATAGAGTAGTGAAGTAGCATTGTAATAGACTATATAGTTTTTGTTTTATTATCTTGTCTCATTACTTTGTAATCTTGGTGATATATAAACCAAGAAGTAGCAACTTAGGAATCATCTGAGAGATACAAGCAGAGAAACATTTGTAAGCAGAATTCTTAGCATTTCTCTGCATTCTTAGTTGTTCAATATTTGTAAGCAGCTGTGAGCTTTTTGCACACAGGATTCTCTCGATATATATTATATATCTCTTGTAGAATCATTCAAATCCACCAGAAAGTTTTTAAAGACTCTTGTTTTTAATTACTTGTGTTTTGATTCATTTAAGTAACTATTCTGCATTGTGCTAATCAATTCACACTTATATATATTCGAGTTAGAACATTTTTAATCAAGAAAAAGTTTCAAGAATTCCATTCAACCCCCTCTTGTAATTCTTGTTATATTGTTAAGGGGCTAACAATTGATATCAAAGCAAGCTCTTAACAAGCAAAGAGTTTAAAGATCAAAACAATACAGCAAGATGAACAAGAAGGATGTTGGAGTCAAGATTCATTTTCTGGATAAAGATAATTACCATCATTGGAAGGTAAAGATGCATCTTCATTTGCTTTCTCAAGATGAGGCCTATGTGGACTGTATAGAAAGAGGCCCTCATGTTCCAATGAGAGCTGCAACTGGAAATGAGCCATCTGTCCCCAAGCCAAGGCATGAATGGTCTGATCCTGACATTGAACAAGTCAGGAAGGATAAAAAGGCCATGAATATCCTGTTTAATGGAGTTGATGGTGATATGTTTGACAACATTATCAACTGCAAAACTGCCAAGGATGTTTGGGATACAATACAGATCATCTGTGATGGCACTGAGCAAGTTAGAGAAAACAAGATGCAGCTATTGATTCAGCAATATGAGCATTTTTATAATGAAGAAAGTGAGTCCCTCACTGATATTTTTAGTAGGTTTCAAAAACTGTTAAATGCTCTAAAGCTACATGGAAGGGTCTACCAGACAAAAGACTCCAATCTGAAATTCCTTAGATCTCTTCCAAAGGAATGGAAACCAATGACAGTCTCATTGAGAAACTTACAAGATTATAAGGAGTTTACTTTGGAGAGACTGTATGGCATCCTAAAAACATAGGAGCTTGAAATAGAGCAAGATGAGAGGATGGAGAGAGGAAAGAAGAATGGAGGGTCCATTGCACTAGTTGTTGAGTTAGAGAAAGAGAAGGAGATGAAGATGGAAGCTGTTGAGTCAACTTCAAGGGTCTGTGAAAGCAAGGGCAAGGGGCTTGCAGTAGAAAGTGAAGATTCTTTGAGGCAAGATGACATGGAAGACATTGATGAACATTTAGCATTTCTTTCCAGAAGATTTGCCAAGCTCAAGTTCAAAAAGAACTTTGGAGCAGCCAAGCCAAATAGAAACATGGTAGATAAATCAAAATTCAAATGTTTCAAATATGGCTTGGCAGGGCACTTTGCCAGTGAGTGTAGGAAGTCAGATTCCAGTAAGAAAAAGTTTGAGCCTGTGGATTATAAGAAAAAATACTTTGAGCTGCTCAAACAAAAGGAAAGGGCTTTCATTACACAAGAAAATGACTGGGCAGCAGATGGTCTGGATGAAGATGAAGATGTCAGCTATGTCAATCTAGCCCTAATGGCCAAGTCTGACGAAACAAAAATAAGTTCTTCAAGTAATCAGGTAATTACTACAAACCTTGCACATTTATCTAAAGCTGAGTGTAATGATGCTATAAATGACATGTCTACAGAGTTATATCATTTGCGTGTTACACTTAAGTCTCTTACTAAAGAAAATGCTAAAATCAAAGAAAACAATTTATTTTTGAGTGAGAGAAATAATGTGCTTGAGTCTCAGTTCATTAATTTTGAAAAGTTAAGAATTAAGTATAAGATTGCCTAGGAGGAATTAACTGAGTTCTTGAAGAAAGAAGAAATTTTGAAGAAGCAGCTCGAGCGTGAACAGGAGGTGATTAAAGCATGGAAAACATCTAGGGATGTTTATGCTCAAATCACCAAAGTTCAAGGAATTGAGTCTTTCTGTGATGCAGCCTGGAAAAAGAACAAAGAGAAACTAGAACCAAATTTAGTAGATGGAGTGCTAACAGATGTAGACTCGACGGATGATTAGGATCATCCGTCGGATAACAAAAAGTGTTATCCGTCGACTGATGAAAATCCTCATCCGTCGGCTGTAAGCAAGCCTATTAGTAAGGCCAAACTTGTTAAGCTGAATGAGAAGTATGGATCTATTTCTAAGAACTTTGTTTCAGGAGAATCAAGTCAAGTTAAGAAAGGGAAAAAGGCTAATGTTGGTCACATGACTGTCAAACAGTTAAGTGACAGACTTGAAAAGTTTGAGGTAAAAACAGAGGCTAAAAAGAAAAACAATAGAAGTGGTAAAGTAGGGATTAACAAACACAATAACTACACACCTGATAAATATGCTCCTAGAAAAATCTGTGTCAAGTGTGGTAGTGTAAATCATCTGTCTGTTAATTGCAAATCTGCCATGCCTACTTCCATGTCTGTGCCACCTCACTTTCCTAACATGAATGCCATGTCTCCCATGCCTATGAAAGCTATGTCTACACATAATATGATTGCACAGTTTGCTAATATGCCATTTGCACCTAATCCTTATTATGCTGCATTTAGTATGCCATAAATGCCATTTAGCATGCCTTACTGGAATAACATGTTTACTAATAGCATGCCATTCCCTGTTGATTATAATATGCATGATAATTCTGTTGCACTGAATGGTTTCAAAGGCCCAACTCAAATGACCAGGGATGAATCTGATATCCCCAAGTCAAATGAGATAAAGCCTAAAAAACAAAAAAAAGAAAGCTAACAAGGAAGGACCCAAGGAAACTTGGGTACCAAAATCAACTTGATTTGATTTTGATGTGTGCAGGGAAACAGAAAGAATCTTTGGTACTTGGATAGTGGTTGTTCAAGACACATGACTGGTGATTCTACCCTGCTCACAGAGTTCAAGGAGAGAGCTGGTCCAAGTATTACTTTTGGAGATGACAGCAAGGGTTATACTGTGGGATATGGCTTAATTTCAAAGGACAATGTCATCAATGAGGAGGTTGCCTTAGTGGATGGTCTCAAACACAATCTGTTGAGTATCAGCTAGCTTTGTGATAAAGGCAACTCAGTAACCTTCAACTCAGAAGCCTGTGTTGTTACTAATAAAAGAAGCAACAAAGTGGTTCTCACTGGTGTGAGAAAAGGAAATGTGTACCTAGCTGATTTCAACTCATCTAATGCAGAATCTATTACTTGTCTTCTCAGTAAAGCAAGTCAGGATGAAAGTTGGCTATGGCACAAGAAGCAATCCCATTTAAACTTCAAGACCATGAATGAGCTAGTAAAGAAAGAACTGGTTAGAGGCATCCCTCTAGTGGAGTTTTCTAAGGATGGACTGTGTGATGCCTGCCAAAAAGGGAAGCAGATTAAAGCATCATCCAGGAAGAAACTTGATTCAACAATTGAAGAACCTTTGCAGCTGCTACACATGGATTTGTTTGGACCAGTCAATCTGTTGTCTATCTCAAGGAAAAGATTTTTCCTAATAATTGTAGATGATTTCTCAAAGTTCTCTTGGACATATTTCCTAAAGTCTAAAGATGAGGCTAGTGAAATCATCATCAATCACATAAGGCAAGTCAATAATCATCCTGATTTCAAGGTTAGAAGAATCAGGAGTGACAATGGAACTGAGTTCGAGAATTCTGTCATGAGAGCATTTTGTAAGGAAAATGGGATTCTGCATGAGTTTTCAGCAGCAAGAACTCCACAACAGAATGGAGTAGTGGAAAGGAAGAACAGATCACTTATTGAAGCTGCAAGGATAATGCTTGAAGAATCTAAACTGCCAACATATTTCTGGGCTGAAGCTGTAAATACTGCATGCTACACTCAGAATATTACTCTGGTTAATCAAGAAAGATGCATGACTCCCTATCAATTGTTCAAGAATAAGAAGCCAACTCTAAATTTTCTTCATGTCTTTGGCTGCAAATGCTATGTTCTGAGAAATCAAACTGATCAAAATGGGAAGTTTGATGCTAAAGCAGATGAAGGAATTTTTGTTGGATATGCTGTTGGTAAAGCATATAGAGTCTACAATCTAAGAACCAATATTGTTGTGGAATCAATACATGTTGTGTTTGAGGATAAAAAGATTGAAGGACTACAAGATGGAGATTACCATGAGAGCCTCAAATTTGACAATGTGGAGATGGTTAGTGATGACAGTGATGATGAAAGTGGTCAAGAAACAGTATCTAAGGATAATGCAGAAAAGTCTACTACCAATGAAGCACAAAACTCAACATCTGTCGAGTTGCATAATGCTTCATCCGTCGGGAGGCAATCTGTGTTATCCGTCGGGAGACAACCAGCTTCATCCGTCGGTACTCAAAATTCACCATCCGTCGGGTTATCAAGAGAAGCTGGAAATCAAGATAGATCACCTAGAGAAAGTTCCCCTTTCTCAAATCAAATATCCACAAACTCAGGGGGAGTTTCTAATAATAAAAACTCAATCACACATCAAGACAACAATGAGGTCTCTTCATCTAGAGCTAATCTACCTCAACAAATAAAATGGACAAAAGATCACCCCTTTGAGCTCATAATTGGTGATGTATCTTCTAGAGTTCAAACATGGAGAGCAACTCAAGAAGAATGTCTATACAGCAGCTTTCTTTCCAAGGAAGAACCAAAGAAGGTAGAAGAAGCTTTGTTGGATCCTGATTGGATTTTAGCTATGCAGGATGAGCTAAACCAATTTGAAAGGAATAATGTATGGAAGTTGTTGCCCAAGCCTAAAGGAAAGAATCCAATAGACACCAAGTGGGTATTCAAAAACAAGATGGATGAAAATGGCATAGTAGTCAGGAACAAAGCTAGATTGGTTGCTAAGGGCTATTATCAACAAGAAGGAATAGATTTTGATGAAACATTTGCTCCTGTTGCAAGACTTGAAATCATCAGAATCTTCTTAGCCTATGCAGCTCATGCCAATTTCAAGGTCTATCAAATGGATGTCAAAAGTGCCTTTCTGAATGGAGATTTGGAGGAGGGAGTCTATGTCAGTCAACCTCCTAGTTTTGAAGATCCAAATTTTCCAGAACATGTCTATTATCTTTTAAAAGCACTTTATGGACTGAAGAAAGCACCTAGAGCCTGGTATGACACTTTATCAAAGTTCCTTTTGGAAAATTACTTCACAAGAGGTACTGTAGATAAAACTTTATTTTTCAGAAATATTAATGGCTCTAATATACTTGTTCAAATTTATGTAGATGATATTATTTTTGGCTCTACAGATGAGAAACTTTGCAAAAAGTTTGCCAAATTAATGCAAAGTAAGTATGAAACGAGTATGATGAGAGAACTGACTTACTTTCTTGGTTTACAAGTTAAGCAAGTTAGTGAAGGAATATTCATTAGTTAAACTAAATACATTTTTGATCTTTTAAAGAAGTGTGATCTGGTGGATTGCACATCTACAAAAACTCCCATGGCCACTCCAACTAAGCTTGAATTAAACACTACTGAAAAGTCTGTGGATATTTCAAGTTATAGGGGCATGGTTGGATCACTTCTGTAATTAACAGCTAGTAGGCCAGATATAATGTTTGCTACATGTTTATGTGATAGATTTCAGGATGATCCTAGAGAATCTCACTTAATAGCTATTAAGAGAATTTTCAGATATCTCAAGGGAACACCAAAACTAGGCATTTGGTACCCTAGAGATTCTGGTTTTGATCTAACTGGTTATTCAGATGCAGATTATGCAGGTTGTAGAATTGATTGAAAAAGTACAACATGAACCTGCCAATTTCTAGGAAACAAGCTTGTGTCCTGGTTCAGTAAAAAACAAAATTCAGTTTCTACTTCTACAACTGAAGCTGAATATATTGCTGCTGGTAGTTCCTGTGCACAGATATTATGGATGAAAAATCAATTGCTAGACTATGGTTTGCAAGTTGAAAGGATTCCTATTTTCTGTGATAACACAAGTGCAATTGCCATCACTGAAAATCCAGTACTACATTCAAGGATAAAGCATATAGACATCAAGTACCACTTTATAAGGGAACATGTAATGAATGGTACTGTAGAACTACATTTTGTTCCAAGTGAGAAGCAGCTTGCAGATATCTTTACCAAACCACTGGATGAATCCACCTTTTCAAGGTTAGTAAGTGAGTTAGGTATGCTTAATTATTCCTAAATCCTTATGAGATTATTTGCAAGTTGGAATGCAGCCAGAAATTTAATTGATTTTTCAGTCTTGGATGAAATTTTGGCTAAGTCAAAATTTACATCTCGATGGATGATCTTTATCCATCGAGTTTGATCATCCGTCGGAATACTATTTGCTAATAAAAATCAATTATTTTTCTGGAATATTTTATGACTCGACGGATAACAGTTTATCCTCATCCGTCGAATTGTCTTAATCTTAGCCGTTAATTTCTTGAACATTATCCATCGAGTATAATTACAGTTTGTAAGCATAACACGACGGATAATGGGTGGAATTTTTACAGTTTATTTTTTAAACGGCTATTTTAGGCCATTTCTATTGGTTACTTTATTTTACTTTATTATTTTTAACTGTTATTTTTGAGATAGTATAAAATCTTATTTCATTTCAATCGCTTTTCTTTTATCATTCTCAATTCAACTGCTCAAATTTCATTCTCTCTCAAAGCACTTACTCTCTTTCTCTTCAAGCTCTTATTCTCTAACAATGGCACATGTTGTAAAGATTATGTCTCAAACTGGATTTATTTATGAGAAGAATAATTTCACTGCACTAGTGAACAAGGGTATTCAGCAATCTGGTGACTATCACAAGATGATGGACTCTGTGAGGAATTGCAAGCTTAGCTATGCCATGCTGGAATCACCCACAATCTTCTGTGAAGTTGTTGAAGAGATGTGGACCACTGCTACCTACAACTCAACAGATAAGACAATCTCACTCACCATTAAAGGTAAAGAGTTCTGTATCAATAGTGATGTTATAAAAGCATGTTTCAAGATTCCTGATAACACTGTGACCTCACCACACACTGACACTGATATAATAAATATACTTAATTCCATGAACTTTGCTCTTTCTACTTCTAAGTTAAGTGACATTAGGAGAATGGGTCTTAGGAAATAATGGAGTTTTATGTGTGATGTAGTGACAAAGGTCTTTTCAGGAAAAATCAGTAATTTTGATTCAGTCAATATATCCATGCTTAACATGCTTTGCATGCTAGTTACAGATAAATTCTATAATTTCAGTGACCTTATCTTGTTTGAGTTAGGCTTTAAATTATGAGAGTTAAATAAAAGAGGTAAAAATATGTATTATGCTAGATTCTTTATGATGCTAGCTAACCACCTCTGTGAAGAGATTGTGCTTGAGAACCCAATCAACAAATTAGATTTTTGGGTTCAAGAGAGAAGGCTCATTGCAGATTTGAACAGGTCCAATCATCACAAGGATGTGCCATTATTTAATTTCCCAGTAATGGAAGCACCTCAGGTAAGTGAGGTAAGTTCATCTATCCCTACCACTATTCCAACCTCACTAATTTCTTTGAGTTTTAGTGTGGCTATGGCAACTGTGTCAATGACCCAACAGTTGCCTACCCAAGCTACCAAAACTGCAAAAATTTTCAAACCCAAAATAAAGAAAGCCTCCTCTGGTATCTCTCAAAAGATGCCAGTTGCAAAATCCACTAAAACCAAAGAGGGGAGTGTGCAGGTGGGTAAGACAGGTGAGGGAAGGGTTGAACATAAAAGAAACCCTAAGGATAAGGATGGAGAGTTGAGTGGATCCCAGCCTAGCCACACTGCAGTTTCCCAACAATTGCAGTGCTTAAAAAGGATAAAAGCTCATTTCTAACTGCATCCTCCCAAAAGGATGTAGTTATCGAACAAATCTCTCAACCAAGAGCACAGGCCAAGAGGGTTAGGGACACAAACTCACCCCAAACTTATGCAGAAAGAAGAAGTCTAAAACCCTTGGGGATGCACAGGGTACACACACTGTGCAAACTGGTACAAAAGACACAGTCACTGCACCTTCACAAATTCAGTTTGATGTGGCTCTAATAAATGTGGAGTCACAGCAAAATCTCTAGTAATAGAAGCACCTCAAACACCAAACTCACCAACAAATTCTCTGGATGTGGATATGATAAACACATCAATTCCTGATTCCCCTTCTTTAACTCTAATGGGGAAGCTAAAATCTAGTGCAAGTGAGCATCATCTTTTAGATGATTTGTTGGCTCACTTGCCAATTCTTTCAGGAACTGTTGAATCATCTGTGCCCAAAATATCATCAATCAACACAAAGTCCACAATAGTTTCTTTTCCAAGTTCATTCATTTCTACTCTCTCGATGGATATTGCTCATCCGTCGAGTAGTGATTGTATCCCGATGGATAAGCTTAACAGCAGTTATCCGTCGGATAGCAAAACCACTCACCCAATGGATATCACTCATCCGTCGAGTATCTCTGCACAGCTTCAAACTTCATTTATTTCAAGTGCAGAAGATTTAGTGGTTGTACAGTCACTATTAGGATTGAGAGAGAAGAGTGTTTGAAGTGAGAGTCTGGGTTGCTCCCAGGAAAAAGGAGAGGAAATGAGTGAAACTATGCAATCCATTTCTTCGGGATTGGCAAAAGAAAGTGAGAGGAGTCCCACCTTAGTAGGTGAAGGTGAGGGTGTGAGGGTGGGGAGCCAGGGTGAGACCCTGATGCAACAAAAGAGAGAAAACGAGAGAAATGCAGGTATTGGAGCTATAAGGATGAATGTCATTGCTCGTGAGTTAATGAATGTCCAGGATGCAGACAGGGAGGGACTATCTCAGCAACCTAAAGCTGTTATAGATTCCACCTCCCTTGATGCTGAGGCATTAACTCACCCTGTTCCAGCTCATCAACTTCTAGCTGAACAGGGCAATGACAATGCAAAAAGGATGTTTAATCTGGTGCATACCACTCAATCTATGCTAAGAGCCAAGGATGCCATCATAGCTTTGCCTTCTACAGCTGGTGATGTGGACTATGAGATTGGTGGTTCAGCTGATTTCTTTGGTGATGGGAGTGGGGATAGTGAAGATGAGGCAATGGACATAGGGGGAGAAGTAGGTTCAAGTTCAAGATCGGGTATGCCATCATGGGCATTTTCAAAGCACTGTGATGAGCACTACTTCAAGACAACCATGATCCAACTAATCAATCAGACAATTACTGCTCTTCAAACCACTACTAATTCCAGCACTAAGAAGCTCCTTCAGGCACACCTAGCCTCCTTGCAAGTTCAACAAATCCAAGGCTTCCAACATGCTAGGGATGTAAACACCATGAAGAGTGATATTGAGGAGATGAAGAAGGCCATTTCAGACAAGATAGATTCTAAACTTCCAGAAGCTACAATGCTTGACATCAAGAGGCAAGTAAGGAAAAATTTTGATCTTGTAACCAAGATAGATGCCTTGGACACAAGAATGTCAGCCATGGAAGCCTCTTTGACAGCCATTCATCTTCATAAAGCCCAACAGATAGATTTACTTCAAAAATTGGTGGCTCCTCAAACCTCCTCCTCTACTCAACTTGATGATAACAAAAAGGGGGAGAAAAGACCAAGTGAGGGGGAGAGGCTTCAGATTCAAATTAGTAAAGTAATTGTGCCTTCAATTACTATCTCAAAGCCACCAGTTACAGACAGTATAGATCTGATCAATGCAGTAGCAGCCAACATAAGAGCAGCTGATAAGGAGAATTTGAGTTTAGTCAACTGGGAGAAAATTGATGAGGATATACAAAAGAATTTTGAACTAGTCAAGGAGCCAGTTAAGTCAGCCATCCATCACTCTCAAGTCAAGCAAATTAGTGTGAATAAGATGAGCATGAACTATCTGGAAAGGGGACAGTCATCCTGCATCAAATCTCCAAAGGCTGAAATAATTCTGAAACCAAGGGTGAACTACTCAAAATCATCATTGAAAAACCATTTGGATACTGTGTATGAGACACCTAAGCTTGGTGAAAAAAAGCTTCTGTCAAGGTCAATTGCTTTCTACAAATATCCAGTTGATTCAGCCTCTAAAAGGAGAATTACTAAAATTTTCAGGAATGGGAAAGAAATTTGTGTGGTAGCTGGACATCCTCAATTTGCCCAAGCAAAGAGAGAAGAAAAGGCTAGATTGAAGCAGGAAAAGAAGCAAGCTGCTCTAGATGCTAAAAAGACTAAACAAAAAAGAGCAAATTGCTATCTTGGCCAAGCTACATGCTGTAAATTCATCACAACAAATTCCTTCTCAGCCATCTGAAGTTATTGAATCAAAAAAGCAAGTTGAACAACAGAAGAAATCTCCAAGAATCAAGGAATTGGATAAAAGAACTAAAAGGAAACTGGACATTGTTGATAAGGAATTGGAGAATCAGTTTCCCAAGGAATTTACTTCAACTACAACTCAAGCATCAAAACTCTCTGTGGTATTTGAAGATATCAAGGTGGTGGATCCTTACAGGAACATCCATGGTGAACCTATTGTGCCTAAGGATGAACCAGTAGAATGGGAGAACATACCAATTCCTGACTTCTATTTGCCAATCCTTAACAAGCCAAAGAGAACAAAGTCAAGAGCAGTCAAGAAAGTGAAGTTGTCACCTCTCAAATCCAAATCAGTAGTCAAAGCTCAATCTAAACTCAATAAGGGAGATTACATGTACTTGTGTGACCTCAAAGAATTTTCTGATCTAAACCTCTATCTAGATGAACTAGATGAAGTGAGAGGAATTGATGCATACAGAAATCTACCTGAAAGGTTAGTGTTCAAGTACAAAGGAGGAAAGGAGATTCAGTGGCCACTTCAAAGGATCCTTCAAGAAAGCCAAGTTGTACTGATTAAAGTTTATTCATCCTTCAAGAAGAACTTTGGGTTCAATATTACTGCAAGAAGATTGGTACTGAAGAAGATTGAAGAGCTAAGGAGTGTTAGAGCCAAAGATGCACTCCCAAAGACTCTAATCATCCCTTACACAGGGAGAATAGTGCATCTAAGGCCCTACTGGCTGATGGAGTTCATGGATGAAAAAGGAGTGAGAAGATTTTTCAGAGTAGAAAACCAATTGAGCATCTCTAGCAATGAGACTCTTTTGGAAAAGCAAGGAAAGCTAAATCTCTCAGAATCTGATGAACTGGAATTCCACAGGCAGCTCCAAAATCAGATTGAGGAAAACAACAAAAAGCTTGGAAAGAGATCCAGACCTTCAAGGAACTAGATAAATATGCTCAGGCTAGAGGAGCATCTTGAAAATGACTATGAGCAAAACTTTGTACATTTTTTTAATTGAAGCACTTTTCAGTATTATATATTGTCTTTTAAAAGTTGTATTTTTAAGGTGTTTTGTTATCATCAAGTGTCTCTTAATTTATGGCTACAATTCCAGTACACATAAATTGGGGGAGATTGTTGTGTATATGTTGTTTACTTGATGATTTCATGAACAAAACACCTTGGTAGATTTTACTTAGTGAAATTATGTAGCACTCGACGGATAAGGTTTATAGTCCCGACGGATGATGACTTATTATCCATCGAGTGAGTAGCTTATGTAACAATAAGTCTGTAGCACATTTCTGCATACACATTGTTTAGAATCTGTAGTAGAACTTAAGTCGATATGCATAATAGGTTGATTAATTGTACATAGATGATGTCTTGTAATTTTGTATAAGTGAAATGAAGTCAAGTGCCTGATTACTACCCGACGGATAAACAACAATGAATTTGACGGATGATCAACAACCCGACGGATGATCAATAACTCGACGGATGATCATGAACCCGACGGATAAAGAATTCAAATATTTATTGACAGTGACAACACAGTCACATGCGTCGAGTGGATGCAAATAGAATGTGGTAGCCTATTCAACTAGGTTTTCGAGAACAAGGAAGCATTGCCATTTCCATGCTATTATGAAGATATTCAAAGATGCTGGAATAAAGTAATGAAGTAGCATTATAATAGACTAGATAGTTTTTGTTTTATTATCTTGTCTCGTTACTTTGTAATCTTGGTGATATATAAACCAAGAAGTAGCAACTTAGGAATGATCTGAGAGATACAAGCAGAGAAACATTTGTAAGCAGAATTCTTAGCATTTCTCTGCATTCTTAGTTGTTCAATATTTGTAAGCAGCTGTGAGCTTTTTGCACACAGGATTCTCTCGATATATATCATATATCTCTGGTGGAATCATTCAAATCCACCAGAAAGTTTTTAAAGACTCTTGTTTTTAATTACTTGTGTTTTGATTCATTTAAGTAACTATTCCGTATTGTGCTAATCAATTCACACTTATATATATATATATATATTCGAGTTTGAACATTTTTAATCAAGAAAAAGTTTCAAGAATTCCATTCAAACCCCCTTCTGTAATTCTTGTTATATTGTTAAGGGACTAACAGTAAGTGACAACATAAAAAAAACTATTTTTTCCATAAAATGCTTTAATAAAAGAGTCACAGAGAAAGCTCCACTCTTTTCTACGGCTCATTCTCCTAACCTCATCTAAATTGGAAGGATTGAGAGAATAACCCATATAAACAAGCATGTTTCTCACCTCTGTGTCTGTGTGTGGGACAAGTGTGTTGTTTTCAATAAATTTAAAGCATGCTTGAATTTCATCATAGTTAATACAATGGTCATTACCTTTGAGAGAGAGAAGGAAATGGTCTTATCTTTTCAGTTGTACACTGCAATAGTCCAAATCTCCTCTACAACCTCACAGTAGATAACAGGAGATTCAAACATTGCATAACTTAGTTTACAACTTCTATTGAAGTCCATCATCTTGTGATAGTCCTCAGAAGCAGCAGTCTCCTTGTTTACCAGTGCTATAAAATTGTTCTTTTCATACACAAATCCTGATTGAGACATGATTTTGACTACATGTGGCATTGTTGTGATTAGTAGTATTTACGGAGAACGGGGTTTTTGCTTTGGAGACGAAGAGAGTAAAATGCTTTGAGAAGGATAAAAGTAAAATGAAAAATGAAAGAGGGATTTTATACTTTCTCAGAAATAAACAAGTAAAAATTAATAAAGTACAATAAAGTACCCAATGAAAGTTTCTCAAAATAGTCATTTAAAAATAAAATAAATTGTAGAAATTCTAAAGATTATCTGTTAGGTCACACACACTGTAGAAGGGGGTTGAATACAGAGTATAGCACAATCAAATCGAATTCTATAACACAAGTAACAGAAAACAGACTTTATTCAAAGCAATAAACTCTGTTACAATATGGAACTGTCCTCTCTCAGTGATGAACAAATATCACGAGAGCTGCTAGGGTTACAAAAAATAATATTCTCGATAATGATAACACTTATAGTATAAACCCTATGTCTGTGTTTATATACTACACAGTTACAAGATAATTGCTAATTGATATGGAATATAATTCTGCTTCCTAAAATATATCAATCATATATCTTTTCTTCCAAGTATTCAATTCTTCATAGAATTCCTTCTTCATGCATATCTCTTCTTACGTTTGTCTTGATCTTCTTTCCTTTCAATCAGCCGCCTTCCTTATCTGAAATTTTCCCTTAAGTCCTGATATTATCTCCTGATAAATATCTCCTGAACCTTAAGTACT
Organism: Apium graveolens; assembly: GCF_009905375.1. Lineage (NCBI taxonomy): Eukaryota > Viridiplantae > Streptophyta > Magnoliopsida > Apiales > Apiaceae > Apium > Apium graveolens. Next base: position 115,346,636 of record NC_133656.1, read on the forward strand.
GATAACTTAAGTTCTGACTTCAGTTAAGTGCTGATTTCAGTTAAGTACTGATTTGTCCTATTTAAGTAAGATCTGAAAACTAAACATAAATCATATTAGTCATGACATTATCAAATATATTTAACAATCTCCCCCAACTTGTAAATTAGCATAATATACAAGTTTAACAGATATTTGATGATGTCAAAAATATTAAGTACAAATACATGAGAAATTGACTAGATAACTACAACTTACAGTCCTTAAAGCTTTACCAACTTTAACTTCTGATAACAACTTCAATCTGTATATATATCAGAATTTGAGCAGTTGTAGATCTTGACTTGGCTTCACTTTCTGATCTCTCTGATGTCAGGAGTTCTTCTGAGATAGTTCTTTAACAAACATATCTCAGCATATCTGAGTTCATCAAACATCCTCCTTTTAGCATCTTTGAGTTCTGCAGAATCTTCACCAGTTTGGAAGATAACAGCCCTGAGATCATTAATTCTAGCTTTCCTTATGTCCTGATCCAGTCTGATCAAATATGCCTTGTCAGACTCAAGATTGAATTCTACAGCCTTATAACCCAGAAAGGTAGTTATAATCTTAGCAGAGTTAGGCTTCATCTCAACAATATCACCCTTGTGATCTTTGTACTTTGGAAGATATGTGCTGTCAGACTTTACAGAATAAAGTCTTTTCTGTCTCTTAATTTGAGTCTTCAAATAGTTTGCAGCACTTTCTGTTATTCTGTCATTCACTTGAAGTAAGAATAAAACATGTTCCAGTTCTTCAAAATACTTCAGTGGAATAGAATTTTCCCTTATATGGTAAACCCTACCATTTGTCATGAAATATAACAAGATGTGTTCTTTCAAGTAGGTATGATAAACCATCTGTACAGATTCTAGTTGATTCAATCTTTCAGGAGTTGCTCCAACACCTGGTTCACTTAAGAAAGTTGGATCATTGGTTGTGTTATGTACTCTTCTTTCATCAGCACTACCCAATCCAGATTTATCTCTAGCTTCCTTTCCAGTAACCACTCTTGCTTCAAAACCACTTGTTGCAGTCTTCAAAGGTTGATTCTGTTTGGCTTTAGTGAAACCTGGTAGGAGTAACCTTGAGGATTTAACATGAGCAATGTCAGAGGTTTCCTTTGATTTATCTTCTGATATCAAGTCAACTTGAGCTATGTCAGAGGTTGCTTGCTTCATGGTTATATCAGAACTAACTATATCTTGACTCTGAACAACTTGAGCCATGTCAGAGGTTGTCTTAGAAATCTTTCTTGAAGTCAGAGTTAGATCAGCATCTTCAACAGAAATTTCTTCATCCATAGCAGGCACATAAACCTTTATAGGTTCACCAACTTTTTCTTTGCCCTTGGACCTTGGATCTATCTACAATTGTGATTTAGCCTTGGTTGTCTCAAGATTTGTCCTTTCTTTTATCACAATGCCTTTGGCCTTAGGAAGTTTCTTTTTACCAACAGAAGCTTCAGATTTAGAATTGACTTTTTCTGACTTAAGTCTAGCTTCTTCTTCCATTAGACTCTCAAAGTCCATTCCTGGATTTTCTTTCAGAAATAACTGTCTTGAAATTTCTTCATCAAGATCCAAAAGTTCATCAGAACTTATCCTCTTACCAGTATCAGAAGTTATTCTTCTCCCAGTATCAGAACTTGTTCTATGACTTGTAGTTCCAGCTTTTCCTGATGAGAGACTTCTACCTTGACCATGACCTACACCCATTCCAGAGTTTCCCTGGTCATCTTTTTCATCATCCTTCCCCTTCAGTGTCTTAACAGTTTTGCATTTGGACTTAATTTCTTTCTCCCCCTTTTTGGCATCAGCAGGTAAAAGAAGAGAGACAAGTAATTCCACTGAGGATTGGATTTTATCAAGTTGAGATTGCTGAGAAGCTTGATTTTTCAAAATTTCATCAATCTAATATTGTTGCTTCTCCTGGGTTTTCTCAATGTAAGCAACTCTGTCAAAGGTAGGTTTGAAAAAACTTTTCTTTTTAATTTTCTTAGTCATTTCTTGCTTGAGTAATTCTTCCTGAATTTTATGCACCTCGGCATAAGTTGTTGAATGTAGACATTGAAGATGTCTAGTACTCAATGCAGTAACTCGTAGCTGTGTCTTGAAATCATCATTAATTAGCATCTCATCAGCTTTTGCCAAGTGCTCATCAAGAATTTTCTCAGATGGAATAAAGGTGACTGTGTTGCACTCTTTAGTCCACTCCTGTCCTCCAGGAGTTTCACTCTAAGGTACTGGTGCTTCCCCTGTAACAAACTTCTTGACTATCTCACTTTTGTGAACAGTTTGTTGAGGTGCATGTCCTGATGGACCAGCTGTATTAGCATCTTCTTTTGTAGCAGCATCACCAATATCATCAGCATTTGCAGCATCAGAACTTACAGAGTCAACATCCTCTGATAAAAGAACAGTATGAGAGGCTATTGAGGCTTCAACATCATCCTCTAAGTGCTGATTTGCTTCCAAGTTCTGATCAACAGCCATATTCTGATGCTCACCTATAATCTGATCATCAATGTCTAGATGCATAGAAGGTGTTGTAGACAATTCTGGAGTTTTATTAGCATCAGTAATTGGTGTTATTGATGGATTAATTGGAGCTGTTGGAGCTTCTAAATAGAGAACCTCAGGCACAATTAGGTTGTGAATATCACTCTCAGCACATGTGCCTGGGTCTGCAGTAGATACTGGTTCATTGACAGGAGACACAGGTGGTGTTGATGCTTTATCTTGAGCAGTTTCCTGAGTTGGTGACAATGGAGGTGTAGATGCAGTGGCATCAACAAATTCTGGCTCTTTTGAGATCAGAGATTCCTGATCTCCTTCCTTAGCTGCTGCTTCCTCATCCTCTGAAACTGACTCAGCCATGTACCTTTGTGCTCTCTGTTTCTTTTATCTCTTTGAAGGTGGAGATTCATTGGGAGTTTCATCTAAATACATCCTTCTAAGCCTTTTGAGAAGCTTAGATCCCTCAATTCCAGTATCCTTCTGAGAAGAGACCTTCTCAGCTTCTTTGACAACAGGTTCTGACACATGAACCTGTTACTCACTGCCTGACTCATCTCTCAGAACAATCCTCCTCCTCTTCTGTGGTGTCTGAGGTACAGTCTTTGTCCTCTTGGGCTTTGAAGATGAAGGCCTCACAGTATGTGCTGATGATGAAGGTTGAGATATCTGTGAAGGTTTGATATATGTTCTGATAGAGGGTTGAGTAGGCTGAGATGTATATGTGGTATGTTCTGATAGTTGTTGTGGTGTCTGGGATGTGTTGGTGGGTTGAACATCAGGATAAACAGATCTGTAGGTTTGAGGATCAGCATTTACCAGGATCTGTTTTACAGACTGAGGGATCTGTAAGGGTCTAACTACCTTTTTCTTAAGATCAGCATTTACCAGATCATTAAAATCCTGTTTTGTAAGTTTAAAGGGTGGAAATAAAGAACTGGCTAGTTGAGGGTCATCAGCACAACAAAAAGTATATATAAGCTGACAGAATCTAGCAAAGTATACGACATTCCTATCCTCTGTCATCATATCCCCTATAAAGCCTAGCACAGCACTTGCAAAATCAAAATGAGTTTGGTGAATAATAGCATACCCGATGTGTTGACTCATAATTGGAATGGCATCAAAGTTGGAACACTTATTGGTGAATGCCTTAGTGATGCAGTCGAAGAAAAAGCTCCATTCATTTCTGATATGTGCTCGTTTCAACTGTCCAAGCTTGGCCAAACTCTTCTCATACCCCAAATTGGCCATGAGCTGCTGGAGAACGGGTTCCTCCCGTGTTGAGAAAATGCAGCCTTCTAGTAATTGTAGAGCTTTACGAACTGCTCCGGGAGTTACCACATGCTCAACATCATTTACTTCAAAAATAATGCTAGGAGTACCAGTAGCACCACCATTATCAAAATGCCCAGTCCGCCAGAACGTTAGAACTTGTTGGCTAGAAATGACTTGAGGCTGGGTCAACGCATACCCAATCTCACTGTGTGCGAGAAGATCTTGCACAAAGTGCAAATCAGATGGAGCTTCAGCATGGTTTAAGATTGTAGCATAGTTGTTGGGTACAAACTTGGCTCTATCTATAATCAAATCCTTAGGTGCCATGATAAAAATTGAGAAATAAGGTTGCCTGTAAGGTGTTTGATAAAATGTTTGTATGAAAAAAAACGTCAGGAGATGAGAGAGAATATAAGTAAAGAAAGAGAGATAAAGTGTGAAAGTAAATAAAAGATTTTACAATCTTCTCTCTCTTTTACTTATACACAGTAGAAAAAGTAACCGTTGGACACCTGTCAGACATGCAGCAGTAAAGAATAATTAATGGGCACGGGAATACAGTAATCATTACTTATCATATGCAGTATTTCAAGGAAAAATTGTTCCACTTACCAAGTAATCCCATTAATTAAGGTAGTTCAGTTTTAATTTAAAATTTAAAACTGTTCCCACTTAATAAATTATTTTTACTGCGAGACCAATATTCTGTAAAAATATGACCAATGATAAAATGACCATAAGGAAACCAAGTAGCAAATATTTACACGTCAGAATCAGAAGTTGATTTGTATCAGAGTCAAAATGGTCATCAGAATATGGGTAAATCAGGATTTATAAATGCATCATAATATCAAACGACTCAGAGACAAAATCTTGCAAAAAAAATAAAATTTCAATAATATATTGAGCAAATACATTCCATGAAATTTAAATTACATCAGAAAAATACAAGATTGTCCTAAGCTACAAATCCTAACATCAACAGCTTTTGTCCTAAGCTAAGAAGCCAGACAAAGCTGATGGTGAAGAGAAACAGGTAGGAGAAATTATTTCTTCTTCCTACTCTCAACAAAAAGAACAGCAAGATGAATAATGCGCTCTTGCTGTCGGAGAGCTTCCAACCGTTCCTCTTCCAGTCGCTAAAGATGGCGATGGTAGTCCATGTAAAAGAACAAGAGGTCTGTAAGGACCTCTTGGGGAACCGAGTCCCAAATCTCATCAGGAATGGCAGTGATATGCCATTCCTGCTGCCATTCTGTACACCTCATGGTGAGAGTGAATGTATCATAGTTCAGAGCTAAGTCGTAATGAACCATGGTTGTGATGAGAGAAAAAGAAATGTGTTGGAGGGTTTGAGAGAAAATGAGAGATGGGATTTCTGGAAATGAGGTGTTGGTTTATATAGCCAATAGAATGTCAAGAGATGCAAGGAAAATTGAATGGTTACAGGTAGAAATAATTCTACCTCGTCTCCCTAGACTGATGAGAATAAAAATAGCCATTGGAAGTGTAAAACAGGATTTAATGCGTACATGAAACAAGTAAGAATTATGTACCATTAACCCTCATTGTATTGACTGTTAATATTTCACCCAAACCTATTCTGATTTTAAATAAGACTGTTTCAGATTTTAACCACAAATAAGTCAAGCAAAGAATCAGAGTGTAATATCAGAACTTAGACTTATATCAGAACTTAACAATCATCAGAACATGATTTCTTAACTCGAAAAGTGAATGCCTATTTCTGCAATTCTTCACACACATTCTGATTTTATTTCTTCAGAACTTAATTATCAGAACTTCCATCATAACTTGTCCTCAGAATTTATGCAATCTGACACATAAATTGTTCATCTAAAACATCATTTATTACCACAGTAATTTTCATCATTCATATGTAGTGTATGTGTGTGCAGTAAGCTAAATATCAGATAAGGATTAAAGTCTGATTCACTTCAGTACATCTTAGAAATAAGGCATAACAAAGAACTTTGCTCAAAATCTGTCATGATTCTGAAGTCTACTTTAGAATGAGTTCATGCATGAGTCCACCTCAACTGTTTTGAGCTCATTTTATGCATCTTTTGAAATTCCATTTTACAGTGGCTTCTCAATGTAAGTGAGTCACGACTGCTTATCAGAATTTATGTTATTATCAGCATATTTCTCTAGTAATCATAGAGTGTGAAAAGTCAATAAGAAAAATATTTATTTTTGCTTTTATGATGCATATTACTTAATACCAGCAATGCACTTGGATCTTCCCTTCCACAGTTTTTACTCTAGATCTCAAAGGAGTACCTGATTTTTATTTCTTTTTCTTTTCCTTTTCTTTTGATAAGTGAGGCATATCAGCACTTAGTACATTCATCAGATTTACTAACATCAGAACTTAACAGATGAGAAGCATTATTCTAGTTTTTGACTTAGTAATAAGATAGACAAAGTAAACTTAACTAAGCTCAATATCAGAATTTACTTGTGTCAAAAGATTTCCACATAAACAATTACTTCTAACATGGGATTTGTTAGTATATTAAAGACTACTAGGTCAGCATCTAGCATATTTATCCTCATTGGATTGAATAATCACAGAAACATTCATATCACTGTCAGAGTTTAGAAATTCACATCAGACAACAATCAGTACTTAAGCAATTTTCAATTAAGCACAGAATACACAAAGATAGTAATATCTGTAAATACTGATCATAAAGTCTGATGCATCAGAACAAAAGCTAAGAAGATTTAGAGAAAGAACCTGAAACCATTCCAAGTTCATTTACCAATCTTGTAAAAGTAGCTTCACACAGTGATTTTGTGAAGATATCTGCTAGTTGTTGATCTGTTGGAACAAAGTGCAATTCCACTGTATCTTCATCCACATGTTCCCTTATGAAGTGGTACCTAATGCTGATGTGCTTTGTCATTGAGTGTTGAACTAGATTACCTGTCATAGCAATAGCACTTTGATTATCACAATAAATAGGGATTTTAAAATATGTTAACCCATAATCCAGTAACTGATTCTTCATCCAAAGAATCTGTGCACAACAGCTTCCTGCAGCAATGTACTCTACTTCTGCAGTTGATGTGGAAATTGACTTTTGTTTCTTGCTAAACCAAGAAACCAATCTGCCTCCAAGAAATTGGCAGCTTCCACTTATGCTTTTCCTGTCAATTTTGCAACCTGCAAAATCTGCATCTGAGTAACCTATTAGTTTAAAGTCTGATTCTCTGGGATACCACAATCCCAGATCAGCTGTTTCCTTAAGATACTTGAAAATTCTTTTCACATCTGTTAAGTGAGGTTCTATTAGATCTGCTTGAAATCTTTCACAAAGACAGGTAGAATACATGATATCAGGTCTACTAGTAGTTAGATAGAGTAGAGAGCCAATCATACCTCTGCAATCAGTAATATCTACTGATTTACCAGTATCCTTATCCAGTTTTGTTGTTGTGGCCATGGAAGTGGATGCACTTGAACAATCTTGCATTCCAAATTTCTTCAGCAAATTTCTGGTGTACTTGGTTTGACAAATAAAAGTGCCTTCTTCATTCTGCTTCACTTGAAGGCCCAGAAAATAGCTAAGTTCCCCCATCATACTCATTTGATATCTTGACTGCAACAGTTTGGCAAACTTCTTGCAAAGTCTGTCATTTGTAGAACCAAAGATGATATCATCAACATATATCTGAACTAATAGTAAGTCCTTTCCATGGTTATAAAGTGCTTTATCAAGCCTGTAGACATGATTTGAATATTTGGGATCTACAAAGCCTGGAGGTTGTTCAACATATACTTCCTCTTCCAATTCTCCAATGAGAAAAGAACTTTTCACATCCATTTGAAAGACAGTAAACTTTTTGTGAGCAGCATAAGCCAAAAATATCCTTATGGCTTCCAATCTAGCAACTGGTGTAAATGTTTCATCATAATCAATTCCCTCCTGTTGAGAATATCCTTTTGCAACCAACCTTGCTTTATTCCTTGTAATTATGCCATCACTATCAGTTTTTTTCTGAACAGCCACTTTGTACCAACAACAGATCTGTTCTTTGGTCTTGGAACTAGGGTCCAGACTTTGTTTCTTTCAAATTCATTTAACTCTTCCTGCATTGCTTGCACCCAATCAGTATCTTGAAGAGCTTCTTCCACTTTCTTTGGTTCAGTCTGAGAAAGAAAAGAATTATAAAGACATTCACTTGAAGTAGTTGTTCTAGTTCTAACACCTGCATTAGGATTTCCAATAATTAAGTCAGGTATATGTGATTTAGTCCACTTCCTTGCAGATGGAAGGTTTTCTCTAGAACTGGATGCTCCCCCATGATCCATGCTATCTTCATCAATATTTTCTGATGTTCCCCCTGAAACTATGCTCTCTGAGTTGGATCCTCCAGAATTTAAGTTTTCAGAACTATTAGAACTTGGCTTATCAGAACTTGATAAATCAGAACTTGAAGAGCCAGTTGTATGTTTTGATGCTTCTTGAGATGTGGTTGTATCTTCAGTATGCTCCCCCTATATAGGTGCATCTTTCTTTGGCGTAGTCACCACAGTTTCAATAATATCAGAGTTTAATCCATCAGAGTTTACAGTATAAGGATTTAGACTGTCAGGATTTACAGTATCAGAATTTAAAACTTCATTTTCAAATCTCAGCTGATCATGATCATTGAAATCTTCAAGTCAAGTAATCTTTTTATCATCAAAAGAGACATTGATAGATTTCATGACTACCCTTGTTCTTAAATTATAGACTCTGAAGGCTTTTGTGGAAAGTGGATATCCAACAAAAATTCCTTATCAGCTTTTAGATCAAATTTGGATAGTTGTTCAGGATGAGTCTTAAGAACAAAACACTTGCATCAAAATACATGAAAATACTTCAGATTTGGCTTCTTTTTCTTCACCATCTCATATGGTGTCTTTCCTTGCTTGTTAATGAGTGTTGCATTCTGAGTAAAACAAGCAGTCTGCACAGCTTCAGCCCAAAAATAGGTTGGAAGCTTTGCTTCATCAAGCATAGTTTGTGCAGCTTCAATGAGAGTTCTATTCTTCCTTTCAATAACTCCATTTTGCTGTGGAGTTCTAGGAGCAGAAAATTCCTGCTTGATTCCATGGTCTTTGCAGAACTCTTCCATTGTCAAATTCTTGAACTCAGTGCCATTATCACTTCTTATTATTTTCACAGAATCTTTGACCAATTTATCCAGTTGCTTGACAAGATCAATCAAGATAGATGCAGTTTCACTTTTTGTGTGCATGAAATACACCCATCTGTATCTGGTGAACTCATCCACTATGACCATAGCATATTTCTTCTTTGCAATAGACATGACATTCACTGGACCAAATAGATCAACATGTAGTAGGTGATAAGCCTTAAGAATTGATGATTCAGTCTTCTCTTGAATGAAGGTTTTCTTTGTTTAGCCTTTTGACAAGAATCACAAAGGCCATCAGGAGCAAATACTAACTTTGGCAGTCCTCTCACAAGATCTTTCTTGACTAGTTCATTTATATTGTTGAAATTTAAATGAGAAAGTTTCTTGTACCAGTTCCAGCTTTCTTCAATTGATGTTCTACTCATCAGACAGATTGCAGAACCATCAGTACTTGTTAAAAGCTTGGCTTCATAAATGTTACCATGCCTGTATCCTTTCAGAACAACTTTGCCTGTAGATTTGCTTACAATTTCACAGTGTTCTCCAAAGAAACCCACATGATAACCTCTTTCACATATTTGACTAACACTCAGCAGATTGTGTTTAAGTCTTGAGACCAGAGCTACTTCTTTAATGATGACATTCCCAAGATTGATATTGTCATATCCCAATGTTTTTCCAATGTTGCCATCTCCATAAGAAACACTTGGGCCAGCTTTCTCCACAAAATCTGATAGCAGGGCTTTATTTCCAGTCATATGTCCTGAACATCCACTGTCCAGAACTAAGATGTTTTTCCTGTTGCCCTGCAATCACAAAGACCATTAATGATTAGTTTTAAGGACCCAGACTTGCTTGGATCCTGTGGCCTTATTAAGTTTATTAACATTTGCAGCGGATATTGCATCAGAGTTTATGTTAACATTTTTCTTATCAGCATTTACACTATCAGACTTTGTATCAGAACTTACACTAGAAGGAACAATACTAACTTTCTTTAAAGAAGGTTTTATTTGATAATAATCATAGTACAAACTATGATATTCCTTACAAGTATAAATGGAATGACATAAACTACCACAATGAAAACATGGTTTTAAGATATCTTCACAACTCATATATATCATCAGTATGAAAGGCATAAGTAGTTTGAGGTACCTTTAACTCAGTATCTTCAGGACTGCTATCAGCATTTGTCATATCAGCATTTGCCATCAAGGCATAGTTCTCCTCACTTTCAGAATCTGAAGTGTATGTCCAGTTTTTCTTCTTTGTGACAAGAGCCTTGTCTTTGTCACTCTTCACTTTCTTGCAATCAGGAGATATGTGGCCTTTCTCACCACAGTTGTAGCATTTGACATTTGTGTAATCTCCTCTGTTAGACTTCCCTCCTTTGCCTTCAGATTTTCTGAAATTCTTCTTATCAGAACTTGCACCTTTCCTGGAAAACCTCTTTCCCTTCCTGAACTTCCTGTATACAATCCTTGTGATTCCTTTCACCATAAGAGCACACAACTTCATCATCTCTTCATCAGCATCCATCTCAGGCAAGCTTTCAGTTTCTGAGTCATCATCACTATCAGAATTTGATGACTCAGTATCAGACTTTGTGACGATCGCTTTTCCCTTGCCTTTCCTTGAGGTAGCTGCCTTGGGGGATTCTTCTTCATCCTTAAGAGCAACTGTCCTTGACTTTCCTCCTTTCCTCTTGCTTCTTTCTTCCATCTCAAGTTCATGAGTCTTGAGCATTCCATAGATTTCATCAAGAGTCGTTTCATCAAGATTATAGTTGTCTCTCATAATTGTTGCCTTCAAATCCCAACTTTCAAGAAGAGCTAACAGGAATTTAAGGTTTGAATCTTCAATATCATACTCATTATCAACTAGTGACAAATCATTCAAGAGTTTGACAAATCTGTCATATAAATTAGTCAATGGCTCATTAGGCTTTGAGTCAAAGTGTTCATACTCTTGAGTGAGTATTGTCTTCCTGTTCTTCTTAATCGAATCAGTTCCCTGACACCTTGTCTCCAAGGCATCCCATATCTCCTTTGCAGTCTTGCAGTTTATTACCCTATTTGACATTACATTATCAATGGCACTATGCAGCAAGTGTCGTACCTTAGCATCCTTAGAAATTGATGCGATATCTTCAGCAGTGTAATCACTCTTCTCCTTTGGTACAAACTTTGCTGCTTCACCTGCAACTACAACAGCGAGTTTTGTTGGCGTGTGAGGTCCTTCATGGATTCTGTAATAACCCCAATTTTTGGAATTTTTGAAACCCTGATGAATAGTAACTTTTGCTGATAATGTTGATTAAGAAAACTTTTCATGCCACACTATGTAGGAGTTCTTTTCTGATATTCTGAGATCTTATTAGTACTCCATATGGTATATAAGTGTATGTAAAGATCGTCAGAATCCAAATTCGAACACTTTGATTTTTCCCGAAAACCCACCAAATACCGAAAGAATTGAGTATAAGGTAACATGATTAAAAGGATTTAATTTCAAGGATTATAAGAGAGGATCATAAAAGGAATATAAAATATTTAGAAAGGTTTAGGGGAACCCAAGTAATAAGATCCCGGATATGATCCCTCGAACGATAAACGCGAACGAAAATTAAGCAAACCGTATAACTGATAAGCGGTCATTAGCCAAGTAATTAAGGGTTAATCAAAGAGGTTAGTGGATGATGATGTCATCACACCAACAAGAAGAAGACAAGTGTAACAAGATGACCTAAGCTTGATGACATAAGCATGACAAATGAAATTGTTTTGTTGGTTGATTTATAGAAAAGCATTTTTTACCATGGTAAAAAGGTTAAAATCAATTCCTAAGTCAAAATAAGAAGCAACCAAGCAAACACATTCATTTCTCTTCCCCCCATCTCCTTGCTCACGGTTTTTTTTAAAGAAAAGCAAGGAAGAAAAATTCCAAAACCCAAGCTCCACTTAATCATAATTCAAGAGATTTATTTCTTTAGCTTCCATAATTCATAACTTAGATGAGCCATAAGTTTAAGCTCAAGATTCCATGTTTATCATAGCTAATCAATTCATCAAAGTTCTTGGTGAATAGTGTTTTCAAGAAACTAACTTTGTGTTTTCTTATGTTTTCTTCAAGATCCAAGCTTAGTAGAGATAGTTAGTGGTTATTTAAGGCTTCCTAAGCGATTCTCCACTCTCCAAGGAAGGTATAACTTCTCAAACCCTTAGTCTTAAGTTTTGTTGGTTTGGATTTCATGATGTTTAGATGATGGGTTAGTGTAATGGGTGTGTACTCATGTTTAGAGCTTTGTTTAGTAAGTGGTTTTGTTGATATTGGAGTTATGAGTGATTCTTGTTGGATTTGATGTTCTTGGTCACATTTTGACTTGGATTAGATGAATAAGTTGAGATCTTGAGTTATAGTTAAATGATCTTGTATTGTGGTTGAATGATGGTGGAATGATGTTGATTGGTGGTGGTTTGATATTGAATTGATTGGGTAGAATTTGGGAATTGCTAACTTATTGCCGTCGTAATGCCCAATTTTCCTTAGACTGTTTTGTGCTTAACTTTTGCACCCGAACACTCACAGCTATGAACTGACCATTACCATATTTAGATAGTTCATGTTACGAGCTTCGTTTTGATATGTGGTTCGCTTGAATCCGATGTACGGTTTAGGAGAAACGGCCATTTTAAGAAACGTCATTTTATGAACGAACCATTACCCCTCGCCTTACTTTGAAACCTTGGTTAAGGCCCTTAAATGACTTATTGGAGTATAAAACAATTATGTAAAGTGGATTAGGCAGTTGGTAGAGTACTCGCGAAAGAATCGCCTTAAAATTCTTAATGGTTAATTTATTAAAAATGGTGGAGCCGAGGGTACTCGAACGACTTATGTGATTCGTTAAGCGTAGGAGTGACCATAAGCGAACGTTAGGGTTCAATTGGTTAAAGTCTAGTTTCTTAAGAGACCGGGGTTTAATTTCGACTTATGTTGTTATTCATAGGTTATCGGACCCACTCTAAGCTTAAGACTATCCGGGAGCACTCAGGCAAGTTTTCTACCCGTTATACTGTTGTTGTGATGTATATATGCATATGCATTATCTTGTGATAAGTGCATGATTGTTATTAGAAAATCTTGCGATATATTGGAGCATGCTGATATGGTATATATGCATGTCTGTTTCATAATCTTGATATCTAATTGTTGATTCCAATGCTTATATGTTGCATAATATTTATGCTAGAGATAAGCAGTAGTTGCGTATACCCTTAGTATAGGGGACCCAAAGGTGAACATTTTCTAAACCGGAAGTCGATGTTCCCGAGTATAATATATATATATATATATTTATATATATATAGATATAGTTTTCAAAACTATTAATCGAATAAGGTTTATTCGATAACTTTATTTTATTTAATGAATATTATTTTGAATATTTATTCGAGGACTTATGACTCCGCTTATTTTATTTAATGAATATTATTTTGAATATTCATTCGAGGACTTATGACTCCGCTTATTTTATTAAATGAATATTATTTTGAATATTCATTCGAGGTCTTATGACTCCGCTTCCTTTATTAAATAATATTCTTTATTTTATTAAAGAATAATGTCTCGATAATCAAACTTATTTTCGATTATTCAAATAAAGATCGTACTTTCGTATAATTATATCTTTGTTTATTTATTATTCATTTCAAGTATAAGTTTTAAAACTTCTACTTCAATTATTTTTATAAGGATTATTCTTTATGGGAATATTATTTAAATAATAATATTCAGATATTTTCTAATATATTGGGACTGATTTATTTTATTAAATCAGCATTACTCCAAACATTCTTAAAATGTTTTCGAGTCTTCAAAATGATTTTTAAAAGTTAGGGTGGATCCCAAAACTCATTTTTATATTTAAGATCCTCCTTTCGAAGGGGATTTAAATACTCGCTCAAAACCTGAGGGATCCGGCTCTGTGGTGTATTTTATATTCGCAACAAGGTTGTTGTTTTGATAAATGAATTGATTACTTACCCAACGTTCAGGAAGTAAGTCCATCTAATTGAGTCGGCATAAGCGACAGGCCGGGGTACGGTCTATCAAAGTGTAAGTGGCTGGGTGGCAGCCCATCAACGCGTAAGAGGCCGGGTGGCGGTCCAGCACAAGGTCCTAATGAGGCCAGGGTGATGACCGATGGGGGATTCATCCATCTACTAGTAGAAAAGGTTACTTATTGGTATCTTTGCCTGATCAGCAAGATATCGGGTTTATGCCAAAATTCTTTTCTTCCAAATTCATTGGATATTGTAACTCTGTTCATACTTTACATGACAGAAGTTTTCAGGAAATGTATGAGATATATATATATATGGATATATATCGGGACTTAATGAAGTATATCGTAACTTCATTTCTTTTGAATGATATTTCAAAGATTGAATCTATTTAAATCTAATCTTGTAGTCTCATCTATGTGATAAACTTTTGAAACTGATTATACCTTGAACGGTGGTAGTTCAAGTAGTATTCGGAAAAGATATAAGTATATTGGAGTATCTTGTAACTTCATCTTTTCAACTTATATCTAGTTAATGATTATCTTATGCATGACAAAGATTTTCAGAAAAACGTTGAGACAAGGTTAGATATATGAGATCACCTTGCAACGATATTTTTATACAAGTTATAAACTGGAACTCTATGTATATTATGCATGGAAGAGGATTCTAAGATTTTGAAAAGTATATATACTTATATACTGAATATTTTGCGACTTGGTCGTGTTAAGATATCAAACTTGGTTCATTTCTTCTTGACCAAGACTTTCATGAGTACTATGAGAATGCTCATATATTGTAAATTATTATACATATTATTGTGGTGCGCTTGTTGCTCACCCTTGCTTTCTTCTTTCATCACACAACAACAGATAGACAAGATGAACATGATCAAGCTCCCAATTCGTGAGCAGTTAGGAAACGTTCCGCACTTTCCTGTAGGCGTTGATGCCGTTGTAGCTGAGGTAGGAACTACCAATAGGCTAGGCTTTCAACTTTTGATGTGCCAGACTTATGTACATTTATGAATTGTAATAATGGCAAGGAATATGTAAATTTATTCAGAAACCCTTTTGAGGTGTAATGGCTTATAATTATGGAATAAAATGACTTGTGTTATTTTTGGATATTCATCTCTGAGACTATAACTTGTGGTGTGTGTGTGTATTGTGGGGTCACAGTATGCAGTAGTTGGTCGATTATTAAGATTAAGTATTATTAAGGGAAATGGAACTCGTGACAACCCGGATCCCCGACCCCGGATTTGGGGGTGTTACAGAAATGGTATCAGAGCTAAGCGTTATAAACCTCAGAGATGATGTGATGTTAAGATAATAAGTTCACTAAGATAATAAGAACTTTTGCCAAGTTCATAGTCGGACTACCTAACGTAGTACTGACAGCTAAAACCCTTATGGGAACCCTTATAAATATCGTGATAGAAGCGTAGTTCGTTATCGTATATGGTAGCGGGACTCCGAACCCTGAGGTTAAGGAGCAACAATGTGATGATGTTTTATTACTTATTGGAGATCAGATTGTGGATCCGATAGAGTGTCCTAACGAGGGACCGGATGATGTTCCTATTGAGGATGTAGCGGTTGAGGATATTGTCCTAGAAGGGATTGCTGCTGAGGAGGATCCCGTGGAGGATCCTGACAAGAATGAATAAAGGACCACTGAGGAATTGATAACCATAGTTAGGGAAACTACCAGAGGTAGGATTGGCCGGTTACTACCGGAGGTTTGTTCAAGTTCGTAAAGATAGTAGCCCCTTTAATGCGGCTTACTCGTAAGACTGAGAAGTTCGAATGGACAGAGAAATACGAGAACAAATTTCAAGAACTGAAGCAAAGATTGGTGACAGCCCCTATCATGGCGTTGCCAGATGGAAAAGGAGATTTTGTGATGTGTAGTACGCTTCGCATAAGGAATTAGGGTGCTTCTTATACAACACAACAAGGTAATCGCGTACGCGTCCAGACAATTAAGGGAATATAAAATTCGATATCCCCGCTCATGAGCTTAGGCTCGTGGTAATAGTTTTACCCTAAACATTGGAGGCACTACTTGTATGGAGAGAAGTGTGGGATTTACACAAACCATAGGAGCTCTAGTACATTTTTACGTAGAAAGAGCTCAACATACGCCAGAGGAGTCAGTTAGAGCTAATCAAGAATTATGATTGGGAGATTCTTTATCATTCGGGGAAAGCCAATGTGGTGGCTGATGCCCTTAGTAAAAAGGAGAGACTCAAGATGATAATGTCATCGGAAGAGTTGATAAGAGATTTTGAGAAAATGGAAATAGAAGTGAAGGTAACCGGAGCCGGTACTGAAAGGCTGTTTGAGATTGTAATGCAGCCCGAATTATGGGAAAAGAAAATCATATTGTGTTAAGAAAAAGTGATGAATGAAGGCAGAGAGCCAATGACTGGAGAAGAGATTAATACCAAGAAAGATGATAAGGCAATAATGAGGTATTCCTACAGAATTTTGGTTCCAAACGCTCAAGAGCTTAAGGATGGGATCTTAGATGGAAGTCATAGTTCGAGGAATAAGATTAAGGGAAAACCCTGAATGTGATAATCAGGGAGGTCGCAATCAAGATGTAAGGAACCCAGAACATAATGAAGTAGAAAACAAGGATTTTAACGTATAAGATAACCCCAATTATGGGAGATGGATGAAACATTTCATACTGAGAAAATAGAAGTCGAGAAAGGAAAAGAGACCCGAGATGGTACTCTTATACGGCAATTCATGGACCTGTCTAAACAGAACTTAGACTATTATCCCCAACCACCATCCTGAGGAAACAATACGGTGAGAAATTCTTTCAGGACCTTTAAGTCGCTAAGCTCTCAGAGTTCCAAGGAACAAGCTGACCCAGTCGAGGCACGAGCCTGGCTAAAGGAAATATAGGAATCATTTGAGATTCTAAATGATTGATGAATCACAAAAGACTGTTTTTGTCACTTACCTTCCTAAGAGAGAGGCCACCCGCTGGTGGAAGGCTATGGAAGATAGAGAGATAGTGTAAAAGCTTTAGAGCCAGAAAAAAGGCGGACGAGTTTAATGAATTATGAATCTAAGTTGTAAAAGTTGTAAAGATTCGTTCTGAGGACAAGAATCCCAGAACGACATGATGTTTGAAGTCAATGATTAGTGGGTTCATCTAATAGTTGTAATAGAAACGAAAATAAAGACTGAAGTGGAAATGAATATAAAGGCAATAGAGTTTGAGGAATGATAAGGGAGTTGGGTATGAGGAAACCCTAAAGACTCGTAGCAATAGAAATAGAAAAGTATGTAATCATCAGGTTGAGGGTGATTCACCATGAGTTAAAATTGATGGTTGAAGGCATAAGGGATACATATATTGTACCCCCTTTAAGTTGATAGTATTCGATGAAACTTTGAGATAGATCGATGGATTGATAAGGAAACACGAATGGACTGAGGAGACACGATAACAAGAAATTAGGAAAATGGGATGAAGGAAGTGACCTTCAAAAATGTGAAGTGTATGTAACACATGTGGCTTGATGCCCAAAAGGGAGACACCAAGTATAGAAGATATCTCAACATTGAGATGACTGTTGAGATAAACAACAAAAGTAAATAAGGATTTAGTGAAAAGAAGTTCACGTTGAACATGACCAATATCTTCCAGAACATCCATGTTATCATTACCAAATCAGGAAAGAAAGTGGATAACCGTTGTTTTCTTTTGGAGGCCATATTGATTGACCTCATTTTGAATACAGATGTTATCGTGAAATTAGGAATATACTATCGAGGTGGGAATGATTGAATAAGACACCCTTATCAGGGATATATGACTTGATTTATCCATGGAAGGATGCATGTACCTTTTTAAAGGTGGAATTAAGGATAGAACATCGGTAACTTAAAATGAATCCTAGGGCAATGCATAAAGGTTGGAATTTCACCCTTACTAGGGACAGTATGAGTTTTGACAGTATGAATCGGAAAGGATTAAGTTAACAACAACCTTTAAGGATCAATGGAGAAATTTTTCAGAAGTATATAGACAATGATTCCGGTATTAGTAAATCGTATCTTGATATGCCCTGTGCCTAGGGTGTACCTGATGAAGGATTTAATGATAACCTTAGAGGTATTACAAGGAGAAAGGTAATATTCAAAGTTCTCAAGAATAGAAATTTTGATGAAGGAAATATGGCATAATTATAATAATGCCAGGTGGGCACGTGTTAAACCATAAGAAGTATAGATTGAACCAATGAAGATCAAAATTGTTAAAGCAAGAAGGGCCCAAGAAAAAAGACGTCCTAAGTATGACCGAGAGTCAGCCATGATAATGTTTACATTTAAAGACTAAGGCAGTGACTTATGAAAAAAAATGGTGATTTTTTTTCCACAAGGACTTAAGAAAAACATTTTCACATAAGCAGTGATTTGAAATGAAGTAGAAAATTTAGTGAAGGTGGTTAAAATGACATTGATTGTAAGGAAATATTACTATCAGGAAAGGCCAAAGAGGTGGCCGACACTTTAAGTGTAAGAAGACAATTATCGGCGCTCGTGCCAGAGGAATACAGTGATAATGGTTAAAGCCGTGAAGATTGTATTATGGTTTGAAAGATTGACATTCCTTCTGATGATTATGCGATACTCAACCGTGATAGTAGTTTGGTAAAGATTTAATTTATGTAATCGCCGTGAGCGGGCTATCTATCTTATAAGGTCATATCTTAAGATAAGCCAGGACCATGTTACGAAAGGACTAAATGAACCTTTGAGCTTCATGTCTCCTAATAAAGATGTATGATTACGAATGGTATTAACCTGCTATCGTTGCTTTGATTGAAACTCTTCTGCAATTTTATCTGCTTCATGTCATGAATGTACGTCAGGATCTGGAGTGTTCTTCATGAATCATGAATGGTGATTATGTTAACTCCTTAAAAGACTTTGATACGGCAGATATGGACTCCGTATGATTAGATATTAAGATTCCGAGGAAAACGAATGACTACAGTAGGTCAGCGATGGACCATAGTAATGCAGCAATGATTCTGCGAGTAATGAGTCGATTACAACCGTAAGAGTTGTAATAGAATGGATGTTGAGATTGAGTACCACTAATCGGGTCGTGGTGATGTATAAGTTATCATTGATAGACTAATTAAGTCGATTATCTACCTATTGAATATTTATTCCTTCTTATGAATAAAGAGTCGTATTACTATATGAGGAAGGTTGCAGTGCAAGCATAGAATTCTAGTAACGATGATGTCCAGAATGAAATCCCAGATTCAATTTTCGCTGTTGAGGGAGTTTCAACGGTGATTGTATATAAGCTCGAGCGAGAGCATGGGTCCATATGATGATGGACGGAATAGTAAATATTCAGGCACATGAATTGCGATATTATAATACTTGATGTTGATATATATACACATATGTTTTGTTCTCCTATGACAAACCTCTATAGTTCAGAGGTAGATTCCAAACCAGATATTTGTGGCAGTATTTTTTTTCATATACAATTCTCTTCAATTCGTTCTTTTCTCTCCTTTTCATTTTGTATAAGCTGAAAAGAACAACCCTTCCAGAAGGGGAGGTATTGTCGAATGACTATCTATCTGTGTGATAGAAGCCTAGTAGGATACCACATGTTGTTTAATTGCTTGTCAAGTACTAAAGGCTGGCCACCTTCTGTACTAACTATGCAATAGAAAAAGTGTTCATGATCATAGTGATCTCTCAATAAATTCTTTTAATTCTACACGAAGGACTAAGCTTTCAAAGATGGAGGCAGCTAGAGATGAAGTGGTACTAGTACGGTGGTATTCCGATTCTAACGCGTTTGTGGTACTAAGGTCGATGAAATTATTAGAAGGTTATAGAACGCTAGAGAGTGACAGTATAGGGATAATGGTATTATGAAGGGAAGATAGTAATGATTACGAACTGGAAAAGGGTGGGTATTGTGAAACAAAAGCTATAACGCTAGAAGTTATGATGAGGGTCTGTGCAATAGACTTGAAAGAATTTGGAATGATCACTTAACACGGATAGAGTTCTCTTACAACGATAGATGATATGTCAGTATCGAGATGTCGCCTTATGAGATCCTTGAGGGAAGACAATGTCGATCTCCCTTATGTTAGGATAAAGTTGCAGAGCGCAAGATGCTCAGACCAGTAGTGGTCCAAAGGACCAAGGATATAATAGATCTAATCATAGGATGGCT
The DNA here is from genome assembly GCF_009905375.1 of Apium graveolens. Lineage (NCBI taxonomy): Eukaryota > Viridiplantae > Streptophyta > Magnoliopsida > Apiales > Apiaceae > Apium > Apium graveolens. Next base: position 115,366,941 of record NC_133656.1, read on the forward strand.
GATAGTAGCCCAAGATGGACATAAGAAGTATATTGATTTGAAACAAAAGGAAAAAGAGTAGGAAGTAGGGGACCTAGTGCTGTTATAGGTATTCCCTTGGAAAAGATGGATATGGTTCGGAAAGAAAGGAAAGCTAAGCCCACGAATTGCTGGACCCTTGGATATATTAAGTTGTATTGGAAAGTTAACATATGAGCTAGCCTTACCCCGAACCTGTACCAAGTTCATAACGTGTTCCATGCATCAATGTTAAGGAAGTGTAATCTGGATGCCAGACAAATAGGGGCATATGAGCGCATAGACATGCAACCAAATGTAACCTATATGGAGCAACCAGGAAGGGTTATAGATCAAAAAGGAACAAGTGCTTAGGAGAAGGGTTATCAAACTAGTCAGAGTTTGGTGGTAGAGCCACAAGATGGAAAATTGACTTGAGAGTTAGAAAGTGCACCGCTAAGAAAGTATCCCTATTCATTTTCTATCTGATTCCAGGACGGAATCCTTTTAAGGAGCGGAGACCGTAATAACCCCAATTTTTGGAATTTTTGAAACCCTGATGAATAGTAACTTTTGCTGATAATGCTGATTAAGAAAACTTTTCATGCCACACTATGTAGGAGTTCTTTTACTGATATTCTGAGATCTTATTAGTACTCCATATGGTATATAAGTGTATGTAAAGATCGTTAGAATCCAAATTCGAACACTTTGATTTTTCCCGAAAACCCACCAAATACCGAAAGAATTGAGTATAAGGTAACATGATTAAAAGGATTTAATTTCAAGGATTATAAGAGAGGATCATAAAAGGAATATAAAATATTAAGAAAGGTTTAGGAGAACCCAAGTAATAAGATCCCGGATATGATCCCTCGAACGATAAACGCGAACGAAAGTTAAGCGAACCGTATAACAGATAAGTAGTCATTAGCCAAGTAATTAAGGGTTAATCAAAGAGGTTAGTGGATGATGATGTCATCACACCAACAAGAAGAAGACAAGTATAACAAGATGACCTAAGCTTGATGACATAAGCATGACAAATGAAATTGTTTTGTTGGTTGATTTATAGCCAAGCATTTTTTACCATGGTAAAAAGGTTAAAATCAATTACTAAGTCAAAATAAGAAGCAACCAAGCAAACACATTCATTTCTCTTCCCCCCATCTCCTTGCTCACGGTTTTTTTGAAGAAAATCAAGGAACAAAAAGTCCAAAACCCAAGCTCCACTTAATCATAATTCAAGAGGTTTGTTTCTTTAGCTTCCATAATTCATAACTTAGATGAGCCATAAGCTTAAGCTCAAGATTCCATGTTTATCATAGCTAATCAATTCATCAAAGTTCTTGGTGAATAGTGTTTTCAAGAAACTAACTTTGTGTTTTCTTATGTTTTCTTCAAGATCCAAGCTTAGTAGAGATAGTTAGTGGTTATTTAAGGCTTCCTAAGCGATTCTCCACTCTCCAAGGAAGATATAACTTCTCAAACCCTTATTCTTAAGTTTTGTTGGTTTGGCTTTCATGATGTTTAGATGATGGGTTAGTGTAATGGGTGTGTACTCATATTTAGAGCTTTGTTTAGTAAGTGGTTTTGTTGATATTGGAGTTATGAGTGATACTTGTTGGATTTGATGTTCTTGGTCACATTTTGACTTGGTTTAGATGAATAAGTTGAGATCTTGAGTTATAGTTAAATGATCTTGTATTGTGGTTGAATGATGGTGGAATGATGTTGATTGGTGGTGGTTTAATATTGAATTGATTGGGCAAAAATTTGGGAATTGCTAAGTTATAGCCGTCGTAATGCCCAATTTTCCTTAGACTGTTTTGTGCTTAACTTTTGCACCCGAACACTCACTTCTATGAACTGACCATTACCATGTTTAGATAGTTCATGTTACGAGCTTCGTTTTGATATGTGGTTCGCGTGAATCCGATGTACGGTTTAGGAGAAACGGCCGTTTTAAGTAACGGCATTTCACGAACGAACCATTACCCCTCGCCTTACTTTGAAACCTTGGTTAAGGCCCTTAAATGACTAATTGGAGTATGAAACAATTATGTAAAGTGGATTAGGAAGTTGGTAGAGTACTCGCGAAAGAATCTCCTTAAAATTCTTAATGGTTAATTTATTAAAAATGGTGGAGCCGAGGGTACTCGAACGACTTATGTGATTCGTTAAGCGTAGGAGTGACCATAAGCGAACGTTAGGGTTCAATTGGTTAAAGTCTAGTTTCTTAAGCGACCGGGGTTTAATTCCGACTTATGTTGTTGTTCATAGGTTATCGGACCCACTCTAAGCTTAAGACTATCCGGGAGCACTCAGGCACGTTTTCTACCCGTTATACTGTTGTTGTGATGTATATATGCATATGCATTATCTTTTGATAAGTGCATGATTGTTATTAGCAAATCTTGCGATATATTGGAACATGCTGATATGGTATATATGCATGCCTGTTTCGTAATCTTGATATCTAATTGTTGATTCCAATGCTTATATGTTGCATAATATCTATACTAGAGATAAGCAGTAGTTGCGTATACCCTTAGTATAGGGGACCCAAAGGTGAACATTTTCTAAACCGGGAGTCAATGTTCCCGAGTATAATATATATATATATATATATATATATATATATATATATATATATATATATATTTATATATATTTAGATATAGTTTTCAAAACTATTAATCGAATAAGGTTTATTCGATAACTTTATTTTATTTAATGAATATTATTTTGAATATTCATTCGAGGACTTATGACTCCACTTATTTTATTTAATGAATATTATTTTGAATATTCATTCGAGGACTTATGACTCCGCTTATTTTATTAAATGAATATTATTTTGAATATTCATTCGAGGACTTATGACTCCGCTTCCTTTATTAAATAATATTCTTTATTTTATCAAAGAATAATGTCTCGATAATCAAACTTATTTTCGATTATTCAAATAAAGATCATACTTTCGTATAAGTATATCTTTGGTTATTTATTATTCATTTCAAGTATAAGTTTTAAAACTTCTACTTCAATTATTTTTATAAGGATTATTCTTTATGGGAATATTATTTAAATAATAATATTCAGATATTTTCTAATATATTGGGACTGATTTATTTTTTTAAATCAGCATTACTCCAAATATTCTTAAAAATGTTTTCGAGTTTTCAAAATGATTTTTAAAAGTTAGGGCGGATCCCAAAACTCATTTTTATATCTAAGATCCTCCTTTCGAAGGGGATTTAAATACTCGCTCAAAACCTGAGGGATCCGGCTATGTGGTATATTTTATATTCGCAACAAGGTTGCTGTTTTGATAAATGAATTGATTATTTACCCAACGTTCGGGAAGTAAGTCCATCTAATTGAGTCGGCATAAGCGACATGCCGGGGTACGGTCTATCAAAGTGTAAGTTGTTGGGTGGCAGCCCATCAACGCGTAAGAGGCCGGGTGGCGGTCCAGCACAAGGTCCTAATGAGGCCAGGGTGATGACCGGTGGGGGATTCATCCATCTACTTGTAGAAAAGGTTACTTATTGGTATCTTTGCCTGATCGGCAAGATATCGGGTTTATGCCAAAATTCTTTTCTTCCAAATTCATTGGATATTGCAACTCTGTTCATACTTTACATGACAGAAGTTTTCAGGAAATGTATGAGATATATATATATATATGGATATATATATCGGGACTTAATGAAGTATATCGTAACTTCATTTTTTTTAATGATATTTCAAAGATTGAATCTATTTAAATCTAATCTTGTAGTCTCATCTATGTGATGAACTTTTGAAATTGATTATACCTTGAACGGTGGTAGTTCAAGTAGTATTCGGAAAAGATATAAGTATATTGGAGTATCTTGTAACTTCATCTTTTCAACTTATATCTAGTTAATGATTATCTTATGCATGACAAAGATTTTCAGAAAAACGTTGAGACAAGGTTAGATATATGAGATCACCTTGCAACGATATTTTTATACAAGTTATAAACTGGAACTCTATGTATATTATGCATGGAAGAGGATTCTAAGATTTTGAAAAGTATATATACTTATATACTAAATATTTTACGACTTGGTCGCGTTATGATATCAAACTTGGTTCATTTCTTCTTGACCAAGACTTTCATGAGTACTATGAGAATGCTCATATATTTTAAATTATTATACATATTATTGTGGTGGGCTTGTTGCTCACCCTTGCTTTCTTCTTTCATCACACAATAACAGATAGACAAGATGAACATGATCAAGCTCCCAATTCGTGAGCGGTTAGGAAACGTTTCGCAGTTTCCTGTAGGCGTTGATGCCGTTGTAGCTGAGGTAGGAACTACCAATAGGCTAGGCTTTCAACTTTTGATGTGCCAGACTTATGTACATTTATGAATTGTAATAATGGCAAGATTTATGTAAATTTATTCAGAAACCCTTTTGAGGTGTAATGGCTTATAATTATGGAATAAAATGACTTGTGTTATTTTTGGATATTCATCTCTGAGACTATAACTTGTGGTTTGTGTGTATATTGTGGGGTCATAGTACGCAGTAGTTGGTTGATTATTATGATTAAGTATTATTAAGGGAAATGGAACTCGTGACAACCCGGATCCCCGACCCCGGATTTGGGGGTGTTTCAGATTCTGTCAAGATATTCTGGATCAGTAGCTTCCAGAAACATAGTCATCCTCACCTTCCATATGGGATATATAGATGGCTTCAGTATGGGAACTCTAATGGTCTCATATCGACTATGGATTTGAGTCTTTGGAGGTTCTTCAGTTTTGGTGGGTTTGGTTGGAGTTTCTGCTTCAGACATGATTGTTTTTGGATCTTAGTTGTTTGTGTGTTAACAGATAGGCTCTGATACCAATTGTTAGGTCACACACACTGTAGAAGGGGGTTGAATACAGTGTATAGCACAATCAAATCGAATTCTAATAACACAAGTAATAGAAAACAGACTTTTATTCAAAGCAATAAACTCTGTTACAATATGGAACTGTCCTCTCTCAGTGATGAACAAATATCACGAGAGCTGCTCGGGTTACAATAAATAATATTCTCGATAATGATAACACTTATAGTGTAAACCCTATGTCTGTGTTTATATACTTCATAGTTACAAGATAATCGCTAATTGATATGGAATATAATTCTGCTTCCTAAAATATATCAATCAGATATCTTTTCTTCCAAGTATTCCATTCTTCATAGAATTCCTTCTTCATGCATATCTCTTCTTACGTTTGTCTTGATCTTCTTTCCTTTCAATCAGCCGCCTTCCTTATCTGAAAGTTTCCTTTAAGTCCTGATATTATCTCCTGATAAATATGTCCTGAACCTTAAGTACTGATAACTTAAGTTCTGACTTCAGTATAAGTGCTGATTTCAGTTAAGTACTGATTTGTCCTGTTTAAGTAAGATCTGAAAACTAAACATAAATCATATTAGTCATGACATTATCAAATATATCTAACATTATCCATCGACATATACTTACATACTATAAGCAATTTTGACGGATAAAGTGTAGAATTAACAGCTATGATTAAAGCAATTCAACGGATATAGATTAAACAGACATCCGTCGAGATAAAAAGTACCCAAAAAAATATTTGATTTTCAACAGATAATGAAATTCAACGGATATTCATTTTCAACGGATAATGAACATCCGTCGAGATGTAAATTTTGACTTAGCCATAATTTCATTTTTATAAGAAAAATCAAATTTGATTCTGGCTGCATTATAAATTGCTTAGACATCAAAATAATTTAGGAATAATTAAGCATACCTAACTCACTTACCAACCTAGTAAAAGTTGATTCATCAAGTGGCTTGGTAAAGATGTCTGCAAGTTGCTTCTCACTTGGAATAAAATGAAGTTTCACAGTACCATTCATGACATGTTCTCGAATGAAGTGGTACTTGATGTCAATGTGCTTGGTCCTTGAATGCTACATAGGATTTTCAGTAAGAGCAATGGCACTTGTGTTGTCACAGAAAATTGGGATCTTGTCTACATGTAGACCATAGTCCAGTAGTTGATTCTTCATCCATAAAATATGTGCACAACAACTTGCCAGAAGTAGTATATTCAGCCTCAGCTGTAGAAATAGAGACTGATTTTTTTTCTTACTAAACCAGGACACTAGCTTGTTTCCTAGAAATTTACAGGTTCCTATAGTACTAATTCTATCAATTTTACAACCTGCATAATCTGCATCTGAATAACCAATTAGCTCAAAACCAGAATTTCTAGGATACCAAATGCCAAGTTTTGGTATTCCTTTGAGATATCTGAAAATTCTCTTAATAGCTAATAAATGAGATTCTCTAGGAACGGCTTGAAATCTAGCACAAAGACAAGTAAAAACATTATATCAAGCCTACTAGCTGTTAAGTATAAAAGTGAGCCAACCATGCCTCTATAGCTTGAAATGTCCACAGACTTCTCAATAGTGTTCAATTCAAGTTTAGTGGCAGTGGTCATGGTTGTTTTTGCAGATGTGCAATCCATTAAGTCAAACTTCTTTAAAAGGTCATAAATATATTTGGTTTAACTAATGAATATTCTATCACTAACTTGCTTAACTTGTAAACCAAGAAAGTAAGTTAGTTCTCCCATCATACTCATTTCATATTTACTTTGCATCAATTTGGAAAACTTTTTGAAAAGTTTCTCACCTGTAGAGCCAAATATAATATCATCTACATAAATCTGAAGAAGTATACTAGAGCCATTAACATTTCTAAAGAAAAGAGTTTTGTCAACAATACCTCTTATGAAGTGATTTTCTAAAAGAAACTTTGACAAAGTATCATACCAGGCTCTAGGTGCTTGCTTCAAACTATACAGTGCTTTCAAAAGATAGTAGACATAATCTAAAAAGTTGGGGTCTTTAAAACCAAGAGGCTCTGACATAGACTACCTCCTCTAAATCTCCATTCATAAATGCACTTTTAACATCCATTTGATAGACCTCAAAATTGGCATGGGCTGCATAGGCTAGAAAAATTATGATGGCTTCAAGTCTTGCAATAGGAGCAATGATCTCATCAAAATCTATTCCTTCTTGTTGACAATAGCTCTTAGCAACCAATCTAGCTTTGTTCTTGACTACTATGCCATTTTCAACCATCTTGTTTCTGAATACCCATTTGGTGTCAATAGGATTCTTGCCTTTAGGTTTAGGTACCAGCTTCCACACCTTATTCCTTTCAAATTGGTTTAGCTCTTCCTGCATAGCTAAAACCCAATTAGGATCCGACAAAGCTTCTTCTACCTTCTTTGGCTCTTCCTGAGACAGAAAGCTGTTGTATAGATATTCTTCTTGAGTTGCTTTCATGGTTTGCACTCTTGAAGTTGCATCACCAATAATTAGCTCAAAAGGGTGATCTCTATAGTTGTCTTGATATGTGACTGAGTTTTGATTAGAAGAAACTCCCCCTGATTTTGTGGATCTTTGACTTGAAGTTGGGGTCTTTTCTGTGTATGATCTGTATTGACTTTCAACTCTTATTGATGACTCAACGGATGTTGATCTTTGCCTTTCGACGGATGATGCAGTTTGTCTCTCAACGGATGATGTTCTTTATCTCTCGACGGATGATGAATTATGTGTTTCATTTGTTGCTAACTTTTCTGCATTATCCTTAGAGATTATTTCTTGATCACTTTTATCTTCACTATCATCACAATTCATCTCAACATTGTCAAATTTGAGACTTTCATGGAAACCTTCATCTTGCAGTCTTCAATCTTCTTATCATCAAACACAACATGTACAGATTCCATAACAATGTTGGTTATAAGATTGTAGACTCTATATGTTTTTCCAACTGCACAACAAAAATTCCTTCATCTGCTTTGGCATCAAACTTTCCATGCTGCTCAGTTTGATTCCTTGGAATATAGCATTTGCAGCCAAAGACATAAAGAAAGTTTAGTATTGGCCACCTGTTCTTGAATAATTGATAAGGAGTCATGCATTTTTCTTGATTAATCAAAGAAATATTCTGAGTGTAGCATGCAGTATTTATAGCTTCTTCCCAGAAGTAAGTTGGTAACTTTGATTCTTCTAGCATTGTCCTTGCAGCTTAAATAAGAAATTTGTTCTTACTTTCCACCACTCCATTTTGTTGTGGAGTCCTTGATGCTGAAAACTCATGCATGATATCATTTTCTTCATAAAATAATCTTATAACAAAATTCTTGAACTCAGTTCCATTGTCACTCCTGATTTTTTTACTTTGAGATCAGGATGGTTGTTGACTTGCCTTTTATGATTGAAAATGATTTCACTAGCTTCATCTTTAGATTTGAGAAAATATGTCCAAGTGAACTTTGAGAGATCATCAACAATCACTAGTGTTGTGGATATATTGTGAACTTGATGATTTCATTAACGAAACACCTTAGGAGATTTTACTTAGTGAAAAATGTAGCACTCGACGGATAAGGAATATAGTCCCGATGGATGACACAATATAGTCTCGACGGATGATGATCAATTATCCATCGAGTGAGTAGCTCTTGTAATAATGAGTCTGTAGAACATTTCTGCATATACCTTGTTTAGATTCTGTAGTAGCACTCAAGTCATATTGACCTTAATTAGATATGCAGAATAGGTTGATTAATTGTACATAGATGAAGTCTTGTAATTTTGTGTAAATGAAATGAAGTCAAGTCCCAGATTGCTACCCGACGGATAAACAATAATGCCACTCGACGGATGATCAACTAGGCAACCCGACGAATGATCATGAACCCAACGGATAAAGAATTCAAACATCTGTTGACAGTGACAACACAGTCACATGCGTCGAGTGTATGCAAATGGAATGTGGAAGCCTATTCAACTGGGTTTTAGAGAACAAAGAAGCATTGCCATTTCCATGATATTATGAAGATATTCAAAGATGCTGGAATAGAGTAATGAAGCAGCATAGTATTAGACTTGATAGGTTTTGTTTTATTATCTTGTCTTATTACTTTGTAATCTTGGTTATATATAAACTAAGAAGTAGCAAATAGAATAACAAGAACACTAAGCAAGAATTTCTCAGAGAAACATTTGTAAGCTGCATTCTTAGCATTTCTCTGTAAACTTAGTTGTTCATATTTGTAAGCAGCTGTGAGCAAATCTTGCTACACGGAGTTCTCTTGATATAATATATATCTCTGGTGGATACATTCAAATCCACCAGAAAGTTTTTAAAGACTTGTGTTTTTAATTACTAGTGTGTTCATTCATTCCAAGTTATTATTCCGCACTTTGCAAATCAATTCACACAGATATATATATTTTAAGCTAGAACACTTTTAAACCAAGATAAAGTTTCAAGAATTCCATTTAACCCCCCTTCTGTAATTCTTGTTGCATTGTTAGGGACGAACAATTGGTATCAGAGCAAGCTCTTGATAAACAAAGAGCTTAAAGATCACAACAAAACAGCAAGATGAACAAGAAGGATGTTGGGGTCAATATTCCTTTTCTGGACAAAGATAATTACCATCACTAGAAGGTAAAAATGAATCTTCATTTACTCTCTCAAGATGAGGCCTATGTTGATTGCATAGAAAGAGGCCCTCATGTACCAATGAGAGCTGCAACTGGAAATGAGCCATATGTTCCCAAGTTAAGGCATGAATGGTCTGATCCTGATATTGAACAAGTCAGGAAAGATAAGAAGGCCATGAATATCCTGTTCAATGGAGTTGATGGTGACATGTTTGACAACATAATCAATTGCAAAACTGCCAAGGAAGTTTGGGATACTATACAGATTATCTGTGATGGCACTGAGCAAGTAAGGGAAAATAAGATGCAGCTACTCATTCAACAATATGAGCATTTTCATAGTGAAGAAAGTGAGTCTGTCACTGACATCTTTAGTAGGTTTCAAAAACTACTAAATGCTCTGAAGTTGCATGGAAGGGTCTATCAGACAAAAGACTCCAATCTTAAGTACCTTAGATCTCTTCCAAAGGAATGGAAATCTGTGACAGTCTCATTGAGAAACTCTCAAGATTACAGGGAGTTTACTTTGGAGAGACTGTATGGCATCCTGAAAACTTATGAGCTTGAAATAGAGCAAGATGAGAGGATGGAGAGAGGAAAGAAGAAAGGAGGATCTATTGCACTAGTTGCTAAGTTAGAGAAAGAGAAGGAGATGAAGATGGAAGTTGTTGAATCAACTTCAAAGGTCTGTGAAAACAAGGGCAAGGGGCTGGTAGCAGAAAATGAAGATTCTTTGAGCCAAGATGACACGGAAGATATTGATGAACATCTAGCATTTCTTTCCAGAAGATTTTCCAAGCTCAAGTTCAAGAAGAATTTTGGAGAAGCTAAGCCAAATAGAAACATGGTGGATAAATCAAAATTCAAATGTTTCAAATATGGCTTGGCAGAGCACTTTGCCAGTGAGTGTAGAAAGTCAGATTCCAGCAAGAAAAAGTTTGAGCCTGTGGATTATAAACAGAAATATTTTGAATTGCTCAAACAAAAGGAAAGGGCTTTCATTACACAAGAAAATGACTGGGAAGCAGATGGTCTGGATGAAGATGAGGATGTCAGCTATGTCAATCTAGCCCTAATGGCCAAGTCTGATGAAACAGAGACAAGTTCTTCAAGTAATCAGGTAATCACCACTAACCTTGCACATTTATCTAAAGCTGAGTGTAATGATGCCATAAATGACATGTCTATAGAATTTTATCATTTGCATGTTACACTTAAGTCTCTTACTAAGGAAAATGCTAAAATCAAAGAAAACAATGTGTTTTTAAGTGAGAGGAATAATGTGCTAGGGTCTCAGTTCATTGAATTTGAAAAATTAAGAATTCAGTATAAAATTGCTAAGGATGAATTAACTGAGTCCTTGAAGAAAGAAGAGATCGTAAAGAAGAAGCTCGAATGAGAACAGGAGGTGATTAAGGCATGGAAAATATCTAGAGATGTTCATGCTCAAATCACCCAAGTTCAAGGTATTGAGTCCTTTTGTGATGCAGCCTGGAAGAAGAACAAGGAGAAGCTGGAATCCAATTTGGTTGAAGGATTGCTAACAGATGTAGACTCGATGGATGATGAGGATCATCCGTCGGATAACAAAAAGGGTTATCCGTCGAGTTATATAAATCCTCATCCGTCGACTGTGAGCAAACCTATGAGTAAATCCAAACTTACCAAGTTAAATGAGAAATATGGATCAGTTTCTAAGAATTTTATTCCAAGAGAATCCAATCAAGTGAAGAAGGAGAAAAAGGCTAATGTTGGTCATATGACTGTCAAGCAATTGAGTGACAGACTGGAAAAGATTGAGGTTAAAACAGAGGCTAAAAGGAAAAATAATAGAAATGGTAAAGTAGGAATTAACAAGCATAATAACTACACACCTGATAAATATGCTCCTAGAAAATTCTGTGTCAAGTGTGGTAGTGTAAATCATTTGTCTGTTAATTGCAAAACTGCCATGCCTACTTCCATATCTGTGCCACCTCATTTTCCCAACATAAATGCCATGCCTTTTATGCCTATGAATGCTATGTCTACACAGAATATGAATGCAGAGTTTGCTAATATGTCATTTGCACCTAATCCCTATTATGCTACATTTAGTATGCCACAAATGCCATTTAGCATGCCTTACTGGAATAACATGTTTACTAATAGCATGCCATTCCCTGTTAATCAAAATATGCATGATAATTCCGCTGTAATGAATGGTTTTAAAGGTCCAACTCAAATGACTAAGGATGAATCTTATATCCCCAATTCAAATGAGATCAAACCTAAGAAACAGAAAAAGAAAGCTAACAAGGCAGGACCCAAGGAAACTTGGGTACCAAAATCAACTTGATTTGATTTTGATGTGTGCAGGGAAACAGAAAGAATCTATGGTACTTGGATAGTGGTTGTTCAAGACACATGAATGGTGATTCTACCCTGCTCACAGAGTTCAAGGAGAGAGCTGGCCCAAGTATTACTTTTGGAGATGACATCAAGGGTTATACTGTGGGATGTGGCTTGATTTCAAAAGACAATGTCATCATTGAGGAGGTTGCCTTAGTGGATGGTCTCAAGCATAATCTGTTGAGTATCAGCCAGCTTTGTGATAAAGGCAATTCAGTAACCTTTAACTCAGAAGCCTGTGTTGTGACTAACAAGAGGAGCAACAAAGTGGTTCTCACTGGTGTGAGAAAAGGAAATGTGTACCTAGCTGACTTCAACTCATCAAATGTAGAATCTGTTACTTGACTTCTTAGGAAAGCAAGTCGGAATGAAATTTGGTTATGGCACAAGAAGCTATCCCATCTAAACTTCAAGACCATAAATGAACTAGTAAAGAAAGAACTGGTTAGAGGCATTCCTCAAGTGGAGTTTACTAAGGATGGATTGTGTGATGCCTGCCAAAAAGGAAAGCAGATCAAAGCATCATTTAGGAAGAAGCTTGATTCAACAATTGAAGAACCTTTGCAACTGCTACACATGGATTTATTTGGACCAGTCAATGTGTTGTCCATCTCAAGGAAAAGATTTTGCCTAGTAATTGTAGATAATTTCTCAAAGTTCTCTTGGACATATTTCCTAAAGTCTAAAGATGAGGCTAGTGAAATCATCATCAATCACATAAGGCAAGTCAATAATCATCCTGATTTCAAAGTTAGAAGAATTAGGAGTGACAATGGAACTGAGCTCAAGAATTCTATCATGAGAGCATTTTGTGAAGAAAATGGGATTTTGCATGAGTTTTCAGCAGCAAGAACTCCATAACAAAATGGAGTAGTAGAAAGGAAGAACAAATCACTTATTGAAGCTGCAAGGACAATGCTTGAAGAGTCTAAGCTACCAACATATTTCTGGGCTGAAGCTGTAAATACTGCATGATACACTCAGAATATTTCTCTGGTTAATCAAGCAAAATGCATGACTCCCTATCAATTGTTCAAGAACAAGAAGCCAACTCTAAATTTTCTTCATGTCTTTGGCTGCAAATGTTATATCTAGAGAAATCAAACTGATCAAAATGGGAAGTTTGATGCTAAAGCAGATGAAGGAATTTTTGTTGGATATGCTGTTGGTAAAGCATATAGAGTCTACAATCTAAGAACCAACATTGTTGTGGAATCAATACATGTTGTGTTTGATGATAAAAAGATTGAAGGACTGTAAGATGGAGATTACCATGAGACTCTCAAATTTGACAATGTGGAGATAGTTAATGATGACAGTGATGATAAAAGTGATCAAGAAACAGTATCAAAGGATAATGCAGAAAAATCCACTACCAATGAAGCATAAAATTCAACATCTGTCGAGTTGCAAAATGCTTCATCCGTCGAGAGACAATCTGCTTTATCCGTCGGGAGACAACCAGCCTCATCCGTCGGTACTCAAAATTCACCATCCGTCGGGTCTTCAAAAGAAGCTGGAAGTCAGAATAGATCACTTATAGAAAGCTCCCATTTCTTAAATCAAAGATCCATTAACTCGGGGGCAGTTTCTAACAATCAAAACTCAATCACACATCAAGATAACAATGAGGCCTCTTCATCTAAAGCTAATCTACCTCAACAAAGGAAATGGACAAAGGATCACCCCTTTCAACTCATCATTGGTGATGTATCTTCGGGAGTTCAAACAAGGAGAGCAACTCAAGATAAATTTCTATACAACAGCTTTCTTTCTAAGGAAGAACCAAAGAAGGTAGAAGAAGCTTTGTTGGATCCTGATTAGATTTTAGCTATGCAGGAGGAGCTAAACCAATTTGAGAGGAATAAGGTATGGAAGCTGGTACCCAAGCCTAAAGGAAAGAATCCAATAGACACCAAATGGGTATTCAGAAACAAGATGGATGAAAATGGCATAGTAGTTAGGAACAAAGCTAGATTGGTTGCTAAGGGCTATTTTCAACAAGAAGGAATAGATTTTGATGAAACATTTGCTCCTATTGCAAGACTTGAAGCCATCAGAATCTTCTTAGCCTATGTAGCCCATGCCAATTTCAAAGTCTATCAAATGGATGTCAAAAGTGCCTTTCTGAATGGAGATTTGGAGGAGGAAGTCTATGTCAGTTAGCCTGCTGGTTTTGAAGATCAAAAATTTCCAGAATATGTTTACTATCTTTTGAAAGCACTTTATGGACTAAAGCAAGCACCTAGAGCCTGGTATAACACTTTGTCAAAGTTTCTTTTAGAGAATCACTTCACTAGAGGTACTGTAGACAAAACTCTTTTCTTTAGAAATGTTAATGGCTCTAGTATACTTGTTCAAATTTATATAGATGACATTATTTTTGGCTCTACAGATGAAAAACTTTGCAAAAAGTTTGCCAAATTGATGCAAAGTAAGTATGAAATGAGTATGATGGGATAACTAACTTACTTTCTTGGTTTGCAAGTTAAGCAAGTTAGTGATGGAATATTCATTAGTCAAACTAAATACATTTATGATCTTTTAAAGAAGTTTGATCTAATGGATTGCACATCTGCAAAAACTCCCATGGCCACTGCAACTAAGCTTGAATTAAACACTACTGAAAAGTAGGTGGATATCTCAAGTTATAGGGGAATGGTTGGCTCACTTCTGTACTTAACAGCTAGTAGGCCAGATATAATATTTGCTACATGTTTGTGTGCAAGATTTTAGGCTGATCCTAGAGGATCTCACTTAGAAGCTATTAAGAGAATTTTCAGATATCTCAAGGGAACACCAAAACTTGGCATTTGGTACCCTGGAGATTCTGGTTTTGATCTAATTGGTTATTCAGATGCAGATTATGCATGTTGTAGAATTGATAGAAAAAGTACAACAGGAACCTGTCAATTTCTAGGAAACAAGATTGTGTCCTGGTTTAGTAAAAAGCAAAATTCAGTTTCTACTTCTACAGCTGAAGCTGAATATATTGCTATTGGCAGTTGCTGTGCACAGATTTTATGGATGAAAAACTAATTGCTAGACTATGGTCTGCAAGTGGAAAGAATTCCCATTTTCTGTGATAACAGAAGTGTAATTGCCATCACTGAAAATCCAGTGCAACACTCAAGAACAAAGCACATAGACATCAAGTACCACTTCGTAAGGGAACATGTAATGAATGGTACTGTGGAACTACATTTTGTTCTAAGTGAAAATCAGCTTACAGATATATTTACCAAGCCACTGAATGAATCCACCTTTTCAAGGTTGGTAAGTGAGTTAGGTATGCTGAATTACTCTTAAATCTTTTCAGATAATTTCAAGTTGTAATGAAGCCAGAAATTTAATTGGTTTTACAGTCTTGGATGAAATTTTGGTTAAGTCAAAATTTACATCTCGACGGATGATCACTATCCATCGAATTTGATCATCCGTCGATATACATTTTTTTAATAAAATCAATTACTTTTCTGGAATATTTTATGACTCGACGGATAACCGATTTATCCTCATCCGTCGAATTGTCTCAATTTAGCCGTTAATTCTCTGAACATTATTCATCGAGTATACTTACAGTTTATAACTATAACATGACGGATAATTGAAGGAATTTTTGCAGTTTATTTTTAAACGGCTATTTTGGGTAATTTTTATTGGTTACTTTATTTTACTTTATTATTTTTGACAGTTATTTTTGAGAAAGTATAAAAGATTAATTCATTTCCATTACTTATCTTTTATCATTCTCAAATCATCTGCTCTAAATTCTCTCTTTCTCAAAAGCAATTATCTTCTCTATCTCTGCAATTTCCACTCTCTAACAATGGCACCAGTAGGCAAGATCATGTCACAAACTGGATACATTTATTAGAAAAACAACTTCACGGCTCTAGTAAACAAGGGGATTCAACATTCAAGTGACTACCACAAAATGATGGATTTTGTGAAGAACTGCAAACTCAGCTATGCAATGCTAGAATCACCCACCATCTTCTGTGAGGTTGTTGAAGAGATGTGGACGACTGCTACATACAACTCTACTGATAAGACCATCACACTCACCATTAAAGGTAAGGAATTATGTATCAATAGTGATGTTATTAAAGCATGTTTCAAAATTCCTGATAATACTGTGACCTCACCACACACAGATACAGATATTGTTAATATGCTTAATTCCATGAACTATGCACTCTCTACTTCCAAGTTAAGTGATATTAGGAGGTTGGGTCTTAGGAAAGAATGGAGTTTCATGTGTGATGTAGTTACCAAGGTCTTTTCTGGTAAAATCAGTAATTTTGATTCAGTCAATATATCAATGCTTAACATGCTTTACATGCTTGTCACTGATAAGTTCTTTAATTTTTGTGATCTTGTTTTGTTTGAGTTGGGGTTTAAATTAGGGGAGTTAAACAAGAGGGGTAAAAATGTTTACTATGCTAGATTTTTCATGATGCTAGCTAACCACCTCTCTGAGGAAATTGTGCTTGAGAACCCAAACAACAAATTAGATTGTTGGGTTCAAGAGAGAAGAATTATTGCATATTTAAACAGGGAAACCGTCACAAGGAGGTGCCACTCTTCTATTTCCCTGTAATGGAAGCACCTCAGGTAAGTGAGGTAAGTTCATATGTCCCTACTCTTCCAACCTCACAGATTTCTTTGAATTCTAGTATAGCTATGGCAACTGTGTCAATGACCCAACAGTTGCCTACCCAAGCTACTAAACCATCAAAAATTTCAAAATCCAAATCAAAGAAAGCCCCCTCCGGTATCTCTCAAAAGAAGCCAGTTGTAAAATCCACCAAACCCAAAGAGGGGAGTGTGAAGGTGGGTAAGGTAGGTGAGGTACAGGGTAAACATAAAAGAAATCTTAAGGATAAGGTTGGAGAGGTGAGTGTTTCCCAGCCTAGCCACACTGCAGTTTCCCAACAGACTGTAGTGCTTAAAAAGGACAAAAGCTCATTTCTAGCTACATCCTCCCAAAAGGATGTGGCTATTGAACAAAGCTCTCAGCCAAGAGCACAGGCCAAAAGGGTAAGGAACACTAGCTCACCCCAAACTTATGCCAGAAAAAAGAAATCAAAAACCTTTGGGGATGCACAGGGTTCACACACGGTGCAAACTGGTGCTAAAGACACAGTCACTGCACTTTCTCAAAGTCAGCTTGATGTGGCTCCAATAAATGTGGAGTCACAGCCAAAATCTTTAGTTACAGAAGCACCCCAAACACCAAATTCTCCCACAAACTCTCTGGATATGGATATGATCAACACATTAATTCCTGATTTCCTCTTCTTTAACTCTGTTGGGGAAGCCAAAATCTAGTGCAAGTGAGCATCATCTTTTGGATAATTTGTTGGCTCACTTGCCAATTCTTTCAGGAGTTGTTGAGACATCTGTGCCAAAATTTTCATCAATCTGCACAGAGTCCACAATAGTTTCCACTCCTAACTCATTTATTCCTCCCTTCTTAATGGATATTGTTCATCCATCGAGTAGTGATTTTATCCCGACGGATAAGCTTAACAGCAGTTATCTGTTGGCTAATCAAACTGCTAACCCGACGGATATCCCTTATCCATCGAGTGTCTCTGCACAGCTTTAAATTTCATCAATTATTTCAAGTGCAGAAGACTTAGTAGTAGTACAATCACTCTTAGGATTGAGGGAAGAGAGTGTTATGAGTAAGAGTCTGGGTTGCTCCCAGGAAAAAGGAGAGGAAAAGAGTGAAAATAAGCAATCCAGTTCTTCAGGATTGGAAAAAGAGAGTGAGAGGAGTCCCACCTTAGATGGTGAAGGTGAGGGTGTGAGGGTGGGGAGCCAAGGTGAGACCTTGATGCAACAAAAGAGAGACCATAAGAGAAATGAAGGTACAGGAGCCATAAGGATGGATGTCATTGCAAGTGTGTTAATGGATGTCCATGATGCAGACAGGGAGGGACTATCTCAGAAACATCAGGTTGTTATAGATTCCAACTCCCTTGATGCTGAGACATTTACTCACCCTGTTCCAGCTTATCAACTTCTAGCTGAACAGGGAAATGACAATGCAGAAAGGATGCTCAAATTGGTGCATACCATACAGTTAATGCTAAGAGCCAAAGATGCCATCATAGTTTTGCCCTCTACAGCTGGTGATGTTGATTATGAGACTGGTGGTTTAGCAGATTTCTTTGGAGATGAAGGTGGAGATAGTGAAGAAGAGCCATTGGACATAGGGGGGAAGTAGGCTATAGCTCAAGATCAGGCATGCCATCATGGGCATTTTCAAAGTATTGTGATGAACACTAATTCAAGATAACCCTGATTTAACTCATAAATCAGCCAAATTCTGCTCTTCAAACCACTACAAATGCCAACACCAAGAAGCTCCTTCAAGCACATCTTGCTTCTCTGCAATTACAACAAATTCAAGGTTTCCAACATGCTAGAGATGTCAACACCATCAAAGGAGATATTGATGAGATGAAGAAGTCTATTTCTGACAAAATGGACTCTAAGCTTCCAGAAGCTACAATGCTTGATATTAAGAGACATCTCAGGAAAAATTATGATCTTGCCACAAAGATAGATGCCTTAGATACAAGGATGACAGCTATGGAAGCATCTCTTACAGTAATTCATCTGCATCAAGCTCAACAGACAGACTTGCTTCAAAAACTGGTGGCTGCACAAACCTCCTCTACTCAACTTGCTGATAACAAAAAGGGGGAGAAAGAGGATTCTTGGAGTGAGGGGGAGCAAAAAGTGCTCAACATTGAAGTTAGCAAAGTAATTGTGCCTTCAATTACTTTCACCAAGCCACCAGCCAAAGATAGCATTGATCTGATAAATGAAGCAGCAGCCAATTTAAGAGCAGCTGAAAAGAACATTTGAAGCCAATCAACTGGGAGAAGATTTATGAGGACATTCAGAAGAAGTTTGGGCTAGCAAAGAAGCCAGAAAAGTCATCTTTCATCACTCTCAAGTCAGGATAATCTCTGTGAATGAAATGAGCATGAACTATTTGAAAAGGGGACAGCCATCCTGCATCAAATCTCCAAAGGCTGTAGTACTCTTGAAGCCAAGGGTGAAGTATCCAAAATCATCATTAAAGAACCCTTTGGATACAGTGTATGAGACACCTAAGCCTGATGAGAAGAAACTGTTGTCAAGGTCAATTGCCTTCTACAAGGATCCGGCTGATTCAGCCTTAAAAAGGAGAATTGCAATAGTTTTCAGGAAAGGGAAAGAAATTTATGTGGTGGCTGGACATCCTCAATTTGCTCAAGAAAAGAGAGAAGAAAAGGAAAGATTGAAGCAAGAAAAGAAGCAAGCTGCTCTAGATGCTAAAAAGGCTAAACGAAAGAAAGAGCAAGCTGCTATCTTGGCCAAGCTACAAGCTGTTAAACCAACACAACAAATTCCTTCTCAGCCATCTGAAATCACTAAATCTTAAGATCCAAAGAAGCAAGTTGAACCACAACAGAAGAAACCTCAAAGATACAAGGAATTGGCCAAAAGAACCAAAAGGAAATTGGACTTTGTTGATAAGGAATTGGAGGATCAGTTTTCCAAGGAATCCACTCCAACTACAACTCAAGCATCAAAACCCTCTGTGGTATTTGAAGACATTAAAGTGGTGGATCCTTACAGGAACATTCATCGTGAACCTATTGTGCCTAAGGATGAACCAATAGACTGGGAGAGTTTACCAATTCCTGATTTCAATTTGCCAATCCTTAACAAGCCAAAGAGAACAAAGTCAAGAGCAGTCAAGAAAGTGAAGTTGTCACCCCTCAAATCCAAATCTCTAACTAAAGCACAATCCAAAGTTAACAAGGGAGATTACATTTACTTGTGTGGCATCAAGGAATTCTCTGATCTAAATCTCTATCTAGATGAACTAGAAGAAGTGAGAGGGATTGATGCCTACAGGAATCTACCTGAAAGGTTAGTTTTCAAGTACAAGAGAGGAAAGGAGATTCAATGGCCACTTCACAGGATCCTTCAAGAAAGCCAAGATGTACTAATAAAGGTTTATTCATCATTCAAGAAGAACTTTGGATTCAATGTAATAGCAAGAAGACTGGTTCTAAAGAAGATTGAAGAACTGAGGAGTATTAGAGCTAAAGATGCACTCCCAAATACTCTAACTATTCCTTACACAGGAAGTAGAGTGCATCTAAGGCCCTACTGGCTGATGGAGTTCATGGATGACAAAGGAGTTAGAAGATTTTTCAGATTAGAAGATTAATTAAGCATCTCTAGCAATGAGACTCTTTTGGAGATGCAAAAAAAGCTAAATCTCTCAGAATCTGATGAACTGGAATTCCACAGACATCTCCAAAATCAGATAGAAGAAAACAACAAAAAGCTTGGAAAGAGATCCAGACCTTCAAGGAACTAGATAAATCTGCTCAGGCTAGAGGAGCATCTTGAAAATGAATGTGAGCTAATCTTTGTACATTTTGTTATTTGAAGCACTTTACAGTTTTATCTACTTACTTTTAAAGTTGTATTTTTTGGGTGTTTTTTATCATCAAGTTTCTCTTAATTTATGGCTACAATTCCGGTAGACATAAATTGGGGGAGATTGTTGTGGATATGTTGTGCACTTGATGATTTCATTAACAAAACACCTTAGTAGATTTTACTTAGTGAAAAATGTAGCACTCGACGGATAAGGAATATAGTCCCGACGGATAACACAATATAGACCTGACGGATGATGATCAATTATCCATCGAGTAAGTAGCTCTTGTAATAATGAGTCTATAGCACATTTCTGCATTCACCTTGTTTAGATTCTGTAGTAGCACTCAAGTCATGTTGACCTTAATTAGATATGTAGAATAGGTTGATTAATTGTACATAGATAATTCTGTGTAAATGAAATGAAGTCAAGTGCCAGATTGCTACCCGACGGATAAACAACAATGCCACTCAACGGATGATCAACTAGGCATCCCGACGGATGATCATGAACCCGATGGATAAAGAATTCAAACATCTGTTGACAGTGACAACACAGTCACATGCGTCGAGTGTATGCAAATGGAATGTGGAAGCCTATTCAACTGGGTTTAGAGAACAAAGAAGCATTGCCATTTCCTTGCTATTATGAAGATATTCAAAGATGCTGGAATAGAGTAATGAAGCAGCACAGTATTAGACTTGATAGGTTTTGTTTTATTATCTTGTCTTATTACTTTGTAATCTTGGTTATATATAAACTAAGAAGTAGCAAATAGAATAATAAGAACACTAAGCAAGAATTTCTCAGAGAAACATTTGTAAGCTGCATTCTTAGCACTTCTCTGTAAACTTAGTTGTTCATATTTGTAAGCAGCTATGAGCAAATCTTGCTACACAGAGTTCTCTTGATATAATATATATCTCTGGTGGATACATTCAAATCCACCAGAAAGTTTTTAAAGACTTGTGTTTTTAATTACTACTGTGTTGATTCATTCCAAGTTATTATTCCGTACTTTGCAAATCAATTCACACGGATATATATTTTATGTTAGAACACTTTTAAACCAATAAAAAGTTTCAAGAATTTCATTCAACCCCATTCTGTAATTCTTGTTGCATTATTAGGGATTAACAACTAGGCATTATCTTTTCTTTGAGATTGATAACATATTGAATGGTCCAAACAAATCCATGTGCAATAGTTATAGAGGTTCTTCAATTATAGATTCAAGCTTCTTTTTAAATGATGCCTTGATCTGTTTTCCTTTCTGACAGGCATCACACAATCCATCCTTTGAGAACTTAACTTGAAGAATGCAACTTACAAGATCTTTCCTGACTAATTTATTCATAGTCTTGAAGTTCATATGGGACAGTTTCTTGTGCCATAGCCAACTTTCATCTTGACTTGCTTTGCTGAACAGATAAGTAATAGAATTTGCACTTGATGAGTTAAAGTCAGCTAGATACACATTCCCTTTTCTCACCCCAGTGAGAACCACTTTGTTGTTCCTTTTGTCAGTAACAACACAAGCTTCATAATTGAATGTTACTGAGTTGCCCTTATCACAAAGCTGGCTGACACTCAAAAGATTATGTTTGAGTCCATCCACTAGAGAAAATTCTTCAATGATGACATTTTTTTTAAATTCAAGGCATATCCCACAGTATATCATTTGTTATCATCTCCAAAAGTAATACTTCGGCCAACTCTCTCCTTGAATTTAGTGAGCAGGGTAGAATCTCCAATCATGTGCCTTGAGAAACCACTATCCATATACCAAAGATTCTTTTTGTTTCCCTGCACATCGTTTGACTTAGGTGATTGAGATTCAACCTTATTTTTAGCCTTCTTTCCTTGGGTCCTGCCTTGATAGCCTTTTTTTAGGTTTTTTAGGCTTGTCCTCATTTGACTTAGGTGATTGAGATTCAACCTTGACCATTAGAGTAGGGATTTGAAAACCATTCCTAGTTGTAGAATTATCACGCACAGGTTGATTAACAGGAAATGGCATATTATATGCAAACATGTTATTCCAGTATGGCATGCTAATGGCATTTGAGGCATACTAAATGTAACATAGTAAGGATTTTGTGCAAATGACATATTAGCAAATTGTGCATTCAAATTTTGTGCAGGCATAACATTCATAGGCGTAGTGTACATGCTAGGAAATGAGGGAGGTGCAGACATGGGTGCAGGCATAGCAGATTTGCAATTAACAGACAAATGATTAACACTACCACACTTAACACAGATTGTTCTAGGTGCATATTTATTAGGTGTGTAGTTGTTGTGTTTATTAATTCCTACTTTCCCAATCCTGGTATTTTTCCTTCTAGATTCTGCCTAACCTCAATTTTCTCCAGTCTGTCATTTAGTTGCTTCATTGACAGATGACCCACATTGACTCTTTTGTTCTCCTTAATTTGACTTGATTATCCTGTAATAAAGTTCTTGGAAACTGATCCATATTTCTCATTGAGTTTAGATAGTTTGGCTTTACTAAAAGGTTTTCTTTCACTCGACGGATGTGGTTCCTTTTTATCTCTCGACGGATAATCTTCATTATCCGTTGAATCCACATTGTTAAAAGTCCTTTTGTCAAAATAGGATCCAGTTTCTCCTTATTTTTTTTCCAGGCTTCTTCACAGAATAATTCTATGCCTTGAACTCTAGAAATTTGGGTATGAACATCTCTTGATGATTTCCAGGCCTTGATTACCTCTTGCTCTCGTTCAAGCTACTTTCTTAAAATCTCTTCTTTCTTTAAATATTCAGTCATTTCTTCCTGAGCAATTCCATAAGATATTTCCAGTTTATCAAACTCAATAAATTAAGTTTCTAACACAGTATTTCTTTCACTTAAAATTAGATTATTTTCCTTATTTTTTGTATTTTCCTTAGTGAGATATTTAAGTGTAACACGCAAGTGATATAATTATGTTGACATGTCATTTATAGCATCATTACACTCATCTTTAAAAAGATGTGCTAGATTAGTAGTGATTACCTGATTGCTTGAAGAACTAACTTCTGCTTCATCTGATTTGGCCATTAGAGCTAGATTGACATAGCTTGTTTCTTCATCTTCATCTACCTCATCAGTTACCCAATCATTATCTTGAAATAAGAAAGCCCTTTCCTTTTGTTTGATCAATTCAAAGTATTTCTTTTTGTAATTCATAGGCTCAAACTTCTTTCTTTCAGAATCAGGATTTCTGTATTCACTAGAAAAATGACCACTCAAACCACATTTGAAACACTTGAATTTGGATTTATCCACCATGTTTCTATTTGGCTTGGTTGCTCCATAATTCTTTTTGAATTTGAGATTGGCAAACCTTCTTGGTAGGAAAGCTAAATGTTCATTTATGTCCTTCATTTCATCCTGACTGAGATGATCTTCATGCTCAGCTACTATCCATTTTCCTTTGGCTTCACAAACCCTGGAGTTTGGTACAGATTCCACAACTTCAACCTTCATCTCTTTCACTCTCTCATATTCAGCCACCAAAGCTATAGATCATCCATTCTTCCTTCCTTTCTCTATATGCTCATCTTGTTCCATCCCAAACCCATAAGTTTTTAGAATACCATACAGTCTCTCCAAAGTAAATTCTTTGTAATCTTAAGAATTTCTGAGAGAGACAGTCATAGGATTCCACTCTTTTGGTAGAGATCTAAGGAATGTCAGGTTTAATCTTTTGTTTGATAGACTCTTCCATGCAGTTTTAGTGCATTTAGTAGTTTTTGAAATCTACTAAAGATGTCTGTTAGGTCCCAATTTGTTTGTAGAAGGGGGGGATTGAATGCAAACAATACCGTTTAATCGAATAAAATGCGGAATAAAAATGTGAAACAAAATTCAAGTTAAATAAAACTTTTATTAAACTTGAAAGGTGTTACAACTACGGTATCGGTTACAAGGGATTAATCTCAAATCAATTATTACAAATCTAGAATAAATTCGACATGAACTTTTTCTATTTTTGCAATTAAAAGATCAAATGCTAAATGCGATTTGAGATTAAGTTCTAGGGATTTTAATCCGCTAGATAGATACACAAGAACAAGATAAATAATTCTAGTGGATTGGATTTAACTTTTCAATCTAGAATTTTGATCTTGAATAAAGCAGATGAAAAATAAAATGTTTGAGCCTTTTTTTTCTGCTGAGTTCTTGACTTGTGTTTTTGTTGAATAATTGCATGATTGTCTTTTGCTGTGTTTTGTTGTTTAAGTAAACAAAACAATCCAGTGAATCAGCAAGACTTTCGGCAAGACAATCAAATGAACTGGCATGACAATCCATTTGAACTGGTAGGACTTTCGGTGAGACTATCCTTTTGAACTAGCAAGACAATCCCAATAGCTAGCAAGACAATTAGAATGAACTAGCAAGACTTTCGGTATGACTATCAATTGTCATACCGATTGTCATAGTAGTTCAAATCAAATTGTCTTACTGAATTATTAATAGATTTTAATCTAATAATAATTCTGAAAATCCTTAATATTAATTCTGAATTAATTAATCAATTAATTCAATTAATCAATAAATTAATCTTTGCAGATATAATTTATTTTCTTAATTAAATTATTTGATTTAATTAATTAATAGAGAATTAATACTATTCTTGAGCAGCAACCATTCTTCTGAAAATCTTCTGAAAATTACTGTCAATTATGAATCAATTCCACCACTTCAATGTTGACACTCGATGTACTGTCTGGTTCATGAGTGACTAACTTCCGTGACGTTTCTTCAAGCCTTGACCTTGATACTCTTGATTTTCTTCAGACTCAATCCTTGTAATTAATTGATACCCTGACGAGATCTATGTCACTTGATTAAATCCACAATCTTGATTTATATCACTGAGGCTTGATCAATTTCTTGAGCTTCTTCCAGTGAATTAAGTCTTCAAGTCTGTAGATGAATAATGTTTCTTAACCCTTTGACAGATGTTACTCTGTGAGATCTCTCTGACGATAGATCCACTATTTACTTATTACATTCTTATTTGAGTTGAGTTAAATCCTCGAATAAACGAATAGGCTATGACATATGCCTTTCAATCTCCCCCTATTTGTTTGTTAGACAATAACAACAAATACCTAGAGGATAACTCAACTAACAAATAAGAAAAAGATATAAACAGTAATGCAAAGTAAATAGCAGAAAAGTTCTGGATTATGTTTAACATTTTCCAGATTCCAAAAGAAATTTACAAGTGAATACAAGATAGATGTTCCTCTAGCCTGAACATATAACTACATTAGACATTCTTGATTCATAAAGCTCTAATCATATTACATTGAGTTTTGAGCTAATTGATTTCAGTTGTCTTCTCTTCTGACTTCACCTTCTTCTAAATCTTGAAGCAACTCTTTGTCAAAGACACGATCCTTTTCTGAAGTGAAGCTTGTTGGTCTGACTGGTTGAACTCCAACTGACTTCAGCTTATTCTTGATCTGATTGTACCTTTTAATATTCTTTTCACAATAAGCTTGAATCAAATCAGCAGCTTGAGTCTTCAACATGGATGAGTATCCAGCAGTTCTTAAATGATGTTCCATCCAGACCAGATGCTTAGCTGAGTAGTCTTTAAGAGATTGTACATCTAGCTGACAGATTTGAAGACAATCAGACTTAAAGAATCTCACCTGATGAGGATTGTTGACCACTTGAGGACTAGCCCTGCTGGCAAACTCTTTAAGCCTTTCTCGAAGAACTTCATTCAACTCTGAGCTTCTTTATATCTTGTTGAGAAGAACCCAAATCTCTGACAAGGAACGATTCTCAAACAGATGAAGTGACACCTTGAAAGATCTTTCACTCTGACAATATACAAAAATGCTCATCTCATTTAGGGATCTATCAAAAGCAGCTGTGATCCTTGAGACTTCAGTCTTGATAGCATTCATGTACATGTCATTGTTAGGATTTGAGATTTCCAGCTTGTCAAGAAGATGTAGGAACTGTTTATCATTGTTAGTGCTCAGCTGTGGCATATCAAGTACTCTCCTAGCTTCATCCCATTTCTCACCAATCTTCAGTCTGACATCTCTTCTCTTTTCTTGAGCCTTAATGTCATGAAGACGTTGCTTTTGAAGAGTTTCTGTTCTTTGTATGTCTTTCCTCATGTCAATGATCTGGGAGACCTTTTTGAGTTCAGCTTCTTTTCTTTTCATCTCTGACTGCTGCTGCTGAAACTCTTTCTCAAAGATAGGATCCACTGTAGCTTCCTCTTCCCAATCTCCAAAATCACTTTCCTCTTCAGCTTCAAATAAACCATCTTTATCTTCCAAGACTGGTTCAGTGGGAATGTCAAAAATGTCAAAGTCATCCTGTTCTCCACTGTAATAGACATCATCAGCCTTTCCTTTGTCCCCAGCAGAGGTATCTTTTTCTTTCCCCTTTCCACTACTCCCTTTCTTCTCCCCCTTAGTTGAGGGATCCTCTACTGACTTTCCCTTAGATCCTCCATGACCTCCATCACCTCCCGAGCCTGAGCCTCCACCAGACGGCCCTTCAAAGTAAGTCCTTTGTTCTTCATTGGGACAGTGAGAATTTTTGATCATGTAGTACAGGTGCTTCATCCCTTCATTCAGATGTTCCATACATGTCTCTATCTTCAGAAATCTAGAGGAATCCAGTGAATGATTCATTTCAACCAAATCTTCAAGAGAAGTCATCCTTGTATGTAGAGAGCAGAAGTCAGAAATGTCATTAGATGATAAAGTTGGAGTTTCCTGAATGGAATTGAGCTTTGGTGTGACAGTGTTCTTGAGATCTGAGATATCATTTCTTATGAGTGCCAGCTGATTGTTCACAGAGGTGGAAGAAGAAGACCGTTCAACCACTTGTGCTTTGAATGCTTGAGCTTCAGCTTGGCTTTTAGCAAGTTCTTCTTTTAGAGCACCAATTTGAGCTAACAGGTTTACAGTATCAGTGTCTGTGTGTGCTCTCACCTGAATTTCACTCGTGTTTGGTTCACTCACCTCACGTGCTTGTGTTTCTCTCAATATAATTGCTCGTGAGGAGTCTTCCTGTTGTTGTTCTTCTGTACATGCAGTTAAAATCACCCTAGCCTCTTCAAGAGAGGTCAGTGGTGGTGCAATGGGAATTTGCGAGTCCCGATCCTCAGTCAAACCTATCATTTCATGTGAAATAGATGTCTGAATTGCTTCAGGGATAGATTGACCGAGTTGCCCTCCACTTTCTCCAGATAAATCTGTGAGTGGAGAATCCCGTGAGGGAGCCAGAGGTGTTTGATCTGGGAGGGGAGAAAATGACTCTATTAAGGGTGGCTGAGAGTCAGATTTTCCCTCAGAAGCATGTGACTGCTCTTCTGCCGTAACTATGGCAGGCACTGTAACAGACTCTATGTGCACTCCTCGCTCTGTGTCCTGAGTATCATCTGTGGGTACGTATGGTTCCATTATGAGTAATGGAATTGTGCTTGACTCAGTACAAGATGCCATGGCCCTATGGCGAATTTCAATAGATTCATCCTGTTGAGAGAATGTCTCTAGTAACTGTTCATCGGCCATTTCAAAGTCCATGTCCTGTTGGGAGGACAAGGATGGGCTTTCAGATGCCTCAGTATAAGTTCTTCTTTTCTTTGGAGGAGGCAGAGCTGAGGGTTCACTCACATTTAACAATGCACTACTTCCTATTAACCTTCTGGGTAACATTTTAGACAGTGGGGGAGAGGTTGAGATAGAATGTGACTCTGTGTTTGGCTCTATGACCTGGGATTGAAGCTGTGGTTCTATAACTTCATGGTCAGCCCTATCAACCACTGAGGGTCTTTCAACAGAAGTAGGAATGGAGTGAGAGTGAGGAATTACTACCTGTAATGGAAGAGCATCTGATGTTGGAGGAGCCTGGGTGGCTTGAACCACTGGAGGTTGAGGTTGCTATTCATGACCGGGAAGATTGAAAATATGTAAAGGAATATAAGTGGCCATGAAAGCAGATACAAGTACTGGAACTTGCATGAATTTAAAGGTTGTGTCTTGGCGGGTGTAAATCTTTTTGCTTACTGGAAGGGGTTCGGTTACTGCAGAGTTAGCAAAAAGGGCTTTGTGTTCAGGTGTGAGAAGATGATCTACTATAAGCATGAGAAAACGAGCATAGTAACATGATACCCTACGATTTGTAGAATGATCACGTAAAGCAGTAGTGAGACGTCTCAAGAGAACGGGAAAAAGTAGTTTGCCAAAATTGATCCTTTGATTGAAAACAACCGCAAGACCAATATACTGCAGAGTGGAAGTGATGTTGTGAAAGTTGGATTTAGTGCAGTTGGCAAACACCTTAGAAAGTGTATCGAAGAAAATATCCCATTCAGACACCAAATTGGATTTTGAAAGTTTGGTTAAATTGATCACCCCCTGATAGTGAATAGCATGGAAAAAGTTTGTGATATCATTTTCAGAGGGTAAATTACAGAAATTGTCCAATGGAAAATTTAAAGCCTGATTGACTACTGTTTCATCAACCACATACTGTGTGTTTGCCACGGTGAATGAAAAAGATTTTGAATCATCGGCCACAGTAGAGGTTGTGCAAATCAGTCTAAGCAGATCGACATTTAAAATCACATTTGATTTAATAGCAGAGCTAACAATCGAATGGTCATTTAAAAATCTAATCCAAGGCTTAAATTTTTCCACATCACATTTTTCCGGATTAAAATAACCAACCTGATTATGCGCGACAATTTGGAAATTGAGAGCCATTTTAAAATAATAATAAGACACACACTTTCAGAATTTTAAGAATAATATTAAGAAAATTCGAATTAATTAAATTAATTTAATAATTCGAATTAAATTAATTATAATCGAAAAATTTAGACAGGAATGTATCTCGTTAATATTCCTAACTCACAAACACAGTTTTGAGAAACCAAAAGACACAAATCAGAAATTAAAAACAAAATAAAATAATAAAAAAAATACCCAAAATCAAAAAAAAAACAGAAACTGATTTTGATTGGATTGATTTCTTTTAACAAAAATCCAACAGCACTTCTGTATGTATATACTTGTATGTATATATCACAGGAGTGATGATTTTTGTATGCTGAGTAAAAACTCGAGCAAGAAACAATGGTGACTGTGGTTGAATCGAAGAGAGAGAGAGAGAAAGAAGGAAAAAAAACTGTTGAAATTTTTGAAAAACAAAGAAAATGAACTGATGAAACTTAAAAATACTCACAAAAACAGGTTAAGTAGTATAACTGGTACGACAATCCGGGATTGTCTCACCGATTGTCATACCGATAGTCTTACAAGGCAAAAACAAATTAAAAAATAGAAGAAATAGGAGTAATAAAAATAATAAATACTAAATATATATAACTGGTACGACAATCTGATAGTCATACCGATTGTCATACCAGTACAAAATAAAACAAGTATTAGTACTGGAATGACTTTCAGCAGGACAATTTAATTGTCTTGCCGATTGTCATTCTAGTATAAAATAAATTAGGTATTTTAAATATACTAAATAATTAACATAATAAACAAAATTTAAACTGAAATGACTTTCAGCAAGACAATTTCAATTGTCTTGTCGATTGTCATATCAGCTTTAAACACAGAAAAACACATATATATATATAAATATGTACTGAAATAAAGACTTATATAACTTAGTAATAATTCATCAAATATTTACAAAATTAAAATAATTAAAATATTTCAGAGATAATAATATTTTCAGTCCAAAAATAGATTTCTTTTGAATTTTAACAAATTAAATTCATAGAAAAATATTTTTAGAGAAAATAAAAATAAAATATTCTGAGACATTAAAATTAACAATTTGAGTAAATAAATAAGATAAGATAATAAAAATTCCATAGAAATAAGCAAGAAATATGATAAAATGATAAAATAAATTTGCAAATGAGTTTTTCATTTATGAAAAATTCATTTGTAAATTCATTCAAGAACAGATCTCAGATATTAACTAAATTAATCACTAAAATTATTCAACATGCCCAATTTACCAACTAATCTGGTAAATGTGGATTCATCAAGTGGTTTAATGAAAATATCTGCTATTTGTTCTTCTGTTGGAACAAAAAATAGTTCAACAGTACCACTCATGACGTGCTCTCTAATAAAATGATACCTGATGTCAATGTGCTTTGTCCTCGAGTGCTGCACAGGGTTGTTGGTGATGGCTATTGCACTTGTATTGTCACATAAAATAGGAATTTTGTTCAATACAGAGCCATAGTCTCGTAGCTGGTTCCTAATCCACAAGATCTGAGCACAGCAGCTTCCAGCAGCAATATATTCAGCCTCAGCCGTTGAGTTGGAAACTGTTTGCTGTTTCTTGCTGTACCATGAGACTAGCCTGCTTCCTAGGAATTGACAACTCCCTGAGGTGCTTTTCCTATCAACAACACTTCCTGCGTAATCTGAATCTGTATATCCAACAAGGTTAAAACCAGATTCTTTAGGGTACCAAATACCTAGATTTGGTGTTCCCTTAAGATATCTTAAGATTCGTTTAACAGTAACGAGATGAATATCTCTAGGATCCGCTTGGAACCTTGCACATAAACATGTAGCATACATAATATCTGGTCTACTTGCAGTAAGATAGAGTAACGAGCCAATCATACCTCTATAGCTTGTGACATCTACCTTAATGGAGTTTTCACATGGTCCAAGCTTGACAGCTGTAGTTGATGGAGTCCTTGCTGATGCAGAATCCTCTAGATTGTACTTTTTGAGGAGTTCCTTGAGATACGTGGATTGACAAATAAATGTTCCATCTAACCTTTGATTTACTTGTAATCCAAGAAAGAATTTCAGCTCTCCCATCATGCTCATTTCAAACTTGTTGTGCATTAACTTAGCAAATCTCTTACAGAGATTATCATTAGTAGACCCAAATATTATATCATCCACATAGACTTGGACTAATATAGTATCATTCTTATGTTTTTTAGAAAAGAGAGTTTTGTCTATGACACCTCTAATAAAGCTATTTTCAATAAGAAATTCAGAGAGAGTGTCATACCATATTCTTGGAGACTGTTTTAGCCCATAGATAGCCTTGAACAGAAAGAAGACAAAATCCAAATGATCTGGATCTTCAAAACCAGGAGGTTGCTCTACATATACCTCTTCATCCAGCTTTCCATTCAGAAAGGCGCTCTTGACATCCATTTGATAAACTTTAAAGTTTGAGAATGCTGCGAATGCCAGAAATATCCTGATGGCCTCAAGTCTAGCCACTGGAGCATAGGTTTCATCATAATTAATGCCTTCAGCTTGAGAATACCCTTTTGCTACCAGTCTTGCCTTGTTTCTTGTAACCACACCATCTTCATCTAGTTTATTCCTGAATACCCACCTAGTACCAACAGCTTTCTTGTGTGTAGGTCTAGGTACAAGTTTCCAGACTTGTTGACTTTCAAACTGATTGAGTTCATCTTGCATAGCAATCACCCAATCTGGATCAGTTAGTGCTTCTTCAATCTTCTTAGGTTCCATCTCAGAAAGAAATCCTGAGAACAGACACTCATTTTGAGTAGCACGTCTAGTTCTGACTCCAACATCTGGATCACCAATAATCAACTCAAAAGGGTGAGCTTTATTCCAGACAGTCTGTCTTGGAAGATTTGATCTTGATGATTCGCCTTGAAATTTATTGTGATGTTGTGTCCTACTAGATGATCCTTTAGCATCTCCCCCTGAGTTGTTGCCATGTTGACTTGAAGATTCTCCATCAGTAGCAGTGGTATCTCCATTATTGCCAAAGTTTCCATTACTATTACCTTGAGTATCATCAAGATTAACAAGTTCTTCACCAGCAACAACCTCAGGTTCTTGACCATGTTCTGATTCTGAATCTGACATATCATCAAACTTCAGTTTCTCAGAAGGATCTTCAGTTTGGATACTAGGGAGTTTAGTGTCATCAAATGTAACATTGACACTTTCAGTTACTTTGTGTTGATCAATGATATACACTCTGTATGATCTTCTTCCATATCCAAAAAAATACCCTCATATGCCTTTGCCTCGAATTTACCACGACGCTCATCTCCATCCTTGAGCACGAAGCATCTGGCACCAAATACATGAAAGTATTTGATAGAAGGTTTCTGTTCATTCAAAATCTCATAAGGAGTTTTCATGAAGTCTTTGTTGATTAGAGTTCGATTCTGAGTATAACATGCAGTATTGACAGCTTCAGCCCAAAAGTACATTGGAAGACCGGATTCACTTAACATCGTTCTTGCAGCTTCAATCAATGTACGATTCTTCCTTTCTACCACTCCATTTTGCTGAGGGGTTCTAGGAGCTGAAAATTGTCTGGTAATCCCTTTGTCTGTACAGAATTCATTGAGAAGTGCATTCTTGAATTCTGTCCCATTATCTGACCTTATTGCTCTAACAGGGACGTTAGAATCTAACTCAATCATCTTGATATGATCAATCACAACTTGTGGTGTTTCATCCTTAGAGTGAAGAAATAAAACCCACGTATACTTGGAATAGTCATCAACTATCACAAGAACATTAACTGGTCCGAATAAATCCATGTGCAATAATTGCAGAACACCGGTTATGGAAGATGTGTCAGTGCCTCTGTAACTTGCTTTTTTTGACTTTCCTTTCTGGCAAGCCTCACATAGTCCTTCTGGAGAGAATTCCAGCTGAGGCAGACCTCTTACCAATTCTCTTTTTACAAGAGAATTCATTGTTTTGAAATTGAGATGAGAAAGTCTCTTGTACCATAGCCAACTCTCATCTGACGATGCCTTTGCATAGAAGCAATTGACTTCAGGATTGCTTCCAGAGTTCATGTCAGCTACGAACAGATTTCCTTTCCGGATTCCCATTAAGGAGGGTTTTTCACTTTTCTTGTGCAGAATCTGACACTTCAGCTTGTCGAATAAAACATTGTAGCCGTTGTCACAGAACTGACTAATGCTAAGCAGATTATGTTCAAGTCCTTGCACAATATACACATTTTCAATGATAACATTTCCAGCTAGCAAACAGCCATATCCCTCCGTTAAACCTTTGTTGTTATCTCCAAAGGTAACCACTGGGCCAGCTTTCTCAACCACATTTGATAGCAGGGCTCTATCTCCGGTCATATGTCTTGACGATCCGCTGTCAAGAATCCACACTACCGGTTGTACCTGTTTAATGCCCTGCAATACAAATGGATTAGACCTTCTTCGGAACCCAAGCTTGGCTGGGTCCGGCATACTTGTAAAATTGGCCTTTATCAGGCAAAACAACATTCTTAATTTTAATATTCTCAACGTTCTCAATGACTGAACATTTGACCATGTGAACAGCCTTGACAAATTTCTGTTTAGGCTTAGGCACAAATGTCTCATTTCTAGCTTTAGGAGGACTAGCAGTCTTAGACCTATCATTCTTTCTATTATTCACATGCTGACGAGGAGTAGTCTTATCATTAGAAAATGCTTACCATTAAAATAAGCAAACATCAGATTAAAAGCACAAGACATACAATCAGGAACACCACATGCTTTATGAGAAGGATTAACAATAGGCAACTTATGCATGGTAGACATGGCATTTGTGTTATCCAACTCATGTGTGTCTGAGTTAGTCTCAGTTGCTTTCACAACCTTGACTGGAAATTTTGACACACTTGACTTGGAGACAGCTTTCTCATTAGCATTATCTTCAGCACGAATTTCTTCTTGAATAATAAAAGAGGTCTCATCAAATGGTTCAGCAATTGATTCTTTATAGAGGGGTTCATCAACACCCTTAAGCATATGTGGTACTTCCCTGCCTTTAGCACAGACATGAGGAGGGGAGTTTATGCCTAATTTTCCAATAGCAGCATTGTAATCATAACCTATACCAGATGTTTGATTAATAGCTTGCTTATTATAAAACTCTTTGAACTTCGAACAAGAATTAAAGTAAGCTTTAACCTTAGCCTCAAGACCGGTGATCTTGTCTTTGAGAATAGTTTCAAGTTGTCTATAACAGTCAACTCTATTCTCTAGAAAAGATACTTGTTCTTTTAATTTATCTTGATTAATGTGCACAAGTCTTAATTCATTGACCTCTTTCTCAAGGTCTTTGATTTGTTGATTTAACAATTCATTATCACGACGAGCACAATCTAAGGAACCTCCTAGATGATAAACTAATTCAGCATCAGTAAATTTTACCTCTTTTCTTGACGATGAGGTGTTTGCATCACTAGCCATGAGAGCAAGATTCCCAACTTCTTCATCTTCACTGTCAGTATCATCCCAGCTTCTTCCCTTTGCCAGGTAAGCCCTTTCAGATTTACTCTTTTGATTAGAATCGTAAGAGTTCTTCCTTGCTTGTTTTGGCTTCCTGCATTCTGTGGCAAAGTGTCCCAACTCATTACAGTTGAAGCATCGAATGGTGCTTCGATCAACCATCCCTGTTTTATACCCACCACTGCTGGTGTTAGAGGATGAAGATCCACCTTTCTGGAATCTGTTGTAGTTGGACTTGTACTTGAACTTGGGATTCCTTTTGAATCTGACATTTGAGAATCTCTTGACAATCAGGGCCATTGACTCATCCTCCAATTGCTCCAGTTCTTCCAAGGAATAATAATCATCTCCTGATTGATTTGTAGTAGGAGGATCAAATTCTGCTACTATCATATTATCTTCAACCTTGGAAGACTATACCATTCTTTCTGACTATTGAGATTGTTGTTGATATTGTGGTTGTTGTTGTTCTTCATCAGCTACTAGAGCGGTAGACGTGCTGACCACTCGTCCTTTCCCGTAAACTTCCTTCTTCTAAATCTGCTCCAACTCATAAGTCTTTAACACACCATAGAGCCTTTCCAAAGAAATCTCACTCAGATCTCTTGCTTCTCTTATGGCAGTGATTCTATGTTCGAGATGAGTTGGAAGTGTTAAAAGGAACTTTTTGTTGACCTCCCTGATGGAATAGTATTTACCATTAATGTTCAGGTTGTTGATCAATGCATTGTACCTCTTAAACACTTCAGTGATTCCTTCCCCTGGATTGGATTTAAAGTATTCATACTCAGAGGTTAGGATTTCTAGCTTGTTCTCCCTAACTTCCTCTGTGCCTTCATTAATAATCTCAATAGTTTCCCAGATATGTTTGGAATCTTTACAATTCGTCACATGTCTATTCATCAAGGGATTAAGGGAATCTACTAAAATTAATTGAAGGCTAGCATCCAGGGAGGCTTCTTCTATTTCAGCAGGAGAGAAATCCTCAGGATCTTTCACATAAGTTCTCGCTTTGGTGATCACCACATCATTTTCTATTACCTCTGGTTCAATAACCATAGGAATTTTTGGACCCTTCTTTAACACTTGCAAATATTTGGGATTAGCCACTTGTAAAAACAGTAGCATCTTCTTCTTCCACATAACATAATTTTCTTTATCGAAAAGTGGAATTTTAACGGTTCCAACTTTTTGTGTAGTCATTATGAATTTTTTGAGTGAATAAAAAATTCAAGAAGTGAAAGAAACACAAAAGTCTAGGATCTAGATTTGTACGTTAATCAGAAGGCTCTGATACCAATTGTTAGGTCCCAATTTGTTTGTAGAAGGGGGGGTTGAATGCAAACAATACCGTTTAATCAAATAAAATGCGGAATAAAAATGTGAAACAAAATTCAAGTTAAATAAAACTTTTATTAAACTTGAAAGGTGTTACAACTACGGTATCGGTTACAAGGGATTAATCTCAAATCAATTATTACAAATCTAGAATAAATTTGACATGAACTTTTTCTATTTTTGCAATTAAAAGATCAAATGCTAAATGCGATTTGAGATTAAGTTCTAGGGATTTTAATCCGCTAGATAGATACACAAGAACAAGATAAATAATTCTAGTGGATTGGATTTAACTTTTCAATCTAGAATTTTGATCTTGAATAAAGCAGATGAAAAATAAAATGTTTGAGCCTTTTTTTTCTGCTGAGTTCTTGACTTGTGTTTTTGTTGAATAATTGCATGATTGTCTTTTGCTGTGTTTTGTTGTTTAAGTAAACAAAACAATCCAGTGAATCAGCAAGACTTTCGGCAAGACAATCAAATGAACTGGCATGACAATCCATTTGAACTGGTAGGACTTTCGGTGAGACTATCCTTTTGAACTAGCAAGACAATCCCAATAGCTAGCAAGACAATTAGAATGAACTAGCAAGACTTTCGGT
The DNA here is from genome assembly GCF_009905375.1 of Apium graveolens. Lineage (NCBI taxonomy): Eukaryota > Viridiplantae > Streptophyta > Magnoliopsida > Apiales > Apiaceae > Apium > Apium graveolens. Next base: position 115,403,584 of record NC_133656.1, read on the forward strand.
ATGACTATCAATTGTCATACCGATTGTCATAGTAGTTCAAATCAAATTGTCTTACTGAATTATTAATAGATTTTAATCTAATAATAATTCTGAAAATCCTTAATATTAATTCTGAATTAATTAATCAATTAATTCAATTAATCAATAAATTAATCTTTGCAGATATAATTTATTTTCTTAATTAAATTATTTGATTTAATTAATTAATAGAGAATTAATACTATTCTTGAGCAGCAACCATTCTTCTGAAAATCTTCTGAAAATTACTGTCAATTATGAATCAATTCCACCACTTCAATGTTGACACTCGATGTACTGTCTGGTTCATGAGTGACTAACTTCCGTGACGTTTCTTCAAGCCTTGACCTTGATACTCTTGATTTTCTTCAGACTCAATCCTTGTAATTAATTGATACCCTGACGAGATCTTTGTCACTTGATTAAATCCACAATCTTGATTTATATCACTGAGGCTTGATCAATTTCTTGAGCTTCTTCCAGTGAATTAAGTCTTCAAGTCTGTAGATGAATAATGTTTCTTAACCCTTTGACTTATGTTATTCTGTGAGATCTCTCTAACGATAGATCCACTATTTACTTATTACATTCTTATTTGAGTTGAGTTAAATCCTCGAATAAACGAATAGGCTATGACATATGCCTTTCAATGTCACTCAGAGATTCACTGTCTTCACAATAAAAGTGCTCATACTGTTAATTAGAAGTTGCACCTTATTTTCCTTCACATGTTCAGTTCCATCACATATGTTTTGAATTGTATCCCAAATATCTTTATCAGTTTTACAATTGATGACATTGTCATACATATCTCCATAAAGACCATTGAACAGAATGTTCATAGCCTTCTTGTCTTTATGCACTTGCTCAATGTCTTCATCTGTCCGTTCTGATTGTGGCTTTGAAATACTTTTCTCATTGCTTACAGCACCTTCAGTATCTGTAGCAACTCTTCGAGGAACATGAGGGCCTTTCTCAATACAATCAACATATCTTTCATCTTGAGAGAGAAGATGCAAATGCATTTTCACCTTCCAGTGGTGATAGTTGTCTTTATCCAAGAAAGGGATCTTTGCTCCAACATCCTTCCTTCTCATCTTGTTAGTTGCTTTGATCTTTAAACTCTTTGTGTGTCAAGATCTTGCTCTGATACCAATTGTTATTCCCAAACAATCTAATAAGTAGAATTACAGAAGGGGGGTTGAATGTAATTCTTGGTTTCTTTTCAATCTTTTATAATTTTTTTAAAAATATAATATAATTGTGTATGAATGTGCTATGTTAGGTCACACAACACTGTAGAAGGTGGTTGAATACAGTGTTTAATACTGATAGGGATAAATAAATCCTGATTACATAATTAAATGTTACAGTTTGAGCTGCAAGACCCAATAAAAAGATGTATGACATTCAGACCAGAAAGGTTAACACGTCGATCAGGCCTGATGGACCAGATCAGGCCTAATGGAACAAAGAAGGCCCAAAAACCCTGATTATTTATTAATTTCGTAATTAATAAATAAGGGAGAAAAACAGCTATTAAGATAAGTCCTAATGGGGATATAAATCCTTGTAGATTGGCCTCCAAGGAACCTCATGGGATAAGGAATCAGCTTCCTACTTCCTAGGACTCCTAAGTCTATCCTAATTCAGAGGCTTGACCACAAAGTCTCCTATACCAAGTCCAATTCAAGGACTCCTACATCTATATAAGGGGCCTCACCCCACAAATCAGAACTACGTTTTTTGACTTGATCCTTGGCAATCAGCAAGGTATGTAGGCATCTTGTTAAGGCAGATTGAGTCACGAAACACAAGAGCAGTCAAATCGAGCTTCGCAGCTCACGTTCCTTAGTATTAAATATAATAATTATATATATTAGCTTTTTATCCATAACATTTGGCGCCGTCTGTGGGAACGTGAACAATACCCATGGCGAGAACACGCAGAACAACTAGCGCTCTGGAGGAGGGAACACCATCAGGGACAACTCAGGTGATTTCGTCAACCGTGGAGATGCCTCCCCACTCAACTTATGCATCTACTCAAGCGGAAGCCCAGATAGGGGCAACTCAACCTCAACCACAAGGGACGACTCCCCCCGACTATTCAAGGTACGAATCCTCAAGTTCAACAAGTACATATACCTGTGAATTCTCGACCCGTCGGGTATTAATATTCAACTGTTGTTACTACTAACCCCCCTTATGGGATGCCCCTTTACCCCGAGGTTGGAGGAAGTGGATATGCTGGGCGAAGTGAAGCACGAGGGCAATCGCCCCCTTATATACGAGGTTTGGCTCCTATCCCCGAGGATCGGGAATTTTCTGGTCCTTACACTGAGAGAGATTCCGAATCTTCGGATGATGAAGTGGCTCCAAGAAGGAGACGTCCTGGCAAGGAGCCGATGGCCGATGGAAGGCAACGCCCTCGAAGCACACAAGGGGCGAATCCCCAGGAAGTGCAGGAAAGGATAAGGGCTCATGAGACTGAGATCCAAAGGCTGAGGCGTGACTTGGAAGCTCACCAGGCCACCAGACCCCAGATACCTCCTAGGGGGAGAAATCCTCCTCCTATCATAGACCTGGATGGTCCGGTACGAAGAAGGGCTGCCGTCCCAAGAACTGATCCAAGCAATCTCCTTCCCCTTGGAGATCCTGATGATCCAACTCCACCCTTCACAGAAGAGATAATGAATGCCCATATCTCAAGGAAATTCAAGATGCCCGCTATCAAAGCCTATGATGGCACTGGAGACCCCGCTAACCATGTTAGGACATTCTCTAATGCACTGCTGCTGCAACCCGTGAATGACGCTATTAAGTGTCGGGCCTTCCCTCAAACCCTGTCGGGTATGGCTCAAAGATGGTACAGTCGCTTACCCCCAAACTCTATTGGATCGTTCAGAGAGTTAAGTCAGGCTTTTATTAAGCAATTCATCAGTGGGAGAGTCCATGAGAAAAGTTCAGCATCTCTTATGAGTATTGTGCAGGGAGCTAAGGAATCCTTGAGAGATTACCTGAATCATTTCACAAAAGAGGCTTTAAAAGTCCCGGACCTTGATGATAAGGTAGCCATGATAGCACTGCAACAAGGAACTAGGGACGAGTTTTTCAAGATGTCCTTGGCCAAACGTCCCCCTGAAAGCATGTTGCAGCTCCAAGAGAGGGCAGGGAAGTATATCAAGGTTGAAGAAAGTATGAGGAAGACCGTAGTAAGTAATGAGCCCACTGGAGGCAAGAAGCGGAAAACTGATTTAGAATATATTGCAAAGGACAAATATCCTAGAACCGAACAAAACCCTGATTTAACCTCCAAGAAGGGAGGACCTGGGCAAAAGTTCACTGAATACGCTAAGCTGAATGCTCCTAGAAGTCAGATTTTGATGGAGATTGAGAAAGATAGAGATATTCGCTGGCCTAAGCCCTTGAAGGATGATCCCGCCAAGCTAGATAAGAGCAAGTATTGCAGGTTTTACAAGGATGTTGGCCATGACACCGATGAGTGTAGGCAATTGAAAGATGAAATTGAGTTTTTGATTCGAAAAGGAAGATTGAACAAGTATACTGGAGATGGAGGGGATAGAAATAATAATGGAAGGAAGAACTTTGAAGATCGTAGGAGGGACCAAGACGATCAGGGGCGGAATCCCCAACCTAGAGGGCCGGTTATAAATGCAATTTTTGGAGGACCGCAACGCCCTCGAGGACCTGTGATAAACACGATCTTTGGAGGTCCAACTGCTGCTGGATTGTCCAAAAATTCAAGAAAGGCATATACTAGAGAGGTTATGCATATTATTGGAGAAGCCCCGAAGAGGGCCAGGACAGAAGTAACATTGGCTTTTGATGATTCTGACCTAGAGGGCGTAAAGTTTCCTCATGACGACCCGTTGGTCATAACACCAATAATAGGAAATAGCCCAGTTAAGAGGGTTCTTGTGGATAATGGTGCTTCTGTGGATATATTGCTCCACGACGCCTTTCTAAGGATGGGGTATAACGATTCCCAGTTGACACCAACCGACATGCCGATATATGGATTTGCTGGAGTAGAATGTCCTGTGGAAGGGATAATCAAACTGCCAACCACCATAGGTACGGAACCAAGACAAGCAACGCAGATGTTGGATTTCGTGGTAGTAAAGGCTAGTTCAACTTATAATGCTATCATGGGGAGAACAGGGATACATGCCTTTAAGGCAGTCCCCTCTTCCTACCATTCAGTTATGAAGTTTCCCACCCGAAACGGGATTGGAGAAGAGAGAGGAGATCAAAAAATGGCTAGAAGCTGTTATGTGGCCTCTTTGAGGGCAGATGGAGTCGGGGGGCAGGTTCTTCCTATTGAAGATATGGATGTCCGAGAAAATGACAAGAAGAGAGGAAAGCCAGCAGAAGACTTGGTTTCGGTTCCTTTAGACCCCGAGAATCCTGAGAGGATGACTTTCATTGGAGCCACATTAGAGAAGCCCCTTAGAGGGAAGTTGGTGAAATTTTTGCAAGAAAATAGTGATGTGTTTTCATGGTCAGCAGCTGATATGCCAGGCATAGACCCGGAATTGATTACTCACAGGTTAAACGTGGATCCAAGCCGGAAGACAGTGAAACAAAAGAAAAGAAATTTTGCCCCGGAAAGACAAGAGGCTATAAAACAGGAAGTAGAAAAGCTCTTAGAGGCTGGTTTCATTGAGGAGATCCAATTTCCGGAGTGGTTAGCAAACCCTGTAATGGTGAGGAAGGCTAATAGAAAGTGGAGGATGTGTATAGACTTTACTGATCTGAATGATGCATACCCTAAAGACTGTTTTCCGCTGCCAAGGATTGATACTTTGATTGATGCCACTGCTGGGCATGAGATGCTAAGTTTCATGGATGGATTTAGCGGATACAACCAGATCAAAATGCATAAGGATGACATTCCAAAGGTATCATTCATCACTGACTTTGGTGTTTATTGTTATCTTGTTATGGCGTTTGGTCTCAAGAATGCAGGAGCCACCTATCAAAGGTTGGTGAATAAAATTTTTAAAGACTTTATTGGAAAAACTATGGAAGTCTATGTTGATGACATGGTAGTCAAGAATCTAGTAACGACTGATCATATAAACCATTTGAGGGAAGCTTTTGAGGTCCTGAGGTACCACAGGATGATGTTGAATCCTACGAAGTGTGCTTTCGGAGTAGGATCTGGGAAATTCTTGGGATTGATGGTCTCAAAGAGAGGAATTAAGGCTAACCCCGACAAAATAAAGGCGATCCTGGACATGGAACCACCAAAAAACTGTCAAGGATATTCAGAAACTCACCGGAAGGGTTGCTGCGCTAGGACGATTCGTCTCCAAGTCAGGAGACAAGTGCCTATCATTCTTCAAGTCACTAAAGAACATCAAGGACTTTGTATGGAATGAGGAAAACCAGAAGGCATTCGAAGAGTTAAAGAAGTATATGGCTCAGGCCCCGTTGTTGGCCAAACCATCTTTGAATGAAGTTTTATTCTTGTACTTGGCAGTTTCAGAGAGCGCCTTGAGCGCGGTGTTGGTTAAGGAGGAACTGAAAGTTCAGAAACCCGTATACTATGTCAGCAAAATTTTGCATGGTTCTGAGTTGAATTATTCAACTATTGAGAAATTCGCTTTAGCCTTGGTAATGGCTTCGAGAAAGCTGCGTCCTTATTTTCAGGCTCACCAGATTGAGGTGCTAACAAATCAGCCCCTGAGAAATATCATTCACAGTCCCAAGGCAAGTGGGAGATTGATTAAGTGGGCAATAGAGCTGGGAGAGTTCGATCTCAAGTATAAGCCACGTACGGCAATAAAAGCCCAGGCACTAGCTGACTTCGTGGTGGAATGTACCATACCCAACCTAGAAGTCGGGGGCAGGAAGATGCCATACCTCAAGACAAGGGAGTCAATAATGGGGGCAAAAATAAGGATGATAAAGAATATTGGGTTCTCTATTTTGATGGAGCATCAAAAACAAACTCCAGTGGAGCAGGATTGGTTTTGCAAAGCCCTGATGGGTTCTTAATTGAGTATGCTATGAAGCTAGACTTCCCAACCACAAATAATGAGGCAGAATATGAAGCCCTGATAGCTGGCCTTGGTCTAGCTGGGACACTTAGAGTCAAAAACTTAAAGGTCCGAGGAGACTCGAAGCTGATCATATCCCAGGTAAAGGGAGAATTTGAGGCAAGGGATGATACGATGGCTAAGTATGTCCGCCTAGTAAGGGCTGTGATGACCCAATTTAATGAATGCCATGTTGAACACATTCTAAGGGAAAAAAATGCTAAGGCAGCTGCGCTATCAAAGTTTGCTTCATCTGAGATAGAAGAAAGTTCGGGAAGTGTGTACTTCCGTGTTTTGAAGACACGAAGCATAGATGTTAAGCTTGTGGCTCCCATAGGCCTGGGGACGTCATGGATTGATCCTATCAAGGCTCACATTCAAACCGGTTGGTTGCCAAGTGATGCAACTGAAGCACGGAAGTTAACTGTTCGAGCACTAAGGTACTCTTTGATAGATGGGATTCTTTACAAAAGATCTTTCGTGGTTCCCTACTTGAGGTGTCTCAGGCCCGATGAGGCACGCTTGGCTCTTCAAGAAGTGCATGAAGGTATTTGTGGACAACACTTGGGGGGGCAGGGCCTTGGCTCATAAGATAACTCGTCTAGGCTTTTATTGGCCGGAAATGATGGCTGATGCCAAAGAATATGTGAAGAAGTGTGACCGCTGTCAGAAGCATGCACCTGTTGTTAGACAACCTCCCGAGATGCTGACATCTATCAACTCGCCTATTCCCTTTGCTATGTGGGGGATGGATATTCTAGGGCCTTTCCCTATGGCCACGGCACAAAGGAAGTTTCTGATTGTAGCCATTGATTATTCCACTAAGTGGATTGAAGCCAAACCCTTGGCCAAAATCACAACTAAACAGGTTGCACAATTCCTGTGGGAAAACATTATGTGCCGATATGGAATTCCCCGTGTTTTAGTCACCGACAATGGAACGCAATTTAACAACGAGGAATTCAAGAAGTATTGTGAAGAAAATGAAATTGAGTTACGGTTCACTTCCGTGGCTCACCCACAAGCCAATGGGCAAGCGGAAGTAGCAAATCGAATAATCCTGGATGGACTAAAGAAGAGGATCGAGAAGTCAAGAAATAATTGGGTGGATGAGATACTTCCCATATTATAGGCCTATAGGACTACCTGTAGAGTCATGACAGGAGCAACTCCCTTCATGTTGGCGTATGGGGCAGAAGCAGTAGTTCCAGTGGAGATATCACATTTCTCTCCAAGGATTCAGGCTTTCAATGCTGAGGAAAATGAGGAAGGACAAAGGTTGGCTCTAGACTTAATCGATGAAGTGCGAGATGAAGCACATGCAAAGATAGTAGAGTATCAGAAGAAGGCTTCATTCTACTACAACTTAAGGGTTAAAGAAAGGTCCTTAAACAAGGTGACCTAGTCTTGAGGAAGATAGAAGCTTCTGGGGTAGGACAGAAAGGGAAACTTGCCCCAAATTGGGAAGGGCCGTACAAATTCAAGAGCGTTCAGGGTAGAGGAACCTACAAGCTGGAGACAATGGATGGTTTTGAAGTCCCGAGAACCTGGTACGCGCAAAACCTGAAGGTTTACTACGTGTAAGATAGTCGAAGTATGATTCTCACTTGTCATTGTGACAAGTAGGTTTAAAAGCACCTTGAAGCTTCGTTTGCGTAGGATTTTTATTTTCTAGCTATTATTGATCAGGGTCGAACCCATATTATGTAAGGTTTTGGAAAACCAGACTTGAAATTGAAGAGTTCGAAATTATTTCAACCTATGGATGTTTGAGTTGTGATAATACTTGTATGGCCCATTAGGTCAAGTTTGAATGCATATTAAAGTATCGGAAAAATAAAGGAGAGAGATGTGAATAGGGAGAGTAGCATATAAAATAACCCCGGAGGGTAATAAGTTTTAATACAAACAAAAGTCCAGACATAAGTTAAGGATAAAATTATAAAATAAAAAAACTATTCCTCCATGCGGGAGCCTTCATTCTCTTGCTCCTTATCAGCGCCTTCAGCATCCTTCGCAGGAGAAGCGGGAGGAGAAGCAGTGTTAGGATCCAAGATGCGATCATCTGGCTGAGGGGGGTTGAAGAGGGCATCTATGCTGTCCTCCGACTCAGCCTGCTCAGGACTTATAAAGTCCTTAGGGTCGACTAAGCCCGGGTGCTTCTCAGAAACCGCCTTTACGGTCGTATCCCATCCCTGAGTAAACTGTAGGGAATAAAGACCCTCATCATGAATCTCCATGAGATTCTTAAACTTGTCAGAATCCATGTAGTCATCAATGAGCTTATCCTTATCGCTCCTAAGTTTCACCAGCTCGGAATGAGCCTTAGCCAGCTCCTCTTTCTTCGTGTCCAGCTTCTTCTCCAGGACCTTGGCTCTCTCCTCCCATTTCTTCATCTCCTTCTCAAACCCATCTGAGTTACCCTTCCAGGACCTAGCCTGATGGAGGGCCGCCCGGAAGTAGGTATTACTCTGCAAAGAAATATGTATGAGTTAGCACAAGTTCGTTGAAATACGAGAAAGTTGGGATTCAAAGAAAAAAAGAGAAAAGAAAGTTACCGCAGCTTGGGCTTGAGAACCCAGAAGCTCAATAGTCTCGATATCACTCCCCGTAACAATGTCAGTAAAGTCGTGGGGAGTGATGGAATGGTACGACCAATCCTTAGCGTATTTGGTGGATCCAACCACCGTATCGCTCCTCCTGAAACCCCAGTTAGGCCTGAAGGAATGTGCTTTAAGTGGAGGATCCACATCGTCCCCCAGCTCGACCACCGGGACGTGGGGCTTAAGAAAAGAAGGACCGTCAGGTTTGCTCCTGGGGTCCCTATTTAGCTTGGCCCTCTTTTGGCGTCCTGACTCCCCTTCCTTGGGCCTGTTGACATTATTGATGGCCTCGCAAGCTGAAAAAGAAAGATAGAAAGAATTTTAAATTGCAGGAGAGATAAAATGTTACAATTAAAGGGAAGGAAAAATGGTTATCCAGTTATAAATTTACCCTTATCACTGGCCTGAGAGAGACCAATTTTCTTCAAGGAAAACTCCTCTAAGAGGGTCCAGGTGTCTGTTTTCCCATCATCTGAAATTAAGGCTTGGTAGGCCACCTCCTCCTCATCAGATAATCTGATGCTACCTGGACTCCCATCTGACACTTTGCAAAAGGGCCTACGGAAGAGTATGGCCCAATCACCCCCAGCCCAGGTCAGCCTCACAAACTCGTCCCTCCATTTGGGGTTGTTCTCAACTATGGAATTACTATCAAAGATATGAGGGATTTTGGGCCGTTGACGAATTAAAACCCAACCTGGTTGACTCATGGAGCTATTATAGAATTGGAAAACTTTCCTAAAGACAGCTACGAAAAGAGGAAAATTGTTTCTAAGACAAAGGACCATAAAACAGATAATGTTCCTCCAAGCGTTAAGAGGGAGTTGACAAGGGTTGATTTGTACATCGGCAAGTAAGCGAGGAATAAATTCATGAAATGGGAACCTAAGACCCGCGGTCAGGGCTCCTCGATAGATAAACAAAGTATCCCCCTCCCAATTACAAGTCCTATCCCCAGGGGCGGCTGGAGTGATCCTAAGGTGGGGTGGAAGTCTGTATAGGGTGTTCATGGACTCTATCCTACCATCTAACTCATGAAAGGTGTTACCATGGTTATACGAATCTAACTCAGATAGAGAGGGATATTCATCACCTCTCGAGTTAATCATATCAAGTAGGGAAGTATATGGAGATTAAATTTGAATGTTTGTACCTCTCTTAGAGACATTCATCTTCTGCAAACGAGCCAAGTCACGATCCGCCATCGACATGCTTCGATTGAAGGCTTGAAACCCAGAAAAACCTGAGAAAGTTGGAGCTGCGGTGGCTGAGGTCGCCGTAAATCGCCTTCCCAAAGGGAGAACTCTAGAGAGATTTATGAGAGAAAATGAGAAATATGAAGTGAAGTGAGGATTCTCACTTCACACTACACTTATATAGGCGAAAAGCTCGGAATATGAGGCGTTTCTAGGCCCATTTAGCCAGGCCCAACCTAAAAGCCCATCTACCAGAAATATCAAGAATAATCTAGAAGCTCCTGTGGAAAATGAAGGGTCGAAAATCGACCAGAATTTTAAAATGGTTCGATCAGAGTCCTAATCGACAAAGAAGAAAATCCTAATCGATACTTCAATCGATCAAGAGGGAAGAAACCTATTAAGTTCGATCAGAGTCCTGATCGACGCCAAACAGGATCCCGATCGATACCTCATTCGAACAGAAGGAAAGAAATCCCCTAAGTTCGATCAGAGTCCTGATCGACCCCAAAAAGGATCCTGATCGATATCTCATTCGAGCAAGAAGGAAGAAAAGCACTAAGATCGATCAGAGTCCTGATCGACACAGAAGAGGATCCAGATCGATATTTCATTCGATCAGAACGGTAGAAAGACACCTAGTTCGATCAGAATCCTGATCAAAATCGATCAGGAATTCTAGTCGATTAAGCCCATGTTTCATTCGACTAGAGTGTCACTTTGAAGGCCAGCTCGATCAGAGTCCTGATCGAAATCGATCAGGATTCCTGATCGATTCCGCATAGATCCTGATCGAAGATCCCGTCGACCAGAATGTTACTTCCTGAGCTAGTTCGATCAGGATCCTGATCGAAATCGGTCAGGAATCCTGATCGATTTTTTATACATCCTGGTCGATTTTAAGGCAGAAAATTAGGGAAAAATCCAGAAATTAAGGATAAATCCCAGAAAATTAGGGAAAAACCCAGAAATTAAGGGAAAAGTCCAGAAAATTAGGGAAAAATCCAGAAATTAAGGATAAATCCCAGAAAATTAGGGAAAAATCCATAAATTAAGGATAAATCCCAGAAAATTAGGGAAAAATCCATAAATTAAGGATAAATCCCAGAAAATTAGGGAAAATCCAGAAATTAAGGATAAATCCCAGAAAATTAGGGAAAACCCAGAAATTAAGGGAAAAATCCAGAAAATTAGGGAAAAATTCCTGGAAATTAAGATAATTCCTGAATTAAAGGAAAAATCGTTGTAAATGTGTAGGTCACTCCACACTTTATGCAAAAATGAAACTCTGTAAGGGAATGAATAGACTTAACTTCTGCGAAACCCAATAAATGTTTCCCAAAAGTTGGGGGGCAAATGATAGGGATAAATAAATCCTGATTACATAATTAAATGTTACAGTTTGAGCTACAAGACCCAATAAGAAGATGTATGACATTCAGACCAGAAAGGTTAACACGTCGATCAGGCCTGATGGACCAGATCAGGCCTAGTGGAACAAAGAAGGCCCAAAACCCCTGATTATTTATTAATTTCATAATTAATAAATAAGGGAGAAAACAGCTATTAAGATAAGTCCTAATGGGGATATAAATCCTTGTAGATTGGCCTCCAAGGAACCTCATGGGATAAGGAATCAGCTTCCTACTTCCTAGGACTCCTAAGTCTATCCTAATTCAGAGGCTTGACCATAAAGTCTCCTATACCAAGTCCAATTCAAGGACTCCCACATCTATATAAGGGGCCTCACCCCACAAATCAGAACTACATTTTTTGACTTGATCCTTGGCAATCAGCAAGGTACGTAGGCATCTTGTTAATGCAGATTGAGTCACGAAACACAAGAGCAGTCAAATCGAGCTTCGCAGCTCACGTTCCTTAGTATTAAATACAACAATTATATATATTTGTTTTTTATCCATAACAAATACAATCAAATTGATTTCAAACACAAGTAACAGTAAACAGATATATTCAATATAATAAACTCTGTTATAATGGAACTGTTCTCTCTCAGTGATGAACAAATATCACGAGAGCTGCTAGGTTATAATGTATGATCTTCTCGATAATGATAACACATATAGTGTAAACCTATGTATGTCTTTATATAGTACACAGTTACAAGATAAATTCTAATTGATATGGAATATAATTATGTCTCCTAAAATATATCAATCAGATATCTTATACAAGTCTTCTTATCTTCTAACTCTTTCCATGCATATCTTCTTTTGTATTAGTCTCGATCTTCTATCCTGTAAATCAGCTTCCTTCCTTAATTGTAAGTCCTCCCGTACTTAAGGTCTGATATCTATCTTCTGATAACCTAAGTTCTGATATCCTTAAGTTCTGACTTCCAGTAAGTACTGATTCTAGTAAGTACTGATTCCAGTAAGTACTGATATTTCCTATTTGTTAAGATCTGAAAACTAAACATGAAACATATTAGACATGACATCTCAAATATATCTAACAATCTCCCCAAATTTGTAAATTGTGCAGAAATATACAAGTTAATATATTTGATGATGTCAAAAACATTTAAGTTCAAATGCAATGAGAGTTTAATAAGACTATTAACTACAACTTACAGTCCTTGTAGCTTTACCAACATCACTGGACCAATCTGAATCCATAATGATTCTTAACAAAATCTTTTACCAGCTTATCTTCAGCTTTTCTCAGAACTTCAACTAACTGTGCTTTGACCTGCATCAGTTCTTCATCTTTACTGTCACCAATTTGATAAATGGCTGTTCTGAGAGCTTGAATTGATGTTCTTTCAAGTCCATCACCAGGTCTGATAACTCTAGGATGTGAAGAGTTTTCATTATAACATAAGCATCTTCCTTTCAGAATAACTTCCACTTTAGCAGAGTTCTTCAGCATAGGAATTTCTCTTCCATCATCTTCAGTAATCATTGGTATATACTGAGATGTCTTTGTACCAGAGATTCTAAGTAGATCTCTTATAGCCTTCAAAATGTATTCTGACCATCTTCTTCTAACATCGGATTTTACTTCTAGAAGATAGTAAATATGTTGAAGCTCTCTGATAGACTTCTTTAGCACATCAGTATCAGTTAGTCTGTAAGTTAGTCCATCATTGAGAAATAAGATCAATTTCTCCTTTAGATTATTCTTATCATGAGCATCTATCACAATTTGAGCAGACAGCACTTTTTCAAGGTGCTTTTGTTTGATTTGTTGATATGGTTTGTCTGTCAACATGAAAGGATCTCTTAGAGTAACTTCTACTCCTGTTTGTATCTTCTCTTCATCAGAACCTAATCCAGCTCTATCTCTAGGTTGCTTGGCTCTCAACCCAAATGTTGCGAGTTGATTAATCATAAGATTGGATTTTGGTTCAACTGGAGTAGATTTCTTCCATAACAGCTTCTTCTTATCAGCAATTGTCATCTTTTTCAAATCAAGTTGATCAGAATTTGTTGTTTCTTCTGTAACTTGTTGTTCTTCATTCTGAACAACTTGAGCAGTGTCAGAGGTTGTTTTAGATTCTTCAATCATCTTTCTTCTTTTCAGAATTTGAACAATTTCATCTTCTACCAAATCATCATCATGCATTGTAATTTGATAGACTGGAACAGAAGAACTTATCTTTTTCTCAATCTTTAAAGGTTCACCAACCTTTTATTTTCCTTTTGACTTAGGATTAATCTCAGTTTGTGATCTAGTTTTGGACTTTGAAGTCTCAGAATTTGACTTTTCCCTGATCACAATGCCTTTTTCCTTAGGCCTTGGAGGTTTCTTTGCATCAGAAGCTTTAGAATCAAGATTTGTCTTCTCAGCTGCAAATCTAGCTTCTTCATCCTTGAGAGTTTCCAAATCCATTCCTGGATTTTGTTTCAGAAATAATCTTCTAACTATCTCCTCATCAAGTATCTGGATTTTAGGATCTTTCTAATAAACAGTAGTCTGCTTCCCTTATAGCTTCAGAGTTTGTAAAAACTTTTGAGAGTCTTAAGATCCTAACTGAATCAGAATATCAGAACTTGACATCAGACTTTGTTTATCAGAACTTGACTTGTTCTGTGTAGAAGATTTCCAAACATCCAAAATTACTTTCTGTGAAGATTTTCCTTGAACTTTTCCTTGACCTCTGCTCTTATCAGAGTTTCCCTGGTCATCACTGTAACGCCCTCCAGACCCGGGGTATAAGTTTGGGGTTACTAACTAATCACCAAACATGTACAATCTGATTAACAATTAATAAAGAAATGAAATTAAACCCCTTTAACACTAACCAGGATCTTTTTAGGTTGAAGTATGAAAACAAGAACCACTAACTACTTTTATTACAAACCAACATTCAAAGTCTCACAAACTCTCTTTATTACAAACCATTGTCTAATTCATTTTAAACTAAGTTCAACTTTTATTCAAACACACACACATACTATCTATCAACACTCCACCTGCTCGAGCAACTCAAAGCTTTCTTCCTGGATTGGGATCAACACCTTGGGTATAAGAGGATCCCGAGGCTTGACTCGTTTCTTTACCACTCGAGTCCTGATTGGTTTCATATTCCTTCTTAACTGAAAACAATAAGGTGAATAACAACAAAAGGGGTGAGCCAAAAGTTGCTCAACAAGTCCACAAACATATAAACAGTGTTAAAGCATTTTAAATGAATCCGCCATCCCAGGTATATCTGCCAAGATATAACCTCACGAGAATAGAAAGAAGGCCATTACTGGCGAGTACAAATAAACTAAACTGGACACAAGTTCGCATCTATATTCTGTTGATCAGTCAGAATATAATGCAGATCCATATCTCAATATATAGATTCAGTCGGGTACCTAGGCACTACGGCCCACGTCGAGGCACCAGTCATCCCGGTCCTCAGGATTAAGACACACTCAATCCCAAAATATCAGTATCCAGTCCATCCCTTAGCAACCGGGACAATCGGTATGCTTTGATATATTCCAAACACTAGAATATATCAATCTCCATGTGTTACCAACAGAATATGAATCAAGAATCCAAAGAAACGGAGAAATCAAGAATTGAAATGAAATATGAACAAAGGAATAGGGATTGTATATTAGTGATCAAGAACAATAATCAAGAGAATGTAAATGTGATAAATATTTGAATCAATATCACTATTCTGAAAGTAGAATAGAGGAAAAACTTGCCTTCTGCGCGACTTACTGCAATTGAATCACTTATGTCTATCACCTTGGACTATTACCGACTCAACTGGCCTGGCTGGCTTAGCTTCTGTTGGCAAAACAGACTGGTTAAGTCACGTCGTACTTCATTTGCATCTTGAATCGACTTCAAACTGATCCTAACATCTACCCATGCGCTTATGACTGACTCATGTATTACATATAAGCAAGTAAGACTCGATTAACCACGTAATACACATAAGCACATAAGCACATAATCATTTTTATGGTTAAAATAATTTTTAAAACCAAAATCGACTCGATGATCGCTCAACAGATCGTTATCTGACTCGTTTCCCATTTTTCCGGAATTTTTCGGACTCGTCTCGGCACATAACTTGACTGATAATCAAACAAGTCACAAAATCAACTAACTTCTAAAAGAAATTAAGTTTTGATATTATTTTTAATGAAAAGGATTCATTTTTCTGAGTTAACAGGCTTTCGTTTCATGCAAAACGGACTAACGGTTGAATTATTATTAATTAAATACTGATAATTCTATTTATTAATCATTTTAAATAATTATTACTAATTTTTAAAACATAAAAATAATTTTTAAATAATTATTCAAGAAAATCAGAATTAAAAATAATTTTTCTATAATTTTTGAAATTAAAATGAATTTATTATGATTTATTGAAAATTATTTGATTAATTATCAAAATAATTAATCACTTTTAAATAATTAATAAGTAATAAATAAATAATAAATAATTAAGAAAATAATTCAATCTAATTTTCAGAAAATAATTCAGAATTATTTATAATATAAATTAATTAATTAAATAATTAATTAATCAATTTACAAAATAAATAAAACTGATTTTTAAAATTAATAAAAATAAAAAGTAAAAATAATTTCCAGAAACAGTTGTCAGAAAACTATCCCTGACAAAATCAGATCAAACCCGGGTATTTTACACAGGTCAAACGGGTCAAAATCCGGATCGTGAAGAACACGCCGGATTTTGCCCAGAATCCGGTCACCGGTGCAGAATCCGGTGAGCCACTTTCAGGCCAAAAACGGAACCGTTTGGTTCGTTTTTCACAGGGTTTCAATTCCAAATCGTTTTGGCAATCTAATTCTGGCAATAACATCACAGAATAACCCTTGGGTCATCTTCTCCGATCAAAATCGACATGAACTCCGGCCAAAAACCCAAATCATTCATTTGTACATAAAATCAAACGTTATATAGTGCAAAATGAAGCTAAGAACATATACAATCAAAGCCCTAACATTACAAGAACCAAATATTCACAGAAATCATCGAGTTGTGTTTTGAAAATTCGACCTAAACCCTAGAAATCGTGAATCATTATCCAAGCATCGTTTGTTCAATTAAACACCATGAATCGACTGTAAATCATCTAAAAAAGCTATATCAATCATCAAAACATCAAAATAACCCCAGAATCAAAAAGCCCTAATTCGAACATAAACCCTAGAAATCAAAAATAAAAAACGATGCAATAAAACGTGAAATTGATGCAAGAAACAGAAAGAACGGATCAAAACCTTCGATTTGAGTACTTGAATCACACGATTTGATGCTGTAATCAGTGAGAAATCACGACTTGATTCTTCGACCCGAACATGTTCTTCCCGACCCGATTTCAGAGAATTTTTGGTAATTTTACAGATTTTAATGATTAATTATAATTAATTAAATAAAAATTAGGCTATTTATAGTAGTAAAAATAATACTCCTAATTAAAATTAAGGGGCTAATTATAAATTAAATAAAAATATTGGGCCCTAATTTTTATAATTTTTTAGTATTAAAATTTAATTTATAAATATTTTATATATGCAATATATATGCCAAAAATTCCCAAAAATTGTGAATAATGCAAAAATGCAAAGAAATAATATAAATGAAAGTCCTATAATTTTATAAAAATAAAAATGTGATTTTTGTGGGGTTTTTGACACCCAATGGGGCCCGGAAAAATCATTTTTCGCAAAACGAGAAAATTTATAAATTATCTAGATGTTTAGAACAAGGCGATTGTAAAAGTCATTTGATGAAAAATAAGGCCCATTATTTTATTTGAAATACTGGCTTTAAAATCATCATTTGGGTCGTAAAACGTTTGAAATAAAACCTATAAATGCATAATAAAATATCTGAAAAATACCTTAAAAATACAGAAATGACATGGGATACACGTATCACGTAACAGTTAGGGTTTATCAGATAATCACACATAAATGACACATTAATTCACATATTTTATTATAATCATGATATAATATAAACGTAAAGTTCCCAGTCGTTACATCCTTCCCCCCTTAAAAGGATTATGTCCTCAGAATCTTCTATGAAAACACATGAGGGTATTTCTCTAATATTTCACTTTCGAGTTCCCAGGTTGATTCTTCAACCATAGGATTTCTCCACAACACTCGCACTAAATATACAGACTTATTTCTCAACACTTTATCTCGCCGATCTAAAATTCTTACCGGCTGTTCTATAAAAGACAAATCAGGTTGGATTTCTATCGGCTCATACTCGATTACATGCCTAGAATCAGGATTATATCGCTTAAGCATGGACACGTGAAACACATTGTGAATATGCTGCATATGAGGCGGTAAAGCTAATTCGTATGCAACTTTTCCCACTTTCTTCAAAATTGCAAACGGTCCAACGTATCGTGGTTTCAATTTACCCTTATTGCTAAATCTGGTTAATCCTTTCCATGGCGATATTTTGAGTAGTACGTTTTCTCCTTCCTGATAGTCCATATCTTTCCTGGCTTGATCTGCATATTTGCGTTGCCTGTTTTGCGCTGCATCGAGTCGTTTTCGAATGAGTTCAATCTTTTCTTTCATCTGTTGAATTAGTTCTGGACCCAAAATTTTGCGTTCTCCAACTTCATCCCAATATACTGGTGATCTGCATTTTTCCCCGTACAATGCTTCATACGGTGGCATTCCAATGTCGGCGTGATAACTGTTATTATAAAAAAATTCCACTAGGGGTAGATGATCATCCCAACTGCCTTCAAAATCGATCGCACAAACTCGTAGCATGTCTTCAATCATTTGGATAGTTCTTTCACTTTGCCCCTCGGTTTGCGGATGATAAGCGGTACTCATGTTCAATTTAGTTCCAAGACATTCTTGAAATTATCTCCAAAATCTTGAGTTGAAACGAGGATCTCGATCAGACACGATAGATACTGGAACTCCATGTCGCATCACAATTTCTTTGAGATATATGTGCACTAGCTTGTCGAGTGAAAATCTTCCATTGATTGGTAGAAAATGTGCCAACTTCGTGAGTCTGTCAATAATTACCCATATCGCATCATGATTTGCCTTTGTCCTTGGTAGTCCTACCACAAAATCCATCGCTAGATGTTCCCATTTCCATTCTGGAATGTCTAATGGTTGCAATAATCCACTCGGACGTTGATGTTCCGCTTTAACTCGCTGGCATGTGTAGCATTTACTTATCCATTCAGCTATTTCCTTCTTCATGTTCGGCCACCAGAAGTTTTCTTTCAGATCACGATACATTTTTGTACTTCCTGGATGAATGGAATACTTCGAATTGTGCGCATCTCGCATTATTTCTTCTTTTAATTCTACTACGTTAGGGATCCAGATTCTCGACCAAAGCGTAAAATTCCTTCATTATCATTCTGAGTTGTGATTTCTTCTCCCGTCAGGTCGTCATCTTGACTCATCACTTCATTTTGACAGCGGAGAATCTTTTCTAACAATTCCGGTTGGAAAGTCATAGTGTAGATAGCTTCTACAGATTAATTGGGAATACGAATCTCAATTTCCAATTTGTTGAATTCCTTGATTAAGTCTTCACACGAAGTTAACTGATTCAATCTTTCTTTCCTGCTCAGCGCATCTGCTACAACATTTGCTTTCCCTGGATGATAACTAATCGTGATGTCGTAATCCTTTATCAATTCCAGCCATCGACGTTGTCGCATGTTCAGCTCCTTTTGCGTAAAGATATACTTTAGACTTTTATGATCTGTGTAAATTTCACATTTTTCACCGTAGAGATAATGTCTCCAAAGCTTCAACGCAAATACGATCGCTGCCAATTCCAGATCATGAGTGGGATATTTTTGTTCATGAGGTTTAAGTTGTCTCAAAGCATATGCGATGACGTTACCGTGCTGCATCAGTACACATCCTAACCCGCGATACGAAGCGTCGCTGAAAATGACGAAATTTCCTAGCTCATCTGGAAATACAAGTACTGGTGCGGTTACTAACCGATTTTTCAGCTCTTGAAAACTTTCTTCACATTTATCACTCCATTCAAACTTTTCACTTTTTCGAGTTAACTTGGTCAGCGGCGTTGCTATTTTCGCAAAATCTTTGACAAAGCTTCGATAATATCCTGCCAATCCCAAGAAACTTCGAACTTCTGTCGGCATCCTTGGTCTTTCCCAATTTAACACAGCTTCAATCTTCGCTGGATCGACTTGGATGCCTTCTCTACTGATAATATGCCCTAGAAATTGTACTTCTCTTAACCAGAATTCACATTTCGAAAATTTTGCGTATAGTTGCTCTTTCCTCAGAATTTCCAAAGCTATTCTCAAGTGTTCTGCATGCTCTTCTTCTGACTTGGAGTAAATCAAGATGTCATCAATGAATACAATCACGAATTTATCCAAATATTTCTTGAATACTCTATTCATCAAATCCATGAATGCTGCTGGCGCGTTTGTCAGACCGAATACCATTACCAAAAACTCGTAATGCCCATATCTTGTACGAAACGCAGTCTTTGGAATATCTTCAGCTTTAATTTTCAATTGATGATAGCCTGATCGCAAATCTATCTTTGAAAACCATGCTGCTCCATTTAGCTGATCGAACAAATCATCGATTCTCGGTAAGGGATACTTGTTCTTGATAGTGAGTTTATTCAATTCCCTATAGTCAATGCATAATCGCATGCTGCCGTCCTTCTTCTTCACAAATAACACTGGTGCACCCCATGGGGATACACTAGGTCGTATGATGCCTCGGTCTAGAAGATCTTGCAGTTGCGTTGACAATTCCTTCATTTCAACTGGAGCCATCCGATATGGAGCTTTCGAAACTGGTTCTGTACCTGGTGCTAGATCAATTGTGAACTCAATTTCTCGATCTGGTGTTAACCCTGGAAGCTCGTCTGGAAAGACGTCTGGAAACTCGCACACAATTGGAATGTCTTCTATTCTAGGACTTCCTCTTTCAGTATCTAACACGTAAGCTATGTACGCCTCACATCCTTGTCGAAGCAATCGTTTAGTTTGCATCATAGTAAGAAATTTCTTCTGCTGTTTTTCGCCTTTGAATATTACCGTTGCATTTTCCGCAGTTCACAATTTGACTCTCTTATTCGCGCAATCTATCTGAGCGTTATGACATGCTAACCAATCCATTCCCAAGATAATATCGAATTCTCCTAGCTTAAAAGGAATTAAATCTACCGAAAAATGATGTCCGGCTATTTCTATATCACACACAGGACATACTCGATCTACCGGAACTTGGTCGTCATTCGCTAATTTTATAATTAACGTTTCGCCCAACCATTCGATTTCACAATGTAACTTATCAAGAAATTCTTCAGAAACAAATGAACGAGTAGCTCTAGAATCAATTAATACTTTTGAAATTATGGAATTCACCAAAAGTGTACCTGCAATAACACTCGGACTCTGCACCGCTTCTTTCATGGTCATGTTAAAAGTTTTTGCTTTGGGTTGATTAGGCGGCGGCGGAGGTAATGCTAACACTCTCGGAACACTGGCTGCCATAGCTGATCCTTTGCAATTTCTGGCGATATGCCCTTTCTTTCCACACTGGAAACAAGTCATCTCTGTTGTTCTACCTGTTGGACATTCGTTAGAATAATGCCCTTTCTACTTTCACCGATAACACGTTACATCCCTTTTGATACATATACCAGTATGTTTTCGATTACATGTCTTGCAGTACGGCACTGGAACTTTAACCATTCCCTGCTGACTGGAGGTTTGGAAACGATTACCTGCCTTCTGTGAACCTTGTCCTATCCTTTTAAAATTCAAATTTGCCCGGGCTTGGAATCCCGGCTTTCTGCTGGAGCGATCTTGGAAACTTCCCTGTCCCTTGTCTTGCTGAGATATTTCACTTTCCCCTTCTATAATCAAAGTTTTCTGAACTACGGTGGTATACGTCGCTAATTCGAAAACTGCAACTTGGCCACGAATCCATGGTCGTAACCCTTCTTGAAACCTTTGAACTAGTTTTTCTTCAGTGTCAACCTGTTCTGGAACAAACCTAGTCAACTCAGTAAATTTGGCTTCATATTCTGCCACGGACATATTTCCCTGCTTCAGTTCTAGAAACTTAATCTGCATTTGATTCTTCAGATAGCGAGGAAAATGATTTTCTAAAAACAACTCTTTAAACCTATCCCATGCAATAACTTCTTCACCCTCTAAGGCCTTTTTAGATTCCCACCAATAATTCGCCTCTCCTTTCAACAAGTAACTAGCAAAATCAGTCTTCTGGTCCTCACCTACCTTCACTAGTGCAAACGTTTTCTCTACTTCTTTTAACCAGGTGGTAGCTTTAATAGGATCAGTAGTCCCTTCAAACTCTGGAGGTTTAACTGACTAAAACTGCTTAAAAGTAACAACAGGTAATACTTGTGGTAATTGAAGCTCAGGACGAGGTGGCTGTTGTAACATTTATTGTTGTCTCTGCTGTTGCATATGCTGCATTTGCTGCTGCATCATTACCATCTGTTATTGCATCAGATGGAACATTTGGTTCATGGTCTCATTAGTCTGATCTTCAGAATTGCTGTTAGAGGTCTCAGCCCTAGTCTTTCTTTTTGGTGCCATCTTCTTCTGATAATAAAACAGGTGATATTTATTTAACAGTTTAATAAACAATCGACAATATGTATGGAAAACAATTTATCCTGTATTCATAACATGGTTTACTTAAAGAAAACAGTTGCTGAGTGTACAGACTGGAAATGTAAACAGTTAAATAAAATAATTGTTCTTTTTTTTTCAACAGGAATTATAATATGAAAAACTGTAAAGTGAAAGTAAATGCTGTAAAACTGTAAAGACTGAAATTTAAATAAAAGAATTTGAAAAAGTTATCTTATATATATGTGACACCAGCTTCAGGTGTAAACGCTTGATACAAAAAGTCTCGGGCTACTGGTCATCACTACGGCTACAAGTCACACTATCGCTACAAGTTAAACTACTACTACAAGTTAAACTACTGATACACACATACACACTACTCACTAGGTTATACTATGCTGCCTCTATATACACATGTACTCTGGAGTCACCGTCTCAAACCCTCTCAGAACCCAGGCGGAATACGCCTAAGCTCCTCTCTAAGTGCCCGGACCAAAGTCTGTGCCAAGCGAAAAACCCTGTAGAACTCTGCAAAAGAAGGAGGTCCATCATGAGTCAAATCATCCAGCTCCCAAGTAGCACTCATCAACACTGACTGTAATCGCTGTCTCATATAATAATCCGGTTGTAGGGCCGCTAACGGTCCTCTGTCCCTCTGATCAAACAGATGCATAATCTCCCGACACTGTGCCCGCCAATACTCCACATCATCCCTCATAACTCTATATTCATGGTATGGTACCATATACGGCTGAGCAACCTGACCTACTGACTCCTGAGAAGGAACCCTCGGAATACCTGCACCCTGCTGGGGTAAACCTAACTGTAGATCCACATCATGCTCTCCCATCCCCTCTACTGGAATCATCTGAACTATGTCCGGCTCTGGGGCATGCACTGGTATAGGAGGTAACAATGGTGGTGGTGGTAACTCCTGCTCAATACCTAGTATAAACTGGTGCCCAATAGGTAAAGGAACCATCGGCTCGAAGAACTCAAATGGATCAAACATCTCTATGGGGTCATGCACTATCCCCTGTACTGGTAGTACCGGCTCCTGTGGCAATGGTGGTGGAGGTGGTAGAGGAGAAAACATATACTCAGATACTGGAGGTATGGCTGGTGCTACTGGCCCAGTGACTGTCCTCTCGGAAGATACAGAATAACCAGAAGATGCCATCTGATAATATACCAAAGAAAAGAAAAGGTCATTAACAATCCTAAGATTATTTCCCTATTCTAATCTGACCTAAATCCTAACACTATTCATCCTAATTTGACTATCCTTATCTTATGTGATCTCCCTATCCTATCTTAATCCTAATGTTCTTGTTTTCAGGGACCAAACCTACAGCTCTGATGCCAAACCTGTAACGCCCTCCAGACCCGGGGTATAAGTCTGGGGGTTACTAGCTAATCACCAAACCTGTACAATCTGATTAACAATTAATAAAGAAATGAAATTAAACCCCTTTAACACTAACCAGGATCTTTTTAGGTTGAAGTATGAAAACAAGAACCACTAACTACTTATATTACAAACCAACATTCAAAGTCTCACAAACTCTCTTTATTACAAACCATTGTCTAATTCATTTTAAACTAAGTTCAACTTTTATTCAAACACACACACATACTATCTATCAACACTCCACCTGCTCGGGCAACTCAAAGCTTTCTTCCTGGATTGGGATCAACAGCTTGGGTATAAGAGGATCCCGAGGCTTGACTCGCTTCTTTACCA
The DNA here is from genome assembly GCF_009905375.1 of Apium graveolens. Lineage (NCBI taxonomy): Eukaryota > Viridiplantae > Streptophyta > Magnoliopsida > Apiales > Apiaceae > Apium > Apium graveolens. The sequence continues at coordinate 115,427,332 of NC_133656.1, forward strand.
CTCAAGTCCTGATTGGTTTCATATTCCTTCTTAACTGAAAACAATAAGGTGAATAACAACAAAAGGGGTGAGCCAAAAGTTGCTCAACAAGTCCACAAACATATAAACAGTGTTAAAGCATTTTAAATGAATCCGCCATCCCAGGTATATCTGCCAAGATATAACCTCACGAGAATAGAAAGAAGGCCATTACTGGCGAGTACAAATAAACTAAACTGGACACAAGTTCGCATCTATATTCTGCTGATCAGTCAGAATATAATGCAAATCCATATCTCAATATATAGATCCAGTTGGGTACCCAGGCACTACGGCCCACGTCGAGGCACCAGTCATCCCGGTCCTCAGGATTAAGACACACTCAATCCCAAAATATCATTATCCAGTCCATCGCTTAGCAACCGGGACAATCGGTATGCTTTGATATATTCCAAACACTAGAATATATCAATCTCCATATGTTACCAACAGAATATGAATCAAGAATCCAAAGAAACGGGGAAATCAAGAATTGAAATGAAATATGAACAAAGGAATAGGGATTGTATATTAGTGATCAAGAACAATAATCAAGAGAATGTAAATGTGATAAATATTTGAATCAATATCACTATTCTGAAAGTAGAATAGAGGAAAAACTTGCCTTCTGCGCGACTTACTGCAATTGAATCACTTATGTCTATCACCTTGGATTATTACTGACTCAACTGGCCTGGCTGGCTTAGCTTCTGTTGGCAAAACAGACTGGTTAAGTCACGTCGTACTTCATTTGCATCTTGAATCGACTTCAAACCGATCCTAACATTTATCCATGCGCTTATGACTGACTCATGTATTACATATAAGCAAGTAAGACTCGATTAACCACGTAATACACATAAGCACATAAGCACATAATCATTTTTATGGTTAAAATAATTTTTAAAACCAAAATCGACTCGCTGGTCGCTCAACTGATCGTTATCTGACTCGTTTCCCATTTTTCCGGAATTTTTCGGACTCGTCTCGGCACGTAACTTGACTGATAATCAAACAAGTCACAAAATCAACTAACTTCAAAAAGAAATTAAGCTTTGATATTATTTTTAATGATAAGGATTCATTTTTCTGAGTTAACAGGCTTTCGTTTCACGCAAAACGGACTAACGGCTGAATTATTATTAATTAAATACTGATAATTTCCATTTATTAATCATTATAAATAATTATTACTAATTTTTAAAACCCAAAAATAATTTTTAAATCATTATTTAAGAAAATCAGAATTAAAAATAATTTTTCTATAATTTTTGAAATTAAAATGAATTTATTATGATTTATTGAAAATTATTTGATTAATTATCAAAATAATTAATCACTTTTAAATAATTAATAAGTAATAAATAAATAATAAATAATTAAGAAAATAATTCTATCTGATTTTTAGAAAATAATTCAGAATTATTTATAATATAAATTAATTAATTAAATAATTAATTAATCAATTTACAAAATAAATAAAACTGATTTTTAAAATTAATAAAAATAAAAAGTAAAAATAATTTCCAGAAACAGTTGTCAGAAAACCATCCCTGACAAAATCAGATCAAACCCGGGTATTTTACACGGGTCAAACGGGTCAAAATCCGGGTCGTGAAGAACACGCCGGATTTTGCCCAGAATCCGGCCACCGGTGCAGAATCCGGTGAGCCACTTTCAGGCCAAAAACGGAACCGTTTGGTTCGTTTTTCACAGAGTTTCAATTCCAAATCGTTCTGGCAATCTAATTCTGGCAATAACATCACAGAATAACCCTTGGGTCATCTTCTCCGATCAAAATCGACATGAACTCCGGCCAAAAACCCAAATCATTCATTTGTACATAAAATCAAACGTTATATAGTGCAAAATGAGCCCGCAAGGATTGGCTCAGTTGGTTAAAGAGAGGAAAACTAACCTCTTGGTCACAAGTTCGAATCCCACGGGAGGAGAATTTATGATTATGCCTCCTGAGCCAGAGTCTGTCACTTAAATGTAGTTTACCTTGGTTCACGTGGTTTGCAGGCTATTACGTGAACCCGTAGGGTTTACCCAGTGCGCACCCGAAAGGTAGCGCCTGCGGGTTACCTACGATAAAAAAAATGAAGCTAAGAACATATACAATCAAAGCCCTAACATTACAAGAACCAAATATTCACAGAAATCATCGAGTTGTGTTTTGAAAATTCGACCTAAACCCTAGAAATCGTGAATCATTATCCATGCATCGTTTGTTCAATTAAACACCATGAATCGACTGTAAATCATCTAAGAAAGCTATATCAATCATCAAAATAACCCCAGAATCAAAAAGCCCTAATTCGAACATAAACCCTAGAAATCAAAAATCAAAAACGATGCAATAAAACGTGAAATTGATGCAAGAAACAGAAAGAACGGATCAAAATCTTCGATTTGAGTACTTGAATCACACGATTTGATGCTGTAATCAGTGAGAAATCACGACTTGATTCTTCGACCCGAACCTGTTCTTCCCGACCCGATTTCAGAGAATTTTTGGTAATTTTGCAGATTTTAATGATTAATTATAATTAATTAAATAAAAATTAGGCTATTTATAGTAGTAAAAATAATACTCCTAATTAAAATTAAGGAGCTAATTATACATTAAATAAAAATATTGGGCCCTAATTTTTATAATTTTTGAGTATTAAAATTTAATTTATAAATATTTTATATATGCAATATATATGCCAAAAATTCCCAAAAATTGTGAATAATGCAAAAATGCAAAGAAATAATATAAATGAAAGTCCTATAATTTTATAAAAATAAAAATATGATTTTTGTGGGGGTTTTGACACCCAATGGGGCCTAGAAAAATCATTTTTCGCAAAACGAGAAAATTTATAAATTATCTAGATGTTCAGAACAAGGCGATTGTAAAAGCCATTTGATGAAAAATAAGGCCCATTATTTTATTTGAAATACTGGCTTTAAAATCATCGTTTGGGTCGTAAAATGTTTGAAATAAAACCTATAAATGCATAATAAAATATCTGAAAAATACCTTAAAAATACAGAAATGACATGGGATACACGTATCACGTAACAGTTAGGGTTTATCAGATAATCACACATAAATGACACATTAATTCATATATTTTATTATAATCATGATATAATATAAACGTAAAGTTCCCAGTCGTTACAATCACCTTTGTCATCCTTCTTCTTCAGTATTTGAGTAGGTGAGCATTTGGACTTAACTACCTTCTCCCCCTTTTTTGCATCATCCAGAAGTAAGAGAAAGAGAGAGAAGAAGTTAACTGAAGATTGGATTTCATCCATTTGAGCTTTCTGAGAAGCTTGATTTTGTAGGACCTCAGTAATTTAGGCATGTTGCTCCTCTTGAATCTTCTCAATGGCTTCCATTTTCTCAAGAGTAGATCTGATATATCTGTTCTTGTCAAGTTTGATCTGTAGATCTAGCTTATCAGCTTTTTTTCTTTAGTGTATCAACCTTATCATGAGTAGAAAAATGTAGACCTTGAAGATGTTTGGTAGATAAAGTAGTGATCTTGAGTTGTGTCTTTAAATCAGCATTTGTGAGCAACTCATCAGCTTTAGCAATATGCTCTGTCAGAATGTTAGAGCTTGGAATGAAATCAGTGTCATTCCACTTCTTGGTCCACTCCACACCTCTGTGAGTATCCTCCCAAGGAATAGGTGCATCATGTTCAACAAATTTCTTAACCAATGCTTCCTTGTGGAAGACTCATTATGTTCTGACAACACAAAAGTATGTGATGCTACTGGAGATTCAGGAATAACATTATCTAAATTCTGAGCATCAGAATTTATCTCCAGAGCTCGTGTGGTTGGTGTAGATGGTATCTCAGCATTTAAAATTGGAGAATGAGTTGGAGATTGCTGAGCTGCTGTGGATGGAGCTTCCAGATAAAGAGCAGTTGGTTTATTCATATTATGAATATCTATTTCAGAAGTTGTAGCTTGTTCTTCAGCATCATCTGTAGCTTTAATAGGATAGGCAGGAGGTGTTGACACAGTACCCTGAGCTTGAGTAGGGACTGGCAGAGCTTCAATTACCACAGGTTCTGATGAGATCAGAGATTCCTGATCCCCTTCCTCATCTTTAGTTGAATCCTCAGATATAGGCTTGGCCTTGTACCTTTCTGCCCTTATTTTCTTTAGTCTCCTTGCCAGTGAAGGAGTTGCTTTAGCATCTTCAGAACTTACATATTTCCTCTTCAAAGTATCAGAACTTTGAGCTGCAGTTTCTTTCTGAGAAGTAACATTCTCAGCTCCAACTGTCACAGGTTCTGATGCATGAACCTGTGCTTCAACTGTGTCCTCTTCATCACTATTTATTATTGACCATAATTTTAATCAAACATTCATCAAAAGATACAGTTCAAATAGATTCACAGTCACATAATATGAGATAAACACAGACTAAATCTTGTAATTAAAGGAAATTTCATTAATATATCAAATGAGTACATTTCATGAAATTTATAGATTACATGCAAAAATTACAAGATAGTCTTGGTCAAGATGGTTATCATCAACAGCCTTAGTCCTAGAAGAAAACCTATCGACTAGTTCCTCCTGTTGCTGACAAAGAGCACTGCAAGACGGATGATTCGTTCTTGCTGAAGGAGAGCCTCTCTCCTTTCTTCTTCCAACCGATCAAGATGGAGCTGATAATCCATCAAAAAGAACAAGAGGTCTGTGTGAACCTCTTGTGGAACAGAGTTCTAGATCTCTTCAGGAATGGCGGTGACATGCCACTCCTGTTGCCAGTCATCACAACTCAACTCTACATTGAAATTTTCATAGTTCATGAACAAGTTGAAAAGAACCATTTTTGTTTATGAAGAAGAAAAATGATGAGAATTAAGAGAGAGAGTGAGTTAATGAGAAAATGGAAGATGATTTGGCTGACATGAATTATCGGTTTAAATAGCCATCGGAATACCAAGGGACTCGGGACTATTTAACGATTAAGAGTAGAAATAATGATGCCTCGTCTCCCTAGACCGATGTGTAATAATAACAGTCAGTAAAAAGTTAAAGCAGGAGTTAATGGGCACTGAAAATAAGTTATAATTACTGTGCACATACAGTTTTTCAAGATAAACACGTTTACCACTAACCCTTAATGATTATGACTGTTTTAATCTCACCTAAATATTCTGATTAAATATAACTGTTTCAGTTTTTACCACAAATAAGTCAAGTAAAGAATAATGTCACGTAAGCATCAAGGATTCCATCAGGATTTAATATCAAAACTTTAACTTATATTAGATTTTAACAATCATCAGAATATGGCTTCTATACTCAAAAAGTGAATATCTTTTTCTGTGATTCTTCATACAAATACTGACTTGATTCTTCAGAGTTTAATCATCAGAACTTGTCCTCAGAAATTTATGCAAATGATACTTAACTGTTTGTCAAAAACAACTTAATCACCACAGTAATTTTCATCATTCATATGGAGTGAAAGTGCGTGCATTCAGCAGAATATCAGATAAAGTTTAAAGTCCGATAAACTTCAGTACATCTTAGAAATAAGGCATAACTAAGAAAAGTGCTTAAAATATGTCATCAATCATGAAGTCTACTCAAGAACAAATTTATGCAAGAATCCACCTCAACTGTTTGTGCTCATTTTATGCATCTTTTGAAATTCCTTTTTACAGTGGCTTCTCAGTGTAAGTGAGTCACAACTGCTTATCAGAATTTATTTTATTATCTGAGTATTTCTCCAGTAATCAGAGATTGTGAAAAGTCACCAAGAAAAATTTATTTGCTTTTCTAATGCATATTACTTAATACCAGCAATGCACTTGGGTCTTCCCTTCCACATATTTACTCTAGATCTCAAAGGAGTACCTGACTTTTATTTTCTTTTCTTTTCTTTTGATAAGTGAGGCTTATCAGCATTTAGTTCATCCTTAAGATTTACTGACATCAGAATTTGACAGATAAGAAGCAAGAATCTAGTTTGTGACTTAGTAATAAGATACACAAAGTAAACTTGACTAAGTTCAAAATCAAAATTTGCATGTGTTAATGAATTTCCACATAAACAACTAATTCAAATATGGGATTTCTAGTATGTTAAAGACTGCTAGGTCAGCATCTAGCACAGTTATCCTTAGTGAATTGAATAGTCACAGAACATTCAAAACACTATCAGAGTTTAAAGATCCACATCAGATAACAATCAGCATTTAATGAATTTCAATTAAAGCACAGATTATATGAAAATAAAATAATCTGTAAACACTAATCATAAAGTCTGATGCATGAGAACAAAAATTAAGCAGATTTAGAGAAAAAACCCGAAACCATTCCAAGTTCATTTACAAGTCTTGTAAAAGTAGCTTCACATAGTGGTTTTGTGAAGATATCTGCTAGTTGTTGATCCGTTGGAACAAAATGCAATTCCACTGTACCTTCCATCACATGTTCCCTTATGAAATAGTACCTAATGCTGATGTGCTTTGTCACTGAGTGTTAAACTGGATTACCTGTCATAGCAATAGCACTTTGATTATCACAGTAAATAGAGATTTTAGAAAATTCTAACCCATAATCCAGTAACTGATTCTTCATCCAAAGAATATATGCACAACAGCTTCCTGCAGCAATATATTCTACTTCTGCAGTTGATGTGGAAATTGACTTATCTTTCTTGCTAAACCAAGAAACCAATCTGCCTCCAAGAAATTGGCAGCTTCCACTAGTATTTTTCCTGTCTATTTTGTATCCTGCAAAATCTGCATCTGAGTAACCTATTAGCTTAAAATCTGATTCTCTAGGATACCACAATCCCAGATCAGCTGTACCCTTAAGGTACTTGAAAATTCTTTTCACATCTATTAAGTGAGGTTCTCTTGGATCAGCCTGAAATCTTGCACAAAGACAGGTAGCATACATGATATCAGGTCTACTTGCAGTTAAATAGAGTAAAGAGCCTATCATACCTCTGTAGTTAGTAATATCTACTGATGAACCAATATCTTTATCTAACTTGGTTGCAGTGGCCATGGGAGTGGATGCAGTTGAACAATCTTGCATTCCAAATTTATTCAGTAAATTTCTGGTGTACTTGATTGACAGATAAAAGTACCTTCTTCATTTTGCTTGACTTGAAGTCCCAGAAAATAGCTGAGTTCTCCCATCATACTGATTTGATATCTTGACTGCATTAGCTTTGTAAATCTCTCACAGAGTTTGGCATTTGTCTCCATCAGCATTTTCTGATGCTCCCCATGTAGTTATTTTCTCTGAGACTTCAGAATTTGACTTGGATCCTTCAGGATTTAAAGTATCAGAGTTTTCAGAATTATCAGTATTTGGCTCATCAGAACTAGATGAATCAGAACTTGAAGAGCTAGTGACAGGTTCTGATGCTTCTTGAGAGTCTTGAGATGTGGTAGGATTTCCAGCATGCTCCCCCTGGACAGGTGCATTTTCCTTTGGAGTTGTTACCACAGATTCAATGACATCAGTACTTACAGGATCAGAGTTTAAGTCATCAGAATTTACAGAATCAGAATTTAAGTCTTCATTTTCAAATCTCAGCTGATCGTGATCATTGAAATCTTCAAGTCCAATAATCTTCTTATCATCAAAAGATACATTGATAGATTCCATGACAACCCTTATTCTTAAATTGTAGACTCTGAAGGCTTTTGTGGAAAGTGGATATCCAACAAAAATTCCTTAATCAGCTTTTAGATCAAATTTTGACAGCTGTTCAGGATGAGTCTTAAGAACAAAACACTTACATCCAAATACATGAAAGTATTTCTGATTTGGCTTTTTTTTCTTCACCATCTCATATGGTGTTTTTCCATGCTTGTTTATGAGTGTTGCAATATGTGTAAAACAAGCAGTCTGCACAGCTTCAGCCCAAAAGTAGGTTGGCAGCTTTGCTTCATCAAGCATATTTCGTGCAGCTTCAATGAGAGTCCTATTCTTTCTTTCTACAACTCCATTTTGCTGTGGAGTTCCAGGTGCAGAAAATTCCTGTTTGATTCCATGCTCTTTGCAGAACTCTTCCATGATTGAATTCTTGAACTCAGTGTCATTATCACTTTTAATAATTTTAACAGAATCTTTGACCAACTTATCCAGCTGTTTGACATGATCAGTTAGAGTAGATGCAGTTTCATTCTTCTTGTGCAAGAAGTACACCCAAGTGTACCTTGTGAACTCATCCACTATAACTATAACATATTTCTTCTTTGCAATAGACATGACTGGACCAAATAGATCAACATGCAGTAGGTGATAAGGCTCAAGAATTGATGACTCAGTTTTGCTCTTGAAAGAAGATTTTCTTTGTTTTGCCTTTTGACATGAATCACAAAGGCCATCAGGAGCAAATACTGATTTTGGCAGTCCTCTCACAAGATCTTTCTTTATAAGCTCATTTATGTTGTTGAAGTTTAAATGAGAGAGTCTTTTGTGCCAATTCCAGCTTTCTTCAATTGATGCTCTACTCAACAGACAGATTGCAGAATCATCAGAACTTGTTGAAAATCTGGCTTCATAAATGTTACCATGCCTGTAACCTTTCAGAACCACTTTGCCTGTAGAATTGCTTACAACTTCACAGTGTTCTTCAAAGAAATCCAGATGATAACCTCTGTCACAGATTTGACTCACACTCAGCATATTGTGTTTAAGTCCTGAGACAAGAGCTACTATTTCAATGATGATATTCCCAAGATTAATATTGCCATATCCCAGAGTTTTTTCCATGTTGCCATCTCCATAAGAAACTCTTGGGCCAGCTTTCTCCACAAAGTCTGAGAGCAGGGCTTTATTTCCAGTCATATATCCTGAACATCCACTATCCAGTACTAGGATGTTTTTTCTGTTTCCCTTCAATTCAGCAGTTTCAGGGCTGCCATCAGCATTTTCCATTAAAGCATAATTCACCTCATCTTCAGAATCTGAAGAGTTTGTCCGGCTTTTCTTCTTTGTGACAAGTGCCTTGCCTTTGTCACTCTTTCCTTTCTTGCGGTCAGGAGATATGTGGCCTCTTTCACCACAATTTTATCATTTGACATTTGAGTTGTCTCCTCTGTCAGACTTTGCACTTTTTTCTTCATACTTTCTGAACCCTTTCTTATCAGTACTTTCACCTTTCTTGGAAAACTTCTTTCCCCTTTGGAATTTCCTGTAGGCTATCTTTGTGATATCCTTCATCATAAGAGCACACAATTTCATCATCTCTTCATCAGCATCTATTTCAGGTAAACTTTCAGTTTCTGAATCATCATCATCAAAACTTGATGATTCTGAATCAGACTTTATGATGAGAGCCTTTCCTTTGCCTTTCTTTGAGACAGCCACTTTGGGGGATTCCTCCTCAGCCTTAAGAGCAACTGTCCTTGACTTTCTCCCATGCCTCTTGCTCATTTGATCCATCTCAAGTTCATAAGTCTTGAGCATACCATAAATTTCATCAAGAATAGTTTCATCAAGAGCATAGTTGTCTATTATAGTAGTAGACTTCAAATCCCAACTTTCAGGAAGAGCTAAAAGGAATTTTAGATTTGAATCTTCAAGATCATATTCCTTGTCCACCAGTGACAGATCATTCAAGAGTTTGACAAACCTGTCATATAAGTCAGTTAATGACTCATCAGCTTTTGAGTCAAAGTGCTCATACTCTTGAGTGAGTATAGTCCTCTTGTTCTTCTTGATTGCATCAGTTCCCTGGCATCTTGTCTCCAAAGCATCCCATATCTCCTTTGCAGTCTTGCAATGAATTAACCTGTTTGACATGACATTATCAATGGCACTATGCAGCAAATGTCTTACCTTTACATCCTTTGTAATGGATGAGATATCTTCAGCTGTATAATCACTTTTCTCCTTTGGTATGGTCTTTGCTGGCTGATCTGCAACTACAACAGAGAGCTTGGTTGGCTTATGTGATCCTTCATTAATTCTGTTAAGGTATTTTGGATCTGTAGCTTCCAGAAACATAGACATCTTCACTTTCTATATGGGATACTCAGAAGGTCTCAGTATGGGAACCCTAATAGTCTCATATCGACTGTGGATTTGAGTGTTTTTAGTTTCTTCAGTTTTGGTGGGCTTGGTTGGATTTTCTGCTTCTTCAGACATGATTGTTTGGATCTTTACTGTATGTGTGTTAACAGATAAGCTCTGATACCAATTGTTAGGTCACACAACACTGTAGAAGGGGGTTGAATACAGTGTTTAATACAATCAAATCGATTTTGAACACAAGTAACAGTAAATAGATATATTCAATATAATAAACTCTGCTACAATGGAACTGTTCTCTCTCAGTGATGAACAAATATCACGAGAGCTGCTAGATTATAATGTATGATCTTCTCGATAATGATAACACATATAGTGTAAACCTATGTCTGTGTTTATATAGTACATAGTTACAAGATAACTTCTAATTGATATGGAATATAATTCTGTCTCCTAAAATATATCAATCAGATATCTTATACAAGTCTTCTTATCTTCTAACTTTTTCCATGCATATCTTCTTTTGTATTAGTCTCGATCTTCTATCTTGTAAATCAGCTTCCTTCCTTAACTGTAAGTCCTCCCGTACTTAAGTTCTGATATCTATCTTCTGATAACCTAAGTTCTGATATCCTTAAGTTCTGACTTCTAGTAAGTACTGATTCCAGTAAGTACTGATATTTCCTGTTTGTTAAGATCTGAAAACTAAACATGAAACATATTAGACATGACATCTCAAATATATCTAACATGCTAAGTGCGGATAAGAAATGTTCAAGTATTCAAACACAAAGTAAATAAATAAGGATGTTTAAAACTTTCTGGTGGATTGTTGTTTCTATCAGAGATATATATAAATGTACAAGATCTCTATAATGCAAAAAGCACACAGCTGCTTACAAGAGAATTTACAAAGAGAGAACTAAGAAATTCTTAATAGATTGTGCCATATCTATTTCTTTGTTCCTTCGATCGATATTTTTCTACTTGTTACTCTTGATTTATATATTACCAAGTTACATGTGAAAGAGACAAACTAATATAACAAATATGTCTAAGTCTAATCACATGATTCTTCATTTCTCCATCCAGCATCTTTGTATTACTTCAAGTTAGCATAGAAATGGAAATGATTCTTGATCTTCATAATCCTGATTACAGGCTGCCACATTCCATTTGCATACAATCAACCCTTGTGATTGTCAAGTCACTATCAACTCCTATTTGAATTTGTTATCCGTCGAGACTCTGTTGAATCATCCGTCGAGACATTATTAGATCATCCATCGAGACTCTATTTGATCATTCGTCGAATGTAACTTGGGTCATCCGTCGAAGCTTTGTAGAAATATCCGTTGAAAGTATTTTCATAGCAGTTGACTCAGTTTTACTTATGCAAAATTACAAGGCATCTAATATTTACAGTTAGCCAACCTATTTTACATATCATTCTTGCAGTCAACATGACTTAGAATATCCTACAACTTCTAGTTCTTCAAGAGATTAAGTATACAGGAATGTGCTACAAAAACTTATTAACACATAAGCTACTCTCTTAACGGATGACAAGTAAGATTATCCGTTGAGAGCTACAAATTACACTAAATTAAATCTACTATGGTGTTTTGGGAAATTATCATCAAGCCTACAACATATTCCTAACAGAGTCTGGATTTCTTGTTCATCATCAGATGAATTACAATCATTAATAACTAGTGCACTTGAACCATCAACAATATGCCCTTGACCAGCTCTTGAAGATTTTCTTTGAATAATTTCCAGTTCATAGGTTTTTAAAATGCCATATAAGACTTCCAAAGTCATTCTGCTCAAATCTCTCTCTACTCTTATAGCTGAAATTTCTATTCTAGATGGTTTGGAAGGGTGAGCAAAAATTTCAAGTTAACCTCCTCAGCTTTATAGTACTTGTCATGAAGCTTCAAGTCATTTATCAGTTTATTGAATCTTTCAAAAATATCAGTTATACTCTCTTTTGGTTTAGCCATGAAATCCTCATACTGAGACACCAGTATTCTCCTTTGGTTGGATCTAACTTCCTCTGTACCTTCACACAAAATTTATATTTTCTCCCAGATCTGTTTAGCTGTGTCACAGTTGACAATATTGTTGTACATGACATTGTTAAGTGACTCTATCAGAATTAATTACAGACCACTGTCAAGAGAGACATTTTATTTCTCAATTTTTGTGTATTTTGAAGGATCTTTAGGACCATAGTAAGTTGGGATGACCATGTCTTCATCCGTAGACTCTTCAATCCTTTTCATAGGAATAAAAGGTCCATTCTTCATAATCTGGATGTACAAGGGATTGGCCATCCTTAGAAATAACATCATCTTTTTCTTATATAGTGTATAGTTAGTCTTATCAAAGGCTGGTATCTTTATATTTCTTATCTTTTGTGTATTCATTCTTCCAAGATCTTGATATTGAATACAACATAGAGGCGGGGGGGTGAATGTGTTTTAGATATTTTTAACTCTTTTTGCAGCTATTTGGAATGGTGAACAAAGTTGTCTAATCTGTAGAGATATTGTGTTTAACAGAACAAACAAAGCATGCACAATAAACACAGTATTTTCAAAGATCACTTAACTTTGTATTAAAATTAAGTATGTCTTGCTACAATCCTGGGTTCTTTGTTAGTAAAGAACTCAGCTTCTTTTTTGAGAGAGTTACAAGAAAATATAGATCTTTTTGTTGCAAATAAAATAAAGGACCATTGTTTACTTTATAGATTTGTAAACACAGGGTTACACATCATGCAATAAGATGTACTAAACCCTATTTTAAGTTATCTCTAAAGCTTTCCATTTCTGGCTTAGTGTATCTTTGCAAATCGTGTAGGTCTGTGAATTTCCTTTGTCAGTTAATATTGGCCTTTGATCTTACACTCTTCAAGCTGCTTTTGTAGACTTTTCAATCTCAGTGATTAGGTCATTTATTGATTGATAATCTTGAATATTTAACTTGTATGCATTATATACTTGAAGTTCATATCGAGATCTCCAGTTTGTTGTATAGAGAACTGACATCTCGATATGTATAATGGCTTATCAAGATCTCTTAGTTCTCTATAAGTGTCTTTGACTTGTCGAGGTCTCTGAGTTTTCTATAAAGGAACTTTTCTTGTCGAGGTCTTCAAAACTCTGCATGTAGAAATGACTTGTCGATATCTCTGAGATCTCTATAAGCATTTTGACTTGTCAATATTTCTGAGATCTCTAATGAGAAAATTGACTTGTCGATATCTCCAATATTCATATCTTCATTTTAACTTGTCGATATCTCAGAGATCTTTCTATGCATTTTGACTTGTAGATATCTCTAAGATCTCTAATGAGAAATTGACTTGTCGATATTTCCAATCTTCATATCTTCATTTAACTTATCGATATCTCTGGGACTTCTCTATAAGCCAATTTGGACTCGATAAGTTATTTTGGAGTTCTCGAATGACTTCTCTATATGACTTGATCTGTGACTTGTAGATATCTTAACTTAGAATATTTTTCTTAAAACATATTTATTCAAATCCAAGCTTCCTCACCTTTTCTCTGAGGCATGAATAATATTTTTCTTAAAATATATTTATTCAACTCCAAGCTTCCTCACCTTTTCTCTGAGGCATGATCTTGTTGATCTTCTTCCATAATTTATTCTTAGGCTTGAGACTGGTTCCAGAAAAATACTTCAGTCTGATCTTTAACATTTTTATAGACTTAAGTAATACAATACCAAATACATATTTAGAGTATCATACAACTAAATCTTAGTGTTGTCAATATGATTTAGTCTTGTTATAGTACATGCATGTCTTGCACAACAGATATTACTTTCATTTGCATGCTACAAGAAAATCAAGTTGCACCAAAAAGATGTAAAAAGTGCTTTCTTAAATGGTTTTATTAAAGAAGAAGTTTATGTCAAACAATCTCCTTGATTTGAAAATGAAAAATATCCAAGTTATATGTACAAGTTGAAGAAAGCTATATATGGATTAAGGCAAGCACCTCACTCTTGGTATGAAAGATTAAGTGAATTCTTGATCAAGGATGGTTTTATTCGAGGTACTATTGATCCAACTTTATTTACTATATTTTAGGGTAAAGATATCTTAGTTGTTCAAATATATATTGATGATATTATATTTGGTGCTACTAATGATTCTTTATGCGAATGGTTTTTTAAGTGTATGCACAGTGAATTCGATATGAGCATGATGGGAGAACTCAATTATTTCTTGGGATTACAAATCAAGAAAACTCATGAAGGCTTATATATACATCAATCTAAATATATCAGAAACTTACTCAAAAGATTTGGCTATGATAATATCAAGTCGAAATCAACACCGATGAGTGCTGTCAACAAGCTGACAACTGATGAACAAGGTAAAAATGTTGATATTCAGACTTATAGAGGTATGATTGGAAGTTTATTATATCTTACAGCCTCTAGACCTGATATTTATGTATAGTGTTTGTATTTGTGCAAGATTTCAAACTAAACCTAAAGAGTCTCATTTGAAAGCTGTTAAGAGAATATTCAAATACTTGAGTGAAACTATTACTTTTGGTTTATTTTATCCTATCACAAATGCATTTGATCTTGTTGGGTATAGTGATGTATGCATGTTGTCAAATAGATAGTAAGAGTACAAGTGGTGTTTAAGCTTATTTAGGACAAAGTTTGATTTCTCGATCAAGCACGAAGCAAACATCAGTTGCTTTATCTACTGCCGAAGGAGAATATTTAGCAGCTGGCAGTTGTTGCTCACAAATGCTTTGGATGAGACAACAGCTTAAAGATTTTAGAATTTCTTTTGGACAAACTCCTATTTATTGTGACAATACAAGTACTATCAATATTTCTGAGAATCCAGTGAATCACTCAAGAACCAAGTATATTGATGTTAGACATCATTTCTTAAGAGATAATGTTGCAAAAGGGAAAGTTAAGCTGATCTTTGTTGCTATTGATGCTCAAATTGCTGATATTTTCACAAAACCTTTAGTTGAAGAACGTTTCAGCATGCTAAGAAGAGACTTGGGAATGTGTAATGTTCATTGAGCAAGCTTATAAGTTGGTATCGGGTACTATCAGCTTACTCTTAATTTTTTTATATTTATTCATTATTTTGCATGTGATGAGAATTACGTTATTATTTTTGAATTTATGTGATAAATAATCTAACCGTTATGTGATTTATGTGTTCAGTATCTTGATCTATGTGTTTGCTTAGTTTCAAGATTCTAAAACTAATTTTATGTCATATTTATATTTTGAATTGATTGTGCTCTTATAAATTGAGTTTTAGATAATAGATTGTTATTGATACAATATTCTATTATTCTTTATCATGAATTTTATTTAGGGTTGGGTTATTTTAATTTTATCCCTGAAACTACTCCCTGTTTCATTCTAAAAAGATGTCTAAAAGAGGCTTATCACTTCAGACTCTTCCAATTCCTATATACGTGACCCTCAATTAGATCTAGGATTTTCACTTTTCTCTTCAACAAGTATTATCTTCTCATCATTGCTACCATAGCCGGTCGTTTAATCATGAGGAAAAAGTAGAAGGCAAACGCTAAGATCAGGCTAGTGAACGATGGAGTGATGATTATACTCCTGTGAATGCTAAGCAAAAGAGAAAAAATAGGGATGAGTAAATTTATGATACAGAGGGGAATCGAGTCACTGTTGAGAGTGGAGATGAACAGTTGGGGGTTCAAAGATATATATATATATATATATATATATATATATATAAGAGACAAGATTTTTTAGAAAAAGTATGTGTTTAGAATTTGAAAGAGATGAAGAGAAGGTATTTCTTGAAAAATTCCAGCAACTTTGTGACTCTTTAGCTTAGCTGAAAATGGGTTGGAGTGGAGGTTTATTTATAGAAGAAGTTAGGTAGTTTGAATGAAGAAAGGAGAATGGATGATGGATGATGTAAGTGGCATGGATTGATGACATGAAAAGCAAGTTGTGTTTCTTTACCACTTGATATATGAGAAAAATAAGTTTATGGAGCTTTCAGTCTCAGTTGATATATAAATATAATAATATATTTTCCTTTTTCTTTTAATCATTGTTTAATCACTTAATTAAGTATTAAGTACCATTAAATATGACCACCTTAAAAACTACTAAATAAATAACATAAAAAAATGATAAATATAAAAATATTATATAATATTATCTGCAAATTTTGGTCAACTTTGGTCAATGATAACTAGCTCAAACGAGTTCAGTTGTGGGACCAACTACCTCGATTTTTGTGGTCGGACAAATATTCTCGAGATGTTACGAAATTTTTACCATACTTATAAAATATCATTTAAATGATCCATACCAAATTTCAAGTCATTCTAGCATATGGAATTATTTTATCTAAAATTAAAATAATTGTGTTAGCTTTCGCTTCCAAGTAAAATACCACTAATTGAAATGAAGGAGATGGATTTTTTAACCAAAATTTTGACTCGAATAAATACTTAAAATATATTTCCTAATATATAAAATATATTTGGATGGTAGGAAATATTTTTGAGTATTTTTAAATAATTTTTCTCCGAAAAAATGCTGATTTTACAAAATAAGAGAAAATTACTTAAAGTATGCATGTAATGGGTTATAAAAATGAATATTAATATTCCAATCATGAATATTAATAAACTCTGAATAAAAACTCTTTTGATAGATGTAGAAATATATTTTGGAGCGAAGACTAAAATATATATAGCACGAGACCTCTAAAGAATATTTCTGAGATATCCCTTTTTCGAGCTTATTATTTTATTGAAGTTGCAACACAAATCTAAAAAATATCATGTCTTGATATTTCTTCTTTGATCACATTTTCTTAGAGATGTATTCAATAAAAGATATAATTTTGATAATTCAGAATGATGGAATATCTCTTTTATATTTATATCTAAAATATAAATATATGTCCGCAAGGGTTGGCTCAGTTGGGTAAAGAGAGGATAACTATCCTCTTGGTCACAGGTTCAAATCTCACGAGAGTAGAATTTATGATTATGTCCCATAAGCTTGAAAATGTCGCTTAAATGCGGTTTAACTTGGTTCACGTGATTTGTAGGTTGTTGCGTGAGCCCGTATGGTTTACCTAATGCGCACCCGAAGGGTAGCGACTGCGGGTTACCTATGATAAAAAAATAAATAAATATATTTGCAAATAAGTTTGCTAACTTGACCATTTGAGTTTGATTTGCATAAATAAAATTCATGTCCAAATAGAGATGATCTACGTGTATTTAAATTTTATATTTAATCATACAAATACCAAAATAAATAAAATATCGAAGATATCCTTTCAGAATAAATGATAGGATTTTTTATTATATTATAGATTATTTTTTTTCTTGTGTTTATTGTGGTTTTACGCTGATTTGAATGTTTATTTAACAAATTTTAATGTAAAAAATAAAAAATTCATGAAAAAGTAAATTTAATATATTAAATTTATATCAAATATGATAATCAGGGATCAGGGATCGTGGAATAGGGCATCACCTTCTCGATCCCCGATTATCATATTTAATATTACTTTAATATAAATAAATAATAATTTATATGTATATTAACTAAATTCTTTTGAAAAAAATATAATGTATATACATAATTAAAGTGTAATTTGTTAATCATTTTTTATATATTAAATTTCTATATTAGAACATGATTTCATTACGATAATTTTAATTTTATCTTTTATTAGAAATATTTATATATATATATATATATGTATATATATATATCCTAATTACTATTTAAAATTTGATATTTAGTTTAAATCATATTCACGTATCATTAGAATATTTTTTATGTATTGAAAATATATATATTTTTTAATAACAAATTATTAAAATTCCTGATTACTCGCAGAAATTTCCTTTCAAAACGGGAATTAGTGAGCAAAATAATTCTCATTCCAGGATTGGAACGAGTTTGGCAATCGGAGATACATACAGATAGCATTTCCGACTCCAAATTGACCCGTACCCATCCTTAACTCCAAATTTACTTGTGCCAGTTACTTATAGGCAAAAAATTAATCATTTTATTAAAAAAAAAATTAATCATTGAACGTTGTGGGAAAAGGGTATAAATTGATAACACGAGTGGGTCGATTTGGAAAGTTGGTTACACGACCATGGTTGTGATTACACGAAGGGCTTCGTACTGAATTGAGCCCACATGTTTTTAACACGGCCTTGTGTAAAAAGTAAATACTTCATGGGGTCCATATTAATACAAATGCTGTATATGATAATCAATTTTTTTAAAATAACTGATTAATTGATGACATCGGAATTTATTTATTTTTTTTATCGTAGGTAACTCGCAGCCACTACCCTTCGGGTGAATGACACCCATTCCATTGTTTAATTAAGTGTTATTAATGTTGTGTTGGTTTGGAGTGAATGTGATGAAATAAATAAAATTATTAAAAATAATAAAAGTTTGAGAGATAATTTTAGAAATAAAAAAGTGAGGACAAATTTGTTAAAGCAAAAATGGGGAAGAAAATGAGTAATATAAGGAATGAAGCACTCAAAAGGAGTTTTTGCCTTTAGGCTCTGTTCCCGAATCTAGAGTAGAAAAGAAAAGAATAGAAAATAACTGATTTTCCTTTCTCTCCTAATCTTTCCAAAAGTGGGAAGAAGATTTTGGAGACAAAAATAAAGAAAACTTCTTCCGAAATCTGTAACTTTCTTTTCCTTTCTTTCATAAAAGTTGTTCGGGAACAAGCTAAAAAATATATTTTTTACATTTCTTTTCTTTTCTCTCAAAAAAAATTTTTGGAACACAGCGTTAGAGTATTAGGATGTAACGAATAAAGTTTTATGGAGTCCCCCTTTTAATTGAAGTCATCGGAGTCAATCTTTGTTCTACAAATAAAATATATTCAAAAACGTGTTCTCTTGCAAAACATGTTTCATAAATATCATTACTTCAATAAAATCATGCAAATCTCGTATTTTTAGAAGTACAATATGAATGTTCTACAACATTAACATTTATGTTCTGCAAATTAAGCATGTTTTGTAGAATAATATATTTTGCAACGTTCTACTTGTAAAATATATGCAATCTGCAAGATTTTCAATAAAATTGTGATATTTGTAAAATATTATTCGAAAAATAATACATTTTATAATAATTTAAGTTATATTTTACTTATATGGATTCTGAGGATTACAATGAAATAGGGAACTACATAGAACCTAACCTAGGAGTAACTTCAATAAATTAGATATATATAAGATTCTAAATTAAATTTTAGGGGACGTTTTCAACAATGTGTTAGTGTATTCTCAAAAACTTAAAATTCAGAGTCAAAGTCATTTCCTATCTTATTTTTAATAATAAAAGATTCATTTATCTCGGGTCAACTAGTTCAAATACATCATCAAATACATAATCAGAGTTTAAATAAATTAATATAATAATACTAGAATCCAAATACATGGTATGTTACAGGAGTTGGACATACAAGAAAACATTTAAATTATTGTTATCCATTATTTTAAAAATTCTTTTAAGAACTATGTTAATACTCTCTTGAAATTGCTCTTGTGAAATGAAGGGAAAAAATGAAATATATTAACGATCACACATATCATAATTTAAATTTTATTTTATTCTCTCCAATATTTCTATTAATCCTGGCCAAAGGCAATATATGCAGCTCTCACACTAGGTTACATGTCACTGGACTATCTAAAATATGGCTATATGCATGATTTTTGCCAAAAGGCATGCTCAAATGACATATCATTTATCGATTAAATGTAATAAAATTTAAAATATAATAATTATACTAATATAGTAGAGTAAACTTGAATACAAAATTAAAGTTAATCGATATTAACAACCAAATATTATCATAATACTCATTTATATTGATAATTTTTTTAATATTCAAATATATGTAAATATTTTAGAATGATATTTGTTATTTCTGAATATTGTAAATATAAAAAAGTTAGTAAAAATTAAAAAAAATAGTAAAAAAACAAGTCAAATTCTGATAAGACATATCTGACTAATTGACGTTATAGCATACCCATCTTCAAATGCCCGTGACGCTATGACATGCCACAGTCTCACACAGCATGAACTTATGGAGCAACATGGTGGGATATAAGAAGAAAAATGAAGAGGTTGATAATTTGATAATGACAGGAGATGTTGTGAGATGTCACACTCACACCAGATGAAAAATGATAAGAGTGACTTTACTAAAGGTGAACACTGCCACCAAATACAATTAAAGGCAGTATAAATAAATTATTAAATACTACTCCATGCTACACGCTTGTAAAAGCGATAACTCACTGCCACCTTCAAACAAAAAGGAAAGCCCCTCGAAATTTATGCTGACAAATTTATCAACTTTTAGGCACTAGTTACAAATTCTGCACTGTTGTCTTCATTTTTACAATTCATCACCCCCACTCGCCTGCTCAATCTTGTTTTCCAAGTAGTACAAGAAATATTTATATTTGACGAATTGTGTATATAATTATACATACATAAGACCGCCCGCAAAATTATCAATCAGTATCTATTTATACATACATAAGATCCTGTGTTAGTGCTCACAAAGTTATCAATCAGTCACTTAGATGTATTTTATTTGAAAAAGTTTTCAAAATCTTTTGAGTATATGGTATTTTTCTAAATAAAATATATTATTATTTTTTAATTCTGTTTCTGATTTTACCATATGTTACAAATATTCGTAAAAATGAGATTTGCAATCAAAATCAATCGGATATGCAACTTTCTTTCCCGTGAAATAATTAAAAATGATTGAAGTTTTTTTTGGTTGAATTTAAGTTAATGCATTTTAATTTATTAAGTTCCACTTATTAACCAACTTATTATACAACAAAAATTAATTATAGGTACAAAATTTAAAGTTGTATTTGTGGTCCATTTTGGTTAATAACAGTTGTAAATATGTTGTAAACTGAATTTTTTATTCTTTTTAAAGAAAGTGAATTTTCATAAAATATATGAGTTAAATGCATTTGGGGGGCCAAAGTTTTGCTAAATTCTCAAATTTTTGGCTGTAGTTAAAAAATAACAAGTGAGTGGCCAACGTTACCTTCCGCATTTTGACATGGTGGCGCCCGTCAACTCCCCACTAACGGGTGTAACGGAGGAGGGGTATATTCGGATTTACACAATTGTAACGGTCCTTTAGTGTATTGTAACGGTCCTTTAGTGTGTCTATATATAAATATATAACATTGTAATGAAAATCTAATCACAAAAGTTTAATTTCTTCTCCCTAAATCAGCATCTACTCACTAGCAAAACATGAATTATTGTCATTGCGGGCAGCTTGCAGCAGATCGGGTTGCCTGGACTGATGCAAATGCTGGGCGGCGATTCAGAAATTGCTCAATGGGTTGTTGTGGTTATTTTCAATGGGTGGGTGCTCCTCTTTGTAACAGGGCAAAAGTTGTGATTCCAGGTTTGCTAAGGAGGTTGAGAGCTATGGAAAGTGAGCATGAGAAACAATTGCTTGAAGTTAAGAAGAAGGAGAGTAGAAAATGGTTGTGTAGAATGGTTGTAGCCTTTGTTATTTTCTGTTTTGCTCATGTATACAGTGCAAATGTTGAGTAATTGAAGTAGGAATGGTAGGTGTTGTTGTAATGAAGATGGTGGATGGAAGTTGAGTAATGAATGTGATGTTTGGTAGTTGTAAAATGCAGTGAATAAATGTTTGTAGTGTCTTTGAATTGGTGTTCCTTTTAATGTAATGAAAATGTCTTATTTTACAATGTTGTTCCAATAAATTCGTAAAACAAAACATTAACATTAAGATTAAATGGCACAAGATTAGCATAATTCTAGCATCCATAAGTCTAAACCATTAAGTGGTTGCAAAATACAAATCCAGGAGGCCTTTTAGAGGCTGGCAAATCCAAAATACAGAAGTCTAGCATCCATAAGTCTAAACTGCTTAAATGGTTAAACACACCTTAAATAGAAATCTAAAAGGCCTTTTATAGGCTGACAAGTTTGCATATAAATGCTTGCATAAAAACTTAGTTTAGTTAACATATTTCTTGTTAATTTTCTTGGCCCTAGTGCTCCTTGCTCTTATGATTTCTGCTCTTGTTGTGATGGTCTTTTTCTGCTTCTGCCATATTTTAGGAGCCACTCCACATGAACTTGGTCCCGGATTATTTTTTGGAGAAGGAGGATGTGACTGAAAAAACCCAGTTTCAGTGTCACCTGCTTGGTTTGGTGGTTGAGAAGCACCTGGTGTAATCTCTGTGGCAATGTTCTGGCCTTCCTCTTGGCCTCCATTTTCACTGGCTTCTTTCTCAGTAGCATGATTTCCCCCATCATAATTAGCATGTTGTCCTTGCTTTGTGCCTTCTTCATTAGCATCATTTTCATTGGCTTCTTCATCAGCATCATTTTTATTGGCTTCTTCGTTAGCATCATTTGACTTCATACCCTTGAAAGAGCAGTACAAGTGAGTACAAAATTAAAATAGATTGCACTTGCTAACAATATAAGTTAACAGTGTACCTGTCTTCCACAAGTTCTTTTGTTATGTCCCCATTGATTGCACTTGCTACACCTCAAACTAGTTTTTTGCCTTTTAAGTTTTGTTGCATCAGGTGGGGGCGCTTTTATGTCATTTTTCTTGTTCCTTCTGATTTTAGGTCTACCAATGGATGGTTTCACATTTGGAGGTAGAGGGTCTGTAAATCCAGTCTTGATCCATTCCTCTTTGCCATTAATTGGTTCGACAATATGCTTATAAACCTAACAAACAATTTTAAAGGAATAGCATAATAAGGTAATCTAATTGCAACAATTTAAAAAAAAATTACATGGCAGTGAAACTTACATTTCTAAACATGTTAGTGGAATAGCTTCTATGCACTCCAAAATTAGCAACATTGAAGCCCTTGGAATTGAGGCAAGCCACTGCATGGAAGCATGGAATTCCACTGAGCTGCCATTTCTTGCAGGCACAAGTCTTGGCTGTGAGATCCACCACAAGCTCATAACCACCAGAAGATGTTTGCGCAAGAAATCTAGCACCTCCTGACCAAGTTACATGACATGCAACTGATTTCTTTGTGGCCCTGAAACCAGTGTGTTTTAAAGAGTTAAGCCTTGGAATTAATGGACACATAACTTAAAACACACATAACTTACTCATTCAATTTTTTAAGTGCATTGCCACAGAACTCTTCAGTCCAGCCTTGAGCCTCAGTTTTCCTTCTCTGGATTCTGACCATGACAGCTCTGTGTATGCTTTTTAGCATTGTCACTATGGGGAGATGTCTAATTTTTCTGATTGAGGCATTGAATACCTCACAATGATTGTTGATAAATAGGTCACTTTTACAATATTCTCTAAAGCCAGATCTGCTCCACCTCACAATGACCTTGGCCCTGTAACACATTGACTTATTCACTTGACACCCTAAGTCATTGACCACCTTCTTCTGAAAAGCTTCACACTCCCAGCTAGGATTCATTCGTATTTCATCCATATACCTCCTAGCTATCCAATCTGCAGAGAGTTATTTTTGTTCCCATGTCAACTGACAGGTATGCTTATTTTGATAAGTCCTGATTTGGTAACTATCGGTTTTCTGGCATTTGTTGGCATAAATTTTCCACTTACAAGGAGCTGTGCAAATGAACTGGACCTTGCTTCCCATATTTGGTTTCCTAAGAACAGGCCTTCTCTGGGTAAACTGTCTTCAGGGAACCACTCTTCATCATTACCCCCAACATTTCCATCATTGAACAAATTATCTAGATTGTCAAAGTTATAGTAGTTGTCACCATCCTCATTCAACTGCTCATTCAACTGCTCACCAGCCTCCTCTTGCATCTCCTCATTACATTGCTCACTATCTGTCTCATTACCATCACTCTTCACCAACCTGGGCCTTCTTGAAGACCTCTTCTTGGGTGTATGTTTAACACCGACACTCTTGAATCTCCTCTTCTTAGTAACTGGTGGCTCACTATTACACACTGAGGACTCGTTACTTTCATCAGGTGTTTGTACTACTTCCTCAGTTTTCTCATCTTGAACTTCTATAACAGGGTGGGTGACAGGATGGGTGAGTGTATTTTTATCTTCTAGTGGCAAACCTTCAACAGCTAGGGACTCTATAACAACCACAAACACTTCCACATATTGCACATTCTGACAAATTAGCCCAGTCATCATCAATACATCATTATCTGTTTCCAGTTTACCAATTTCATCCATGGTCTCATTTGGTGATTTGAAATACATTTCAAATGCTACAGATTTGTGAGCAAGTGACCTTCTACCTATTGCTTCTTTACTCATTGCAACAACCTCAAGTACAGACATCAGATCAATATTACAGAAATCAAAATAATCAACTTTGTAACTAACAAACTTTTTGAAATTATTCTCAAATTCACCCTCATGGTACAGTTTAATTGTAAAGAAATCAGGATAATCTGCAAACAAACAATAAACAAGTAGGGTATGCAATTTAGGGCAAAGTAACATCCAAATGGGGGACATAAAGAATAATTTGGGACCACATGAACACATATTTTAGTACAAACGATTCACATATTTTCACAGTCACATATTTGTTCAAGAAATAGGGTTAAAAATTGTACCTTTATAATCGGGGCACTCTGCAGATCCATATTTCTCGTTCTCCTTGCGTGGTCTCATAAACCACTCCATCGTCTTCTTGAATTTTCAGTAATCGAATTTCTAAAAAGGGGTTAGGGTTTTCCTCCGTTACTGTGATGGTGGCTACCGGTTTGGGGCATCAACCGAGTCACTATATGCCTTCCCGCTATTAATTCCACCGAAAAGACTAAAATACCCTTCATTTTTTATTTATTTTTATGTATTTTTAGGACTTAACGGCAAAAACTTAACGGATGCTGACGGCCGCCACCATGTCAAAATGCGGAAGGTAACGTTGGCCACTCACTTGTTGTTTTTTAACTACAGCCAAAAATTTGAGAATTTAGCAAAACTTTGGCCCCCCAAATGCATTTAACTCAAAATATATTAATAAACGGTATTTTGCAAATGATTTTTTTTCCTATTTTAATTGTTGCTAATATGTGGATTTTTTTTATTTTTACTTTCCACATTCTATTCTGTAGATAATAAAACAACTTTTGTCAGATTTTAAGGAATTTTGGAAACAGCTCATAAAAAAGTGATGTAATTTTTCGGAGTAATTTCACAGTATAATATGATTTCACCTTTTTTTGTGGTAAGTTTTATATTAGTTAAAATATAATAAGAATTGGGCCTAGCCCATTACGATTTTTATGAAATCCAACTTTACCCCCTTCCTTACCAATCCAACTTCAACCCTAACCCAATTTTAAAAAACGCTTGAATGGGCCAAGCCTAGGAAAAGTAAAAATGAGACCGACAGATCTAAAAAACAATCGAAAAGGATTGGACTTCATCGTCTTCATGCAACATCTTCACCCAACTTCAGATCACACGTAAGTAGCCTGATACGGTCGTAAAATGCATTAACATATTTTCTTGCAAGATGACAGTTAATTTTTACTTATAACAATCTGCCTACTACTGAAACAACTTCCATATTTAACATTTTTCAGCTCAAATATTTCCTAATTTTGCTTATGTTTTGCCCAGGGGCATCAATAGGTACATGTGCAGACGGACCATGGTTATTATTTTTTTTAAACTTTTAGTAAGTAGAATTAGTCGAGGTGCAATTAAGGTGGTGTGGACACCTAATGATAATACTACTCTACTCCTAGTCAAGGAACAAACATCTATGATGCACACAATAAATTCATTATAGTTTTACTGTATATGTTTTTCTGTTATCTTGTTATAAATTCATTCTTGTCTCACGTTACAGCCAGTAGTATCTATGATAGATGCTGAACGAAGCAAATGCTCTTCTAAAGATTTGTGCTACTCTCCAATGAATGCATTCCCTTGTTCAACTTCAAAACTGAACTATCTTAGTTTATATCATGACCGCACAATTCACAAATGTCGGTCGTGGACGATACAGAAAAGGAAATGTTTCCAACAAAGATTGGATGTAATGTAATTGATACGTTAAGTACATGGGCGCATCATGCTTCGTAACCAGATTTTATAAGAATCTTAATGGGGAATCTCCGAAGTAAAGACAGAATATATTTTGAAAGAATTATACTGACAAGTAAACAAAATCATGAATTACATGCCATAACATCCTTCGATATCTCCTCAGAATAGCAACTTCAACATCTAAACTCGCCCGCCTATGCCATCCGAAATTCTCCCTTCAGAACATGGAGTTATGTACCATAGATATGTCTGTGCACAGGCGGGGCATCAAATGTTGTAACCACCTGACTCCACGGTTTTCCCATGACAAAGAGAGAACCTTTGGAAAGATGTCCAACAAACAATACAGGTTTATCAAAAGGGGTAATTTCAAAATCCTCCTTACCACTGTGTTTAGTTTTCTTTTCAACTTTCTTTTCAAAGTCACAGCCCTCTAACTTTCTTTTCCGTTCTTTTTTCAAATGTGAACTTGGTAATTTCCTCACAGAAGCATCGAGATCTTTTACGATAACCGGTGCTCCAAAGTTTATCTCACACATCGCCCTACAACACAGACATTACAAACATCAAAATCTATTTCAATGATAGTATTCATTTGGTAGAACTGTTATGATACAATAATTTCTTGATTACTGTTGTAGAAGTGTGGCATACAGATCATAATTTTTCCTTATAACTAAGACAGTGCAGGTAGGTCCAAAATTTCCATTACAATGAAAAATTCATACAAATTTTAACAATGCACAAAAACAAAGACAAAAGTAAAATTTTGTACCAAACATGTAATATGACTAAACAGAATGCTCAACACTAAGATTAGAATGTAAAGCATCAAAGTCTTGTAAATATATTTACTATGCATTATATTTTAAACTACACGATAGGCATGCTATGTCACATACTCACATGATCTTACAAGATGTTTTGGCCAAACTAATTGAAGATAACCCACTTTATACTAAGCTGCTTTCTGACACAAGTAAAAATTAACTAGATGGCTCCAATTAGCTTCATTTTTCACAACAAAGTCATGCAAATATTGTCTCCTAATTAATTTAGACCAAAGTGTTGTCAGAATTCAAGTCTAACCACATCTACGTATACCAAAAACACCCCTAGACAGCCAAGACATATTCACCTTTGGCAGGCCTTGGTTACTCTTAACACAATGAAGACACATGGGCCAACAGCATCAATAGAAGCAGGGAGTAAAATGACAAACCTGGGACTGTAGACAATTACAGAAGAAGCTTTTAGGGATGGCTGAAATGTAAGTCCTATAATCTCTCCACAAAATTTTAGGTCACTCCTGGGAAGAGTAAATTTGTGCTGAGTAGACCATTCACCCAACTGTTTGGCATCCACATCAATTGCATAAACCTGATTTGAAGAGGTGGAGATCACAAGGATGTTACTGTTTCGAGGAGTAAAACCACCAGCGGTAACAGAAGCGCCATCTAATCTGGATATGAACCAGTGCTGTCTGTTCCAAATAGAGATGATGAGCATAAGATACAGCCTCATAGATGTGGTACCTTTCACCGGATATAATATTTCAAATACTTCCAAATTTCTAGGCTCAAAACAATTTAAAAATGTATCTACAAAAAAAAATCATATTCCAAACAAATTCAGATTCTAATGTAATGAAAGCCTGATAATTTCTAAACAGATGCATCAAGAATGCTATTTTGATTGGCCTAGGTATTTCTTCACAGGTTAAGCAAATATTTTTCTGGCATACTCACAAAGCAACTTATTGCACTCTTTTTCATAAACAATTGCTACTGCAATAGCACTACCTTCTTATCTCCAGATTAAAAATGTATACATCTCCAAAACAGTTGACAGCTGCCAACCACTGTCCATCAGGACTAGTGAACATCCTTGTTATAGGAGGCTCACTGAGAATTTCATCATCGATGTCCTTGCACTGAGGGGTATATGTGCAAATCAGATTTAGGCTTCCCACATCTACAACCTGCATCACAAAGAAATACACAGTATATGTGCTAATTCGTGAATATTCATAAAGGTACAATAAAAATCTAGGGGTTTTCAAAATCCATCAACTTGAATATTCATTAAGGCAGATGGATAAAAATAAACACTTATGACAGTAAAATTAGAGGTATACTGCACACGAAGACATAACTGGACTGAAGCATGACTGGGAAGTGCAATATGCAAAACTATATGTTACAGAAGGGCATAGTCGAGGAAATAAAGACCCCACTCATTGCAATATGTATTGCAGTTTTTGAGTAACACAAGTACTTAACCAATATATAAAACTTAAACCAATAAAGAACAGTCCGCCTTATCAATGTTGAGAGGTCGAAACCTCCGACTATTATTTCAATTCTTATTTACTGGTATATAAATGCAAAGACAATCAAGCAAAAGTCGTACAACCCTAAACATACAAATCACTGGATTTCTGTATGAGAGAGTAATACCATAGGTCAATTGATACTTGATAGAAGAAAAGGATAACAATAACCCAAAAAACATTGTGAAAAGGGAGTGATAGTGAGATACATATTAACATTCAAATAGAATTCTTACATATATTTTTCTGTCATTCCCTGCTATCATCAGCCAAGAAGAATCATAACTGAAACACATAGAATGTGCAAATGGCAGATTCGGAAGTTTCCTTTTTTCAATAGTCCATGCACTTTTTTCAGCTTCGGTTTTATTTAGTTTAAAAAGCCTAGGTTTCATTTGATTAGAGTATGAAAAGAACACTCCCGAGTTAGACATGGAGCTGCAAATGATCTTCTGAGAAGCCTTACTCTTGACTCTGACAACCAAATCTGTGGTCGCAATGCCGGCACAAGGGTCAGAACTTATATCAGTATGAGAACTAGTTTTTGATCGGATGCAAAAAATATCTAACCACTTGGAGGCCTGAATCACAAGCAAAGGAGTTTGATTGAAAACTGTATTCAGTACCAGTTGCATTGGTGGTTTCTGTGGCACTAGACATATGTCATGAGGAGAGAATTGGGTAAAATCATTTGCAGCATACGCAAAAAGCTTTGTGTCATCACCAGCTGAAATAAGCATGGGAACACCTATATGACCCCACTTGCGGAAACTAAAATCACGGGGCTTCTTCTTTACGCGGTCTTTCTTTTTCTTTTTCCTATTTACCTTCTCATTCTTCGGAACACTGTCACTCTTTTCCTTCTTTACCTTTTCATCAGGAAACGTATCTGCATAAGTCATTTGACACATTTAAGAAGTATTTAAATGGATGACCATAGGTCCAAAATCCAAAACAGTTAATACAAACATCGGATATAGGAGCCAGCGTCACCTTCTCTACTTATGGGAACTGCAACAGTCAAGGCCCTCACATCGTGTGTATGAGCTCTTGAATAACCAACATAGACCCACTTCTTAATTACTGTGACAGAAGACTTTTCATCAGTCGATCGGGATACATCTTTTGAGAGCTTATAGAGTATCACCTACAAAGACACAAAGACAAAAACAACTTGATATATAGTCGTCCATTTTTGAAAAAGACGACAAAGAGAATCATGTATTCACAACTTGTTATATCTCTTCAGCATATAAATAAAGACAACTACGGTTAACACCACATATAAGCTAAACTCTCTCTGAGTATACAATTTTGAGATTGCCTATCGAAATCAACCTTTGTAATACATTTAATTATAAGAAGTAAATTATTGTATAGCAGCAATATAGTGCCTTTGATTCGTATTTACTAACTCTAGGGCCAACGTATGAAGCGCAGCCAAGAAAAAGGATAGAAAATTTGACATTGTTATCTCATTTAATTGGTAACGAATATAGCCATCGAGTCTTATTTCTTTAGCTAAGTATAATTATGAAGTTTAATGACTTAACATTAGTAAATCTTAATCCACCTTAGAAGGCTGGATAAAGAAGGGGAATTTCTAGGAGTATAATACTTCTAACACTCAACCCATTCTAGGTTTTTCTGCTATACATTAATATTCTAGTTGCTGTGTATAGTAATCATCGTACTTATCTTTTCCTAAAAAGATTACACATGCAATTCTGTTGCATGTTTAAAATTCACAATTTGAACCTAAGGATCCACTTGTAGGGCACAATAATCATTAATCAAGCTTTAAATAACATAAAGTATTACAAGAAATTTACTTTCACAATATAAACTCCACTATAAGCTTGTAAAAATGAAGTGCTATATTCAATGATCCAACATCCACAACTGCTACACAATGCCTAAAGTGCAGAAAAGGTATGCAATCTCTTTATAATTAACCTCTAGAATTTATCGAACCCTTCTCAGAAGATCAAGGTCGGTCGGCGGTGCACCCCATATGGGGATCCCGCCAATCAGCTTCCTGAAAGATATCCACTATTATTACTGTGTGCTTGAAATGAAATGCACATTCATAGAATCCATTGAGGGTCTTGAACAAACATCGCAAGTCCAATAAAATGAGAAAGACTCGCATGCTTTACAGATGGACTTCATACTAAATGATGGCTGCGTTGAAATTATAAATAGGATAAAATAATAAATTAAGCTTCAGTAAAAGTGTTAATCACTTGATCTATAATACTACAGCATAGGGTGGCCAAATATCAATTTTACGAAGTACATAATGTTACGTAAAATTTAGTTGTATAAAATCTGTGTGCAGAAAACTAAATTCCACACCTGACCATCCGAGCCAGCAGAAAATACCATATTATGACTTGGCCCTGCAGATAGCGCATTCACATCACCCTTGTGACGCGAATGAGCCTGCAAAAGAGTTCCCATTTGACTGTTCCAGAACTGCACTCTACCGTTACTATCAGCACTGACAAGGGTACCACTCCTGAAACCAGATGATAATAATTGGCATCAGGAAACCAAGACCAATGCCACAGAGAGATCATAGATACTCCTATTCAATAATTAGCTAAAAAGAGAATGTGCAAGTTTACCTGAGGGAAAGCAATGACCATATGCAGAGTTCAGGTCCACTGCCTAATTCTCCAAGTCCGACTGTTATCCTGAAAACCTCACGAACTGTTTTAAGATCCCAGCATCTTATTAACCTGAAATTTTCATATTATAGCCAACGAATTGAGACATACAACTTGGTGTCATCCAAAATAACTAGAGCTAGGATTCTGCATTACCAGTCTAGTTTAAATTTTAAAATTAAATTTTGCTAAAAAAATGAGAGGTTTCAGTATATTATAAACTCTACGGTGACATAGTAACAGGGAAGGTACATATGCCCTTTTTTCCAAGAATTGCATACCCATCACTACTTCCTGAGAAAATCTTATCTGCATCCTGACTCCAAGTCACACTCAAGGTGCGTCCTGCAAACCAGATACATTAATAAGAGGTCTTAACATTAGAAGGCAGCAATTGCGTTATAAGTTTTGGAATGAAGGGTTTTACAGTTGTAGTGAACAAGTTATCTTACCACTGACTCTTGGCAATGACTTGCGGTAAATTAACTCATCAGAAACAGTGCAAATTCGCACACAGCCATCATCACAAGCCATTGCTATATTTGCATCTTCAATAATAGATCCATCCGTTGTCACAACCGAATCACTGTCACTTTCACTCTCACTACAATCATCATCACTAGAATCATTAATCATTTTAATATACTGAGAATGCTTCTTTTCATTACTTTGCGGGTTTGTGTATGGGGCAGACGCCATTTGCCAGATTGACACGCCAATAGAGAGCACATTCTGCGCATAAACAAAATCAAAACTAATTGATTAAAAATTCACACTTTACAAATCAAATAACGTGACATTCCTTTTATCCACACTTCCACAAACAAGGTTATTTAATAAAACCATTGTTTTAAAAATCGGCCGATTAACGGTCGAATCGGTCAAAAATGGGTCAAAGGCTCAAAATTATAAAAATTATTTTTTAAACAAATTAAAATGCAATAAAACAATCCGGTATCTGTATGTCCTAAAATCCATATATTAAATATCTAATGACTGAATTACTTATTTATAAGTAGCAAAAACCACTTAAATATAAAGTATGGAATAATCAATACGATCAACCACCGATTATCCAATTAATCAATACTATCAACCACATGTTAAGGTAGCTACATTTGTTTTGGAACCATATATAGAAATACATAAAAGAATAATGTGCATCCAAGCAAATGGAATACCTTCTGTCTCAAGTCAAAAAGGTCCCACTCGGAAACTGAACCGTCAATACTAGAAGAAAACAAGCGTCCAAGAGAGTGGAATCCATTGGAATGACACCAAACAAGCGATGAGACTCTCGAATTAGGATCTCCGTAAATCGTCTACAAAAAACACAAATAATTAAGCTCAAAAACACATAAAATTAAGGACAAACACAAAATAAAAATAAAATAAAAAAGAGAGAGTAGGGTACCAGCTGGCAGTGCCAGCCGACGGCGCCAGGAGAGACGAGCCAAATCTCAAGCGAAGCGTCTTCACGAGCGGCAGCCACTCTAGAACCATCAGGACTAGTAGCTAGGGCAACAATCGGAGATGGCTTGTAATCATCAATACTACTACTAGTGCTCTTGTATTGCATGGGTGCCTCGTAATCACTACTCTTATATTGCACCTTCACCTTCTTTCTCATCATCATCTTGTGCATGTATGTTACTGAGAACGAGGGAGGGAGCTGCATCAATGGAAGGGGCGGCCTGTGGCTGTCATCTTTTCTTTTGCTCAACCGAAGGGGCTGCAGCCTGCGTGTGTGTCATACGGTAATGGCCCTCGGGATCCTAATTTTGGGATAATGGCCCTAAATACCCTAATCCTCAAAATCTCACAAAAATACGATCATTTTTATTTTTCTAAAATGAATTTTTTATATATAATTTTAAAAAACGTAATTATAATTTACGTTTTGATTAATTTTAAAATATATTGAAGAAATTATATAATAATGATTCGTTTATCCCATAAATATCGTTTTTGAATGTGTGTATTTAGTTAAAACGAAAAATAAAATATGTGCCTAAAAAAAATAAGAACTCGTCTATCTATACTATTATTAAATAGAAAAAATATTGAAATTTTTGTTACGGTACATTTTTTGGTACACACTAAATTAACGAATTATATCCCGTATATAATTAGAATAAGATAGTTTTGGTGGTACTGTTATATGGTTTGGTGTCATAGGTGGCTTAGCACGAGGTGGCTTGCACGTGCTAAGTATATGTAGTAAGGGGTAAGGTATATGTAGTAAGGGGTATCCTATTATTCTATTATAATATTTAATAATCTGTATAACAAACATATATAATTAAGAAATTGAACTATAATTATATATTCTTAAATGGTATTAAAAAAATATTGAAAGTATTATATTATATATAATACAAGCAATAATTATTTTAATAAAAATAAATATAAGTAACAATTAACAAATCATTTATAATCGGGTTAAAATAGTATCATTTTCTTAAAAAAAAATTAATATGATAAGTTAGAAATATAATAATAATAATAATAATAATAATAAATTATTAAAATTTAAAATTGAAATTCAAATCTAATGAAATACATTTAAAGTACCATGAAAACAAGTGTGAAAGTGTAGGCATAATAATAATAATAATAATAATAATAATGATAATAATAATAAATATTACAAATTAAAATTGAAATACAAATCCAATAAAATATATTATATACTATATGTATTTCATCTATTCTAACATTCCATTAAAATACCTAATAATATTTATAAATAGATAATTAATTAAGAAAATAAACTATAATTACACATTTATAAAATATAAAAATTAGGAAGAAATATAATAATAATCATAAAAAACTATTTTGATCAAACTCCACAATATTGAGAAAAGAAAATATATAAATAAAATAAAAATAACTACATAAACATATTATGTGAATTATAATTATATTTTCTTAAGTGATATAAAATAATATTAAAAGTATTATATTATATATATACAAAAAACAATTTAATTTAAAATATTTATGAATTGATAATTTTTATTTTTATTTTATAAAAGAAGAAACAAATTTAAATTATATTTAGGTATAACTATTACATATGTTTTCTTTTGTAACAAGAAAAATATCGTTTGTCTTTTAAAAAATTTAGAGCACATGTATCTTATAAAATTAATGAAAATTACAGTTTGTCTTCTAAAAACTTTGGAGCACATTAATCTTATAAAACATAAAATTAGGAAGAAATATAATAATAATATTTTTTTATTACAATTCAAAATTGAAATATTACAGAGGTGGAATTCATCCTCAACTGGATCAGACCAATATGTTGTTGTGTATATGTTGTATACTTGATAATTTCATTAACAAAACACCTTGG
Organism: Apium graveolens; assembly: GCF_009905375.1. Taxonomy (NCBI): domain Eukaryota; kingdom Viridiplantae; phylum Streptophyta; class Magnoliopsida; order Apiales; family Apiaceae; genus Apium; species Apium graveolens. The sequence goes on from NC_133656.1 coordinate 115,461,909, forward strand.
TAAATTTTACATAGTGAAAAATGTAGCACTCGACGGATAAGGATTATAGTCCCGACGAATGACTCAATATAGTCCCGACGTATGATGATTTATTATCCATCGAGTGAGTAGCTTATGTAACAATAAGTCTGTAGCACATTTCTGCATACACATTGTTTAGATTCTGTAAGTAGTACTCAAGTCATGTTGACTTTAGCTAGATATGCAGAATAGGTTGATTAATTGTACATAGATGATGTCTTGTAATCCTGCATAAATGAAATGAAGTCAAGTGCCAGATTGCTACACGACGGATAAACAACAATGCCATTCGACGGATGATCAACTAGACAACCCAACGGATGATCATGAACTCGAAGGATGATCATGAACCCGATGGATAAAGAATTCAAACATCTGTTGACAGTGACAACACAGTCACATGCGTCGAGTGTATGCAAATGGAATGTGGAAGCCTATTTAACTGGGTTTTCGAGAACAAAGAAGCATTGCCAATTCCATGCTATTATGAAGATATTCAAAGATGCTGGAATATAGTAATGAAGTAGCATAGTATTAGACTTGATAGTTTTTGTTTTATTATCTTGTCTTATTGCTTTGTAATCTTGGTGATATATAAACCAAGAAGCAGCAAATTGAACAACCAACTAAGCAACCAAGTAGAGAAACATTTGTAAGCTGAATTCTTAGCATTTCTCTGTACTCTTAGTTGTTCAACATTTGTAAGCAGCTATGAGCTTCTTGCTACACAGAGTTCTCTCGATATATATTATATATCTCTGGTGGATACATTCAAATCCACCAGAAAGTTTTTAAAGACTTGTGTTTTTAATTACTTGTGTTTTGATTCATTTGAAGTTGTTATTTCGCACTCTGCAAATCAATTCACACTGATATATATATATATATATATATATATATTTTAAGTTAGAATAATTTTATTCAAGAAAAAGTTTCAAGAATTCCATTCAACCCCCCTTTTGTAATTCTTGTTGAATTGTTAAGGGACTATCAATTAGTATCAGAGCAAGCTCTTGATAAACAAAGAGTTTGAAGATCAACAAAACAGCAAGATGAACAAGAAGGATGTTGGAGTCAAGATTCCTTTTCTGGATAAAGATAATTACCATCACTGGAAGGTAAAGATGCATCTTCATTTACTTTCTCAAGATGAGGCCTATGTAGATTGCATAGAAAGAGGTCCTCATGTACCAATGAGAGCTGCAACTGAAAATGAGCCATCTCTCCCCAAGCCAAGGCATGAATGGTATGATCTTGATATTGAACAAGTCAGGAAAGATAAGAAGGCCATGAATATCCTGTTCAATGGAGTTGATGGTGATATGTTTGACAACATCATCAATTGCAAAATTGCCAAGGATGTTTGGGACACTATACAAATTATTTGTGATGGCACTGAGCAAGTTAGAGAAAACAAGATGCAGCTACTAATTCAGTAATATGAGCATTTTCATAGTGAAAAAAGTGAGTCTCTCACTGACATCTTTAGTAGGTTTCAAAAACTACTAATTGCTCTGAAGTTGCATGGAAGGGTCTATCAGACTAAAGACTCCAATCTAAAATTCCTTAGATCTCTTCCAAAGAAATGGAAATCAATGACAGTCTCATTAAGAAACTTTCAAGATTATAAGGAGTTTACTTTGGAGAGACTATATGGCATCCTGAAGACTTATGAGCTTGACATAGAGCAAGATGAGAGGATGGAGAGAGGAAAGAAGAAAGGAGGATCCATTGCACTAGTTTCTGAGTTAGAAAAGTAGAAGGAGATGAATATGGAAGCTGTTGAATCAACTTCAAAGGTCTGTGAAAACAAGGGCAAGGGGCTGGTAGCTGAAAATGAAGATTTTTTGAGCCAAGATGATATGGAGGATATTAATGAACATCTAGCATTTCTTTCCAGAAGATTTGCCAAGATCAAGTTCAAGAAGAACTTTGGAGTAGCCAAGCCAAATAGAAACATGGTGGATAAATCAAAATTCAAATGTTTCAAATGTGGCTTGGCAGGGCACTTTGCCAGTGAGTGTAGAAAGTCAGATTCCAACAAAAAGAAGTTTGAGCCTGTGGATTATAAACAGAAATACTTTGAGTTGCTCAAACAAAAGAAAAGGGCTTTCATTACACAAGAAAATGACTGGGCTGCAGATGGTCTGGATAAAGATGAAGATGTCAGCTATGTCAATCTAGCCCTAATGGTCAAGTCTGATGAAACAGAGACAAGTTCTTCAAGTAATCAGGTAATTACTACAAACCTTGCACATTTATCTAAAGCTAAGTGTAATGATGTTATAAATGACATGAAAGAGATATGTCCTAAGTTCAATCATGTATGAGGATTTAGGAATAACTTTTATGTAATCTGTTTTGATTTCATTGATATTAATAAAAGACTTGTTTTGTTTTTATTGCGGGCTCTATCTATTTAAATGTTTAAATAAGATATACCACAATTTAGAGTAAAGCTTTTTATGGATTGTGATGAGATCATAATAATGAGACCTAAAAGATGATAACTCTAAACTTAAATAGTTCCTGGTCGTAGGATTACTAACTGGTAATTAATAATCCGCAAAGATCGGTACATACTATGCTTGCTTCATTATGAAGGATGTCTGTTCTCATAGACATTTGTGTGGTGACACTATAGCTAGTATGTAGGTGCTTATTATAGAATAAGTTCACTGAACATGACTCACACAGCTGAACAACTGATGGAGTTCACTCACGTGTCAGCATTTGTTCACATAGTGATAGTTGTACAAGTATCCTTAGACTTGAGGTCATCATAGTCATCTTGTGTACACTGAACTATGCTTTGGTTTAGTGCTTAGTCTCAAGGGACAATTATAAGGGCTCTACTGGGTATAGGAATTTGTACACGAAGATAGTGTATGATCAATAAAGGATTTACCCCTTCCAGTGAAGGAAGAGAATGTTCAATGTTGATCCACTTATGCTAGTTCAGGAATCTCTGGCCAGAGTGAATGAAATTAGAAAGGAGTTTCTAATTTACATTAAATAGAAATAAGCATAGTGAATGGAAAAGCAAATGATTAAATAAGATAGGCTTGACACAAATTCCATGCCTTGTATTTAATCGTGACATTGGAGGGTAGAAGGAATTGATTGTACGGTAACTACTCACTGAATAGGTTCTTGGTATTCTAAGCAGTGAATTCGTATTATCCGGATAGTCGCGATATGCTGAGAAGTATCCCTCACGATGTAGAATAAATATGATTAATTAATTAATCATATTTAATGAATTAGATAATTTATATAAATAATGATAAAATAGTTTTATTATTATTTATTTCTACTACCAGCTTAATATTGAACCTACAGGGTCACACCATAAAAGAGAATGATTTAATGGTGGAGGAATTAATTAATAATGGCTGATAATTATTTATTTATGAAATAAATAATTAATTGGCAAATTTAATAATTGATTAAATGAGATTTAATTGATTATAAATTAATTAAGAAAAGGTTCTTAATATTGTTAATTAAGAATTTAATTTTTGGAAATTAAATCAAGTGAGAGAATTATTTCTAAAGAGTTTAGAAAAATGATTAATAATTAAAAGGTGTTTTAATTATTAGTGAGAATAATAAAGGGTTAATAATAATAATATTTAATGGGAAAATTTTCAGCTGGAAATTTTGCCTATAAATATACTATTATAGACCCTATTTTTGCCTCAACCAAAAAGATTTACAAAACCCTAATTCTCTCCATCTCCTCCTCCTTCATTACATCATTTTCTTGGTGGATACCGGTGGAGTGCTTCACACTTGAGGAGCAGCTGCTAAGGATCTCCGTTCATCATTTTTGGATCGCCATTAAAGACCTCTATCTTTCCATTAACGTAAAGCTTCTTAAGATAAACATACTGAACTACGAATTAAATATTATTTTTCGCATGGATCCTGCGGAGGGTTTCGGTTTTTTTTAAGATTTAAATTTACGTTTTCGCTGCGTTTATGTGCTAAAAACCCTTCAATGGCATCAGAGCTACTTGCGAAAAGTTTTTAATTCGTTTATGTGTTTAACTGTTTTCGATATATGAGCATGTACGTGATTCGCCATGATTTGATGTTGATATAATATGCTTATATATGTATGGTTTTGAATATATGATATTCATGTGAATTGTATAATCATAAGATGATTATGTAATCTGTATATATACTGATACATACATGATTTATGTTTGTTCTAATTATGAGAATCATATTAGATACGGATTCTGAATTGGCTGCTGCAGATTTGCTGAAATCTGGGTCTGGTATTCGATTTACGCAAATGAATACCCTATTCCATAGGTAAATGAGTGTCTGAACAAAACTGATAGCTATAGCTATCAACGACTCGTCTGTAAGGCGTTTGACATCGTTTACTGCCCGTAAACAGTGATTCTTGTTTTTCTGATTTGATTATGATTTTTGTCATATTTTCTTTTTATGATTAGATCATGGATAATATGATATATTAAGATCAGATTATGTGTTTTAACATGCTTTTATGTGTTGTATGAGCATGGTGGATGGTTATGGCCTTTCGACCTTAGTGTAATGGTTTTGGTTCTGGTTTTAAATACGACTTGCATGTCGTCAATCTTTGTAATCATAAATCTCGAATGTAACTCGAGTTATTCTTGTAAGTTCATTAGATTATTTTTACTTTCAATCATGTAATGTAATTGAAGACTCAAGAAGGCTATCCAATGGAGGTGATACAAAGAAGAAGACGAGGCATACAAGAAGTCTAAACAAAGAAGAAGACTTATGTAATAAGTAGTTATATTTATTTCCATCACCATATTAGATTGACCTTGATCTTTATCATGAGCTTGATAAAGATCACATAGGATTGGGCCATAACCAAACACATTTACTTTATTGCACTTTACATTTACTTGTTTATTTAATTTTATATATGAGATATATGCCTATGTTTACCATGCGATGATAGATTTAGGTGAACTTAAATCAATATAAGACGTGCTCTAGAAAATCTAGAATAGGAATCGTTTCTTGCCTTAACAATAAATATTATGAATACGATCATGAGATTCTTGTATTTATGAAACACGTAATTGAATATGAATTTTCAATATTGAGAGAAAGGATGATTCTGTCAACAACATATTTCTATCTGTAAGAAAGGTTTATTAAATGACGCCTCTTGACAATGCTCCACCCGATCTAGGAATCATCTGATTATCGATTATTGATTTGAAATATTTAATTTAAAAGGAAGAATCTCTTTATAATATGATTATGATTGTAACGTAATATAATCCCTCTAAAATTAAATAATATCAAGTAGTAATTGGCCAGTGACACAACGGGCTTGTGTCGGTCATAGCCTTCCAACATGGTAGAAAGTGGTTCTTATTTTTAAATCATTGTCGTTTCGTGCTACAGCCGAGGGCTTTGATTTCGAAATAAGAAATACTTGTCTATTACATAGAGATGTGTACATTGAATTAGAATCTAAAGGTCGGTACGTGCTACAGCCGTGGGCCGTTGGAGACTGATTCAATTGTATGAAATGTTGGGTTAGACTTGACTTAGAATATTGAGTTTGTCGTGCCACAAACGTGACTCAATTATTCAAGAGGCTAAACTTATATTAGGGAATAACATAAGATGTGTTAGATATATTTGATAATGTCATGGCTAATATAATTTATGTTTAGATTTCAGATCTTACTTAACAGGACAAATCAGTACTTAACTATTGATCAGTACTTATACTGGAAGTCAGGACTTAAGGATATCAGTACTTATATTATCAGGAGGTAATCATCAGAAGTTAGATATCAGAACTTAAGTACTGAAGGACGATCAGATAAGGACAGTAGCTGATTAAAGGAAAGAAGATCAAGATAAACATAAGAAGAGATATGCATGAAGAAGGAGTTCCGTGAAGAATGGAATACTTGGATGAAAAGATATCTGATTGATATGTTTTAGGAAGCAAAATTATATTCCATATCAATTAGCGATTATCTTGTAATTGTGTAGTATATAAACACAGACATAGGGTTTACACTATAAGTGTTATCATATTCGAGAAGATTATTCATTGTAACCCTAGCAGCTCTCGTGATATTTGTTCATCACTGAGAGGTAACAGTTCCATACTGTAACAGAGTTTATTATTTCAATAAAGTTTGTTTTCTGTTACTTAATATATTAAAGTTCGATTTGATTGTATTATACACTGTATTCACCCCCTCTATAGTGTGTGTGACCTAACAAGTGGTATCAGAGCCTATCTGTTAACACACATACAGTTAAAGATCCAAACACAATCATGTCGGACACAGAAACTCCAACTAAGCCTACCAAAACTGAGGAACCACCAAAGACACAAATTCAGAGTCGGTATGAGACCATCAGAGTTCCCATACTGAGACCATCTGAATATCCCATATGGAAGGTAAGGATGACCATGTTCCTGGAGGTAACAGATCCAGAACACCTTGATAGAATCAAGGAAGGGCCTCACAAACCAACCAAGCTCGCTGTTGCAGTTGTAGGTGAAGCAGCAAAGACCGTACCAAAGGAGAAGAGTGATTATACTGCTGAAGATATAGCATCAATTGCTAAGGATGCTAAGGTACGACACTTACTGCATAGTTCCATTGATAATGTAATGTCAAACAGGGTAATCAACTGCAAGACTGCTAAGGAGATATAGGATGCTCTGGAAACAAGGTGTCAGGGAACTGACACAATTAAGAAGAACAGGAAGACAATACTCACTCAAGAGTATGAACACTTTGACTCAAAGACTAATGAGTCATTGAATGATTTATATGATAGATTTGTCAAACTTTTGAATGATTTGTCATTGGTTGATAAAGAGTATGATCTTGAAGATTCAAACCTTAAATTCCTGTTAGCTCTTCCTGAATGCTGGGATTTGAAGGCAACGACAATAAGAGACAACTACAATCTTGATGAAACAACTCTTGATGAAATGTATGGAATGCTCAAGACTCATGAGCTTGAGATGGAACAAAGAAGTAAGAGGAAAGGAGGAAAGTCAAGGACAGTTGCTCTTAAGGCTGAAGAAGAATCCCCCAGAGCAGCTTCCTCAAGGAAAGACAAGGGTAAAGCTCTAGTCATAAAGTCTGAAACTGAGTCATCAAGTTCTGAAAGTGATGATGACTCAGATTCTGAAAGCTTGCCTGAGATTGATGCTGATTGTAATAACCCCAATTTTTGAGAAATTTTGAAACCCTTATGAATAGTGTTTTTGCTGAACGAGAAAACTTTTCATGCCACGCTATGTAGGGGTTCTGTTATTGATCTTATGGGATATTATTAGTACTCTATGTGGTATATAAGTGTATGTAAAGATCGTCAGAATCCAATTTTGAACACTTTGATTTTCCCGGAAATCCACAAGATACGGAGAGAATTGAGTATAAGGTAACAGGATAAAAAGGATTTAAATTAAAGGATTATAAGAGAGGATCGTAAAAGGAATACAATATATTGAGAAAGGTTAAGGGAACCTAAGTAATAAGATCTCGGGTATGATCCCTCAAACGATAAACGAGAACGAAAGATAAGCGAACCGTAAAACAAATAAGTGACCAAGAGACAAGCTTGTACAAGAAGCCAGGGACTGTGACATCATCAAACCACAAGGTGTGGACAAGTGGGAGCATTATGACATGTGCAAGGTGACATAGGCATGACAAAAAAGGAAGGAGATGTGGTGACTTTTTAACCACACAAAATCAAGGGCAACTAGGTAATTTACTAAATCAAACACAAAAATCAAGCCAACCAAGCCAAGCAAAATCATTTTCATCAAAATCAAAAAGCAACCAAGGCTTTGTTCTTGAAGCTCTCGGCTTTTCACTATTCAAATGGGCAAGAATTTCAAAACTCAAGATCCAAGCATCCTAAATTGGTAAGATAATTCCCTAATCATCTTCATGCTTAGTTAGGACTATATCATGAGTTTAAGCCATTAATTCCTTCTCAATCTTCTTCATTTAATCAAAGAAGAAGACTATGAATAGTGTTTTCAAGTTTTTAACTTGAAGTTTTCTTGTTTATCTTGAAGATCCAAGCATTCTTAAGACTTCTCAAAGCTTCTTAAGGCTTCCTAGCTCCTCCCACCACTTCAAGGAAGGTATACCATCTCCAAACCCTAGATTCCTATATATTATAAGATGATTTTGATTAGTAGGATGATATTGTAGCTTGTAGTTGTGATTAGAGTTTGGGATTTGAAATGGTAGCGAAATGGAATGGTAAATGTTGAGGTTTTGATGAAAAGAACTTAAGTATGGTTAAATTAAGCTTAGGCATAAGTATAAATGATTAAATTGAATTGGTTGGGGTTGTTATGATGTGATGAGGATGGATGTTGGTTGTATGTTGGAATTGAGGTTGATTTGGAATGGGTTTGAATGGTTTAAAATATTGGAAATCGCGTAAACATAGCCGTCGTAACGTCCGATTTTCTTTGGACTGTTTTTGTGCATAGCATTAGGACCCGAGAACCCCCTGCTAGAATATGACCACTGCCATGTTTAGATAGCTCATGTTACGAGCTTCGTTTTGATATGTAGTTCGTTCGATTCCGATGCACGGTTTAGGAGAAACGACCGTTTCAAGTAACGGCGTTTCGCGAATGAAACTTTTCCCCTCGCCTTACTTTGAAACATAGGTTAAAGACCAAAAAGGGTTAATTAATGCATGAAACATTTATGGTAAGTGTGTTAGGCAGTTGGTAAGACACTCGCGAAGGAATCGCCTTAAAACTCGTAAAGGTTAAATTATTAAAAATGGTGGAGCCGAGGGTACCCGGGTGACTTAAGCAAATCAGTAAGCGCAAAACAAGCGTTAGAGTCTAAGTTAGTTAAAGTATAGATTTACAAGTGACTTTGGTTTAATTACAACTTACTTGTTGTTTATAGGTTACCAGACTCGTCCCGAGCCATTCGTAACCCCCAGTCACTCAGGCAAGTTTTCTACCCGTTATACTGTTGTTGTGATGTAAATATATGTATATGCATTATCTTGTGATAAGTGCATGATTGTTATTAGCAAATTTTGCGATATATTGGAGCATGCTGATATGGTATATATGCATGTCTGTTTCGTAATCTGGTTATCTATCTGTTGATTTCGATGCTTATAGTTGCATAATACCTATGCTAGAGATAAGCAGTAGTTGCGTATACCCTTAGTATAGGGGACCCAAAGGTGAATATATTTCTAAACCGGGAGTCGATGTTCCCGAGTATAATATATATATTTTATATATATATGGTTATAGTTTTCCAAACTATTAATCGAATAAGGTTTATTCGATAACTTTTATTTTATTAATTGAATACTATATTGAATATTCATTCGAGGGTTATGACTCAGTTTATTTTATTATTTCAATATGATTTGAATATTCATTCGAGGGCTTATGACTCAGTTTATATTATTTAATGAATATTATTTGAATATTCATTTGAGGATCTATGACTCCGATTATTTGCTGAGATATATTCTTTATTTTATTAAAGAATAAGGTGTCAATAATCAAACTTATTTTCGATTATTCAAATAAAGATAGTACTTTCATATAAGTATATCTTTGTTTATTTAATACTTGTTTCAAGTATAAGTTTTAATACTTCTACTTCAATTATTTTTATAAAGACTATTCTTTATGGGAATATTATTTAAATAATAATATTCAGTCATTTTCTAAATATTCTGGGGACTAATTTACTTCATTAAATCAGCTTTACTCCAAACACTCTTTAAAGTGTTTTCGAGTCTTCAAAATGATTTTTAAAAGTTAGAGCGGATCCCAAAACTCATTTTTATATTTAAGATCTTCCTTTTTAAGGGGATTTAAATACTCGCTTAAAAATTGAGGGATCCGGCTCTATGGTGTATTTTTATATTCGCAACAAGGTTGCTGTTTTGATAAATGAATTGATTACTTGCCCAATATTCGGGAAGTAAGCCCATCTAATTGAGTCGGCATAAGCGACAGGCCGGGGTACGGTCTATCAAAGTGTAAGTGGCTGGGTGGCAATCCATCAACGCGTAAGAGGCCGGGTGGCGGTCCAGCACAAGGTCCTTATGTGGCCAGGGTGATGACCGGTGGGGGATTCATCCATCTACTAGTAGAAAAGGTTACTTATTGGTATCTTTGCCTGATCAGCAAGATATCTGGTTTATGCCAAAATTCTTTTCCTTCCAAATTCATTGGATATTGCAACTCTGTTCATACTTTACATGACAGAGGTTTTCAGGAAATGTATGGGAGATATATATATGAATATATTTATATATCGGGACTTAATGAAGTATCTCGTAACTTCATTATTTATAATGATATTCAAAGATTAAATCTATTCAAATCTTGTCTTGTAGTCTCATCTATGTGATGAACCTTTGAAACTGATTATAACTTGAACGGGGGTAGTTCAAGTAGTATTTGGTAAAGATATAAGTATTTTGGGGTATCTTGTAACTTCATCTTTTAAACTTATATCTAGTTAATGATTGTCTTATGAATGACAAAGATTTTCGGAAAAATGTTGAGACAAGGTTAGATATATCAGATCACCTTGCAATGATATTTTTTATATATACAGTTATAAACTGGAACTCTGTGTATATTATGGATGGAAGAGGACTTCCAAGATTTTGAAAAGTATATATGTATATATACTGAATATTTTGCGACTTCATCGCATTAAGATATCAAACTTGGTTCATTTCTTTTGACCAAGACTTTCATGAGTACTATGAGAAGGCTCATATACTATTAATCATTATACATATTATTTTGGTGGGCTTGCTGCTCACCCTTGCTTTATTTCTTCATCACACAACAACAGTTAGGAAAGATGGCCAGACTCCAGCAGACCCAGCGCAAGCGCGTGGGAAGCGTCCCGCGTCTTCCCGTTGATGTTGTAGCTGCTATAGCTGCAGAGGTAGATCTATTGTAGATCAGACCATCTACTTTTGAGAATCAATTATGTATAATTATAACTTGTGGCAGATAATGGCAATTAACTGTAAATTTATCAAGTAATCATTTTGGGTTGTAATAACTTTTAAATGGTGGATTCAAAGACTTGTATTTATTTCAATTTCATCTTTGAGACTATAACGGGTTGTGGTGTGTGTTAGTATGGGGTCACAGCATGAGGATATTTATTATTAATTAAGTGAAGTGATATTGTGGAAAGAAAGACCGTGACAACCCGGATCCCCGACCCCGGATCTGGGGGTGTTACAGAAATGGTATCAGAGCTAAGCGTTATAAACCTCAGAGATGATGGGACGTTAAGATAATAAGTTAACTAAGATAATAAGAACTCTTGCCAAGTTCATAGTCGGGCTACCTAACGTAGCAGTGACAGTTAAAACCCTTATGGGAACCCTTATAAATATCGTGATAGGAGCGTAGTTCGTTATCGTATATGGTAGCGAGACTCCGAACCCTGAGGTTGAGGAGCAACATCGTGATGATATTTTATTACTAATTGGAGATCGGATTGTGGATCCGATAGAGCGTCCTAACGCGGGACCGGATGATGTTGATATTGAGGATGTAGCGGTTGAGGATGTTGTCCTAGAAGGGATAGTTGCTGAGGAGGATCCCATGGAGGATCCTGACAAGAATGAATAAAGGACCACTGAGGAATTGATGACCATGGTTAGGGCAACTACCAGAGGTAGGATTGGCCGGTCACTACCGGAGGTTCGTTCAAGTTGTAAAGATAGTAGCCCCTTTAACACGGCTTACTCGTAAGACTGAGAAGTTCGAATGGACAGAGAAATGCGAGAACAGCTTTCAAGAACTGAAGCAGAGGTTGGTGATGGCCCCTATGCTGGCGTTGCTAGATGGAAAAAGGAGATTTTGTGATTTGTAAGTGACGCTTCGCATAAGGAATTAGGGTGCTTCTTAGCACAGCAAGATAATCGCGTCTGCGTCAAGACAATTAAGGTAATATGAAATTCGATATCCCCGCCCATGAGCTTAGGCTCGTGGCAATAGTTTTACCCTAAAGATTGGAGGCACTACTTGTATGGAGAGAAGTGTGAGAATTACCTAAGCCATAAGTGCTCTAGTACATTCTTACGTAGAAAGAGCTCAACATACGCCAGAGGAGGCGGTTAGAGCTAATCAAGAATAATGATTGGGAGATTCTTTATCATTCGGGGAAAGCCAATGTGGTGGCTGATGCCCTTAGTAAAAAGGAGAGACCCAAGATGATAATGTCTTTGGGATAGTTTATAAGAGATTTTGAGAAAATGGAAATAGAAGTGAAGGTAACCGGAGCCGGTACCGAAAAGCTGTTTGAGATTGCAATACCGACCGAATTTTTGGAAAAGAGCATACGGTGCCAGAGAAAGATGATAAGGGAATAATGAGGTATTCCTACAGAAATTGGGTTCCAAAAGTTCAAGAGCGTAAGGATGAGAACTTAGATGACAGCCATAGTTTGAGGAATAGGATTTAGGGCAAACCCTGAATGTGATAGTCAGGGAGGTTGCCATCAAGAAAGAAAGAACCCATAACATAATAGAGTGGAAAACAAGGTTTTTAATGTATAAGATAACCCCGATTATGGGAGAAGGTTGAAACATTTCATACTAAGGAAACAGAAAGTCGAGTAAGGAAAGGAGACCCGAGATGGTACTCCTATACGATAATTTATGGACCAGTCTAGACAGAACTTAGACTATTATCCCCAACCACCACCCTGAGGAGACAGTGCGGTGAGAAATTCTTTCAGGACCTTTAAATCGCTAAGCTCTCAGAGTTCCAAGGAACAGGTTGACCTAGTCGAGGCAAGAGCCTGGCTAAAGGAAATAGAGGAATCATTTGAGATTCTGAATGATTGACGAACCATAAAAGACTATTTTTGTCACTTACCCTCCTAAGAGAGAGACCACCCGCTGGTGAAAGACCAAGGAAGGCACGGGGTAAGAGATTATAATAAACTGATTTAAGTTCAGTCAATTGTTTTCGGGAAAGTAATTCCCAAAGATAAGGAGATAGTGTAAAAGCTTTAGAGTCAGAACAAAGGCAGAAGAGTATGATGAATTATGAATCTAAGATGTAAAAGTTGTCAAGATTCGTTCTGAGGACACGAATCCAGAATGACGGGATGTTTGAAATCAATGCTTATGTTGTGTTGGTTCATGAAATAATGATAAGAGAAAGGAAAATAAAAAGAAATTGAAGTGGAAAGGAATATAAAGGCAACAGAGTTTGAGGAATGATAAGGGAGTTGGGTATGGGGAAACCCTAAAGACTCATATTAATAGAAATAGAAAATTATATGATCGTCAGGATGAGGGTGATTCACCATGAGTTAAAATTGATGGTTGAGGGCATAAGAGATACATATATATTATCCCCTGTAAGTTGGGAGGATTCGAAGAAACCTTGAGATAGTTCGAAGGATAAATAATGAGACGCGGATAGACTGAGGAGACAAGAAAGTAAGAAATTAAGAAAATTGGATGAAGGAAGTGACCTTCAAGAATGTGAAGTGTAAGACCGGTGGCTTGATACCCAGGAAGGGAGACGCCAGGTATGAAAGATATCCCAATATTGAGATGACTGTTGAGATAAACAACAAAAGTAAATAAGGATTTATTAAGAAGAAGTTCACGTTGAACACGACCAATATCTTCCAGATCATCCATGTGATCATTACCAAATCAGGAAAGAAAAGTGGATAACCATTTTTATCTTTTGGAGGCCATGTGGATTGACCTTAACTTGAATAAGGATGCTATTGTGAAATTCGGTATAGACTATCAAGGTGGAAATGATTGAATAAGATACCCTTATCAGGGATATATGACTTTATTTATCCATGGAAGGATGCTTGTACCTTTTTAAAGGTGGAATTAGGGATAGAACATCGGTAACTTAAAACGAATCCTAGGGGAATGCATAAAGGTTGGCATTTCACCCTTAATAGGGATAGTATGAGTTTTGACAGTATGAATTGGAAAGGATTAAGGTAATAATAACCTTTAAGGATCAGTGGAGAAATTTTTCAGAAGTATATAGATAATGGTTCTAGTATCAGTAAATGGTATTTTGATATGCCCTGTATATAGGGAATACAGGAGGAACGATTGAAGGATAACCTTAGAGGTTTTACAAGGAGAAAGGAAATATTCGAAATTCTCAAGAATAAAAATGTTGATAAAGGAAATATGACATAATTATAATGATGCCAAGTGGGGCACGTGTTAAACCACGAGAAAGTATGGATCGAACCAGTAAAGGTCGAAATTATTCAGGGCAATTAAGACTTAAGATAAAAGATGTTCTAAGTATGATTGAGAGTCAGTCGTGACAGTGATTAACCTCTAAAGACTGAGGCAATAACTTATGGAAAAATGGTGATATTTTTTTTTACTCATCAGATTTTAAGGAATACATCTTCACAAAAGCAGTGATTGAAATAAGGTAGAAAATTTATTTGGAGGTGGTTAAAATGACATTGACTATAAGGAAATTTTAATATCAGGAAAGGCCAAAGAGGTGGCCGACACTTTAAAGGTAAGAGGATAATTATAGGCGCTTGTGCCAGAGGAATACAGTGATGATGGTTAAAACTGTGAAGGTTGTATTATGGTTTGGAAGATTGACATTCCTTCTGATGACTGTGCAATACCCAACCGTAATAGTAGTTGGTAAAGGTTTAATTCGTGTAATCGCCATGAACGGGCTATCTATCTTAGGAGGTCCTATCTTGGGATAAGCCAAGACCATGTTTCCAAAAGGACTAGACGAACCTTTGAGTTAAGTCTTCTATTTAAGGCATATGATTAAAAATGGTATTAACCTGCTATCGTTGCTTTGATTGAAACTCTTCTGCAATTTTATCTGCTTCATGTCATGAAAGTACGTCAGAGTTTGGAGTGTTCTTCATAAATTGTGATTGGTGGTTATGTTAACTCCTTAGGAGAATTTGATACGACATGTATAGACTCCGTATGGTTAGATATTAAGATTTTATGGAAAAATGAATGACGACAGTAGGTCAGTGGTGGACCATAGTAAGGCAGCAATGATTCTGCGAGTATTGAGCTGATTACAACCGTGAGAGTTGTATTGGAATGGGTGTTGAGATTGAGTACCACTAATCGGGTCGTGGTAGTGTATAAGTTATCATTGATAGACTAATTAAGTAGAGTATCTACCTAGTGAATAATTATTCTTTCTTATCAATAGAGAGTCGTATTATTATACGAGGAAGGTTGCGGTGCAAGCATAGAATTCTAGTAACGATGATGTATAGAATGAGATCCCAGATTCGATTTTCGATGTCGAGGGAGTTTCAAAGGTGATTATGTATAAGCTCGAGGAAGAGTGTGGGTCCATAGAATGATGGACAGGATAGCGAAAATATTTAGGCATGGGAAATACGAGGCTATAATGCTTGATGCTGATATAAATACGTATATGTTTTGTTCTCCTATGACAAACCTCTATAGTTCAGAGGTAGGTTCCAAGCCAGATATTTTGTGGCAGTATTTTTTTTCATATATACAATTCTCTTCAGTTCGTTCTTTTCTCTTCTTTTCATTTCATGTAAGCTGAGAAGAACAACCCTTCCAGAAGGGGAGGTATTGCCGAATGACTATCTATCTGTGTGATAGAAGCCGAGTAGGATACCAACTATTGTTTAATTGCTTGTCAAGTACTAAAGGCTGGCCACCTTCTGTACTAACTATGCGATATAACAAGTGTTCATGATCATAGTGATCTCTCAACAAATTCCTTTACTTCTATTTGATTGATCAAATTTTGGAAAATAGAAACAACTGAAAAAAGGAGTAATAAAGTGGTGGTAGTATGCGGAATGGGAACACATTCGTGATACTAAGGTTGACGTGGTTATTAAAAGGTTATAGAACGCTAACGAGCAAAAGTATAACCAGTATAATATTAGGAACGGAAGGTAGTAGCGATTACGAACTGGAAAAGAATGGGTATTGAGAAGCAGAAGCTCTAATGCTAAAAGCAATAATGAGAGTCTGTGCAATAGACTTGAAAGAATTTGGAATGATCACTTAATTCAGATTGAGTTATCTTACGACAATAGATCATATGTCATTATCGAGATGTCGCCTTATGAGATCCTTGAGGGAAGGAAATGTCGATCTCCCTTATGTTAGGATGAAGTTGTAGAGCGCAAGATGCTCGGACCCGCAGTAGTCCAAAGGACCAAGGATATGATAGATCTAATCAGAGGACGGCTGGTAGTAGCCCAAGATAGACATGATAAGTATGTTGATTTGACACGAAAGGATAAAGAGTATGAAATAGGGGACCTAGTAATGTTATAGGTACCCCTTGGAAAGGATTGATGAGGTTCGAAAAGAAAGGAAAGCTAAGTCTACAATTTGTTGGACCCTTGGATATATTAAGATGTTTGGGAAGTTAGCATATGAGCTAGCCCTAACCCCGAACATGTAGCAGGTCGTAACGTGTTTCACGTATCAATGTTAAGGAAGTGTAATTCAGATGCCAGATAAATAGAGGCATATGAGCGCATAGATATGCAACCCGACGTAACCTATATGGAGCAACCAGGAAGGGTTATAGAGTGAAAAGGAACAAGTGCTTAGGAGAAGGATTATCAAACTAGGCAGAGTTTGGTGGTAGAACCACAATGTGGGAAAATTGACTCGAGAGTTAGAAAGTGTAATGCTAAGAAAGTATCCCCATTTGTTTTCTATCTGATTCCGGGACGGAATCCTTTTAAGGAGGGGAGACTGTAATAACCCCAAATTTTGAGAAATTTTGAAACCCTTATGAATAGTGTTTTTGCTGAACGAGAAAACTTTTCATGCCACGCTATGTAGGGGTTCTGTTATTGATCTTATGGGATATTATTAGTACTCTATGTGGTATATAAGTGTATGTAAAGATCGTCAGAATCCAATTCCGAACACTTTGATTTTCCCGGAAATCCACAAGATACGGAGAGAATTGAGTATAAGTTAACAGGATAAAAAGGATTTAAATTAAAGGATTATAAGAGAGGATCGTAAAAGGAATACAATATATTGAGAAAGGTTAAGGGAACCTAAGTAATAAGATCCCGGGTATGATCCCTCAAACGATAAACGAGAACGAAAGATAAGCGAACCGTAAAACAAATAAGTGACCAAGAGACAAGCTTGTACAAGAAGCCAGGGAGTGTGACATCATCAAACCACAAGGTGTGGACAAGTGGGAGCATTATGACATGTGCAAGGTGACATAGGCATGACAAAAAAGGAAGGAGATGTGGTGACTTTTTAACCACACAAAATCAAGGGCAACTAGGTAATTTACTAAATCAAACACAAAAATCAAGCCAACCAAGCCAAGCAAAATCATTTTCATCAAAATCAAAAAGCAACCAAGGCTTTGTTCTTGAAGCTCTCGGATTTTCACTATTCAAATGGGCAAGAATTTCAAAACTCAAGATCCAAGCATCCTAAATTGGTAAGATAATTCCCTAATCATCTTCATGCTTAGTTAGGACTATATCATGAGTTTAAGCCATTAATTCCTTCTCAATCTTCTTCATTTAATCAAAGAAGAAGACTATGAATAGTGTTTTCAAGTTTTTAACTTGAAGTTTTCTTGTTTATCTTGAAGATCCAAGCATTCTTAAGACTTCTCAAAGCTTCTTAAGGCTTCCTAGCTCCTCCCACCACTTCAAGGAAGGTATACCATCTCCAAACCCTAGATTCCTATATATTATAAGATGATTTTGATTAGTACGATGATATTGTAGCTTGTAGTTGTGATTAGAGTTTGGGATTTGAAATGGTAGCGAAATGGAATGGTAAATGTTGAGGTTTTGATGAAAAGAACTTAAGTATGGTTAAATTAAGCTTAGGCATAAGTATAAATGATTAAATTGAATTGGTTGGGGTTGTTATGATGTGATGAGGATGGATGTTGGTTGTATGTTGGAATTGAGGTTGATTTGGAATGGGTTTGAATGGTTTAAAATATTGGAAATCGCGTAAACATAGCCGTCGTAACGTCCGATTTTCTTTGGACTGTTTTTGTGCATAGCATTAGGACCCGAGAACCCCCTGCTAGAATATGACCACTGCCATGTTTAGATAGCTCATGTTACGAGCTTCGTTTTGATATGTAGTTCGTTCGATTCCGATGCACGGTTTAGGAGAAACAACCGTTTCAAGTAACGACGTTTCGCGAACGAAACTTTTCCCCTCGCCTTACTTTGAAACATAGGTTAAAGACCAAAAAGGGTTAATTAATGCATGAAACATTTATGGTAAGTGTGTTAGACAGTTGGTAAGACACTCGCGAATGAATTGCCTTAAAACTCGTAAAGGTTAAATTATTAAAAATGGTGGAGCCGAGGGTACCCGGGTGACTTAAGCAAATCAGTAAGCGCAAAACAAGCGTTAGAGTCTAAGTTAGTTAAAGTATAGATTTACAAGTGACTTTGGTTTAATTCCAACTTACTTGTTGTTTATAGGTTACCAGACTCGTCCCGAGCCATTCGTAACCCCCAGTCGCTCAGGCAAGTTTTCTACCCGTTATACTGTTGTTGTGATGTAAATATATGTATATGCATTATCTTGTGATAAGTGCATGATTGTTATTAGCAAATTTTGCGATATATTGGAGCATGCTGATATGGTATATATGCATGTATGTTTCGTAATCTGGTTATCTATCTGTTGATTTCGATGCTTATAGTTGCATAATACCTATGCTAGAGATAAGCAGTAGTTGCGTATACCCTTAGTATAGGGGACCCAAAGGTGAACATATTTCTAAACCGGGAGTCGATGTTCCCGAGTATAATATATATATTTTTATATATATATGGTTATAGTTTTCCAAACTATTAATCGAATAAGGTTTATTCGATAACTTTTATTTTATTAATTGAATACTATATTGAATATTCATTCGAGGGTTATGACTCAGTTTATTTTATTATTTCAATATGATTTGAATATTCATTCGAGGGCTTATGACTCAGTTTATATTATTTAATGAATATTATTTGAATATTCATTTGAGGATCTATGACTCCGATTATTTGCTGAGATATATTCTTTATTTTATTAAAGAATAAGGTGTCAATAATCAAACTTATTTTCGATTATTCAAATAAAGATAGTACTTTCATATAAGTATATCTTTGTTTATTTAATACTTGTTTCAAGTATAAGTTTTAATACTTCTACTTCAATTATTTTTATAAAGACTATTCTTTATGGGAATATTATTTAAATAATAATATTCAGTCATTTTCTAAATATTCAGGGGACTAATTTACTTCATTAAATCAGCTTTACTCCAAACACTCTTTAAAGTGTTTTCGAGTCTTCAAAATGATTTTTAAAAGTTAGAGCGGATCCCAAAACTCATTTTTATATTTAAGATCTTCCTTTTTAAGGGGATTTAAATACTCGCTTAAAAATTGAGGGATCCGGCTCTATGGTGTATTTTTATATTCGCAACAAGGTTGCTGTTTTGATAAATGAATTGATTACTTGCCCAATATTCGGGAAGTAAGCCCATCTAATTGAGTCGGCATAAGTGACAGGCCGGGGTACGGTCTATCAAAGTGTAAGTGGCTGGGTGGCAGTCCATCAACGCGTAAGAGGCCGGGTGGCGGTCCAGCACAAGGTCCTTATGTGGCCAGGGTGATGACCGGTGGGGGATTCATCCATCTACTAGTAGAAAAGGTTACTTATTGGTATCTTTGCCTGATCAGCAAGATATCTGGTTTATGCCAAAATTCTTTTCCTTCCAAATTCATTGGATATTGCAACTCTGTTCATACTTTACATGACAGAGGTTTTCAGGAAATGTATGGGAGATATATATATATGAATATATTTATATATCAGGACTTAATGAAGTATCTCGTAACTTCATTATTTATAATGATATTCAAAGATTGAATCTATTCAAATCTTGTCTTGTAGTCTCATCTATGTGATGAACCTTTGAAACTGATTATAACTTGAACGGGGGTAGTTCAAGTAGTATTTGGTAAAGATATAAGTATTTTGGGGTATCTTGTAACTTCATCTTTTAAACTTATATCTAGTTAATGATTGTCTTATGAATGACAAAGATTTTCGGAAAAATGTTGAGACAAGGTTAGATATATCAGATCACCTTGCAACGATATTTTTTATATATACAGTTATAAACTGGAACTCTGTGTATATTATGGATGGAAGAGGACTTCCAAGATTTTGAAAAGTATATATGTATATATACTGAATATTTTGCGACTTCATCGCATTAAGATATCAAACTTGGTTCATTTCTTTTGACCAAGACTTTCATGAGTACTATGAGAAGGCTCATATACTATTAATCATTATACATATTATTTTGGTGGGCTTGCTGCTCACCCTTGCTTTATTTCTTCATCACACAACAACAGTTAGGAAAGATGGCCAGACTCCAGCAGACCCAGCGCAAGTGCGTGGGAAGCGTCCCGCGTCTTCCCGTTGATGTTGTAGCTGCTATAGCTGCAGAGGTAGATCTATTGTAGATCAGACCATCTACTTTTGAGAATCAATTATGTATAATTATAACTTGTGGCAGATAATGGCAATTAACTGTAAATTTATCAAGTAATCATTTTGGGTTGTAATAACTTTTAAATGGTGGATTCAAAGACTTGTATTTATTTCAATTTCATCTTTGAGACTATAACGGGTTGTGGTGTGTGTTAGTATGGGGTCACAGTATGAGGATATTTATTATTAATTAAGTGAAGTGATATTGTGGAAAGAAAGACCGTGACAACCCGGATCCCCGACCCCGGATCTGGGGGTGTTACACTGATGAGGAGATGATGAAGCTGTGTGCTCTTATGGTGAAAAGAATCACAAAGATTGCATATAGGAAGTTCAGGAAGGGAAATAAGTTTTCCAGGAAAGGCACAAGTTCTGACAAGAAGAATTTCAGAAGATCTGAAGGCAGAGGAGGAAAGTCTGACAGAGGAGATTATACCAATGTTAAATGCTATAACTGTGGTGAGAAAGGCCACATATCTCCTGATTGCAAGAAGGCAAAGGGTGACAAAGGCAAGGCTCTCGTCACAAAGCAGAAAAGCTGGACAGACACCTCAGAATCTGAAAGTGAGGAGAACTATGCATTGATGGCAAATGCTGATAAAGAAAGTGCCGAAAGCAGTTCTGAAGCTGCTGAAACAAAGGTACCTCAGACTACTTATGCTTTTCATACTGATGATATTAATGAGTTGAGAAGATATCTTAAAACCATGTTTGTTAGTTATAGAGATCAAACTTTAACATGTGAAAGATTAACTTCTGAAAATCTTGCTTTTAAGAAAAGAAATGATTTCTTAGAAAAAGAGTTAGTCATGTTCCATCAAACTCAGAATGATAGAGATGATGCCTTTTATGTTAGGGATGAAGTGCTAAAAATGAATGAATCTCTAAAAACTGAGTTAGAAAAGGAAAGAGAGATTATCAGAACTTGGACTAACTCTGGCAAAACAACTCAAAATTTGCTAAGTAGTGGAAACTGGAAAGAAGGCTTAGGTTATGGAGAAGATAAGAATGATAAAGGAACTGAAGAAATTAAGCCTGTTGTTAAGCAAAAGCCAAAGTTAAAACCTGTTATGTTTGTAACTGTAAAGTCTGAAAATGAGAAATCAGAAGTTAAAGAGGAATCAACTTCTGACAAACTAAAACAGGAAAAGACAGCTGAAGTGAACATAGGCTTAATGACAAAGAAGCAGCTTAAGCATAAGCTGAAAGATGTCAAGAATGCAAACAAGGTAAAATCACCTAGGAAAAATAGGAATGGAAAGGAAGGTGTTAATAAGAGCAATGATTATAAACTTGTTCCTGATGCTCCTAGGAAAACATGTCATAACTGTGGAAGTTCTAACCATCTGGCTTCTTTTTGCAGGAAGAATAAGAATATTAACTCCTTACCTTCAAAATCAGGAGTTAAGAGTCAGTCTATTAGATACAAACCACAAAATCCTTGTTTTCATTGTGGTAGTTATGGCATTCCATTTATACTTGTAAGGAATATCATAGTTTGTACTATGATTATTATCAAATAAAACCTTCTTTGAAGAAAGTCTCCATTGTTCCTTCTAGTGTAAATTCTGATTCAAAGTCTGATAGTGTAAGTTCTGATAAGAAAAATGTTAACATAAACTCTAATGCTAAATCCGCTGCAAATGTTAAAAAACTTAATAAGGCCAAAGGATCCAAGCAAGTCTGGGTCCTTAAAACTAATAATTAGCGGTCTTTGTGATTGCAGGGCAACAGGAAAAATATTCTAGTTCTGGACAATGGATGTTCAGAACATATGACTGGAAATAAGGCCCTGCTATCAGACTTTATGGAGAAAGCTGGCCCAAGTGTTTCTTATGGAGATGGCAACATTGGAAAAACATTAGGATATGGCAATATCAATCTTGGAAATGTCATAATTAAAGAAGTAGCTCTGGTCTCAGGACTTAAACACAATCTACTGAGTATAAGTCAAATCTGTGACAGAGGTTATCATGTTGATTTCTTTGAAGAACACTGTGAAGTTGTGAGTAAATCTAAAGGCAAAGTTGTTCTGAAAGGATACAGGCGTGGTAACATTTATGAAGCTAAGTTTTCAACAAGTATTGATGGTTCTGCAATCTGTCTGATGAGTAGAGCATCAATTGAAGAAAGCTGGAATTGGCACAAGAAACTCTCTCATTTAAATTTCAACAATATAAATGAACTGGTCAAGAAAAATCTTGTGAGAGGACTGCCAAAGTCAGTATTTGCTCCTGATGGCCTTTGTGATTCCTGTCAGAAGGCCAAACAAAGAAAATCTTCATTCAAGAGCAAGACTGAATCATCAATTCTTGAGCCTTATCATCTACTACATGTTGATCTATTTGGTCCATTAAATGTCATGTCTATTACAAAGAAGAAGTATGCGTTGGTCATAGTGGATGAGTTCACCAGATACACATGGGTGTATTTCTTGCACATAAAAAGTGAAACTGCATCTATCTTGATTGATCATGTCAAACATCTGGATAGATTGGTCAAAGATTCTGTGAAAATTTTAAGGAGTGATAATGGCACTGAGTTCAAGAATTTGATAATGGAAGAGTTCTGCAAAAACCATGGAATAAAGCAGGAATTTTCTGCTCCTGGAACTCCACAGCAAAATGGAGTTGTTGAAAGGAAGAATAGAACTCTCATTGAAGCTACACGTACAATGCTTGAAGAAGCAAAGCTTCCAACCTATTTCTGGGCTGAAGCTGTGTAGACTGCTTGTTTTTACTCAAAATGCAACACTCATTAACAAGCATGGAAAAACACCATATGAGATGGTGAAGAAAAAGAAGCCAAATCTGAAATACTTTCATGTATTTGGATGCAAGTGTTTTGTTCTAAAGACTCATCCTGAACAGCTATCCAAGTTTGATCTAAAAGCTGATGAAGGAATCTTTGTTGGATATCCACTTTCCACAAAAGCCTTCATAGTCTATAATTTGAGAACAAAAGTGGTTATGAAATCTATCAATGTCTCTTTTGATGACAAGAAGATTACTGGTCTTGAAGATTTCATTGACCATGATCAGCTGAGATTTGAAAATGAAGACTCAAATTCTGATACTGAAAATCCTGATAGTCTAAGTCCTGATACTGTAAACTCTGATGGATTAAACTCTGATATTATTGAAACTGTGGTGACTACGTCAAAGGAAGATGCACCTATACAGGGGGAGCATACTCAAGATCCTACCACATCTCAAGAAACATCAGAACATACATCTGGCTCTTCAAGTTCTGATTCGTCAAGTTCTGATAAGCCAAGTTCTGATAGTGCTGAAAATCTAAATACTGAAGAATCCAACTCAGAGAGCATAGTTTCAGGGGGAGCATCAGAAAATGAAAATGAAGACAGCATGGATCATGGGGGAGCATCCAGTTCTAGAGAAAACCTTCCATCTGCAAGGAAGTGGACAAAATAACATACACCTGATTTGATAATTGGAAATCCTGATGCAGGTGTCAGAACTAGAACGGGTACTTCAAATGAATGTCTCTACAATTCTTTTCTCTCTCAGACTGAGCCAAAGAAAGTGGAAGAAACTCTTCAAGATGCTGATTGGGTGCAAGCAATGCAGGAAGAGTTAAATGAATTTGAAAGAAACAAAGTCTGGACCCTAGTGCCAAGACCAAAGAATAGATCTGTTGTTGGTACAAAGTGGGTATTCAGAAACAAAACTGACAGTGATGGCATAATTACAAGGAATAAGGCAAGGCTGGTTGCAAAAGGATATTCTCAACAGGAAGGAATTGATTATGATGAAACATTTGCACCAGTTGCTAGGTTAGAAGCCATAAGGATATTTTTGGCTTATGCTGCTCACAAAAAGTTTACTGTCTTTCAAATGGATGTGAAAAGTGCTTTTCTCAATGGAGAATTGGAGGAGGAGGTATATGTTGAACAACCTCCAGAATTTGTAGATTCCAAACATCCAGATTATGTCTACAGGCTTGATAAAGCACTTTATGGACTTAAGCAAGCTCCTAGAGCATGGTATGAGACTTTAGCTCAGTTTCTTCTGGAAAGTGGATTCAATAGAGGAACAATAGACAAAACACTGTTCTACCTCAACCATGGAAAGGACTTACTTCTGGTCCAGATTTATGTTGATGATATCATTTTTGGGTCTACAAATGACAGACTTTGCAAGAAGTTTGCCAAACTAATGCAGTCAAGATATCAGATGAGTATGATGGGGGAACTTAGCTATTTTCTGGGCCTTCAAGTCAAGCAGAATGAAGAAGGCACTTTTATTTGTCAAACCAAGTACACGAGAAACTTGTTGAAGAAATTTGGAATGCAAGATTGTTCTAGTGCATCCACTCCCATGGCCACTGCAACAAAACTGGATAAGGATACTGGTAAATCAGTAAATATTACTGATTACAGAGGTATGATTGGCTCTCTACTCTATCTAACTGCTAGTAGACCTGATATCATGTATGCTACCTGTCTTTGTGCAACATTTCAAGCAGATCCAAGAGAACCTCACTTAACAGTTGTGAAAAGAATCTTTAAGTATCTGAAAGGAATAGCTGATCTGGGATTATGGTATCCTAGAGAATCAGATTTTAAACTAATAGGTTACTCAGATGCAGATTTTGCAGGTTGCAAAATTGACAGAAAAAGCACAAGTGGAAGCTGCCAATTCCTTGGAGGCAGATTGGTTTCTTGGTTCAGCAAGAAACAAAAGTCAATTTCCACATCAACTGCTGAAGCAAAGTATATTGCTGCAGGAAGCTGTTATGCACAGATTCTTTGGATGAAGAATCAGTTACTGGATTATGGGTTAACATATTTCAAAATCCCTATTTACTGTGATAATCAAAGTGCTATTGCCATGACAGGTAATCCAGTTCAACACTCTATGACAAAACACATCAGCATCAGGTACCACTTCATAAGGGAACATGTGGATGAAGGTACAGTGGAATTGCACTTTGTTCCAACTGATCAACAACTAGCAGATATCTTCACAAAACCACTGTGTGACTATGGACTGACCCACCTCCTGTTCTTCTATATGGACTACCATCGCCATCTGGAGCGATTGGAGGAGGAAAGGCTGGAAGCTCTTCGCCAGCAAGAGCGAATCATCCGACTCGCCATTCTGTTTGTCGAGAGTAGGAAGAAGAAATGATTTAATCTCATCTTCTTCCTGTTTTTCTTCATCATCAGCTTTGTCAGGCTTCTTAGCTAGGACTAAAACTGTTGATGTTAGGTTTTGTAGCTTAGGGAAATCTTGTATAAGTACTGATGTAATTTCCATTTCATGAATGTATTCTCTTGATATATTAATGAAATTTTTTTTTGTTTCAAGATTTTGTCTCTAAGTTATTTTGTAATGCATTGATAAATCCTGATTGATATTCTGATGACCATATAAATTATGTTTTAATTTAAGTTCTGACTTTCCTTTATCAGTACTTACTCATATGATTTATCTTGGTCATTTTCACTTGATTTCTTTTTCAGAATATTAATGATGCAGTGAAAAATAATTAAATCAGTGGGAACGGTTTCAATTTTGAATTAAAACTGTTTCACCTTGATTAATGGAATATCTGGGTAAATGGAACGGTTTTTTCTTGAAAATAGGCAAGTGGGCAAGTAATGATTACTGTTTTCTCGCGCCCAGTAACTATCCGTTATTACTGCATGTCTGACAGGTGTCCAACGGTAACATTTTTTTAGAGTATAAGTACGACAGAGAAAGGATTTCTTTAATCTTTTATTTCCTTCATACTTTTTCTCTCTACTTGCTTTTACTCTCTCTTTCTCTCACGTGGGTTTTTCATACAGATATTTTATCAAACACCTAACAGGCACTTTTAAATCTCAATTTTTCACATGGCACCTAAGGATTTAATCATTGATGGAGCTAAGTTTGTTCCAAACAACTATGCTACAATTCTTGATCATGCTGAAGCTCCATCTAAATTGCATTTTGTGCAAGATCTTCTTGCACACAGTGAGATTGGGTATGCACTGACCCAGCCTTCAGTCTTTTCGAGCCAACAAGTTCTGACGTTTTGGCGGACTGGGCACTTTGATGATGGTGGTAAACATGGCACTCCCAGTATTGTTTTCGAAGTGGGTGATTCATCTTATGCAGTCACTCCTGGTACAATACGCAAAGCTCTACATCTCCCAGAAGATTGTACCTTTTCAATTCCAGAAGAATAAGCTCTTCAGGAGTTAATGGCATATTTGGGGTATGAAAGGAGTTTGGCAAAACTTGGGCAGTTGAAACGGGCTCATATCAGAAGAGAATGGAGCTTCTTCTTCGACTGCATCACCAAAGCTTTTGGGAACAAATGTTCGAATTTTGATGTTATCCCAATTCTGAGTCAGCACATCGGGTATGCTATTATCAATCAAACTCATTTTGATTTTGCAACTGGTATAATTGGTTTTATTGGGGATAGGATGACAGAGGATAGAAATGTTGTTTATTTTGCTAGATTCTGTCAACTTATTTATACTTTTTGTACTGATGAATCTCAATTAGTCAGTTCCTCAACCCCACCTTTTAAAGTTGCAAAACGATACTTTAATGACCTGGTAAATGCTGACACTAAGAAATCAGTGGTTAGACCATTACAGATTCCTCAGTCTGTAAAACAGATCTTAGTAAATGCTGATCCTGATACTTATAGATCTGTTTACTCTGATGTCCAACCAACAACAAACACCCAAAAACCATCATCCTCAGCACCAACCACTCATTCTACTCAACCTACCCTCAGGAAATATCTTAAATCCCATCTCTCCACTTCACAGACTGATCATCCCTCAGCCTCAGCACCTACTGTGAAGCCTTCATCCTCCAAGCCAAAGAGGACAAAGACTGTTCCTCAAACACCTTAAAAGAGAAGGAGGATTACCTTGAGAGATGAATCTGATACTGAGGAACAGGTACCTTCTTCAGAACCTGTTGTAGGTGAAGCTGAGAAAAAGACTTCTCAGAAGGATTCTGGAATTGGGGGATCTAGGCTTCTCAAAAGGCTTAGAAGAATGACAGTTCCTGAAACTCCCAAGGAATCCAAATCAACAAAGCGATACCAGAAACAGAGGGCAAAAAGGCCAGTTTCAGATGATGAAGAGGAAGTAGCTAAGGAAGGGGATCAGGAATCTCTGATCTCACAAGACAAGGAATTTGCTCCAGTCACTTCTTCTCCATCAACTCCATCTAAGGAAGCTGCTACTGAAAAGGCCAACACACCATCTGTGTCTTCTGTTCAAAAGTCTGTCTCTCCTGTTGATCCAGGCCTAAGTGCTGAAATTGATATTCAGAACCTGGTTGTGCCTGAAATACTTTTCTTAGAAGCTCCACCAGCAACTAATCCTTCTACAACACCTGTTCCTGATGCTGTTCAAACTCCAGAGTTAACAACAACATCTTCTCTGAATCATGATGCTGATGATCAGACTTTATGTGAGCATCAGGATTTGGCTATTGATCAGAACTTAGAACAAGATCAGCAATTAGAGGATGCTGAAGCCTCTATTGCTACTCACACTGTTGTCTTATCAGAAGATACTGATTCTTTAAGTTCTGATGCTGTAAATGCTGGAGATACTGGTGATGCTGCTCCAACTACAGATGCTGATACAGCAGGTCCTTCAGGACATGCTCCTCAACAGACTATTCTAAAGTCTGAACTGGTTAAGAAGTTTGTTACCGGAGAAGCACCAGTTCCTTGGAGTGAAACTCCTGCAGGAAAGGAGTGGACTAAGGAATGGAACTCAGTTTCATGTGTTCCAACTGAAAAGCATCTTGCTGAGCACTTTACTAAAGCTGATGAAATATTAAATTCTGATGATTTCAAAACCCAGCTTAGAGTCACTGTATTGAGTACTAAACATCTACAAGGTCTTCATTCAACTACTCATGCAGAGCTACACAAGATTCAGGAGAACTTTATCAAACAGGAACAAGTTTGGAAAATTGATAGAAAAAGTTCTTCCAACCTACCATTGACAGGATTGCTTATATTGAGAAGACTCAAGATCATCAACAAGCTCAGATTGATGAAATTCTGTAAAATCAAGCTTCTCAGCAATCACAACTAACTGAAATCCAATCCTCAGTGGAATTGCTTATCTCTCTACTACTGCCTGCTGATGCCAAAAAGGGGGAGAAAGTAATTAATTCCAAATGCAAGACTGACAAGACACTGACAGGAAAGGATAATGAAAAAGATGATCAAGGAAACTCTGGAATGGGTAGAGGTCATAGCCAAGGTAGAGGATTCACATCAAGACAAGCTAGTCACAGGACAAGTTCTGATACTGGGAAGAGAATAAGTTCTGCTACTGGTAAAAGGATAAGTTCTGATGAACTTTTAGATCTTGATGAGGAAATGTCAAGACAGTTATTTCTTCAGGAAAATCCAGGAATGGACTTGGAGAGTTTAA
This sequence comes from Apium graveolens, assembly GCF_009905375.1. Classification (NCBI taxonomy): domain Eukaryota; kingdom Viridiplantae; phylum Streptophyta; class Magnoliopsida; order Apiales; family Apiaceae; genus Apium; species Apium graveolens. The sequence continues at coordinate 115,490,983 of NC_133656.1, forward strand.
TGAAAGAAGAAGCCAGGCTTAAATCAGAGAAAGTCACATCTAAATCTGTAGCTTCTGGTAAAAAGCCACTTCCAAAACTCAAAGGCATTGTGATCAAAGAAAGGACACTTACTGAATCAACATTGGCTAGATCACAACCGCAGATAGATCCAAGATCCAAGGGTAAAGAAAAAGTTGGTGAACCTATCAAGGTTTATGTGCCTCCTGAGGATGAAGAAATTACTGATGAAAAGGATGATCTTGCTCTGACTTCAAGAAAAGTTATTAAGACAACCTCTGACATGGCTCAAGTTGTTCAGAGTCAAGAAATTGTAAGTTCTGATATTCAGAAGAAGCAAGTAACCTCTGATATAGCTCAAGTTAACTTGATATCATAAGATAGACCAAAGACACTCCTACCAGGATTCACTAAAGCAAAACAGACTCAACCTTTGAAGACTACTGCAAGTGGTTTTGGAGCAAGAGTAATTACTGGAAAGGAAGCTAGAGATAAAACTGGATTGGGAAGTGCTTATGAAAGAAGAATACATAACACTACCAATGATCCAACTTCCTTGAGTGAACCAGGTATTGGAGCAACTCCTGAGAGATTGAATCAACTGGAATCTGTACAAATGGTTTACCATACCTACTTGAAAGAATACATCATGTTGTATTTCATGACAGATGGTAGGGTTTATCATATAAGACAAAATGCCATTCCATTGAAGTATTTTGAAGAATTGGAGCATGTACTTTTCTTACTTCAAGTGGATGACAGAATAACAGGGACTGCTGCAAACTATTTAAAAGAACAGATTCAGAGACAGAAAAGGCTTTATTCTGTTAAGTCTGACAGCACATATGTTCCAAAGTACAGAGATCACAATGGTGATATTGTTGATATGAAACCTAATACTGCACAGATCAGAACATATCTTGGTATTAAGGGACTTGAATTCAATCTGGAGTCTGACAAGGCCTATGTCATAAGACTAGATCAGGAGTTGAGAAAAGCAAAGATCAATGATCTCAGAGCTGCAATCTTTCAAACTGGTGAAGATACTGCAGAGCTTAAAGATGCCAAAAGGAGAATGATTGATGAACTCAGATATGCTGAGAAATGTTTGTTGAAGAACTATCTCAGAACAACTCCTGACATCAGAGAGATCAGATGATGAAGCCAAGTCGAAGATCTACAACTGCTTAAATTCTGATATTTGTACAGACTGAAGTTGTTATCAGAAGTTGATTATTGGTAAAGCTTTAAGGACTGTAAGTTGTAGTTATCTAGTCTAATTCTCATGCATTTGTACTTAATGTTTTTGACATCATCAAATATCTGTTAAACTTGTATATTATGCTAATTTACAAGTTGGGGGAGATTGTTAGATATATTTGATAATGTCATGGCTAATATAATTTATGTTTAGATTTCAGATCTTACTTAACAGGACAAATCAGTACTTAACTGCTGATCAGTACTTATACTGGAAGTCTGGACTTAAGGATATCAGTACTTATATTATCAGGAGGTAATCATCAGAAGTTAGATATCAGAACTTAAGTGCTGAAGGACGATCAGATAAGGACAGTAGCTGATTAAAGGAAAGAAGATCAAGATAAACATAAGAAGAGATATGCATGAAGGAGTTCCGTGAAGAACGGAATACTTGGATGAAAAGATATCTGATTGATATGTTTTAGGAAGCAGAATTATATTCCATATTAATTAGCGATTATCTTGTAACTGTGTAGTATATAAACACAGACATAGGGTTTACACTTTAAGTGTTATCATATTCGAGAATATTATTCATTGTAACCCTAGCAGCTCTCGTGATATTTGTTCATCACTGAGAGGTAACAGTTCCATACTGTAACAGAGTTTATTGTTTTAATAAAGTTTGTTTTCTGTTACTTAATATATTAAAGTTCGATTTGATTGTATTATACACTGTATTCACCCCCTCTACAGTGTGTGTGACCTAACAAGATGTAATTGACAAGAGTTGTCTGCCTATTGAACATCACATGACGTTTCGTGCCACAACCGAGGTTGTGTGATGGAATGTAGGATCCCTATTCCCACTAGCATTATGAATGCTTAATTTTCACTTAGGGGGTTGAATAAATTAGATAAAATAGTGGGAGACACTTATGAATAAAGATCCGATTCATATAGTGTTTTAAAATGAAATTGAATATTTGCTAAGTGTTGTTATGTGTCTATCATTTACAGATTTACTATATTCGTCATGTCTTCTGCACTATCACTCCAAAGCATACTAGATGCTCACAAGTTGACTGGTCCTAATTTAGCTGTTTGTTTTCACTGTAACAAGTTGGGGTACTGGAAGAGGAACTACAAGGTTTACCTTGCAGAATTGAAGAAGAAGAAGGGTAGTAAGACTACCGCTTCTGATTCAGGAATGTTCATGATCGAAGTTAATATGTCACTAGGTCAAATTTCTACTTGGGTATTAGATACCGCCTGTGGTTCTCATATTTGCAATTTGTTGCAAGGACTAATGGGAAGTAGGACTCTTGAAAAAGATGAGGTGATTCTACGTATGGGCAATGGAGCAAGGGTTGCGGCCATATCTGTAAAATCATTTAGTTTACATATGCCTACGGGCAAGACTATTATTTTGAATAATTGTTATTACGTTCCCTCTATTGTGGGGAATATTGTTTCTATTCCTATGTTGGATGTGGATGGTTTTTCATTTATTATTAAGAATAATGAATGTTCTATCCTTAGAGATAATGTTCTTTTTGGACGTGGCATTTTAAATAATGGTCTGTATGTATGTGACGTAGAGCATGATTTACTTCAGATTGAAGAAACTAATAAAAGAAAATGATATGATGAAAATATGACCTATCTATGGCACTGTAGGCTAGGTCATATTAGTGAAAATAGACTGCAGACATTGCATAAGGAAGGGTTGCTTGAGCCCTTTGATTTTGAACCATATCCTACAAGCGAGTCTTGTCTATTGGGTAAAATGACCAAATCTCCATTTAATGGACATAGAGAGAGGGCTGCAGATTTTCTAGGATTGGTACACACAGATGTATGTGGACCAATATCTACGCAAGCCATGGGTGGATTTTCGTACTTCATTACTTTCATAGATGATAGATCTAGATTCGGATATGTGTATTTGATGAAACACAAGTCTGAAGCTTTTGAAAAGTTCAAAGAATATAAACATGAAGTGGAGAAATAAACCAAACACAGTATTATAACTCTTCGATCAGATCGAGGTGGTGAATACTTGAATGGAGAGTTTCTAGATTATCTCAAAGAAAATGGTATAGTCTCCCAGTGGACTCCTCCATATACTCCACAGTTAAATGGGGTATCTGAAAGGAGAAATCGAACTTTGTTAGACATGGTTCGGTCCATGATGAGCTATGCGAATCTTCCAGTATTCCTATGGGGTTATGTATTGGAAACCTCAGCATATTTACTGAATAAGGTGCCTTCCAAATCTATTCCTCAAACACCATGTGAGATATAGAAAGAAAGGAAACCGAGTCTTAAACATGTTAAGATTTGGGGATGTCCAGCTTATGTCAAGAAAGTTAACCCAGATAAGCTGGAATCTCGATCCGTAAAATGTAATTTTGTGGGATATCCTAAAGAGACTTTGGGGTATTACTTTTACACCGATCATCGGGTGTTTGTCTCCAGACATGCTACCTTCTTGGAAAAGAAGTTTATCCTTGAAGGAAACAGTGGGAGCAAAATTGAACTTGATGAAGTTCAAGAAGCACAAACTACTACGGATCAAGTGGAAACACCTGTTTAGACTGAACAACCTTCTGTGGAACAACCCATTCGTAGGATAGAGAGAGTGTCTCGCCAACCTGAGAGGTATTATGGCCTTGTCATTGAGAATGACAATGAGTTGTCAATCATTGTTGATGACGACCCTGTGACCTATAATGAGGCTATGAGTAGTGTTGACTCAGAAAAATGACATAGTGCCATGAAATCCGAAATGGAATCTATGTATACTAACCAAGTATGGACTCTGGTTGAGGCGCCTGAAGGTGTTAAGCCTATTGGGTGCAAGTGGGTATACAAAAGAAAGATTGGAACATATGGCCAGGTGGAGACCTATAAGGCCAGGCTCGTGGCAAAATGATTCAAACAAAGGCAAGGGATTGACTTTGATGAAACTTTTTCGCCTGTACCCCTGTTAAAATCAATTCGGATTTTGCTTGCGATTGCTGCTTACTACGACTATGAGATCTGGCAAATAGACGTGAAAACGGCCTTCCTCAATGACGAACTTGAGGAGGAAGTGTATATGACACAACCAGAGGGTTTTCTTTCCAAGGGAAATGAACACCTAGTGTGTAAGCTGCTGCGAACCATATATGGTTTAAGGCAAGCTTCTCGTAGATGGAACATCCGTTTTGATGAGACAATCAAAGAGTTTGGTTTTATCAAAAACATAGATGAACCATGTATCTACAAGAAGGTTAGTGGGAGCGCGGTAAGATTTCTTGTATTGTATGTGGATGACATACTTCTTATAGGAAATGATATACCGATGCTACAATCAGTCAAAGTATGGCTATCAAAGAACTTCACCATGAAGGACTTGGGGGAAGCATCCTATATTCTCGGTATGAAGATCTATAGAGATAGATCTAAAAGAATGATAGGTCTTACCCAGGGTACATACATCCAGAAAGTGCTTAAAAGGTTTAGCATAGAAAACTCCAAAAGAGGTCTCATACCGATGAGCCATGGAGTGTCCCTTTTCGAAAAAATGTCTCCTAAGACACCTGAGGAAAGAGAGCGTATGAGTAAGATTCCTTATGCTTCAGCAATAGGATCTATCATGTACGCGATGTTGTGTACAAGGCCTGCTGTTGCTTATTCAATTAGTGTGACGAGCATATATCAGTCCAATCCAGGTGAAGACCACTGGAAAGCAGTGAAAAATATCCTTAAGTACTTGCGAAGGACTCAGGACATTTTTCTTGTTTTTGGTGGTGAATCTCAGTTGAAAATAGAGGGTTATACTGACTCTAGTTTTCAATCAGAAGTGATAGCAAATCCATGTCAGGGTACATGTTTACTCTGAATGGTGGTGCAATTCAGATTGTTGAAAGAGGAGATGTCAACGTCGAGAGAATTGACACACATAACAACGTAGCAGACCCACTCACACAGCCACTTTCTCAGAGTCACTTTGATCGTCATAAAGACAAGATGGGTATTAGATACCAGAGTGATTGGCTTTAGTACAAGTGGGAGATTGAAAGAGATATGTCCTAAGTCCAATCATGTATGAGGATTTAGGAATAACTTTTATGTAATCTTTTTTGATTTCATTGATATTAATAAAAGACTTGTTTTATTTTTATTACGGGCTCTATCTATTTAAATGTTTAAATAAGATATACCACAGTTTAGAGTAAAGCTTTTTATGGATTGTGATGGGATCATAATAATGAGACCTAAAAGATGATAACTCTAAACTTAAATAGTTCCTGGTCGTAGGATTACTAACTGGTAATTAATAATCCGCAAAGATCGGTACATACTATGCTTGCTTCATTATGAAGGATGTCTGTTCTCATAGACATTTGTGTGGTGACACTATAGCTAGTATGTAGGTGCTTATTATAGAATAAGTTCACTGAACATGACTCACAGAGCTGAACAACTGATGGAGTTCACTCACGTGTCAGTAGTTGTTCACATAGTGATAGTTGTACAGGTATCCTTAGACTCGAGGTCATCATAGTCATCTTGTGTACACTGAACTATGCTTTGGTTTAGTTCTTAGTCTCAAGGGACAATTATAAGGGCTCTACTGGGTATAGGAATTTGTACACGAAGATAGTGTATGATCAATAAAGGATCTACCCCTTCCAGTGAAGGAAGAGAATGTTCAATGCTGATCCACTTATGCTAGTTCAGGAATCTCTGGCCAGAGTGAATGAAATTAGAAAGGAGTTTCTAATTTACATTAAATAGAACTAAGCATAGTGAATGGGAAAGCAAGTGATTAAATAAGATAGGCTTGACACAAGTTCCATGCCTTGTATTTAATCGTGACATTGCAGGGTAGAAGGAATTGATTGTACGGTAACTACTCACTGAATAGGTTCTTGGTATTCTAAACAGTGAATTCGTATTATCCGGATAGTCACGATATGCTGAGAAGTATCCCTCACGATGTAGAATAAATATGATTAATTAATTAATCATATTTAATGAATTAGAGAATTTATATAAATAATGATAAAATAGTTTTATTATTATTTATTTCTACTACCGGCTTAATATTGAACCTACAAGGTCACACCATAAAAGAGAATGATTTAATGGTGGAGGAATTAATTAATAATGGCTGATAATTATTTATTTATGAAATAAATAATTAATTGGCAAATTTAATAATTGATTAAATGAGATTTAATTGATTATAAATTAATTAAGAAAAGGTTCTTAATATTGTTAATTAAGAATTTAATTTTTGGAAATTAAATCAAGTGAGAGAATTATTTCGAAAGAGTTTAGAAAAAGGATTAATAATTAAAAGGTGTTTTAATTATTAGTGAGAATAATAAAGGGTTAATAATAATATTTTATGGGAAAATTTTCATCTGAATTTTTTTCCTATAAATATAATATTATAGACCCTATTTTTTGCCTCAACCAAAAAGATTTACAAAACCCTAATTCTCTCCATCTCCTCCTCCTTCATTACATCGTTTTCTTGGTGGATACTGGTGGAGTGCTTCACACTTGAGGAGCAGCTGCTAAGGATCTCCGTTCATCATTTTTGGATCGCCATTAAAGATCTCCATCTTTCCATTAACGTAAAGTTTCTTAAGGTAAACATACTGAACTACGAATTAAATATTATTTTTCGCATGGATCCTGCGGAGGGTTTCGGTTTTTTTTAAGATTTAAATTTACGTTTTCGCTGCATTTATGTGCTAAAAACCCTTCATGACATGTCTATAGAGTTATATCATTTGCGTGTTACACTTAAGTCTCTTACTAAAGAAAATGCTAAAATCAAAGAAAACAATATGTTTTTAAGTGAGAGGAGTAATGCGCTAGAGTCTCAGTTCATTGATTTTGAAAAATTAAGAATTGAGTGTAAGATTTCCAAGGAGGAATTAACTGAGTCCTTGAAGAAAGAAGAAATTTTGAAGAAGCAGCTTGAACGTGAACATGAGGTGATTAAGGCATGGAAAACATATAGAGATGTTCATGCTCAAATCACCAAAGTTCAAGGGATCGAGTTCTTTTGTGATGCAGCCTGGAAGAGAAACAAGGAGAAGCTAGATCCAAATTTGGTGGAAGGAGTGCTAACAGATGTAGACTCGACGGATGATGAGGGTCATCCGTCAGATAACGAAAATGGTTATCCATCGAGTGATGTAAATCCTCATCCGTCGACTTTGAGCAAGCCTATCAGTAAAGCCAAACTTGTTAAGTTAAATGAAAAGTATGGATCAGTTTTCAAGAATTTTGTTACAGGAGAATCGAGTCAAGTTAAGAAAGGGAAAAAGGCTAATGTTGGTCATATGACTGTCAAGCAATTGAGTGACAGACTTGAAAAGATTGAGGTTAAAACAGAGGCTAAAAAGTAAAATAATAGAAATGGTAAAGTAGGGATTAACAAACACAATAACTACACACCTGATAAATATGCTCCAAGAAAAATCTGTGTCAAGTGTGGTAGTGTAAATCATTTGTCTGTTAATTGCAAATCTGCCATGCCTACTTCCATATCTATGCCACCTCACTTTCCCAACATGAATGCCATGCCTCCTATGCCTATGAATGCTATGTCTACACAGAATATGAATGCACAGTTAGGTAATATGCCATTTGCACCTAATCCCTATTATGCTGCATTTAGTATGCCACAAATGCCATTTAGCATGCCTTACTGGAATAAAATGTTCACTAACAACATGCCATTCCCTGTTAATCAAAGTATGCATGATAATTCTGTTATGATGAATGGTTTCAAAGGCCCAACTCAAATGACTAAGGATGAATCTGATATCCCCAAGTCAAATGAGATAAAGCCTAAGAAACTGAAAAAGAAAGCTAACAAGGCAGGACCCAAGGAAACTTGGGTACCAAAATCAACTTGATTTGATTTTGATGTGTGCAGGGAAACAGAAAGAATCTATGGTACTTGGATAGTGGTTGTTCAAGACACATGACTGGTGATTTTACCCTGCTCACAGAGTTCAAGGAGAGAGATGGCCCAAGTATTACTTTTGGAGATGACAGCAAGGGTTATACTGTGGGATATGGCTTGATTTCAAAAGACATTGTCATCATTGAGGAAGTTGCCTTAGTGGATGGTCTCAAGCATAATTTGTTGAGTATCAGCCAGCTTTGTGATAAAGGCAACTCAGTAACCTTCAACTCAGAAGCCTGTGTTGTGACTAACAAGAGGAGCAACAAAGTGGTTCTCACTGGTGTGAGAAAAAGAAATGTGTACCTAGCTGACTTCAACTCATTATATGTAGAATCTGTTACTTGTCTTTTCAGCAAAGTAAGTCAGGATGGAAGTTGGTTATGGCACAAGAAACTATCCCATCTAAACTTCAAGACCATGAAGTCAATAATCATCCTGATTTCAAAGTTAGAAGAATCAGGGGGGGTTTCTAATAATCAAAACTCAATCACACATCAAGACAACAATGAGGCCTCTTCATCTAGAGCTAATCTACCTCAACAAAGGAAATGGACAAAGGATCACCCCTTTGTGCTCATGATTGGTAATGTTTCTTCTAGAGCTCAAACCGGGAGAGCAACTCAAGAAGAATGTCTATACAGCAGCTTTCTTTCCAAGGAAGAACCAAATAAGGTAGAAGAAGCTTTGTTGGATCCTGATTGGATTTTAGCTATGCAGGAGGAGCTAAACCAATTTGAGAGGAATAATGTATGGAAGCTGGTACCCAAGCCTAGAGGAAATAATCCAATTGAAACCAAATGGGTATTCAGAAACAAGATGGATGAAAATGGTATAGTAGTCAGGAAAAAAGCTAGATTGGTTGCTAAGGGCTATTGTCAACAAGAAGGAATATATTTTGATGAAATATTTGCTCCTGTTGCAAGACTTGAAGCCATCAGAATCTTCTTAGCCTATGCAGCCCATGCCAATTTCAAGGTCTATCAAATGGATGTCAAAAGTGCCTTTCTGAATGGAGATTTGGAGGAGGAAGTATATGTCAGTCAACCTCCTGGTTTTGAAGATTCAAATTTTCCGGAACATGTCTATTATCTTTTGAAAGCACTTTATGGACTGAAGCAAGCACCTGGAGCCTGGTATGACACTTTATTAAAGTTCCTTTTGGAAAATCACTTTACAAGAGGTATTGTAGATAAAACTTTATTCTTTAGAAATATTAATGGCTCTAGCATACTTGATCAAATTTATGTAGATGATATTATTTTTGGCTCTACAGATGAGAAACTTTGCAAAAAGTTTGCCAAATTGATGCAAAGTAAGTATGAAATGTGTATGATGGGAGAACTAACTTACTTTCTTGGTTTGCAAGTTAAGCAAGTTAGTGATGGAATATTCATTAGTCAAACTAAGTACATTTTTGATCTTTTAAAGAAGTTTGATCTAATGGATTCCACATCTGCAAAAACTCCCATGGCCACAGCAACTAAGCTTGAATTAAACACTACTGAAAAGTCTGTGGATATTTCAAGTTATAGGGGTATAGTTGGCTCACTTCTATAATTAACAGCTAGTAGGCCAGATATAATGTTTGCTACATGTTTATGTGCTAGATTTCAGGCTGATCCCAGAGAATCTCACTTAGTAGCTATTAAGAGAATTTTCAGATATCTCAAGGGAACACCAAAACTTGGCATTTGGTACCCTAGAGATTCTGGTTTTGATCTAAATGGTTATTCAGATGCAGATTATGCAGGTTGCAGAATTGATAGAAAAATTACAACAGGAACTTGTCAATTTCTAGGAAACAAGCTTGTGTCCTGGTTCAGTAAAAAGCAAAATTCAGTTTCTACTTCTACAGCTGAAGCTGAATATATTGCTGCTGGCAGTTGCTGTGCATAGATTTTGTGGATGAAAAATCAATTGCTAGATTATGGTCTGCAAGTTGAGAGGATTCCTATTTTCTGTGACAACACAAGTGCAATTGCCATCACTGAAAATCCAGTACAACATTCAAGGACAAAGCACGTAGACATCAAGTACCACTTCATAAGGGAACTTGTAATGAATGGTACTGTGGAACTTTATTTTGTTCCAAGTGAAAAGCAGCTTGCAGATATTTTTACCAAGTCACTGGATGAATCCACCTTCTCAAGGTTGATAAGTGAGTTAGGTATGCTTAATTTTTCTTAAATCCTTATGAGATAATTTGCAAGTTGTAATGCAGCCAGAAATTTAATTAATTTTTCAGTCTTGGATGAAATTTAGGCTAAGTCAAAATTTACATCTCGACGGATGATCTTTATCCATCGAGTTTGATCATCCGTCAGAATACTATTTGCTAATAAAAATCAATTATTTTTCTGGAATATTTTATAACTCGACGGATCGAATTGTCTTAATCTTAGCCGTTAATTTCCTGAACATTATACATCGAGTATACTTACAGTTTGTAAGCATAACACGACGGATAATTGATGGAATTTTTACAGTTTATTTTTTAAACGGCTATTTTAGGCAATTTTAATTGGCTACTTTATTTTACTTTATTATTTTTGGCAGTTATTTTTCAGATAGTATAAAAGCCTATTTCATTTCCATTGTTTTTCTTTTATCATTCTCAAATTATCTGCTAAGATTTCTTTCTCTTTCAAAGCACTTACTCTCTCTCTGCAAGCTCTTATTCTCTAAAAATGGCGTCTGTTGTCAAGATTATGTCTCAAACTGGGTTCATTTATGAGAAGAATAACTTCACAGCCTTAGTGAACAAGGGGATTCAGCATTCTGGTGACTACCACAAAATGATGGATTTTGTGAAGAACTGCAAGCTTAGCTATGCCATGCTGGAATCACCCACCATCTTTTGTGAAGTTATTGAAGAGATGTGGACCACTACTACATATAACTCAACTGATAAAACCATCACACTCACTATCAAAGGTAATGAATTCTGTATTAATAGTGATGTTATTAAAGCATGTTTCAAGATTCCTGATAATAATGTGACCTCACCACACACACACACTGATATAGTTAATATGCTTAATTTCATGAACTATGCTCTTTCTACTTCTAAGTTGAGTGACATTAGGAGATTGGGTCTTAGGAAGGAATGGAGTTTCATGTGTGATATAGTGACCAAGGTCTTTTATGGTAAAATCAGTAATTTTGATTCTGTTAATATTTCCATGCTTAACATGCTCTACATGCTAGTTACAGATAAGTACTTTAATTTTAGTGACCTTATTCTGTTTGAGTTGGGTTTTAAATTAGGAGAGTTAAACAAGAGGGGTAAAAGTGTTTATTATGCTAGATTTTTCATGATGTTAGCTAACCACCTCTCTGAGAAAATTGTGCTTGAGAACCCAAACAACAAATTAGATTGTTGGGTTCAAGAGAGAAGGATTATTATGGATTTGAATAGGGAAAATCATCACAAGGAGGTGTCACTCTTCTATTTCCCTATAATGGAAGCACCTCAGGTAAGTGAGGTAAGTTCATATATCCCTACTACTATTCCAACCTCACTAGTTTCTTTGAGTTCTAGTGTAGCTATGGAAACTGTATAAATGCCCCAACAGTTGCCTACCAAAGCTACCAAACCAACAAAAATTTCAAAATCCAAATCAAAGAAAGCCCCCTATGGTATCTCTCAAAAGATGCCAGTTGCAAAATCCACCAAAGCCAAAGAGGGGAGTGTGAAGGTGGGCAAGGTGGGTGAGGGAAAAGGTGAACATAAAAGAAACCCTAAGGATAAGGATGGAGAGTTGAGTGGTTCCCAGCCTAGCCACACTGCAGTTTTCCAACAAACTGCAGTGCTTAAAAAAGATAAAAGCTCATTTCTAGTTGCATCCTCCCAAAAGGATGTAACTATTGAACAAAGCTCTCAACCAAGAGCACATGCCAAGAGGGTAAGGGACACTAGCTCACCCCAAACTTATGCCAGAAAAAAGAAATCCAAAACCTTTGGGGACACACAGGGTACACACACTGTGCAAACTGGTGTTAAAGACACAGTCACTGCACATTCACAAATTCAGCTTGATGTGGCTCCAATAAATGTGGAGTCACAGCCAAAATCTCTAGTTATAAAAGCACCTCAAACACCAAACTCTCCCATAATTTCTCTGGATGTGGATATGATCAACACATCAATTCTTGATTCCCCTTCTTTAACTTTGTTGGGGAAGCCAAAATCTAATGCAAGTGAGCATCATCTTTTAAATGATTTGTTGGCTCACTTACCAATTCTTTCAGGAACTGTTGAATCGTTTGTGTCCAAAATATCATCAATCAACACAGAGTCCACAATATTTGCTATTCCAAGTTCATTCATTTCTACTCTCTCGATGGATATTGCTCATTTGTCGAGTAGTGACTATATCCCGATGGATAAGCTTAACAGCAGTTATCCGTCAGTTAGCAAAATCACTAACCCGATGAATGTTACTCACCCGTCGAGTATCTCTGCACAGCTTCAAACTTCATTTATTTCTAGTGCAGAAGAATTAGTGGTTGTACAGCCATTCTTAGGATTGAGGGCAGAGAGTGCTATGAGTGAGAGTCTGGGTTGCTCCCAGGAAAAAGGAGAGCAAAAGAGTGAAAATATGCAATCCATTTCTTCAGGATTGGAAAAAATAAGTGAGAGGAGTCCCACCTTAGATGGTGAAGGTGAGGGTGTGAGGGTGGGGAGCCAGGGTGAGACCCTGATGTAACAAAAGAGAGAACAAGAGAGAAATACAGGTACATGAGCTATAAGGATGGATGTCATTGCTAGTGAGTTAATGAATGTCCAGGATGCAGACAGGGAGGGACTATCTCAGCAACCTCAAGTTGTTATAGATTTCACCTCCCTTGATGCTGATGCATTTACTCACCCTGTTCCAGCTTATCAACTTCTAGCTGAACAGGGTAATGACAATGCAGAAAGGATGCTCAATTTGGTGCATACCACTCAGTCAATGCTAAGAGTTAAGGATGCCATCACAGCTTTGCCTTCTACAGCTGGTGATGTGGATTATGAGACTGGTGGTTCAGCAGATTTCTTTGGTGATGAAAGTGGAGATAGTGAAGAAGAGGCATTGGATATAGGGAACCCGACGGATAAAAAATTCAAACATCTGTTGACAGTGACAACACAGTCACATGCGTCGAGTGTATGCAAATGGAATGTGGAAGCCTATTCAACTGGGTTTTCGAGAACAAAGAAGCATTGCCATTTCCATGCTATTATGAAGATATTCAAAGATGCTGGAATAGAGTAATGAAGTAGCATAGTATTAGACTTGATAGTTTTTGTTTTATTATCTTGTCTTATTGCTTTGTAATCTTGGTGATATATAAACCAAGAAGCAGCAAATAGAACAACAAACTAAGCAACCAAGTAGAAAAACATTTGTAAGCTGAATTCTTAGCATTTCTCTGTACTCTTAATTGTTCAACATTTGTAAGCAGCTATAAGCTTCTTGCTACACAGAGTTCTCTCGATATATATTATATATCTCTGGTGGATACATTCAAATCCACCATAAAGTTTTTAAAAACTTATGTTTTTAATTACTTGTGCTTTGATTCATTTGAAGTTATTATTCCGCACTCTGCAAATCAATTCACACCGATATATATATATATATATATATATATATATATATATATATATTTAAGTTAGAACAATTTTATTCAAGAAAAAATTTCAAGAATTCCATTCAACCCCCTTTTGTAATTCTTGTTGAATTGTTAAGGGACTAACATATGCTAAATCTAATAAAATATATTTAAAAGTACGGTGACAATTAAGTGAAAGTATTTTTTTTGAAAATCATTACTAGAACCAAAAAATTATAAAAATATTATTATAAACGTCGCAAGATGCAAATCCAAACAACTTTCTAATTTTTGATCAAACTCCACAAGATTAAGAAAAACATATATATAAAAATATAAAAATAATTACGTAAACATATTATATGATATGATTAAATTATTCTATTTACAAATTTATAATATGAAAAAAAAATCAAATAATGAAAGAAATTAAATAAATTATAACATATATGTTATACTTAGGTTATCAATGTAAAATATAATATTACAATAATAATTAAATATATAAGTATAAAAAGTATAATTTTTTAGAAAAATACATTATTAATGAAGAACATAAAATTTATTTAGGGAATAAAATTATTTTATTAAAAATTATTTAAATTAAGAATAAATATTCAAAAAAATATACAAAAAATTATAATTATCCCGTACATCGCACGGGTACAAAGCTAGTTGAATTTAAATTTATGTAACTGTTTTCTTAATTTTTTCCTCATAAAATAAAACCCGTGCCTTCCATTGTTCAGTGTTCCCCTTCTCATTTGCGAAGCAATTACCTTCTAAATAAATATTAATAGAATTAAAATTTTATAATTGTGATTTAATCTTTACCCCTTGCATGTGCAAGTCTTATAGCTCCCGTTAACATTGCCCCATGCCTCTCACTGTTCAGTGTTCCCTGTCTCATTTGCAAAGTAATTACCTCCCAAATAAAATTAAAATTTTATAATTATGATTTAATCTTTACCTGTATTTTTGCATGTGCAAGTCTTACTCGAGTTAGGATTTATTCCAAAATCAATATCATCATAATTCTAGAATGTGTTGTTTAATAAGGAGTCAAATATTTGTATGACCTCCTTATCCAATACAACTTCTTTTATAGTAAATAAATATAATATCATTATTTATAAATTATTATTAAATATTTTATTACAATACCTATCTAATAATATACTATTCATTCAGGCCAATAAATTACGATATTATATTATTAGATATGTTATACTACTCATCCTGACCAAAATAAAATAATATTCATCCTGCACTAAAATAAAATTCAAAACAAGTTAAATATAATAACTTGGATTTTATTCATATAACGGGCTTATATAATTTCGGATTTTCTTCTATTCTTTAATATCTATACTATTTTATTAAAACAAAATTAAAGATAATTCGTCATTTTGTATAATAATGTCGGAATAAAATAAAATTATATATATATACATATATACATACTAGCTTAAATCCTGTGCACGGGTTTGTTAACATTCATATAATTTTAAAACTTTTTTTATTCGATTATATAATAACTTTAATATATATATAATATGTATAAATTTATAATAATAATAAAAAAGAATTAGGAAGAAGCTGTGATCGTATTTTAGTAGGATAAGTTTTTATCGTAGTTTTGCGAAATAAGGAGACTAAGTCTAGTAATTTAGCAAGTTAACAGTTTAACATGTATATAACACTATTTATTTTTATTTTTTAATAATTAAAATATGGAATAACCATTGAAATAAAATATATCCCATTCTGATTATTATATTATTATATAGATAGTATAGATTATTAGAGTCCCCATACAGGGAGAACTTTTTATACAGATGTCCATAGAGAACCATCATCTTAACCATTCATTTTTCTAACGACGAGGATTGTTTCAATCATTAACGGCATAATTGTAATAACTGTATAGTTTAAGACTATTTTTAAACAAAAAAAATACGCGTTTCACGATTCTAACCCTATTATACACAAACCTATACACATATGCCACATCATTACTGTACACAAAGGCATGAGGGGGAGAGAGAGAGTCAGAGAAGAACCGGAGAGAGAGATATCAAAGATTTGGAGATTAAAATCGCCTCTTACAGCTTTAGATCCAAAAAACTCATCCCAGGAAGATTCATAATCTTCGTTATTCGATTATTTTATTCGTATATTTAGGATTTGTTCTAAATTAGATTCTTTTTTGTCTTTAATTTGTTTTTCAGGTAAATCTTAGTGTTCTTACTCATTGATTCGTATTTTTCAAGAATATTTCAATTTGTAATTGATATTAGACGATATTTCACCGAATAGGTAAGGATATTGATTCTATAATAAAATTGATGTATTTTTATTCTGTTATTATTGTGTGTAGATTTAATTCTACTGTAGAATTAGATTTTTGGGTTTATATTTTTTGATTATATTATAAAAGAATATATTTATTTTCTAAATCAGCATAGCTTCTGCGGTAGAGAAAATCTCATTTCATGTGTATATTTTGATTAACGTTGTTTATATTCTACGATAAAATCATTTTTGTGAACTAAATATGTGTTATAAAGGTTGGAATCTTATACATGTATTTTTTAATATATTTGATAAAGAAGATCAAGAAATAGAGTAAATATTATTATTTATTTGTATTTTATACGTAGATTTAAGGTTTTGTAGTTGCATTACATAATAATTTTATATTTTTATTTGTGATTAAGTGATACGGTTAAGTAGTGGAATCAATTATTATCTATGTTCTATAGTAAAATCAAATTTTGATTTCATTCAATATAATTTAATATGTGTAGTTAGAACTCATCACTCGTATAATTTCGAGTTAATTATAGTCTATATTAAAACCATACACTAGATCTAAATTTGTAATCATTTCCATTATTGTGTTCAATTATTGAAAGAAAATTGAAGTTAACTATTGTAAATATGAATATTAGTTTTAACTAAATTTCATTATATATTTGAATTAAAGTTAATAATATATAAGAACTAACTATTTGTTTTCAAGTTAATAATATTACATAATGGAATCAAAATTAATTTATACTATAAAAGCAAATTTGTTTGCTTGTAGTTTTCAAATCTACAATAAAAGCATATATGCGGTTTTGTTCTTTTTAGTCACCAATTTATGTTTAATAATTTAATAATATGAATCTGTAGTATGTTTTAATATCATATTTTCATTGAAAGTTCTACTGGAATGTTAAACTACTTTTCTTGTAATACTATTCTAATTCAGGGCTTTTACCTTTTAATTAGAGCAAAGGCTTGAACGTTGTGATATCTTCTATCTCGAAGTTGAAAAGGTTAAGAGATGTCTACCCATTCTTAGCATGTGTATTTTTTTACTTTCTATCCGATTTTGCATTATGTTTAATTGAATGCGACTGAATTTGTTTCCTTTTTTCATTTTTATCAGAAGAGGGGGAACCATGGCCAGGACTGCACACGAATTGAGTCTTACGCTTCAAGAAGTCTCATAAGTAAATATATAGACAGCATGAGATGTGACTATTTTTTAGACCAAACTTCTAATCTACTGGTTTAAGCAATTAAATCATTTAATATTTTTATTTTCTGGGGATGTGCACGGTTCTTGGCTATCGTAAATTGTTAATGTAAGCTGAAGCCGGTCCTTAAAGCTGAGGGATAACCATAAATTGATCTGATGTGTAGTTGATTATATAGTTGTTGGCTTTAATCATCCACGTGCATTTAATGGAAGAGAAGCCATTAGACATTTTTTACCCTTAACTGAATGTCACTATTAGTTGTAATTGTAACTTGTTTATTTTAAGTAGTGTATTTGATTTAATTAATTTAATAGTAATACAAGTGGTGGTGTTGTGTGTTAAAGACCATTGTTCATTGTATTTCTCAAGCATAGTAGGCTCGTAGCATGCTTGTGCCATCATTAAATCAACCATTTTAAGTCCCATCCAAACTCGAAATTTGAGCTTCATATTTGGGCTCATCAAACAAGAGGCAGAATTTAACCATCTAGTGAATTGGTTGTAGTTACTACAATCCACCTGTCAATATTTAAAGAACATCACAACATTTTCCTAATAATAAGCATATTTTATTACAGTTGCATATGAAAGATTTAAAACCACCAAGTTCAACATTTATTGAAAAGATTAGAAATGAAGCAAAATTGAAGAATCTGGGGTATTACCCATAATCCAAGACAATCAATAAATCTCGGATCAATAATAGCAAATAGCAATTATAAAATAAAATACAAATAATGATTATAAAATAAAATACAAATCGTTGTTCTCGGTATCATGGTCCAATACGATATAATTTAGGTGTCACCAGGCTTGCACGGTCCTTTATTTATTGCCGAGTTTACTTCACTAGGAATATCTTGATGACAGAAGCAGATCCAATACGATGAAGTACCACAATAACATCACCAGGATTGCACAGTTCTTTCTTTGTTGTCGACTTTAAAGCGGCTTGCAATATCATATTAGTTGATCCCGTATCAGTAGCTTTTGAAGTTCCTACTACAAGAAAGGGGATCAAGCCCCTATATACCAGGTTTTGCCTTGCTGAAGTTTCTGTACTACAGATATATTCGAATGAATCTGTTGTTAACTCTGAAACTATAACTGATAGGATTCGAACTACTGGCATGTACTTAGCAACTACTTTCAACGTAGTCCTACCATTAGTCAGCACAACGATGAGTTTTGTATGTGATTTATTAGCTGTACAGACAGTTGAAGATGCAAGACTCTTCAGTAGGCTCATTAGCAGTGGAGTTGCTCTTATCATCTCCATGAATATAGTCATGTATTATAGCGAAGACTCCACTTCAATCCAAATTTACGCCATAATTTTTACAACAGTCTCCTCGCTAAGCATTACACGACAAGTACCATCTAGGACTGCAGTGCCTTAAACATCTGCCTTAAACATATGCCTCAGGTAATCGCATGCCAACTAAAATAGAGTACTTTAAAAAATTTTCTGCACATCATCGGAAACACGCATCTCTTTCACTTGTCGTTTAAGTGTCAAGTGTCCAAATATATCTCGACCAAGTCATTCATTGATGTTTAAACAATTCACATAATTTGACCTGATAATTGATTTTTTTTATTAACAATGTAGAAAATTATAAACCAGATATAAGTTAGAATTCATACGCACTACATGAAGCTAATAGCCTGCTACCAGTTATAGCTTATAAATAAAAACTGCATTATATATATATTAATAATAGTGATATGATATCTGAGTAAAAATACCCTCACAATGAAAAGGCAAAATTAATTTTTTAACAGATTCACTAAAAATAACTTACTATGTTGATAGCAGTAAAATAAGTTTACTTGGGTTGTATAATCACTAAACTCTTGCTTGGTGTCAAAAGTGTTGCATCTTGAGTGTGTGTCCATCCTATCTTAACTATTTCATTAAACTCAACTGAGTGCTAATTGATAAACAACATTACAGCAAATACAGTAGAGAATAGTCAAGTACAAAACACAAATTTTTTAGCATAATTTTTTGCTTCTTACGACCATAAAATATACAAAACACCAAAAATATCTATATATTAAGCATAAGTTAAAAAAACAAGTTAAAGTAGAAAATAGTCAAGTACTAAACAAATAGTCATTTTTTTTATAACTAAACAATTAAGTAAAGAATTTTAAGAAACGCATTTACTTAAAAACTGATTCATTCGCATTAAAGATACATTATCCGGTTGACCTCTTCTCACAACATAAATTAGTCATGTTAAGTTATTTCAAATATAAAAATATGATATAAAAGAACCACCTAAGATAAGATGTGTTAAAATTATTTTAACTCTATCGTATAATTAAAAGAAAATTTTCAAATTTTGAGCATAAGAGTCATTTATATAAGAAATTTAAAATATTTTTTATTAAGATAAATATCAATTTTTATAGCGTAACAAATTCTAATTGTAACCTCTTTAAGAGTCTATCGTATAATCAAAATGACTCTCAGTAGAAGTTATTATATTTTATAGTATAATCACAAACTTTGTACTAGAACTAACATTATCAAATAATTACTCATAATTGTTCTATATTAGAATCAAAACACTTTTCATAAAAATTTCAGCATAGAATTGTTACTTGTCAGTCAATTATTCGATTCCGTAGTAGAATTATTCTTTTTCGACAAATTTACGATGACAACTATTTGATATTTTTTTGCAACATTTATGTATTAGAAACAACAAAATTAAACAAACGCAACATTATTACTCTGGAATCAACAAAATAAAACAAACACAACATTTATACACTAGAATCAGTCGAAACAAATCACCAGTAGTTATATAATACAGGAGAATCAAAAATGCATATAAAATATCTTGAGTTCAGAAATACAATCCTGAAAAGAAAATAACAAAATGATCATATTGAATTTCAAGAAAAATATCTCAAATACGCAAATATAAGAGATACAAATCCTACATTAAAGTAAATAAAGATCGCAACTATAGTTACCTCAAACTGAAAATTGATGTGAATCATCAAAACAAAATGAAATACAAGTAATAACATTAAACACTAAAAAGGTAAGAAACATGTGCTCGATCCGAAAAATATATCATATTTTGAGAATACAATAGTAGGATTTCGATTAATATAAGCAAAAATATCAGAGAGGAATTGTTGGAGAAATAGATAGGTCGTGAGAGTGATAGATATAATGAACTATACGTATATGTTACTTTTTAACTATTATTACTATTAGTCGTCAGATGACTTTTTAATCAAGAGGTTCAGATTGATGGAGAAGGTTCTCTCCGGTTCTCTATATAATATGGTCATTTATAAGGCCTAGATTATTATAGTTAAGTATATCTAAGGACAAACAGTAATCGAGTTGGTTCAAAATTATATATTTGTTCTAATTCCACGTTGCAGCAGTTATCTACTCTATCTTCTAACTTCAAATTAGTTGACAATGACCTCGGACAATAGGATGATGCCGCATGAGAATGGTTTAAGGTTCATGAGTGATTTAATTTTATAACATAGTTTCCTTGTGGTTGTAACTGAATTAGGGAAAATTACACAAGAAGTTGATTTTAATAAATAAATTAAATTAGATATTTACTTAAGTAAAGGAAATAAAGTAAATTTAGCAAGTACCGAACGACTGAGTACCAAACTTTTAATGTTTCGTCTATTATAATATAGTATATATATATATATATATTCAATATGGATAAAAAAGATTTATACAATTAATCCAATATAAACAAAAAAAATAGACCAACCAAAATAAAATAATATATACTTTTATCCGGGTTAAATAAAATATATCATATATCCGAGTTTAAACAAATTAAATTAAATATGAATATAATAAGTTGAATTTGGTCGGTATAATGGAAATTAGCCTAAAACAAAATAATGTGTAAAATTGATCTAAGATAAAACAAGACTAAAATCAACGTAAGGATCATTCGTATTCTTGATTTCGGCTAAAATTTATTTTAAAATATTTATACAATTAATCCAATATAAACAAAATAAAAACAAAAAATATTTAGACCAACTAAAACAAACTTTTATCTGGGTGAGAATAAAATTATATTATATATCTGAGCTTAAATAAGTTAAATCAAACCTGAATTTAATTAGTTGGATTTGGTCGACATACTGGGAATTAGCCTAAAATAAAATAATGTGTATAATTGATCTGAGCTAAAACAAGACTAAAATCAACCTAAGGATAATTCGTATTCTTGATTTCGTCTAAAATTTATATTTTAACTAAAACATAATTATCATTTGTATACACACCTACATATATCAATAAAATTATACATTTCAGTTAATTATATTATTTTTATAAAATAACTCTTATTTCAAAAATATCACTAACATATATGCGTGTGTATACATATAATTATTATCAAATTATATTATTATATATTTTAAATAAAAAAATTCTTATCTTAAAATTTTCAATTCAATCAAAAAATGAATAAAATTATATAATATTAAAATAATTCGTGTATCGAACATATTCTAATAAACTATAAGGTGATTTAATAAACTACAAGCTTTAAGGATATAGTTAGAAATGTACTCACACTTTCATTTTTAAGTAAAACATTATCTCTTAAGTTGATATATTGTATATATCCCGGCTCGCTGTCCGTTTTGAAGCCGACACCAAATTCAAAATTTTTGAGAACATATACCATATCAACATTAGCACTAACATGCTATTTTTTTTCAAACTAAACCACTAATAGAAAATCACTTCAATATCCAGTAAACTCATAGTTGAGTGCTTAAATTCTAATCGTTATAATTTTTTGAATCAAATTTTATGATTAGATATAATAGTAATAGTTATTATATAAATTATTCGAAGATTTGAATCTTATCAACAACCTAATTAACTCTAAATTAAAATATTTTAATTCAAATATATGACCTACTTAATTGGTCCCGATATATAGTTTCCAGATCTTATGTACCGAGTCAATTTATGAACTTATAAATTTTAAAATCTAATTATTATAAATATTTATTTTAATATAATGAAAGATATATATATATAGCTATGCCTATTCAGACATATTTAATCTATTAATTAATATAATTAATAAATAATAAAATAATAATTATTTAAAATTAACCGTGCATCGCACGGATTTTAGGCTAGTAAGGCCTAATAAGAAATTGATAAACATATGATTTTGTTGCGTTTTCCGTTACCGTAAGCGTCATTTGTTGAATTGTGATATTGTAGAACATTCACACACAAATTTTAAGCTTAAGCTTAAGGACCATTTTTCACTGCATGTTGTGTGTGTCTTTTGTTTTATAATGAGTAAATTGCAGTTTGCACCCAGTATCTTTGGGTGTTTTCTCACTATGGTCCCAAACTACGTTTGTTGACAATTTGCACCCCAAATTTTAAGTATCCGTTCAGTTTGCACCCCTTCAGCCATTTGCCATCCAAAATCACCGTTAACGTTAGTACTGACAGAGGTAAAATTGGTAATTAAACTAAATACATCTACTAGATGTATCTTTCAAGTTATGCCTTGTGTGTAACAGCTTTATGGCTTATTATTACTCACTGACTATTTATATCATGTTTGATTTCATATGATCAGATCTGGCCTTTCTATTCCACATGTTCTTTCTTGCTCGATATTGCAAACTTCTTGAAGAGAACTCTTTTAGGGGAAGGACTGCGGATTTTTTTTCCATGCTTTTTTTTGCAGTCTTTTTTTCATAACCAATTATGTAGCTTATATTCCTTTGGCAGTTTTAAGCAAGTTGTGTATTTCCCCCAATCAAAAGGTTTTTAGGTCAATAAATTACCCAAGGCCGTCAATTATTTTGTTCCAAAATAGACGATGCATCATTTTTGTATTTCCTTTTCAAAGTAGTGATGCTTTGTCAAATGGTTCATATATTGTGACTGTCAGACGTTTATCGATTGATGAAGAAATTGTGTCTTAAAAGTTGCATAAAGTACTAGACAACAGGTCCTGGGCAATAAACATTGTGGCTTAGATTGGGGGTTTTAGCACATGTTGACTAGGTAGAAAAACTAATCCTTCTCTCTATTCGCGCAACGTAGAGTATTAGACAAATAAGCTTGCTTTCTGTTTTTCTTTAGGAGTTCAGTAAACAGAAAACTCCATGTTTCCTGTTTTAAATACTTATCGAGATGCTCCATAACGATAATGGTGTTAGCTAGAATTTTTTGCTCAACATTAATTGGTTCTCAATAAGCTATTTAGCTATAATCAGGATTTTTCTCCTGACTAAGCTTTGAAAAGCCATTATACATACGCTCTTTGCTGCAGGTTCTTCTAGGGTTCTCTGTCCTTGTTGGTGCCGGTGCGGATTGACTTGCTGGTAAGTATATCACATGTTAAATATCTGATGCATAATTGTAGTATGTGGTCCACACTGCATAAGGTTTAGGAGTTGAACCTACAATGTCGAAGATGTATGAAATTTTCCTATTACAATTTAACTGAAAGCCACTGTATCCGGAGATCGTCATGAACTAGTTTTATTTTCTTCCTTTTGTGAAATTGTCAGGATAGCTGATTATAGCCTAGATAGTATAGTAATAGTATGGTCAATACAGTACTGTTGTCTTAGGAATGGCAGGTTAGTCATTTCCATATTGTAAATGAAATCGCAAGTATTTAGTACCACTAAATACTATGTATTTAGTTTAATTACCAATTTTACCCCTGTCAGTACTAACGTTAACGATGCTTTTGGATGGAAAATGGCTGAAGGGGTGCAAACTGAACGGATACTTAAATCTTGGGGTGCAAATTGTCAATAAACGTAGTTTGGGACCATAGTGAGAAAACACCCAAAGATACGGGGTGCAAACTGCAATTTACTCTTTTATAATACCACAAAAGATTACTATAAAATACAACCCCAGATCAAATTCTTCCTCGGTCCTTTTTGTGGATAAAAATTAGAAAAGGTAAATAATAAATGAAATAATGAGAATGATAATAAAATAAGAAAAATGTTGGGTGAAGGTCTTAAATAATTATATTATAATAAATGTGCACCAATATGCTCAGGGATATTGCAGAGTGTCTTTAATGCTCATGGGACATGTTACCATGAATAGCGTATCAAATAAATAGAAATCGGTGAAAGGAGTAACACATGCATACATATGAGGAGGACACATACGCAAGAGTATCATTTGAGGCGCCATTACAGGTGACACATGCGGTATACACACTATTGAAATAGGCGATTTTCTTGAGAAAAGAGCATCATCAGACTTAACACGCCAGTGCCAATGTCATATACTTTCGCGTAAAATTATTTCATTTTCAATTTTGCCGATAAAGGCGTATCCGCAAAAGAAGAGAAACTGTATAAAGGATACGGAACATAGGTGAAAAGATGTATGTGTAGGTGTTTTAACGATGGGTCTAAAAACGTTTATTAGATCTATCTCCATCGTACGTGAGTGAAGATGATTTGTGTGTATAGATTTGAGTATATGGATATACTGTTAGGTCCCAATTTGTTTGTAGAAGGGGGGGTTGAATGCAAACAATACCGTTTAATCGAATAAAATGCGGAATAAAATTGTGAAACAAAATTCAAGTTAAATAAAACTTTTATTAAACTTGAAAGGTGTTACAACTACGGTATCGGTTACAAGGGATTAATCTCAAATCAATTATTACAAATTTAGAATAAATTCGACATGAACTTTTTCTATTTTTGTAATTAAAAGATCAAATGCTAAATGCGATTTGAGATTAAGTTCTAGGGATTTTAATCCGCTAGATTGATACACAAGAACAAGATAAGTATTTCTAGTTGATTGGATTTAACTTTACAATCTAGAAATTTATCTTGAAGTTGCAGATGAGATGAAATATTTTATCTGCTCCTTTTGCTTTTGTTGTTTTTTTTGTTCTGTTTGATTGCCTATATTTATGAACTGGTCTTCTGCTTCTTTTAAACAACACAGCCGAGTAGATTGAATTGGAATGACAATCCTTTAAGCTTGTGAGACTTTCGGTAGGACAATGTTTACAACTAGCAAGACAATTAAAAATGAGCTAGCAAGACTTTCGGTATGACTATAGATTGTCATACCGATTGTCATATTAGTTCAAATAAATTGTCTTGCTGAATTAATAACTGATTTTAATCTAAACAGAAATTCTAATAAGACAATTAACTGTATTGGCATGACTTTCGGTATGACTATCAATTGTCATACCGATTGTCATACTAGTTCAAATGAATTGTCTTGCTGAATTTAAGCAGATTTTAAACCAATTAAAATCTTGTAAATCCTTAATATTAATTCTAAATTAATTAATCAATTTAATTCAATTAATCAATAAATTAATCTTTGCAGATATAATTTATTTTCTTAATTAAATTATATGACTTAATTAATTAATAGAGAATTAATACTAACCCTTAGCAGCATCCATTCTTCTGACAATCTTCTGAAAGTCACTGAGACTTATGAATCAATTCCGCCACTTCAATGCTGACACTCGATGTACTGTCTGGTTCATGAGTGACTAACTTTCGTGACGTTTCTTCATGTCTTGACTTTTATATTCTGATTGAATCCTTGTAATAAATGATACCTTGACGAGATCTCTGTCACTTGATTAAATCCACGATCTTGATTTATATCACTGAGGCATGATCAAATTCTTGAACTTCTTCCAGTGAATCTTCAAGTCTGCAGATGAACAATGTTTCTTTATTCTTTGACAGATGTTACATTGTGAGATCTCTCTGATGATTAATCCACTATTTACTTATTACATTCTTATTTGAGTTGAGTTAAATACTCGAATAAACGAGTAGGCTATGACATATGCCTTTCAATATCCCCTATTTGCTTGTTAGACAATAACAACAAATACCTAGAGGGTAACTCAACTAACAAATAAGAAAAAGATATAAACAGTAATGTAAAGTAAATAGCAGAAAAGTTCTGGATTATATTTAACATTTTCCAGATTCCAAATGAAATTTACAAGTGAATACAAGATAGATGTTCCTCTAGCCTGAACATATAACTACATTAGACTATCTTGATTCATAAAGCTCTAATCATATTACATTGAGTTTTGAGCTAATTGACTTCAGTTGTCTTCTCTTCTGACTTCACCTTCTTCTAAATCTTGAAGCAATTCCTTGTCAAAGACACGATCCTTTTCTGAAGTGAAGCTTGCTGGTCTGACTGGTTGAACTCCAACTGACTTCAGCTTATTCTTGAGTTGAGTGTACCTTTTAACATTCTTTTCACAATAAGCTTGAATCAAGTCAGCAGCTTGAGTCTTCAACATGGATGAATATCCAGCAGTTCTCAAATGATGTTCCATCCAGACCAGATGCTTAGCTGAGTAGTCTTTAAGAGATTGTACATCTAGCTGACAGATTTGAAGACAATCAGACTTAAAGAATCTCACTGATGAGGATTGTTGACCACTTGAGGACTAGCCCTGCTGGCAAACTCTTTAAGCCTTTCTCGAAGAACTTCATTCAATTCTGAGCTTCTTTTGACTTTGTTTAAAAGAACCCAAATCTCTGACAAAGAACGATTCTCAAATAGATGAAGTGACACCTTGAATGATCCTTCACTCTAACAATATACAAAAATGCTCATATCATTTAGGGATCTATCAAAAGCAGCTGTGATCCTTGAGACTTCAGTCTTGATAGCAATCATGTACATGTCATTGTTAGGATTTGAGATTTCCAGCTTGTCAAGAAGATGTAAGAACTGCCTATCATTGTTAGTGCTCAGCTGAGGCATATCGAGTACTCTCCTAGCTTCATCCCATTTTTCACCAATCTTTAGTCTGACATCTCTTCTCCTTTCTTGAGCCTTAATGTCATGAAGACGTTGCTTTTGAAGAGTTTCTGTTCTTTGTATGTCTTTCCTCCTGTCAATGATCTGAGAGACCTTCTTGAGTTCAGCTTCTTTTCTTTTCATCTCTGACTGCTCCTTCTGAAATTCTTTCTCAAACATAGGATCCACTGTATCTTCCTCTTCCCAATCTTCAAAATCACTTTCCTCTTCAGCTTCAAATAACCCATCTTTATCTTCCTGAACTGGTTCAGTGGGAATGTCAAAAATATCAAAGTCATCCTGTTCTCCACTGTAGTAGACATCATCAGCCTTTCCTTTGTTTCCAGCAGAGGTATCTTTTTCTTTCCCTTTGGCACTACTTCCTTTCTTCTCCCCCTTAGTTGAGGGATCCTCTTCTGATCTTCCTTTGGAACCTCCATCACCTCCAGAGCCTGATCCTCCACCAGACGGTCCTTCAAAATAAGTTCTTTGTTCTTCATTAGGGCAATGAGAATTCTTGATCATGTAATATAGGTGCTTCATCCCTTCATTGAGATGTTCCATGCCCGTCTCTATCTTTAGAAATCTTGAGGAGTCCAGTGAATGATTCATCTCAATGAGGTCTTCAAGAGAAGTCATTCTTGTATGTAGAGAGCAGAAGTTGGATATGTCATCAGCTGATAAAGTTGGAGTGTCCTGAATAGAATTGAGCTTTGGTATTACAGTGGTCTTTAGATCTGAGATGTCGTTCCTTATGATTGCAAGCTGATTGTTGACAGAGGTGGAAGAAGAAGACCGTTCAACCACTTGTGCTTTGAATGCTTGAGCTTCAGCTTGGCTTTTAGCAAGTTCTTCTTTTAGGGCAGCAATCTGAGCTAACAGGTTTACAGTATCAGTGTCTGTGTGTGCTCTCACCTGAATTTCACTCGTGTTTGGTTCACTCATCTCACGTGCATGTGTTTCTCTAAATATAATTGCTCGTGAGGAGTCTTCCTGTTGCTGTTCTTCTATACCTGCATTAAAAATCACCCTAGCCTCTTCAAGAGAGGTTAGTGGTGGTGCAATGGGAATTCGCGAGTCCCGATCCTCAGTCAATACTATCAAATCTTTTGGAATAGATGTCTGAATTGCTTCAGGGATAGATTGACCGAGTTGCCCTCCACTTTCTCCAGATAAATCTGCGAGTGGAGAATCCCATAAGGGAGCCAGAGGTGTTGGATCTGGGAGGGGAGAAAATGACTCTATTAAAGATGGCGGAGAGTCAGATTTTCCCTCTGAAGCATGTGACTGCTCTTCTGCCGTAACTATGGCAGGCACTGTAACTGACTCTACGTGCACTCCTCGCTGTGTGTCCTGAGTATGATCTGGGGAAGTGTATGGTTCCATTGTGAGTAATGGAATTGTGCTTGACTCAGTACAAGATGCCATGGCCCTATGGCGAATTTCAATAGATGCATCCTATTGAGAGAATGCCTCTAGTAACTGTTCATTGGCCATTTCAAAGTCCATGTCCTGTTGGGAGGACAAAGATGGGCTTTCAGATGCCTCAGAATATGTTCTTCTTTTCTTAGGAGGAGGCAGAGCTGAGGGTTCACTCATATTTAACAATGAACTACTTCCTAGTAATCTCCTGGGTAACATTTTAGACAGTGGGGGAGAGGTTGAGATAGAATGTGACTCTGTGTTTGGCTCTATGACCTGGGATTGAAGCTGTGGTTCTACAACTTCATGGTCAGCCCTATCAACCACTGGGGGTCTTTCAACAGAAGTAGGAAGAGAGTGAGAGTGAGGAATTACTACCTGTAATGGAAGAGCCTGGGTGGCTTGAACCACTGGAGGTTGAGGTTGCTGTTCATGGCCGGGAAGATTGAAAATAGGTAAGGGAATATAAGTGGCCATGAAAGCAGATACAAGTACTGGAACTTGCATGAATTTGAAGGTTGTGTCTTGGCGAGTGTAAATCTTTTTACTAACTGGAGGGGGTTCGGTTACTGCAGAGTTAGCAAAAAGGGCTTTGTGTTCAGGTGCGAGAAGATGATCTGTTATAAGCATGAGAAAACGGGCATAGTAACATGATACCCTACGATTTGTAGAATGATCACGTAAAGCAGAAGTTAGACGTCTCAAGAGAATGGGAAAAAGTAGTTTGCCAAAATTGATCCTTTGATTGAAAACAACCGCAAGACCAATATACTGCAGAGTGGAAGTGATGTTATGAAAATTGGATTTTGTGCAGTTGGCAAACACTTTGGAAAGTGTATCAAAGAAAATATCCCATTCAGACACCAAATTTGATTTAGAAAGTTTGGTTAAATTGATCACCCCCTGATAGTGAATAGCATTGAAAAAATTTGTGATATCATTTTCAGAGGGTAAATTACAGAAATTGTCTAGTGGAAAATTTAACGCACGATTGACGACTGTTTCATCAACTACATACTGTGTGTTTGCGACGGTGAATGAAAAAGATTTTGAATCATCGGCCACAGTAGAGGTTGTGCAAATCAGTCTAAGTAGATCGACGTTTAAAATCACATTTGATTTAATAGCAGAGCTAACAATCGAATGGTCATTTAAAAATCTAATCCATGGCTTAAATTTTTCAACATCACATTTTTCCGGATTAAAATAACCAACCTGATTATGCGCGACAATTTGGAAATTGAGAGCCATTTAAAATAATAATAAGACACACGCTTTTCAGAATTTTAAGAGTAATATTAAGAAAATTCGAATTAATTAAATTAATTTAATAATTCGAATTAAATTAATTATAATCGAAAAATTTAGACAGAAATGTATCTCGTTAAAATTCTTAACTCACAAACGCAGTTTTGACAAACCAAAAGATACAAATCAGAAATTGAAATAAAAATAAAAAGAACTGATTTTGGGAAAAATCTATTTGAAGAAAAAGAAAAGAAAGAAAGAAAAAAAAAAATGGGCAGCACTTTCGTAAGTATATACGTGTGTATATATCACAGGAGTGAAGTTTTAGTATGCTGAGTGAAAACTCGAGTAAGGAAGACAGACAATTCGTTGGTTTTAGTTCGAAGAGAGAGAAGAGAGAAAACTGAATACAAATACTGTTCGAATTTTTTGAGAAGAAATGAACTGATGAAATGTGGTTTAAAACAATACAAACACACGCTTTTATATGACAGTTGGTATGACAATCCTGGATTGTCATACCGATTGTCATACCAGGCAAAAGAAGGGAAAAAAAACAACAGAAATAAATACTAAAATTATAACTGGTATGACAATCTGATAGTCATACCGATTGTCATACCAGTACAATAATAAAAGGAAAATAATTATATATAAGGTTTAAAACTGGCAAGACAATTGATAGTCATACCGATTGTCTTGCCAGTATAAAACTATACTGAATAACATAATAAACAACATTTAAACTGAAATGACTTTCAGCAAGACAATTTCAATTATCTTGCCGATTGTCATATCAGCTTTAAACACAGAAACACACATATATAAATATGTACTGGAATAAAGACTCATATAACTTAGTAAAAATATCAGAAAATATTTACAAAATCAAAGACAATATTTCAGAATTAATTATTTTTATTCCAAAAATAGATTTCTGTTGAATTTTAGCAAATAAAATTCATAGAAAAATATTTTTAGAGAAAATTAATATTCTGAGATATTTTAAATTAACAAGAAGGGAAAATAAAATAGATAAGATACTATAAATTACATAGAATTAAGCAAGAAATATGATAAAATGATAACATAAATTTGCAAATGAATTTTTCATTTATGAAAAATTCATTTGTAAATTCATTCAAGAACAGATCTCAGATATTAACTAAATTAATCACTAAAACTATTCAACATGCCCAATTTACCAACTAATCTGGTAAATGTGGATTCGTCAAGTGGTTTAGTGAAAATATCTGCTATTTGTTCTTCTGTTGGAACAAAAAATAGTTCAACAGTACCATTCATGACGTGCTCTCTAATAAAATGATACCTGATGTCAATGTGCTTTGTCCTCGAGTGCTGCACAGGGTTGTTGGTGATGGCTATTGCACTTGTGTTGTCACATAAAATAGGAATCTTGTTCAATACAGAGCCATAGTCTTGTAGTTGGTTCCTAATCCACAAGATCTGAGCACAGCAGCTTCCAGCAGCAATATATTCAGCCTCGGCCGTTGAGTTGGAAACTGTTTGCTGTTTCTTGATGTACCATGAGACTAGCCTGCTTCCTAGGAATTGACAACTTCCTGAGGTGCTTTTCCTATCAACAACACTTCCTGCATAATCTGAATCTGTATATCCGACAAGGTTAAAACCAGATTCTTTAGGGTACCAAATACCTAGATTTGGTGTTCCCTTAAGATATCTTAAGATTCGTTTAACAGCAACGAGATGAATATCTCTAGGATCCGCTTGGAACCTTGCACATAAACATGTAGCATACATAATATCTGGTTTACTTGCAGTAAGATAGAGTAACGAGCCAATCATACCTCTGTAGCTTGTGACATCTACCTTAATGGAGTTTTCACATGGTCCAAGCTTGACAGCTGTAGTTGATGGAGTCCTTGCTGATGCAGAATCCTCTAGATTGTACTTTTTGAGGAGTTCCTTGAGATACTTGGATTGACAAATAAATGTTCCATCTAACCTTTGATTTACTTGTAATCCAAGAAAGAACTTCAGCTCTCCCATCATGCTCATTTCAAACTTGCTGTGCATTAACTTAGCAAATCTCTTACAGAGATTATCATTAGTAGACCCAAATATTATATCATCCACATAGACTTGGACTAATATAGTATCCTTCTTATGTGTTTTAGAAAAGAGAGTTTTGTCTATGACACCTCTAATAAAGCTATTTTCAATAAGAAATTCAGAGAGAGTGTCATACCATTTTCTTGGAGACTGTTTTAGCCCATAGATAGCCTTGAAAAGAAAGAAGACAAAATCCAAATGATCTGGATCTTCAAAACCAGGAGGTTGCTCTACATATACCTCTTCATCCAGCTTTCCATTCAGAAAGGCGCTCTTGACATCCATTTGATAAACTTTAAAGTTTGAAAATGCTGCGAATGCCAGAAATATCTTGATGGCCTCAAGTCTAGCCACTGGAGCATAGGTTTCATCATAATCAATGCCTTCAGCTTGAGAATACCCTTTAGCTACCAGTATTGCCTTGTTTCTTGTAACCACACCATCTTCATCTAGTTTATTCCTGAATACCCACCTAGTACCAACAGCTTTCTTGTGTACATGCCTAGGTACCAGTTTCCAGACTTGTTGACTTTCAAACTGATTGAGTTCATCTTGCATAGCAATCACCCAATCTGGATCAGTCAGTGCTTCTTCAATTTTCTTAGGTTCCATCTCAGAAAGAAATCCTGAGAACAGACACTCATTTTGAGTAGCACGTCTAGTTCTGACTCCAACATCTGGATCACCAATAATCAACTCAAAAGGGTGAGCTTTATTCCAGACAGTCTGTCTTGGAAGATTTGATCTTGATGATTCGCCTTGAAATTCATTGTGATGTTGTGTCCTACTAGATGATCCTTCAACATCTCCCCCTGAGTTGTTGCCATGTTGACTTGAAGATTCTCCGTCAGTAGCAGTGGTATCTCCATTGTTGCCAAAGTTTCCATCACTATTACCTTGAGTATCATCAGGATTAACAGGTTCTTCACCAGCAACAACCTCAGGTTCTTGACCATGTTCTGATTCTGAATCTGACGTATCATCAAACTTCAGTTTCTCAGAAGGATCTTCAGTTTGGATACTAGGGAGTTTAGTGTCATCAAATGTAACATTGACACTTTCAGTTACTTTGTGTTGATCAATGATATACACTCTATATGATCTTCTTCCATATCCAACAAAAATACCCTCATATGCCTTTGCCTCGAACTTACCACGACGATCATCTCCATCCTTGAGCACGAAGCATCTGGCACCAAATACATGAAAGTATTTGATAGAAGGTTTCTGTTCATTCAAAATCTCATAAGGAGTTTTCATGAAGTCTTTGTTGATTAGAGTTTGATTCTGAGTATAACATGCAGTATTGACAGCTTCAGCCCAAAAGTACATTGGAAGACCTGATTCACTTAACATCGTTCTTGCAGTTTCAATCAATGTACGATTCTTCCTTTCTACCACTCCATTTTGCTGAGGGGTTCTAGGAGCTGAAAATTGTCTGGTAATCCCTTTGTCTGTACAGAATCCATTAAGAAGTGCATTCTTGAATTCTGTTCCATTATCTGACCTTATTGCTCTAACAGGGACGTTAGATACTAACTCAATCATCTTGATATGATCAATCACAACTTGTGGTGTTTCATCCTTAGAGTGAAGAAATAAAACCCACGTATACTTGGAATAGTCATCAACTATCACAAGACAGTAACACTTCTTTGACATAGAAAGGATATTAACTGGACCAAATAAATCCATGTGCAATAATTGCAGAACACCAGTTATGGAAGATGTGTCAGTGCCTTTGTGACTTGCTTTCTTTGACTTTCCTTTCTGGCAAGCCTCACATAGTCCTTCTGGAGAGAATTCCAGCTGAGGCAGACCTCTTACCAATTCTCTTTTGACAAGAGAATTCATTGTTTTGAAATTGAGATGAGAAAGTCTCTTGTGCCATAGCCAACTCTCATCTGACGATGCCTTTGCATAGAAACAATTGACTTCAAGATTGCTTCCAGAGTTCATGTCAGCTACGAACAGATTTCCTTTCCGGATTCCCATTAAGGAGGGTTTTTCGCTTTTCTTGTGCAGAATCTGACACTTCAGCTTGTCGAATAAAACATTGTAGCCGTTGTCACATAACTGACTAATGCTAAGCAGATTGTGTTCAAGTCCTTGCACAACATATACATTTTCAATGATAACATTTCCAGCTAGCAAACAGCCATATCCCTCCGTTAAACCTTTGCTGTTATCTCCAAAGGTAACCACTGGGCCAGCTTTCTCAACCACATTTGATAGCAGGGCTCTATCTCCGGTCATATGTCTTGACGATCCGCTGTCAAGAATCCACACTACCGGTTGTACCTGTTTAATGCCCTCTTTTCTTGACGATGAGGTGCTTGCATTACTAGCCATGAGAGCAAGATTCCCAACTTCTTCATCTTCACTGTCAGTATCATCCCAGCTTCTTCCCTTTGCCAGGTACGCCCTTTCAGATTTACTCTTTTGATTAGAATCGTAAGAGTTCTTCCTAGCTTGTTTTGGCTTCCTGCATTCTGTGGCAAAGTGTCCCAACTCATTACAGTTGAAGCATCGAATGGTGCTTCGATCAACCATCCCTGTTTTATACCCACCACTGCTGGTGTTAGAGGATGAAGATCCACCTTTCTGGAATCTGTTGTAGTTGGACTTGTACTTGAACTTGGGATTCCTTTTGAATCTGACATTTGAGAATCTCTTGACAATCAGGGCCATTGACTCATCCTCCAATTGCTCCAGTTCTTCCAAGGAATAATAATCATCTCCTGATTGATTTGTAGTAGGAGAATCAAATTCTGCTACTATCACATTATCTTCAACCTTGGAAGACTTTACCATTCTTTCTGACTGTTGAGATTGTTGTTGATATTGTGGTTGTTGTTGTTGTTCATCAGCTACTAGAGCAGTAGACGTGCTGACCACTCTTCCTTTCCCGTAAACTTCCTTCTGCTGAATCTGCTCCAACTCATAAGTCTTTAACACACCATAGAGCCTTTCCAAAGAAATCTCACTCAGATCTCTTGCTTCTCTTATGGCAGTGATTCTATGTTCGAGATGAGTTGGCAGTGTTAAAAGGAACTTTTTATTGACCTCCCTGATAGAATAGTATTTACCATTAATGTTCAGGTTGTTGATCAATGCATTGTACCTCTCAAACACTTCAGTGATTCCTTCTCCTGGATTGGATTTAAAGTATTCATACTCAGAGGTTAGGATTTCTAGTTTGTTCTCCCTAACTTCCTTTGTGCCTTCATTAATAATCTCAATAGTTTCCCAGATATGTTTGGAATCTTTACAATTCATCACATGTCTATTCATCAGGGGATTAAGGGAATCTACTAAGATTAATTGAAGGCTAGCATCCAGGGAAGCTTCTTCTATTTCAGCAGGAGAGAAGTCCTCAGGATCCTTCACATAAGTTCTCGCTTTGGTGATCACCACATCATTTTCTATTACCTCTGGTTCCATAACCATAGGAATTTTTGGACCCTTCTTCAACACTTGCAAATATTTGGGATTAGCAACCTGTAAAAACAATAGCATCTTCTTCTTCCACATAACATAATTTTCTTTATCGAAAAGTGGAATTTTAACGGTTCCAACTTTTTGTGTAGTCATTATGAATTTTTTGAGTGAATAAAAAAATTCAAGAAGTGAAAGAAACACAAAAGTCTAGGATCTAGATTTGTACGTTAATCAGGAAGCTCTGATACCAATTGTTAGGTCCCAATTTGTTTGTAGAAGGGGGGGTTGAATGCAAACAATACCGTTTAATCGAATAAAATGCGGAATAAAATTGTGAAACAAAATTCAAGTTAAATAAAACTTTTATTAAACTTGAAAGGTGTTACAACTACGGTATCGGTTACAAGGGATTAATCTCAAATCAATTATTACAAATTTAGAATAAATTCGACATGAACTTTTTCTATTTTTGTAATTAAAAGATCAAATGCTAAATGCGATTTGAGATTAAGTTCTAGGGATTTTAATCCGCTAGATTGATACACAAGAACAAGATAAGTATTTCTAGTTGATTGGATTTAACTTTACAATCTAGAAATTGATCTTGAAGTTGCAGATGAGATGAAATATTTTATCTGCTCCTTTTGCTTTTGTTCTTTTTTTTTGTTCTGTTTGATTGCCTATATTTATGAACTGGTCTTCTGCTTCTTTTAAACAACACAGCCGAGTAGATTGAATTGGAATGACAATCCTTTAAGCTTGTGAGACTTTCGGTAGGACAATGTTTACAACTAGCAAGACAATTAAAAATGAGATAGCAAGACTTTCGGTATGACTATAGATTGTCATACCGATTGTCATATTAGTTCAAATAAATTGTCTTGCTGAATTAATAACTGATTTTAATCTAAACAGAAATTCTAATAAGACAATTAAATGTATTGGCATGACTTTCGGTATGACTATCAATTGTCATACCGATTGTCATACTAGTTCAAATGAATTGTCTTGCTGAATTTAAGCAGATTTTAAACCAATTAAAATCTTGTAAATCCTTAATATTAATTCTAAATTAATTAATCAATTTAATTCAATTAATCAATAAATTAATCTTTGCAGATATAATTTATTTTCTTAATTAAATTATATGACTTAATTAATTAATAGAGAATTAATACTAACCCTTAGCAGCATCCATTCTTCTGACAATCTTCTGAAAGTCACTGAGACTTATGAATCAATTCCGCCACTTCAATGCTGACACTCGATGTACTGTCTGGTTCATGAGTGACTAACTTTCGTGACGTTTCTTCATGTCTTGACTTTTATATTCTGATTGAATCCTTGTAATAAATGATACCTTGACGAGATCTCTGTCACTTGATTAAATCCACGATCTTGATTTATATCACTAAGGCATGATCAAATTCTTGAACTTCTTCCAGTGAATCTTCAAGTCTGCAGATGAACAATGTTTCTTTATTCTTTGACATATGTTACATTGTGAGATCTCTCTGATGATTAATCCACTATTTACTTATTACATTCTTATTTGAGTTGAGTTAAATACTCGAATAAACGAGTAGGCTATGACATATGCCTTTCATATACTTACATGTTAAAGACAAAACAGAGAAACGAAAACTGCAAATTTGTTATTCTGCATATAAGCTACTGAAGTTGATGTATTGTGTGAGTATATATGACCTAATTCGCACAAGTGGGCAGATCAGGTAAGAGGTGACCAAAAATTGGGTTTTTGGTTATTATCTTAAAGATGCTAGATGTGTCAAATTAGGTACATAAATAAACACAAAATACCAATTGTCATGGTTTATTGGTTATAACTAAAATAATAATAAAAAAATATACCTACATTCATTCACATAAATCTCGCTAATAAAAATCCTTCATTATGTCATATTATATTAATAGATAAACTTTTCTAGTGAACTCGTTCTTCCTTAAAAATAAAAGATATTTGAAGTTTGCATTTTTTTCCTTCAGTGACACTAACAGAAGGGCTTGAACCACCAACTTCAACTCCCTATATTGTTCTATTGTGCCTTTAAATTCCGAAACTAAAGTAGATCCTGACATCTTTAATAGACAATATTTTATAACAATTATTTTAGACCTAAGACATGTATAATCCATTGAAAGCCTATTTCAGAAACACCACCTTGGAATCTTACTGAATACTTTTTTCATGATTATATTACAAAGGCATTCAATCTAGAGCCTCTTGTCAGTCACATGAATTAACTCACAGTTGCACAACCTATACGAAGTTGCACAATCTAATAAGAAATGAGCCACAAGAGAGACATGAGCTGAAGAGTTTTTACTTTAAGATGAATACTTTCATTAGATGCATTCGCAACCATTTATATTTTGTTGCAGTTGCATCTCCTATACCTCAATTATCACAATAAATCTCTTACACATCTATATATCATTATTTATCAACTTGATTCCAGACCCGACTTTTTTTCTACTTTTTCTAGTAACACCAATTTATTGAAATTATGAATTCTCATGATAATTCAGACGTAAGTTCTTTTTTTTAGTCAATCAACTAAAAGTTTAAACATCTGCTTAACAATTTTTTATGTTGATAATAAGTCGACACCACAATCATTATCAAAATTTTTGCAAAACTTTTGCTGATTAGGGCCATTTAGCCACGATTAAGGTTAGTTAGCATATTCTAGTCTGTAATTAGCCTATATTAAGGTTGGGTGTCATTTTTTAACTACTTAATAAAATTAACTTAACTTAATGGGAGAATTTTTAACTGTTAAGATTATTTGTTAATTTTTTATAAATTCTTAATGAACCAGAAACTACTTACCGATTAAGAAATATAAGTTTGGCCTGACGGTTAAGAACGTGTCAGGCACTAGTGTACTGGTAATCTATTACTGTTTTTATGGCCAGACTCTCTTTTCACCATTTTTAATATTATTTTATTAGCTTATTAATTACATAAATTATGTATATGATAAATGATATATATTTTTCAAGTTATCTAATTATGTTGTTATAAAATTTATTTTAAGTAAGGAATATTTGACTCTCAATATATGTTAGAATTATTTTAACATGCTTAAAAATAATACTTTTAAAAAATTTGATTATGTAATAATATTATATTTATCATTTATTCTTTAATTGTATGCTAGTGCATTACCAATTCAAAAACCTTATATTGTGTTTTTCACTTCTACTTAAAAATATTTTATTTATGATATCTAGTATTTGTATCGAATTGATAAATTATTATTAAATTATTAGAAAGAGTTCAATAAATCATTTATAAAACCAAATTGGATAAGCTACGTATTAATGACTAATTTATAAATCATGATTTAAAATTTTGAAATTTTAAGATATTTTTCACCATTCAGTTAATATTGTTCATATATGTCAAATAATATTTAAATTATTGATTCAAAATTTTATCCATTCAGAAATTGTAATTATTCAGAGTAGAAAATTCAGATTTGCCAAATGACCTCTTAATTAGCAACTTATACATGAAAATTAGCCCTGATTAGGGCAAATTAATAGTTTTTACCCTATAATTAGTCTTTTTTAAGGTTAAAACTTAAAAGGCGACCAACGCGAGTTCTTTAACCTTGATTAGGGCATTTTAGTGTCAAATGTTATTCGATTAGCTTCCGCAAAAGCCCGGAGTGTGATAAATCACTCAAGAATACATAAAGTCACTGTGAATGTGTAGGTCGCTCCACACTTTGCAACGTGACCGAACCCGAAAAGGAATGAAATGACCTCGAGTTGCGATTAGACCTTCATAACTTCAACAAAAATTTAAGAAATTTTCCCGGAAGTTGGGGGAAAATGATATGAAAAAAAATAAACCTTAAAGACATAATTAATGTTGTATTAATTATGTCTTGTTTGATTTGAGAGTCTGTGGTCAATGCCCACGACGATCATGAACGAAGTAGTCCGGGGTCGAGGCCGACAACGACCACGGACAAAGTAGTTCATATTCGAGGCCCACGAACCACAAATGGAACTATTCGTGTTCGAGGCCCGATATAGCCAAAACCCAAGACATTTTGTCCAACATGGAAACTAACTCCAACAAGGAAGGATTTAGAATCCACCGTCTTAAGGAGTCCTACTTACCTTCTAAGTTGAAAATATGTCCACCAAGTCTCGAAACCCTAATCCAAAACTCAAGGTACAACATCTATATAAATGACTTTACCTCTCATTTTAGAATTACATTAGCTTGATTCTCTACGGTACAGATATACGTAGGCAATGTGTGAATAGACTAGTCTCAACACAAGAACAGTCATTAAATCTCGAGTCTCACAAACTTTAGCATTAAAAATAAACACAATCCTAGTTATTTTTATTATACAACAAAGTCATAAATTATCTTTAAAAAAATATCCAAACGGGCTCGTACTTTATTTTTTTAACTCTTACTTATTTTTCTTGCGTTAGTATTTCATATTATTATTTTAGGTTTCTCTATATTTTTTAAATGTTTGGAAACTTTTACTTACCTTATTTATTTATAATTATTTTAATTTTATTCTTTTATCAAAAATATCTAAAGTGCTTAAATATAATAGAAATATTATGGAATCCAAAATATATGCTTTTAAATTCTCTTTTATTATAAAATTGGGATGACTTTTTATTATAAATTCTCTTTGGTACAGTGAAATTGGTCTTTGTTCCAACAGATCTGCAAGTAGCAGATATATTCACCAAGCCTCTCTGTGAAGCCACATTTACAAGATTGGTGAATGAATTGGGAATGATAGCAGGACAATTCTCAAACTCTAATAATTAACTCTGCTGATGTTTTGAAGCATGGTATCTTATTATGTGTAGTACTTGCTAGATACTGATTTTTGTGCTAGATGCTTGATGCCATGATAACATGCAAACTGTGCCAAATGATCTGATGTGAAAATTGCATGTTGAACTACTGATTATGCTTATAAACTCTATTATTAGGTAAACTTGTTTTGAATAATATTTTATATCAGTAGTTGATAAATCCTGATAGAAGTAATTAAAATACTGATAATGGTCAAACCATGATTGACTGTTATACTTCATTGATTATTTTGAATTTATTCGAAATAAATTGTTTAGCAGTATTTTTAATTAATCAGTGAGTGAGTAGAATATCTTTTAATTGCTTAAATGGGTTAGCTACTGATGCAAGTATCCGCTAATACTTGAGAATTTTAATAGGAAATAGGAATATGAAGAGAGAGATTACTTTTTGCTTGCCTAGATACGCGTAATCGTGTATACTCATTATGTCTAATTATTGCATGGAGTCTACCATCCAGTAGCAAATCCTGAATACGGGAGATTGTATTTCGATATTGGTCGGCTTAGGGCAGTCTTCCACGGCCAAGATTATCATCACTTTGAGATTTCTCAGTCGGTTATTGATCGACTGAACTCGGATGACACTGAGTCCCTTCATCTCTTTAGACTAGACATCCAGTTTGAAGAGATGAGACGAGCTGATGTGGCTGCACAACGGTGTCTCAAGGAAGAACAACACCGCCTAGTATGGCTAGCATTGCAAGAGAATATCATTTCTCTTGCAGGTTCTATGTCACGGATCTTCCATCGGAGAACAATGAAGAAGTTGGACGAAGAAAAGAAGAAGAAGCTAGAATAGATAGATTGTTTAGGGTTTTAATTTTAAAATTCTATGAAAATCTTGTATTCTACTTCTTAATTAATGAATGAATATATTTTATCTTCTTTTGCTTCATTAAGTAACTTTTTGATTACTTTCTTATGTGCTTGAATGTTCTTAAATGCAAAATTTAAATCAGTACCGCATGCTAAACATTATATATTTTTCATAGTGCATATGAATAAACTAATCTTTGTTTGAGTTCATATGATACTTCAATATATATTGAGCACTACAGGAAGTAACTGTTGTTAAAGAGGAAAATTTAAGGAAGATTTAATTCTTAATCACTAAGAATTATAATCTTTGAGTGTTGCTTACAATTCAAAATCTTTTGAAACTTTCTTTTTCTGATCAAGAAAGTTGTCCACACTCTATCTCAAATTTCATATATCTTGAATTCTTTTCTCAAATGTTGCCAAAAATCAAGTGACATAATTCTTGAATTATGTTCACCACTCATAAATAACATTTAGTTGGTTAGAGACTACTTGATGAGGTAGATCTTAATGATACTAACAGAGACATGGTGGTTTCATCAGTTTTTACTGAAGACTCCGTGATAGTTTTCAATAAACACATTCAAGTATTAGTTCTTTGCAAGAAGAACAAGGTTTGAGATCATAGTACATGATAGTAACCTGATCAAATCCTCTCCAATTCAAGTGGAGGTTCTCATTATTGATGAACAACAACTGTCATAACCACAGTATCTACTGTGAGCCTAATTGTGAATTCACAAGGTATAAATTCTGGTGTTACTTTATCAGTATTTATTTTAAATACTGATTTAGTTCTTTCAACATTTATAGTATGCTTTTTATGATATAAATCCTGTTGACATGATTACATCTAGACCTTAGTTAAGAACTACCTTTAGTTGTATGATCATAGATCACCCTAGCCACCTCTTATTTATATATGACAATCTTTCTGAGCCTTTTTCTGTGAGATGTGTGAAAATATTGAGAGAAAAACAGAATTTAAGAGAGGCATGATTCTTCCTGGCAAAAGGAGAGGTAGATGAGAGATATGATTTAGTAATTTTGTGAGGAAGCGCTGACTATAAAAAGTCATGAGATGTGTGGTGTGAGGATTAGTGAGACTACGGTAAAAAAATAGAGAGATTAAGTTTTATTTGCTATATGTTTGCAGATGCTCAGAGTACTAAAGGAATAGATGCTGAACAACAGTCTGTTAAAACTCGGGAAAACTCTGATGTATCAAAGGCTATTAATCTCCCTGCAAGTCTAAGTACTGATACTTTCTTGCAGTCCATACATTCTACTATTCCACCACAAGAGATAATCCCTGTTTTTGTTGAAAAATAGTCCATTCATTCTACTTTTCCACCACCCTAAGAAATCCCTGTTGTTGCTGAAGATGTAGTAGCACAACAGTCCATTCATAAAGATTCATCCATTTCAGAATCACCACAACATTAACATGACCTGAGCTCTTGGAAATTAATCTTGAAGCTCCAATTCATTATCTACAATACTTGAAGATGTGGAGATAACTGCTGAAGGCGTGGAAGCTTCTGAAGCCACTGGATCAATTTCTCATTATATTCTGCATGCTGAAGCTGGTGATAAAGTTCAGCAATTAGTGCAAGATCCAGCTGCTATTGAAGAATCTAATGATGGTAAAGAAACTCATGTATCTAAAGCTATGTTAGATCTTGAGGATGACCTTTTCTTTCCTGAAGATATGCATATGCATGTGAGACAACAGAAAATGAAAGAGTTAGATGCTAAGAAGAAGCAGGATTATTTTGATAATCTCTGGAATGCTTATTGGAAATATAATACATATCCTATTTCCAGAACACAAGCAGTTGAACATCTGGAAACAACAGAATAGAAGATTACAAATCTTGACGTGCTGAATCATCTGAAAGCATCAACTTTGGTTGTCAGATCCTTACACAAAGCTTATGAAGCAACTACTACTCAAATCAATCAGATTAAAGAATCATTGATTGCTTCGAAGTTGCTTACTCATTAGGAAATTCAGAAACAAATTTCACTAAAAGTTACCAGACAAATTGCAATTGAAGCCAGTCAAGCTAGATTGGAAGCTCATCAAGTTTAAATGTCTGATCAACTTACTGAAGTATAGACTTCAATGGAGATGATTCTTTCTCTACTGCTTGGTGATGATGCCAAAAAAGGGGAGAAAATTATTAAATCTAAATGCAAACAACTGTCATTGATAAGTACTGATGATGAAAATCCCGATGGAGGTAATAAGGGGGAACAGAGTGAGAGCAAAAGTAAAAAAGGTGACGAGCTAGTTGGAGTTAGTGGTTCATCAAAAACAATCACTAGATTTAAGTCTAGACAAGGAAGAGGAAGCAAAAGGAATGAAAGAAGAGTTGACGAATTGAATGTGACTACTAAAATGCGACAATCTTCACAAGTCACAATTGTTGCTGATGAAGACCAAGGTATTCTGGAGAAAGAAGTTGGTGCTGAAGCAAGCCAATATCTTCAAACTCTGAAAGTTAAAAGAAGAAAGACAACTCTATTCTACAAGGATCCAAAGATTCAATTATTTGATTCTGAGGTGAGTAGAAGAATATTTGCAAAGAAAAATCCTGGAGTTGATCTTGAACAGCTAAGGAAAACGGAGGAAGACTTAAAAAATTCTATGAAGACATCAAATGCTGATATTGTTGTTGTTTCTCAAGTACTTTATGAAGATGATCCTTCTAACATACCAACCAGAGGTATAGTTATAAGGGAAATCAGTCAGGCAGAAGATAAAAGATCTTTCAGATAACAAGCTATTGGAACTGCTGACAAGAAGCTTAAAGGAAAAGAGAAGATAGAAGAAAAGCCAAGGATTTCAAAGTTTAAAGCCAAAGCTGGAGTCAGTATCTAAGGAATCTAAATCTTAAACCCTGATAGATTCAATCTATACAGTAGTTCAAGCTCATGATACTGAAGAAATTTACTTGAAGCAGAAATCATTCAAGCATGTTAAAGAATGAAGATTTCTGGAAGCATTCGGAGCCGAGGAAGTGGAATTAACCTCTAACATTGCTCAAGTTAAAGAAACAGTTCAGGATGAAGAATTAAAGTCTGATATTCACTGAAGGAAGATTGAATATATATACTTGATTCCTCCATTTAGATAGTTTTGACATCATCAATTGGAACTTATCCATAATTTCATAATGAACAAGTTGGGGGAGATTGTTAAGAGCAATTGATGATATCAAATATAAACTATCAGAAGTTCATATCAGACTTTATATATCAACGGATGCTGATGACATCAACGGATGATGAAATATCAAGGAATGATAGGATATCAACGGATGATAATTTCAACGGATGATGATGTCAACAGATAATGAAATCAGTATTTGTCACATCAGTTGATCTTCAAGGAGGAAAAGGAAACAGGAATTTCAAGACGGTGAAGGACTTTATCTCAGAAGCAATAATAAAGGTTTTCTTGTTGTTAATAGAATAAGATACCTTATACACTAGTAGCTGTGCTCTATATAAAACACAGATTAAGTTCATGCTATAAGCATTGCGACATTATTATATCTTTCGCATAACCTAGCAGCTCTGAAAGATATTTGTTCATGCTTTCGAGAGAGATAATATAAAAACCGTTGAT
Organism: Apium graveolens; assembly: GCF_009905375.1. NCBI lineage: Eukaryota > Viridiplantae > Streptophyta > Magnoliopsida > Apiales > Apiaceae > Apium > Apium graveolens. The sequence continues at coordinate 115,535,704 of NC_133656.1, forward strand.
TCTGTTGAAGTTTTGTCGAATAAATTGTATTAACTGTATTCACTCCCCTCTACAGTTGATTAAAGATCTAACAATATATATTTAAAATTATTATCGAATCATGTCATTAAAAATTTCTAATAAATAAATTTCAGAATTTTAAAATTTTCATTTCAAATTAAATTTAAATCATATATATACTATATTATAATAACCAGAATGAGGTATAATTTTGTATGCCTTTTTTTGTTTGGTTTGATATGCCTTTTTTTGGTTGGTTTGGTTGTCCCTTTTATGACCGTCAGATCTTTTAATCAAGTGATCACGATCGTTAGATTAAATTACTAAAATAATATATATTATTCAAACTATCAGGTTCGAATCTCGCCAATAGCAAATATCTATACTATATTATAATAACCGGAATGGGGTATAATTTGGTATGCCTTTTTTTGGTTGGTTTGATATGCCTTTTTTTGGTTGGTTTGGTTATCCCTTACTATGACCGTCGGATCTTTTAATCAAGTGATCACGACCGCTAGATTAAATTACTAAAATAATATATACTATTCAAACTACCAGATTCGAATCTCGCCAATAACAACTATTTATATAAATAAAGTTTACAGAGAATATAAATCAATTCGTGTTAGTAATTTACTTAATAGTTTGCAAAATAAAATAAAATTTACCAAGAATAAAAGTCGATTTGTATTAAAAGCAAAGTTTATAGGAAGTAGAAGTTAACTTATGTCAGATAAGTACCAAAATTTGGTACTTTGGTACTTTTAACACCAAATTATATATAGTTTCGCTTATTAATAAAGAGTATCAACAAATATTTATATTATTATTTATACAGTATACAAAAATCAGGTTTTAATCCCGTCAACAACTAATATTTATATTATTATTTATAAATATACTAATAAGATAATGATCCAAAATTTTTTATTATAATTTTAAATAATATAAAAATATTAATGAAGACCCGTGCATGGTACAGGTTATAAAGCTAGTATATACTATATTATAATAGACGAAACATTAAAAGTTTGGTAGTCGGTCGGTCGATACTTGCTGAAATTACTTAATTACCCCTACTTAGTTATTCTAATTCTAATTATTAGGTCGATCAATTCTAATTTTAATTGATATTGAAGTCAACTTCCTCTATTACTTTACCAATTTCAATACTATTTTATATTGAACTCTATATCATTATAATTTATATTACGTTCAATTTCTTCTACTAATTTATATTTTAATTCATATCGAATTCTATTCTAATTTATTACTTCTGACTAAATTAAAATTAAGAAAACTAAATATAATTATTAAGATTTAGTTGATATATCATGCGAATAATAATAATAATACCATCAATATTCCTAAAAAAATTATACTAATGAACTTGGATAAACAAAATAATAAATTTTATTTATCGAGGATAAAAAAATACATTATACAATTGATTCAGACTAACACAAAACTAAAATAAAAATACAATTCGACCAACAAAAATAAAATCATATATACTAATTATTCAGCCTATTACAAAATTATCTTATTGACCCAGACTTTAAAAAAATTAAAATTAAACTAAAAATAATTAGTTTGATTTGGTTGGTGTATTGAACATCGAGTTAAAATAAAATAATGTAAACCACTGATCCGTGATAAATCAAATTAATATTAAACTAAGTATAATTCGTATCCTATTGATTTGAACTAAAAAATCAAATTTTAGTTAAAACATAATATTATTTTTTTAGAAATATACATAGAATTATCAATTAAACTATATCGTTCAATCAGTAATATTGTCTTTTTCAAATATCTTTTATAGAATTATAGTTAATCAATTACGTAATCATCATGCCAAAATAATATTTTTTAAGATCCCAACATAATGTAGACATTATATTTTTACCCTCAATAAAATAGTAATTTCGTTATGATAACATTTCCCCCTTACCAAGATATCACTTTAAATAAGTTTAAATATTCTAAAAAGTTATGAACATACACGTCTACTAATATAATTATTATAAAATTATATTATTTAAAATTTTATATGAACAAAATTAAGAATTGAATTCAATTTTTTTTAAAAAAATATATAATATTAAAAAAAAAATTGTACAATGAGTGCATCGCAGACATTGATTTTAAGCTAGTAATATTAAAAACAGGTAAGTTGTATAAAAGTTGTATAAAATTTCACCGGAGAAAGTGTTTCGTTTGATAGCCTAATGGGGGTAAAATCGTCAAGTAAAATCCTCTCTCTCTAAACACTCTCTCCACTTTCTCTCTATCTACACAACTATTCTCATTTACAAGCAATGCTCTCTCTCTTCTTCACCACCGGCGCTGACGCTGTTAAACACCTAACCATCTACAAACTCACCTCTAAATTCATCGACTTCCTCGCCGTCGCCGGCGTCGGAGCTTCCGGAATGTGGACGGACTCTTCTAACCCCAACGCCACTGTAGTCGTCGCCGTCACTGCCGTCGCCGGAATCGCCATCGCCGCCGCTGTTCTCTACTCTAGTAGGTAAAAACTTCTATTCTTACACTACATGTACATATATACACAGTATAAACCCTATATTTTGAGATAATTTAGTAATTAGTAAGTATAGATTAATGAAAGGACTACAGCGAAGTAAAACTTTGTCGAAATCATCTTCGTCTTCGGTATTACCTTCGTCGTGGAATCAATTGAGATCACTTTTTGTTGTAGTTGCTTCGTCCTCACCTGCTTCAATTTCTTCTCTTGATCGGTGAGTTTATTGTGCTCTTTCGGTTTTGTCTAGTAATACACTGATTTAGCTCAAATTCAGTTAGTGTTCGATGTTTTAGTTCGGATCTCAGTTCGTTACTGCTTTCATTTTTTCGAGTTCGGAAGCTTACAGTCGTGGAAGAATTTAAGAAATTTTAGTAGTCCTTTTGATATCGGTTAATCAGAAGACAAAATTAAGAACACCTTGTGTGTATGTATGTGTTTATTTAGTGTTTATTTAAGTTATGTTTTTGTTCATTTCGGTTAGTTTTGAGTTGTTTAATAGTAGTATTTAGTCGGTTGATGTTGTCTGTGTTTGGATGCTTCTAACTTGGTTATCTGTTTGTTTCTTTTTTGTTTCTTTGATGCTTTAATTTAGACAGTATGAGATGCATATGCTCATGATAACCTTACTTTGATCGCCATTGTGGTCTATATACGTAGGTCAGTAGGGGTTACTCGAACAATTCGAGTTGTACCGAATTTTGTTCAAACCATTAATTATGCATCATTCTATATTAATGTTCATTGAAAAAGATCCAGATGATACAACACACACTGTAGGATGATGTAGATTGGCCCAATCCATTGTGAAAGGTTTTTGAATTAGCTTAAAACTGCATACTTGTCCGTTGGAATCCGTCCAGTCTCTTGCATTCCCTGTTTTGTTATTCACCAGAACACAAGTAGGGAAAGGCTGGGAGTATCGGACAGTACAGAATATATTGGATTGCACTAGAAGATGAACAATAGTGAAAGCTCAGATCAAGGAGGAGTGTACCTTCTATTTAACATTTCATTGCATTTTACTTTTCCCATAATAATTCGCTATTGTCCTAGGCATCCCTCCAGTGTCGGTTCCTTGGCTCACATTCTATATTACGTTTTCCGGATAAATGAGAAACTCTTTTTTATCATAATTGTTGTAATTCCTACACCCTAAAGACAAAGCTTTCCTAGTTGGGTGGAAGAAGAGGGAGGTTTGTATGAATTCGGTGAAATGAACAGGATTAGAGGTGGAGAAGTAATATAGGAGTGAGTGAAAAAGATGATAAGAGTGTAAAGTTATTTTAGGAACTACGAAGGTTTGAAGTTTGAACATTTCTTCCTTCCAACTTCATACCAATCCTTCAAACCAAATAGAACACTGATGTTTTGTAGATTTCCTATTGTTTTTGTTAATTTAGTTCCATATTCTATTTCACATTTCCATATTCATCGCAAGCTTGACCAGCTTCTTCAAACCCTCCGTCATCTTCCTCATGCTCTCTATATCAACATCCCATCACATTAATCTAATTGGCCTGTTGTTTCTTTCTTTTCCTTAACATGTACTACTACTTGAAAATTTTCCTTTCTATTTTATTTTTATATACAATATGCATTTCTTAAGACATGTTAAAAAAATATTTAAATGCTCAGAGCATTATATTGCATTAATCTTTGCCTAAACGTAGAGGCCTAATCCTTAGTGGGAACGAGTATATTATAAAGGGCCACTTAGTTTAGCACAAGGTTACTTGTTCTAGATTTTCTTGTAGAATAAGTATGACGTGGTATAGTTGTACTTGTATTTTCCACTTAGGCTAATGGCAAAACATGTGAATTTCCTGAAAAGAACTTGAGAAATATATGGAATATAGAAGTTGATGAAGAAGATACTTAACAGTTTCAAGAAGATACTTGAAAGTTTTCAAACTCTCCGGTGAGAAGTGAGAAATAAGAGAACCACCCATTTTGTATCTAGAATCAGAAACTTCTGTTTCCTAATTTACCGTATACAGATTTCAGGCATCACTATAGGTACCCAAACAATGTCATCGAGGAGATTTGGTTGAAGATTGAGAAGATGTCATAGAAATGGGTTGTGACTTGTGAGAAGAACATGGAGATAAACATAGGACAAAGATGTCCCCTGATGTTAAAGGCTAACAGAGAAACAAGTAACACATGCAACTGCTTTACTTCACCTCTATCATGTCCAAGGACTAAACTACTTAACATATAATCAATCATTTTTTCTACCGCAACACTGTACAATGAGTAGAAGTGAAATGTGAAAACACCAAATGTAAGTGTTTTGTGCATTTATTCCACTATGTGTTACTGCAGTTTATTATTTTTATTTATTATTATTATTATTACTATTATTACTATTATTATTATTATTATTATTAGTATTTATTTATTTTGTATTCTAAGTAGTCCAAATTGTAATTAAGTCAAAAATGTTGATTGTTTGTACTATAGTGACTGTACAAATTGTTGAAAAGTATGTTTTTAATTGATAGCTAGCTGCCAAAAATAAATGAAAATGTTATTCACTAGAACTATAGAGTTATTGATGAATACTTCTTTTCTTTGGTTTGGCCTTTGTGACCACTACATAATCTGGGGGATTGCTTAGACTTTAATTCTGTGCATCTTTCGTATAAAAAAATTACATGCTTTCATCTGAAAACAAATTCTTGGTGTACAATCGTTGCGATTAATGAGCCATTGAGCCCTGATACCATGTCAAAAGCTGTAGCCTGTAGGCATCTAAAGGTGTGGAAAACTTAGGTCAGTTGGTTTTAATGGGCCAATTGAAATGTTTCATTCATTCATTTTTTAGTTTTACGTACAGCAAGTGAATATTATGTTGTCATGTTCAGTGACACGAGCTAATAGTTTTCCAATCTCAATTTCACCGAATGATCTAAATTCATTAACCCTGAAAAGGTTGAGTGCACTGTGCATTCATTTGCAAATTATCGGTTATATGAGGGCCCCATTTCTGCATTAAAAAAAACTACAAGGGTGATATTACTAGATGATTGCTGAATTATGTAGCTAATTCTCTAGGATAGAATAGGGATTGCCATGTCAGATATATGCTTTATTAGATGTGATTAACAAAATTTTTAGGACTCTAGGAATTCTTGATCTCGTTCTGCTCACTTGTGAGTCAATTGTCATTGTTTCATTGATGATGCGTGAAGCTGCTATGATATATAGATGAAGGATTATCAACGTCGCTTATGATTTAGTGATCCAATTCACTTGCAGATAAAAATAAATATTGATTCTTCCTCATGCACAGAAAAATTATTACAAATTACCATCAATATATAAGGAAGATTAAATTTGTTCAGGAAGGCGTGAACTCTCAGCATATATATTCAATACGTGATACTATGTGCACCCTATCATTTGTTGTGCACTCTTACTTAGTACTATTAATATGTACAACAAGATACAATATTTAATGAAAAGCATTTAATTCTTGCCTATAAAATTTACAAAGTTACCTGATTATTAAGTACCTGTGAATCATTTGATAAATGTAATTTGATTGCTTAAACTGCTTATTAAGTGCGCCTATTGTACAATATCAGGGGTCATCTGAAATCTCCATGGTCTCGTTCAAAAAGAAAACCTGCCCTTTCACCTGAGCAGTGGAGACTTCTGTTTACACCGGATGGGAAATTTCAATGTGGTGGAGCTAGGTTTTTAAAAAAAGTCCGGAGTGGGGTAAGTCCATCTTTTATTTGTAAATTCTCTCTTATATTTGTATTTTTGCACTAATGTCTCAAACGAATTGTCATGTAGGGTGTTGATCCTAGTATCAGGGCAGAGGTCTGGCCGTTCCTGCTTGGGGTGTAAGCACAATTATCTTTATCCTTTTTGCAAACCTGGAACTGTTAACAAGCTACAAAATATGCATTCAAGTTGGCTTTAACAAATCAGATCAACTCTCAGCATCAAAATAAGCCCAAATAGTTTCAAATGCACTTGTTAACAAACTTCATGATTTGCAGTTGTTTGCTTCAATGTCCGATATTATGTGCCTGATGTCTTAAGTCTTAAATTCCTCAAATCTTTTTAAAAGTTCGATATATCATATTGTTCCAGTGAATTAGTATATTCTACATCTTGGGGTAGGTCAGAAGAGGAGTTTTTATATATCACCTCCAGTATTTGAGAACCTTCAGCTCCTCATAGGTGACTACTTTGTTACAATTCTCGATTACATTAAAAGGCTTTAAGTTTCTTAATGTACTCAAGTTTCTCCTTCCAAAAACTCAGCAAAGAGTTTCTTGCTAAACCTCTTGTGTGTCTGTACCTCCTATCCTCTAATAACTTCGTTAAAAACAAGTTAATATAACTATATAAGAACTGCTGGGTCCTAACTCCTAAGGATGTGTACTTAGAAAAGTATCTGAAACTGGACTCTCCTATTTTTATCATTTCTAAGAATATGTACCACCCTGTGGTGACCAATACATGCAGAAGAGAAGTCTGTATAACTTTTGATGAATTTTTTTTTGAACTCATTCATTCAACCTTCTGCATATGTTTATGCTTTTAGAGAGAGGCAGTACAGTGTTAGGCTAAAGTCATGTGCGTCAGGATGCTTCTATGTCTCAACATGTTCATTCTCCTAGTAAAACAGATTTTTTTTCTTTTTTATTTGTTTTTTTAATTTAAATCTTTGTTGCTAGAGTGCATTAGTTACCATATATGATTTTTTTTATATTAGAAAAGCTAAAAGAGAAAAGTCAAATTTTTTGCATTGATCAATAAGCTGCTGATTCTGTTATTTTTCTTCCCTTGCAGCTACGAATTGAATAGTTCTGAAGAAGAAAGACATAAATTAAGAACTGAGAAGAGGTCAGCCTTCCAACTTCATTACATCGTTATCCCAACTTTGTTTATTAATTTGAATACAGATTTCGACCCTATCATACCGGTCTATCCATTCTTTAGTACATTATATTGTTACTAAAAGTTATACATTCTATGCTGCATAGTTTTGACATTGAGCATTGAAAGAGGTATAATATTTACCAAATTCAGTAATGGTATTAATCCATTGAAGTAGATACTCAAGGCAGTTGTAAGCATTAACCTTACCATCAAAAGCGTACAGTTACGAGTTTTTTTGCTTGTTGCTTTCCTTTTCATCTGCGCAAGTCAAGCATTGGTTGTATAGATTAAGGTTATGTTTGTTTATCCGGATTAGAATTATAGGACCATTTCCAATTTGGTCTCATTTTACCACAGTTCATTCTTTGAAACAATTACATATGCTAAATCTTATCATTTAAAGTTTTTTTTTTGGGAGGAGGGGAGGCTATCTTCTTGGTAGTAATTTAACAATAGTCCCCCTTCACGAACTAAGAGACCATGAATCAAAATTATTTTAAGGGATTATATATAATAAATTCAGAGCAAATTGATAATAATCTTGGGATCATATTCCTGGTAAAGTCATAGACTAATTGTTGGAAAGTCATGGGTTCAACAACAGCTTAAGTGTTTATCTTTTTTATTTTTTTGTAACCACTGGATTCATGTTCATAATTTCTGTCCTTTCTTTATAAAATTGGATTGAGATTTCGTTTTGTTGCAGAAAGGCATATGAAAAACTAAGGAGACGATGTCGCCGACTTTTGAGGTCCAAAAACAGTTTGAAGGCGCACGGTAGTGGAATCAACAAGATTGCAGATGATGTGAATCATAGTCTAGCCATAGATTCTGCTGCTGACATTGAAGAAGACAGAAGTAGCAGGGAATCTCCATGTAGCAAGGAGATGAAACCTTCTGCCGAATATTCAGATGACCTCTCAAGTACCTTGCTGGAAATGGATGAGAATTATAGCCAATCCTCAGATTCTGCTGCTAAAATTAGAGAAGACAGGGGTAGCTGGGAATCTCCATGTAACAAGGAGATAAAACTTTCTGCTGAAAACTCAGATGACCTCTCAAGTACCTTGCTGGATAAGGATGATGATCATAGTCATGCCATAAATTCTGCTTGTAACGCTGAAGAAGACAGAAGTAGCAGGGAATCTCTATGTAGCAAGGAGATGAAATCGTCTGCTGAAGACTCAGATGACCTCAGTGCCTTGCTGGAAAAGGATGCTGGTTCAGCAAGACTCACTGTTGTTGAAACTTATGAGACGGAGTCATCAGACTCAGACTTGTACTCCTCTCTTGAAGTGAGTCAAAATTTTACCGCAACAGAGAGCACCGAGGAGAAAGGTCCTGAAGTTAAATCCAATGCAAATTCTTCCAAAACTGAAAGCCCATCAAAATCGACGAAAAAAGAAGATTTTACAACTTGGCAGCGCATCATCCGTCTAGATGCAATTCGTGCTAATGGAGAATGGGTAGCATATGCCCCAGCACAGGCTGCAGTGCCAGCTGAAAGGGCACAGAAATCTGCTGAGGCTGTTGAGTTGAAGGACTATGATCACCTGGAGCCATGCATGATCTTTCATGCTGCTCGGCTAGTCGCAATTCTGGAAGCATATGCAGTGTATGACCCTGAAATCGGCTACTGCCAGGGTATGAGTGATTTACTTTCACCAATAATAACAGTGATGGAAGAAGACCCTGATGCTTTCTGGTGTTTTGTTGGATTTATGAAGAAGGCTCGACATAATTTCAGGCTCGATGAGGTGGGGATCAGGCGGCAGCTGAATAGGGTTTCTACGATTATCAAATGCAAAGATTCTCATCTTTTTAAACACTTGGAGAAGCTTGAAGCAGAGGATTGCTTTTTTGTGTATAGGATGGTGGTGGTTCTCTTCAGAAGGGAATTGACTTTTGAGCAAACAATATGCCTCTGGGAGGTGATGTGGGCAGATCAGGCAGCAATCAGGGCCGGTATCAGGAAGTCCGCATGGAGCAGAATAAGGCATTCAGCCCCGCCAACTGAGGATTTGTTGCTTTATGCTATTGCAGCGTCTGTACTGCAGAGAAGGAAGCTAATCATAGAGAAATACAGTAGCATGGACGAGATAATTAGGGAGTGCAATAGCATGGCAGGGCATCTTGATGTATGGAAGCTCTTAGATGATGCACACAACTTAGTGCTCAGTCTCCATGACAAGGTAGAAACTCCAGTTGATGGCTGAATATTGAAATCTGCGTACATGGACTCAACACAAGCATATATGCTATTTTTGTATCTGGGTTTGTTGTACCAGTTCTGAGGAAATGCATACCTGAGAAGTGCAATGCACTAAAGTATGAGAATTTATCGAGTCTACACCGCATTGCACCTTTGGCTTGCCAGGTTTATGGGTATTACATAATGTAAATACTGAAAAAGATTAAAATGCTAGTATGGTAATATTCCCGACATTCAGAGATATCAATTTACTGTGATAGGGTGACCCCCGTCCTATGAAACTTCGTGTTTCTGGATACTTGTATTGCGTATAGGCACATCCAAAATAGACAATAATATAGTTATTTGTCACACATACTGTAGAAGGGGGTTGAATACAGTGTTTAGCACAATCAAATCGAATTAAAGAACATAAGTAACAAAAAACATACTTTATTAAACTCTGTTACAATATGGAACTGTTCTCTCTCAGTGATGAATAGATTATCACGAGAACTACTAGAGTTACAATGAATATTATTCTCGATAATGATAACACAAATAGTGTGAATCCTATGTCTGTGTTTATATACTACACAGTTACAAGATAATCGATAATTGATATGGATATAATTCTGCTTCCTAAAATATATCAACTAGTTATCTAATCTTCCAAATATTCTATTCTTCCTTTTTCATAGAATTCTTTCTTCATACATATTTCTTTATGTCTTAGTCTCGATCTTCTTTCCTTTCAATCAGCCGCCTTCCTTATCTGAAAGTCTACTTAAGTCCTGATATTATCTCCTGATAACTTAAGTTCTGACAACTTAAATTCTGACTTCAGTATAAGTGCTGATTTCTAGTTAAGTACTGATTTGTCCTGTTTAAGTAAGATCTGAAAACTAAACACAAGTCATATTAGACATGACATTATCAAATATATCTAACAATCTCCCCCAACTTGTAAATTAGCATAATATACAAGTTTAACAGATATTTGATGATGTCAAAAACATTAAGTACAAATGCATGAGAATTTGACTAGATAACTACAACTTACAGTCCTTAAAGCTTTACCATCTTTAACTTCTGATAACAACTTCAGTCTGTATACACATCAGAATTTGAGCAGTTGTAGATCTTGACTTGGCTTTAATTACTGATCTCTTTGATGTCAGGAGTTGTTCTGAGATAGTTCTTTAACAAACATCTCTCAGCATATTTAAGTTCATCAATCATCCTCCTTTTAGCATTCTTCAATTCAACTGTATCTTCACCAATTTGAAAGATAACAGCCCTGAGATCATTTATTCTAGCTTTTCTTATGTCCTGATCTAGTCTGATCAAATATGCCTTGTCAGACTCAAGATTGAATTCCACAGCCTTATAACCCATAAAAGTAGTTATAATCTTAGCAGAGTTAGGCTTCATCTCGACAATATCACCTTTGTGATCTCTGTACTTGGGACAGTATGTCCTGTCAGACTTTACAGAATAAAGCTTCTTCTGTCTCTGAATTTGAGTCTTCAAATAATTTGCAGCACTTTCTGTTAATCTGTTCTTCACTTGAAGTAGGAATAGAACATGTTCTAGTTCCTCATAATACTTCAGTGGTATAACATTCTGCCTAATGTAGTATACCCTTCCATCTGTCATGAAATATAACAAGATGTTTTCTTTCAAGAATGTATGGTAAACCATCTGTACAGATTCAAGTTGATTCAATCTTTCAGGAGTTGCTCCAACACCTAGTTCACTTAAGGAAGTTGGATCATTGGTTGTGTTCTCTACTCTTCTTTCATCATCACTACCCAATCCAGATTTATCTCTTACTTCCTTTCCTGTAACAACTCTTACTTCAAAACCACTTGCTGCAGTCTTCAAAGGTTGAGTTTGTTTGGCTTTGGTGAATCCTGGTAGGAGTAACTTTGAAGGTTTAACATGAGCAATGTCAGAGGTTTCCTTTAACTTATCTTCTGATATCAAGCCAACTTGAGCTATGTCAGAGGTTGCTTGCTTCAGTGTCATATCAGAACTTACTATATCTTGACTCTGAACAATTTGAGCCATGTCAGAGGTTGTTTGAGAAATCTTCTTTGAAATCAGAGTAAGATTAGCATCTTCATCAGATATTTCTTCATCCATAGCAGGCACATAAATCTTTACAGGTTCACCAACTTTTTCTTTGCCCTTGGACCTTGGATCTATCTCCATTTGTGATTTGGCCTTAGTTGCCTCAGGATTTATCCTTTCTATTATCACAATGCCTTTAGCCTTAGGAATTTTCTTTTCAACATCAGAAGCTTCAGATTTGGAGTTGACTTTTTCTAACTTAAGTCTAGCTTCTTCTTCCTTTAGACTCTCAAAGTCCATTCCTGGATTTTCTTTCAGAAATAACTGTCTTGAAATCTCCTCATCAAGTTTCAGATGTTCATCAGAACTTATCCTTTTACCAGTATCAGAAGTTATTCTTCTCCCAGTATCAGAACTTGTTCTTTGACTTGTAGTTCCAGTTCTACTTGATGAAAGACCTTTACCTTGACCATGACCTCCACCCAATCCAGAGTTTCCCTGGTCATCTTTTTCATCATCCTTTCCCTTCAGTGTCTTGATATGTTTGCATTTGGACTTAATTACTTTCTCCCCCTTTTTGGCATCAGCAGGTAAAAGAAGAGAGACAAGCAAATTTCACTGAGGATTGGATCTCATTGAGTTGATTTTGATGAGAAGCTTGATTCTTCAAAATTTCATCAATCTGAGACTATTGCTTCTCTTGGGTTTTCTCAATGTAGGCAATTCTGTCAAAGGTAGGCTTGAAAAATCTGTTCTTTTCAAGTTTCAGATTCATATCTTGCTGGATCAAGTTTTCTTGAATTTATTCACCTTGTCATGAGTTATTGAGTGTTGTCCTTGAAAGTGTCTTGTACTCAATGCAGTAACTCTCAGTTGTGTTTTGAAATCATCATGTATTAGCATTTTATCAGCTTTTACAAGATGCTCAGCAAGAATCTTTTCAGAGGGAACAAAACTAACTGAGTTCCATTCTTTAGTCCACTCCTTTCCTTTAGGAGTTTCACTCCAAGGTACTGGTGCTTCCCCTGTAACAAACTTCTTGACTAAATCAGCTTTATTAACAGTTTGTTGAGGTGCATGTCCTGATGGACCAGCTGCATCAGCATCTAAATTGGCAACAGCTTCACCAGTAACTTCATCATTAGCAGCATCAGAACTTATAGAATCAGCATCATCACCTTCCTCTGATAAAAGAATAGTATGAGTGGCTATTGAGGCTTCAACATTATCCTCTAAGTGCTGATCTCCAACTAAGTTCTGATCAACAACCATATTCTGATGCTCACCTAACATCTAATCTTCAGTATCTAGATGCAGAGAGGGTGTTGTAGGCAATTCTGGATTGAAATCAACATCAAGAAGTGGTGTTGTTGGTGGAGTGATTTGAGTAGGTGGAGCTTCTAAGTACAAAACCTGAGGCACTTCGATTATCACATTAAATAGGAATTTTAGAAAATTCTAACCCATAATCCAGTAACTGATTCTTCATCCAAAGAATCTGTGCACAACAGCTTCCTGCAGCAATGTATTCTGCTTCTACAGTTGATGTGGAAATTGACTTATGTTTCTTGCTAAACCAAGAAACTAATATGCCTCCAAGAAATTGGCAGCTTCCACTTGTGCTTTTCCTGTCAATTTTGCATCCTACAAAATCTGCATCTGAGTAACCTATTAGCTTAAAGTCTGATTCTCTAGGATACCACAATCCCAGATCAGCTGTACCCTTAAGGTATTTAAAAATTCTTTTCACAGCTGTTAAGTGAGGTTCTCTTGGATCTGCTTGAAATCTTGCACAAAGACAAGTAGCATACATGATATCAGGTCTACTTGCAGTAAGATAGAGTAGTGAGCCAATCATACCTCTGTAATCAGTAATATCTACTGATGTACCAGTATCCTTATCCAATTTTGTTGCAGTGGCCATGGGAGTGGATGCACGTGAACAATCTTGCATTCCAAATTTCTTCAGCAAATTTCTGGTGTACTTGGATTGACAAATAAAAGTGCCTTCTTCATTCTGCTTGACTTGAATGCCCAGAAAATAGCTAAGTTCCCTCATCATACTCATTTGATATCTTGACTGCATCAGTTTGGCAAACTTCTTGCAAAGTCTGTCATTTATGGAACCAAAAATGATATCATAAACATATATTTGCACCAAAAGTAAGTCCTTTCCATGGTTGAGATAGAACAGTGTTTTGTCAATAGTTCCTCTGTTAAATCCACTTTCCAGAAGAAACTGAACTAAAGTCTCATACCATGCTCTTGGAGCTTGCTTAAGACCATAAAGTGTTTTATCAAGCCTGTAGACATGATTTGGAAGTTTGAAATCTACAAAGCCTGGAGGTTGTTCAACATATACTTCCTCTTTCAATTCTCCATTGAGAAAAACACTTTTCACATCCATTTGAAAGACTGTAAACTTTTTGTGAGCAGCATAAGCCAAAAATATCCTTATGGCTTCCAATCTAGCAACTGGTGCAAATATTTCATCATAATTAATTCCCTCCTGTTGAGAATATCCTTTTGCAACCAGCCTTGCTTTATTCCTTGTAATTATGCCATCACTATCAGTTTTTTTTCTGAACACCCACTTTGTACCAACAACATATCTGTTCTTTGGTCTTGGCACTAGGGTCCAGACTTTATTTCTTTCAAATTCATTTAACTCTTCCTGTATTGCTTGCACCCAATCAACATCTTGAAGAGCTTCTTCCACTTTCTTTGGTTCAGTCTGAGAAAGAAAAGAATTATAGAGATATTCATTTGAAGTAGTTGTTCTAGTTCTGACACCTGCATCAGGATTTCCAATAATTAAGTCAGGTGTATGTGATTTAGTCCACTTCCTTGCAGATTGAAGGTTTTCTCTAGAACTGGATGCTCCCCCATGATCCACGCTGTCTTCATCAACATTTTCTGATGCTCCCCCTGAAATTATGCTCTCTGAGTTGGATCCTTCATTATTTAAGTTTCCAGAATTATCAGAACTTGGCTCATCAGAACTTGATGAATCAGAACTTGAAGAGCCAGTTGTTGGTTCTGATGCTTCTTGAGATGTGGTTGTATCTTCAGTATGCTCCCCCTGCACAGGTGCATCTTCCTTTGGCGTAATCACCACAGTTTCAATAATATCAGAGTTTAATCCATCAGAGTTTGCAGTATCAGGATTTAGACTGTCAGCATTTACAGTATCAGAATTTAAAACTTCATTTTCAAATCTCAGCTGATCATGATCATTGAAATCTTCAAGTCCAGTAATCTTCTTATCATCAAAAGAGACATTGATAGATTTCATGACTACCCTTGTTCTTAAATTGTAGACTCTGAAGGCTTTTGTGGAAAGTGGATATCCAACAAAAATTCCTTCATTAGCTTTTAGATCAAATTTGGATAGATGTTCAGGATGAGTCTTAAGAATAAAACACTTGCATCCAAATACATGAAAATATTTCAGATTTGGCTTCTTTTTCTTCACCATCTCATATGGTGTCTTTCCATGCTTGTTAATGAATGTTGCATTCTGAGTAAAACAAGCAGTCTGCACAGCTTCAGCCCAAAAATTGGTTGGTAGCTTTGCTTCATCAAGCATAGTTCGTGCAGCTTCAATAAGAGTTCTATTCTTTCTTTCAACAACTCCATTTTGCTGTGGACTTCCAGGAGCAGAAAATTCCTGCTTGATTCCATGGTCTTTGCAAAACTCTTCCATGATCAAATTCTTGAACTCAGTGCCATTATCACTTCTTATGATATTCACAGAATCTTTGACCAATTTATCCAGTTGCTTGACATGATCAATCAAAATAGATGCAGTTTCACTTTTTCTGTGCAAGAAATACACCCATGTGTATCTGGTGAACTCATCCACTATGACCATAGCATATTTCTTCTTTACAATAGACATGACATTCACTGGACCAAATAGATCAACATGTAGTAGGTGATAAGGCTCAAGAATTGATGATTCAGTCTTGCTCTTGAATGAAGATTTTCTTTGTTTTGCCTTCTGACATGAATCACAAAGGCCATCAGAAGCAAATACTGATTTTGGCAGTCCTCTCATAAGATCTTTCTTGACTAGTTCATTTATATTATTGAAATTTAAATGAGAGAGTTTCTTGTGCCAATTCCAGCTTTCTTCAATTGATGCTCTACTCAACTGAAAGATTGCAGAACCATCAGTACTTGTTGAAAGCTTGGATTCATAAATGTTACCATGCCTGTATCCTTTCAGAACAACTTTTCCTGTAGATTTGCTTACAACTTCACAGTGTTCTTCAAAGAAATCCACATGATGACCTCTGTCACAGATTTGACTAACACTGAGCAGATTGTGTTTAAGTCCTGAGACCAGAGCTACTTTCTCAATGATGACATTCCCAAGATTAATATTTCCATATCCCAGAGTTTTTCCCATATTGCCATCTCCATAAGAAACATCTGGGCCAGCTTTCACCACAAAGTCTGATAACAGGGCTTTATTTCCAGTCATATGTCCTGAGCATCCACTGTCCAGAACTAGGATGTTTTTCCTGTTGCCCTGCAATCACAAAGACCACTAATGATTAGTTTTAAGGACCCAGACTTGCTTGGATCCTTTGGCCTTATTAAGTTTGTTAACATTTGCAGTGGATTTAGCATCAGAGTTTATGTTAACAGTTTTCTTATCAACATTTACACTATCAGACTTTGCATCAGAACTTATACTAGAAGGAACAATGCTAACTTACTTTAAAAAAGATTTTATTTGATAATAATCATAGTACAAACTATGATATTCCTTACAAGTATAAATGGAATGCCATAAACTACCACAATGAAAACAAGGATTTTGTGGCCTATATCTAACAGACTGACTCTTAACTCCTAACTTTGAAGGTAAGGAGTTTATGTTCTTATTCTTCCTGCAAAAAGAAGTCAGATAGTTAGAATTTCCACAGTTATGACATGTTTTTCTAGGAGCATTAGGAACAGGCTTATAATCATTGCTTTTATTTACACCTTCCTTTCCATTCCTATTTTTCCTAGGTGACTTTACCTTTTTTATATTCTTAACATCTTTCAGCTTGTACTTAAACTGCTTCTTAGTCATTAAGCCAATGTTAACTTCAGTTGGCTTTTCCTGTTTTAGTTTGTCAGAAGTTAATTCCTCTTTAACTTTTGATTTCTCAGTATCAGACTTTACAGCTACAAACTTAACAGATTTTACCTTTTCTTTTGTTTAACAACTATAGGCTCAATTTCTACAGTTCCTTTATCATTCTTATCATGTCCATAACCTAAGCCTTCTTTCTAGTTTCCACTACTTAACAAATTCTGAGTTGTTCTACCAGAGTTAGTCCAAGTCCTGATAATCTCTCTTTCCTTTTCTAACTCAGATTTTAGAGATTGATTCATTTTAAGTACTTCATCCCTAACATAGAAAGCATCATCTCTATCTTTCTGAGTTTGATGGAACATGACTAACTCTTTTTCTAAATAATCATTTCTCTTTTTATAAGCAAGATTTTCAGAAGTTAATCTTTCACATATTAAAGTTTGATCTCTATAACTAATAAACATGGTTTTAAGATATCTTCTCAACTCATTAATATCATCAGTATGAAAGGCATAAGTAGTTTGAGGTACCTTTAACTCAGCAGCATCAGAACTGCTATCAGCATTTGCCATCAAGGCATAGTTCTCCTCACTTTCAGAATCTGAAGTGTCTGTCCAACTTTTCTTCTTTGTGACAAGAGCCTTACCTTTGTCACTCTTCACTTTCTTGCAATCAGGAGATATGTGGCCTTTCTCACCACAGTTATAGCATTTGACATTTTTGTAATCTCCTCTGTCAGACTTTTCTCCTTTGCCTTCAGATTTTCTGAAACTCTTCTTATCAGAACTTGCACCTTTCCTGAAAAACTTCTTTCCCTTTCTGAATTTCCTGTATGCAATCATTGTGATTCCTTTCACCATAAGAGCACACAGCTTCATCATCTCCTCATCAGCATCCATCTCAGGTAAGCTTTCAGTTTCTGAGTCATCATCACTATCAGAACTTGATGATTCAGTATCAGACTTTGTGATGAGAGCTTTTCCCTTGCCTTTCTTTGAGATAACTACTTTGGAGGATTCCTCCTCAGCCTTATGAGCAACTGTCCTTGACTTTCCTCCTTTTCATTTGCTTCTTTGTTCCATCTCAAGTTCATGAGTCTTGAGCATCCCATAAATTTCATCAAGAGTTGTTTCTTCAAGATTATAGTTGTCTCTTATAGTTGTGGTCTTCAAATCCAAATTTCAGGAAGAGCTAACATGAATTTAAGATTTGAATCTTCAAGATCATATTCCTTATCAACTAGTGACAAATCATTCAAGAGTTTGACAAATCTGTCATATAAAACAGTTAATGATTCATCAGACTTTGAGTCAAAGTGTTCATACTCTTGAGTGAGTATTGTCTTCCTGTTCTTCTTAGTTGAATCAGTTCCCTGGCATCTTGTCTCCAAGGCTTCCCATATCTCCTTTGCAGTCTTACAGTTAATTACCCTGTTTGATATTACATTATCAATGACACTATGCAGCAAGTGTCGTACCTTAGCATCCTTAGAAATTGAAGAGATATCTTTAGCAGTGTAATCACTCTTCTCCTTTGGTACAGATTTTGCTGGTTCACCTGCAACTGCAACAGCGAGTTTGGTTGGCTTGTGTGATCCTTCATTGATCCTGTCAAGATTTTCTGGATCTGTAGCTTCCAGAAATATAGACATCCTCACCTTCCATATGTGATATTCAGATGGTTTCAGTATGGGAACTCTAATAGTCTCATATCGATTATGGATTTGAGTCTTTGGAGGTTCTTCAATTTTGGTGGACTTGGTTGGAGTTTCTGCTTCAGACATTATTAATTTTGGATCTTAAACTGTTTGTGTGTTAACAGAAGGCTCTGATACCACTTGTTAGGTCACACACACACACACTGTAGAAGGGGGTTGAATACAGTGTTTAGCGCAATCAAATCGAATTAATGAACACAAGTAACAGAAAACAAACTTTATTAAACTCTGTTACAATATGGAACTGTCCTCTCTCAGTGATGAACAAATTATCACGAGAGCTGCTAGGGTTACAATGAATATTATTCTCGATAATGATAACACATATAGTGTAAAACCTATGTCTGTGTTTATATACTACACAGTTACAAGATAATCGCTAATTGATATGGAATATAATTCTGCTTCCTAAAGTATATCAACTAGTTATCTTTTTTTCCAAGTATTCTATTCTTCATAGAATTCCTTCTTCATGCATATTTCATTCTGTCTTAGTCTCGATCTTCTTTCCTTTCAATCAGCCGCCTTCCTTATCTGAAAGTCTCCTTAAGTCTTGATATTATCTCCTGATAAATATCTCCTGATAACTTAAGTCCTGACAACTTAAGTTCTGACTTCAGTATAAGTGCTGATTTCCAGTTAAGTACTGATTTGTCCTGTTTAAGTAAGATCTGAAAACTAAACACAAATCATATTAGACATGACATTATCAAATATATCTAACATATAGGATGACTGGATTTGATAATACCAGTTTTATAACGAACATAATGCATCAATCATCATGATGACTGTAACCCAACCTGCAAAACCCCACCAACATAACAGGATGGGAACTGTGAAGTGAATGTAGTTTAATGGGTGCCCTTACAGAGTAGACAAGTATGTTACCAATACCATGTTGAAATATTGTGTAAACTTCCTGAAGTTCCTATCAGTATTGAGAAGATAATTATTCCATAGGTTCATGCATTAGAAATTTAATGTATCTGCATTTAATATAAGTACTATGAATCTATCTAGGCTCTTGTATCTAGACTAATCTTTTATTATAATCTGCTATTCTTCTCCATCTATATAATGTAATCTGTGTATTAGTGTAAGATAAGATTTCAGAAATAAGAATATTTCATAAGTAATCTCCCTTCTATTCTAAGTTAAACAGCCGTGTGTGTGAGTTTTTTGTCTAGTGTGAGGAATCTGATCTTGGGCCTCCGGTTAGTGTGTCTACTACAGTTTAGAGAGTGTGAATAATTCTCTCAACTTGGTATCAGAGCTGTTCCGTGAAGATTGTTCGTGGGCATAAAATTTGTTCAAGGGAGGAAAGAAGGCGCAATTGCTGGTATTTATATTTTAGGAGAATGAATATCAATGGTGGATCATTGAATCAGTTTGGAATGGAGAAACTAACAAATAATAACTATCAGTATTGAGGATGTGCATTAAGGCGTATCTCCAAGGACAAGATCTTTGGGATATTGTTGATGGAGGCGATACAGATTTGCCTCCGGACACTCCTGTAAATTCTGAAGTACGAAGGAAATGGAAGATTAGGTGCGGGAAAGCCTTTTTTGCATTGCGAGGTACAATTCACATAGATCTAATTGATCACATCTGAGATAAGGAGAACACGGAAAGACTTCAGTTCTTAGAGAATGAATTGGCAAATACAAATTAAGGGAACATGATAATTGCTCATTACTTTCAGAAAGTAAAGAGCTTATGTGCCGAAATTTCAGAACTAGATCCGGATGAGTTTATCAAGGAGGCACGGATGCGAAGATATCTAATTCTTGGCATAAAGAAGGAGTACACCCCGTTCTTGACAATTATTCAAGGATGGGCAAATCAGTCCAACATCATTGAATTGGAGAATCTTTTAACCAATCAAGAATCTTTGGCAATGCAGATGGCAAAAGCTTCAATTTCAGAAAGCGATGATGTATTATTTGTTGGAAGAAGGCACTACAACAACTACAAAAATTGGAGGGGAAACAATCCAAAATGAGTAGCTGAGGAGTAATGGAGACTCAGGGATTCAAATGAACGCAAAAGCTGGACGGAAAAGAATTTTAGACAGAAGGAGATGAATACGGGGAACTCACAATACGAGGAAAGGAAGAAGATGCTATGTAACAGGTATGGGAAACTTGCCTTTCAACCGAGACAAAAAATTTGGAGAACTTTATACCAGAATCTGCACTACTTCTATTGGTGGAGATACTCTTGAAGATGGTCTAGTAACTATAGACTATTTAAAAGATTGGATCATTGATTCAGGATGCTCTCATTATTTAATAGGTAACGATTCCTTACTGTCATTACAAAAGAAATATACAAAAACAAAGTAATTATGATAGCAGACAACTCTATTCATCCGGTTAAAATGAAGGAAATGTCAAGGTGAAGGCAGTGTAAGGACCTGTAAATATGACCAGTGTATTTCATGTTCCTGGTATGACAAAAAATATGATTTCTGTTTCTCAACTTAGAAATTCTGGTCGGTATGTTTTATTTGGTCCAAACGATTTCTTAATTCTTGAAAATATCAAAAGTATTGATGCTGATATGGTACTACAAGGGAAGAGAGTTAAATCTCTTTATGTTTTGTCGACAAGTAAAGATTTTGTGCAAAAAATCGTCCAACAAGATAAAGCATCTTTGTGGCATGCTCGATTGGCTCATGTGAGTTATAAAAAGCTGAAAAATATTCCGGAAAATAATATTGTTAGCGGGCTGTCTAATTTGGAAATTTTTCATCATGAAATTATTTGTAAAGGCTGCCAATATGGCAAAACACATCGCCTTCCATTCATAAAATCTCCAATAAGAAGTACAAAATCTTTGCAGCTGAACCATTCTGATTTATTAACAAGTAATACAGCAAATTACGGAGGTCTTCATTATATGCTTGTTATTGTTGACGATTACACAAGATTTTCATGTGTCTTTTTCATGAAAGAAAAATCTGACACATTCCTGATCTTTAAGCAATTTAAGAGGAGGATTGAGGGGGAGTTTCGAAGAAGAATCAGGTGTTTACGAACTGATAATGGAGGAGAATTTACATCCAACGAGTTTGCTGATTTTTGTGCAAGACATGGAATAAGGAGACAATTTACATATTCAAGAACCTCGTAGCAAAATGGAGTCGCTGAACAGAAATTAAGGCATTTACAAGAGATAAGTAGTAGTTGGATGCATTTAAAAAGTCTTCCTCAAGAATTATGGGCAGAGGCTATGCGTTATGCTTGTCATGTGATAAACCGATTGCCCTCAAAAGTTATAAACATGAAAACTCCCTACAAACTTCTTTACAAGGAGAAACCTTCGGTTTCACATTTCAGAATCTTTGGTTTTACATGCTATGTTCATGTTTCGGATCAGCTACGCTTAAAAATGGATGCGAAGGCGCCTATGATCCTAATAGAAAATGATGGCGTTGTATGGATCCCGACACCCTTAAAGTTTTGACCTCTAGAGATGTTGTCTTTGATGAAATATCATCTTATTATGTGTAGTCTATATTAACACATATTTCAGATCTATCAAACAATAAAGGCGAAATTTGAGTTTATTAGAGAACAACTTGGCTTGGTTCTTGAAGTTCGCACAAAGGGGGAGTGTTAAAATATTGTGCAACCTTCCTGAAGTTTCTAGAAGTATTGAGAAGATAATTATTCTATAGGTTCATGCATTATAAAGTTAATGCATCTGCATTTAATATAAAACTATGAATCTATCTAGGCTCTTGTATCTAGACTAATTATCTAGAATAAGCTACTGTTCTTCTGCATCTATATACTGTAATCGACATATGAGTGTAAGATAAGATTTCAGAAATAAGAATATTTCATAAGTAATCTCCGTTCTATTCTAAGTTAAACAGCAGTGTGTGTGAGTTTTCTGCCTAGTGTGAGGAATCTGATCTTGGGCCTCCAGTTAGTGTGTCTACTGCAGTTTAGAAAGTGTGAATAAGTCTGATAGGGATAAATAAATCCTAATTGTATAATTAAATATTGCATTAATTGTACAAGGCGTGGGCTGTTAGGCCCAATAAGAAGATGTATGATATTCAGACCAGAAAGGTTAACACATTGATCAGGCCTGATGGACCAGATTAGGCCTGATGGAACAAAAGAAGGCCCAAAGCCCTGATTATTTATTAATTTCGTAATTAATAAATAAGGGAGAAAAACAGCTATCAAGATAAGTCCTAATGGGGATATAAACCCTTGTAGATTGGCCTCCAAGGAACCTCATGGGATAAGGAATCAACTTCCTACTTCCTAGGACTCCTAAGTCTATCCTAATTCAGAGACTTGACCACCAAGTCTCCTATACCAAGTCCAATTCAAGGACTCCCATATCTATATAAGGGGCCTCACCCCATAAACAAGAACTACGTTTTTTGACTTGATCCTTGGCAATCAGCAAGGTACGTAGGCATCTTGTTAAGGCAGATTGTGTCACGAAACACAAGAATAGTCAAATCGAGCCTCACAGCTCACGTTCCTTAGTATTAAATACATCAATTATATATATTAGTTTTTTATCCATAACATTTGGCGCCGTCTGTGGGAAATACAACAACAATCATGGCGAGAACACGGAGAACAACTCGAGCTCTGGAAGAAGGAACACCGTTGGGAATAACCCAGATGATTTCGTCCACCGTGGAGATACCTCCCCATTCAACTTATGCATCTACTCAGGTGGAAACCCAGATAGGGGCAACTCAACCTCAGCCACAAGGGATGACCCCCCCGACTATTCAAGGTACGAATCCTCAAGTTCAACAAGTACATATACCTGTGAATTCTCGACCCGTCGGGTATGAATATTCAACTGTTGTTACTACTAACCCCCCTTATGGGATGCCCCTTCACCCCGAGGTTGGAGGAAGTGGATATGCTGGGCGAAGTGAAGCACGAGGGCAATCGCCCCCCTATATACGAGGTTTGGCTCCTATCCCCGAGGCTCGAGAATTTTCTGGTCCTTACACTGAGAGAGACTCCGAATCTTCGGATGATGAAGTGGCCCCAAGAAGGAGGCATCCTGGCAAAGAGCCAATGGCCGATGGAAGGCAACGCCCTCAAAGCACCCAAGGGGTGAATCCCCAAGAAGTGCAGGAAAGGATCAGGGCTCATGAGGCCGAGATCCAAAGGCTGAGGCGTGATTTGGAGGCTCACCAGGCCACCAGACCCCAGATACCTCCTAGGGGGAGAAATCCTCCTCCTATCATAGACCTGGATGGTCCGGTACGAAGAAGGGCTGTTGTCCCAAGAACTGATCCAAGCAATCTCCTTCCCCTTGGAGATCCTGATGATCCAACTCCACCTTTCACAGAAGAGATAATGAATGCCCATATCTCAAGGAAATTCAAGATGCCCACTATCAAAGCCTATGATGGCACGGGAGACCCCGCTAATCATGTTAGGACATTCTCTAATGCACTGCTGCAGCAACCCATGAATGATGCTATAAAGTGTCGGGCCTTCCCTCAAACCCTGTCGGGTATGGCTCAAAGATGGTACAGTCGCTTGCCCCCAAACTCTATTGGATCGTTTAGAGAGTTAAGTCAGGCTTTTATTAAGCAGTTCATCAGTGGGAGAGTTCATGAGAAAAGTTCAGCATCTCTTATGAGTATTGTGCAAGGAGCTAAGGAATCTTTGAGAGATTACCTGAATCGTTTTACAAAGGAGGCTTTAAAAGTCCCAGACCTTGATGATAAGGTAGCCATGATAGCACTGCAACAGGGAACTAGGGATGAGTTTTTCAAAATGTTCTTGGCCAAACGTTCCCCTGAAAGCATGTTGCAGCTCCAAGAGAGGGCAGAGAAGTATATCAAGGTTGAAGAAAGCATGAAGAAGACCGTAGTAAGTAATGAGTCCACTGGAGGCAAGAAGCGAAAAACTGATCTGGAGTATATCGCCAAGGACAAGTATCCTAGAACCGAACAAAACCCTGATTCAACCCCAAGAAGGGAGGACCTGGGCAAAAGTTCACCGAATACGCTAAGCTGAATGCTCCTAGAAGCCAAATCTTGATGGAAATGGAGAAAGATCGAGATATTCGTTGGCCTAAGCCCTTGAAGGCTGATCCCGCCAAGCTAGATAATAGCAAGTATTGCAGATTCCACAAAGATGTTGGCCATGACACTGATGAGTGTAGGCAATTGAAAGATGAAATTGAGTTTTTGATTCGAAAAGGAAGATTGAACAAGTATACTGGAGAAGGAGGGGACATGAATAATAATGGAAGGAAGAACTTTGAAGATCGTAGGAGGGACCAAGACGATCAGGGGCGGAATCCCCAACCTAGAGGGCCGGTTATAAATGCAATTTTTGGAGGGCCGCGACCTCGAGGGCCTGTGATAAACACGATCTTTGGAGGACCAACTGCTGCTGGATTGTCCAAAAATTCCAGAAAGGCATATACTAGAGAGGTTATGCATATTGTTGGAGAAGCCCCGAAGAGGGCCAGGACAGAAGTAACATTGGATTTTGATGATTCTGACCTAGAGGGTGTAAAGTTTCCTCATGACGACCCGCTGGTCATAACACCAATAATAGGAAACAGCCCGGTTAAGAGGGTCCTTGTGGATAATGGTGCTTCTGTGGATATCTTGCTCCACGATACCTTTCTAAGGATGGGGTATAACGACTCCCAGTTGACACCAACCGACATGCCGATATATGGATTTGCTGGAGTAGAATGTCCTGTTGAAGGGATAATCAAGTTGCCGACCACCATAGGCACGGAACCAAGGCAAGCAACACAGATGTTGGACTTTGTGGTAGTAAAGGCTAGTTCGACCTACAACGCTATCATGGGAAGAACAGGGATACATGCCTTTAAGGCAGTCCCTTCTTCTTATCATTCAGTTATGAAATTTCCGACTCGAGATGGGATTGGAGAAGAAAGAGGAGATCAAAAAATGGTAAGAAACTGTTATGTGGCCTCTTTGAGGGCAGATGGAGTCGGGGGGCAGGTTCTTCCTATTGAAGATATGGATGTCCGAGAAAATGATGAGAAGAGAGGAAAGCCAGCAGAAGACTTGGTTTCGATTCCTTTAGACCCCGAGAATCCTGAGAAGATGACTTTTATTGGAGCTACATTAGAGGAGCCCCTTAGAGGGAAGTTGGTGAAATTTTCGCAAGAAAATAGTGATGTGTTTGCTTGGTCAGCAGCTGATATGCCAGGTATAGACCCGGGGCTGATTACTCATAAGTTAAACGTGAATCCAAGCAGGAAGACAGTGAAAGAAAAGAAAATAAATTTTTCCCCCGAAAGACAAGAGGCTATAAAACAGGAAGTAGATAAGCTCTTAGAGGCTGGTTTCATTGAGGAGATTCAATTTCCGGAATGGTTAGCAAACCCTGTAATGGTGAAGAAGGCTAATAGGAAGTGGATGATGTGTATAGACTTCACTGACCTGAATGATGCATGTCCTAAAGACTGTTTTCCATTGCCAAGGATTGATACTTTGATTGATGCCACTGCTGGGAATGAGATGTTGAGTTTCATGGATGGATTTAGCGGATATAATCAGATTAAGATGCACAAGGATGACATTCCAAAGGTATCATTTATCACTGACTTTGGTGTTTATAGTTATCTTGTTATGGCGTTTGGTCTTAAGAATGCGGGAGCCACCTATCAAAGGTTGGTAAATAAAATTTTCAAGGATCTTATTGGTAAGACTATGGAAGTCTATGTTGATGACATGTTAGTCAAGAGTCTAGTAAAGACTGATCATATAACCCATTTGAGGGAAGCTTTTGAGGTCCTGAGGTACCACAAGATGATGTTGAATCCTACGAAGTGTGCTTTCGGAGTAGGATCTGGAAAATTCTTGGGATTGATGGTCTCAAAGAGAGGAATTGAGGCTAACCCGGATAAAATAAAGGCAATCCTGGACATGGAACCACCAAAAACTGTCAAGGATGTTCAGAAGCTCACAGGAAGGGTTGCTGCGCTGGGACGATTCATCTCCAAGTCAGGAGACAAGTGCCTATCATTCTTCAAGTCATTAAAAAATATTAAGGACTTTGTATGGAGCGAAGAAAATCAGAAGGCTTTCGAAGAATTGAAGGAATATATGGCGCAGGCCCCGTTATTGGCCAAGCCAGTTTTGAGTGAAGTTTTGTTCTTGTACTTGGCTGTTTCAGAGAGTGCCTTGAGCGCAGTGTTGGTTAAGGAAGAACTAAAAGTCCAGAAACCCGTATACTATGTCAGCAAAATTCTGCATGGTGCTGAATTGAATTATTCACCTATCGAGAAATTTGCTCTAGCATTGGTAATGGCTTCGAGAAAGCTGCGTCCTTACTTTCAGGCTCATCAGATTGAGGTGCTAACAAATCAGCCACTGAGAAATATCATTCACAGTCCCAAGGCAAGTGGGAGATTGATTAAGTGGGCAATAGAGCTGGGAGAGTTCGATCTCAAGTATAAGCCGCGAACGACAATAAAAGCCCAGGCGCTAGCTGACTTCGTGGTGGAATGTACCATACCCAACCAAGAAGTCGGGGGGCAGGGAGATACCACACCACAAGACAAGGGAGTCGATAATGGGGACAAAGAGAAGGAAAA
Organism: Apium graveolens; assembly: GCF_009905375.1. Classification (NCBI taxonomy): domain Eukaryota; kingdom Viridiplantae; phylum Streptophyta; class Magnoliopsida; order Apiales; family Apiaceae; genus Apium; species Apium graveolens. The sequence goes on from NC_133656.1 coordinate 115,562,831, forward strand.
AGAATATTGGGTTCTCTATTTTGATGGGGCTTCAAAAACAAACTCCAGTGGAGCAGGATTGGTTTTGCAAAGCCCTGATGGGTTCTTAATTGAGTATGCTATGAAGCTAGACTTCCCAACCACAAACAATGAGGCAGAATATGAAGCCCTGATAGCTGGCCTTGGCCTAGTGGGAACACTTAGAGTCAAAAACTTAAAGGTCTGTGGGGACTCGAAGCTGATCATATCCCAGGTAAAGGGAGAATTTGAGGCAAGGGATGATACGATGGCTAAGTATGTCCGCCTAGTAAGGGCTGTGATGACCCAGTTTAATGAATGCCATGTTGAGCACATTCCAAGGGAAGAAAATGCTAAGGCGGATACGTTATCAAAGTTTGCTTCATCGGAGATTAGAAGAAAGTTCAGGAAGTGTGTACTTCCGTGTTTTGAAGACTAGAAGCATAGATGTTAAACTTGTGGCTCCTATAGGCCTAGGGACGTCGTGGATTGATCCTATTAAGGCTCACATTCAAACCGGTTGGTTGCCGAGCGATGCAGCTGAAGCACGAAAGTTAACTATTCGGGCACTAAGGTACTCTTTAATAGATGGGATTCTGTATAAAAGATCTTTTGCGGTTCCTTATTTAAGGTGTCTCAGGCCCGATGAGACACGTTTGGCTCTTGAAGAAGTGCATGAAGGCATTTGTGGACAACACTTGGGGGGCAGGGCTTTGGCTCATAAGATAACTCGTTTAGGCTTTTATTGACCAGAAATGATGGCTGATGCCAAAGAATATGTGAAGAAATGTGACCGCTGTCAGAATCATGTACCTGTTGTTAGACAACCCCCCGAGATGCTGACCTCTATCAACCCGCCCATTCCTTTTGCTATGTGGGGAATGGATATTTTGGGGCCTTTTCCCATGGCCACGGTACAAAGGAAGTTTCTGATTGTAGCCATTGATTATTTCATAAAGTGGATTGAAGCCAAACCCTTGGCCAAGATCACAACTAAACAAGTTGCACAATTCCTGTGGGAAAACATTATGTGCCGATATGGAATTCCCCGTATCCTCGTCACTGACAATGGAACACAATTCAACAATGAGGAATTCAAGAAGTATTGTGAAGAAAATGAAATTGAGTTACGGTTCACCTCTGTGGCTCACCCACAAGCCAATGGGCAAGCGGAAGTAGCAAATCGAATTATCCTGGATGGACTAAAAAAGAGGATCGAGAAGTCAAGAAATAATTGGGTGGATGAGATACTTCCCATATTATGGGCCTATAGGACTACCTGTAAAGTCACGACAGGAGCGACGCCCTTCATGTTGGCATATGGGGCAGAAGCAGTAGTTCTAGTAGAGATATCACATTCCTCTCCAAGGATTCGGGTTTTCAATGCAGAAGAAAATGAGGAAGGGCAGAGGTTAGCCCTGGATCTAATTGATGAAGTGCGAGATGAGGCACATGCAAAGATAGTGGAATACCAAAAAAAAGCTTCATTTTATTACAACCTAAGGGTTAAAGAAAGATTCTTCAAGCAAGGAGACTTGGTATTAAGGAAAGTGGAAGCTTCTGGTGTAGGACAGAAAGGAAAACTTGCCCCAAATTGGGAAGGGCCGTACAGAGTCAAGAGCGTTCAGGGTAGAGGAACCTACAAGCTGGAGACTATGGATGGTTTTGAAGTCCCGAGAACCTGGCACGCACAAAACCTGAAGGTTTACTACGTGTAAGATAGTCGAAGTACGATTCTTACTTGACATTGTGACAAGTAGGTTTAAAAGCACCTTGAAGCTTTGCTTGCGTAGGATTTTATATTCCAGTAGAATTTACATTGTCTAGTTATTATTGATTAGGGTCGAACCCATGCTATGTAAGGTTTTGGAAAACCAGACTTCATGTTAAAGAGTTTGAAATTATTTCAATCTAAGGATGTTTAAAGTTCAAATGCATATTAAGTATTGTAAAGATAAAATAGAAAGAGGCAAGTAAGGAAAGCAGTATATGAAATAACCCCGAAAGGTAACAAGTTCTGACATAAACAAAGTTCACATATTTTCTAAAAAAAATATATATACACAAACTTAGGCCTCGGAAGGCTGAGATTCTTCAGAACCACTATCCGAGGTCTCCTCGGACGTCTCAGTCGTCCCTTTAGAAGTCCCTGCAAAGGTTCCATCAGAACTGCCTTCAGATGCTTTGGAGGATGCGGGAGACACTGGATTCTGAGGCGCAGCCCTTGGAGGCTCTTCCACCCTGACCTTCTTCACAGCAGGTGCTGAATCTTCTTCGGATGAAGTCTCCTCCTCCCCAGAGCTAGACTCCAGTTCTTTCCTCTTGTGGCCTGAGCTCCCTGAAGGGCCGTCTTTGATCATGTTAGCAAGCTTGTTGGTAACGCCCCCAAGCTCCGGAACTCGCACAGGGCAAGGAAAGGAGGACTGCTCGAGGACCTCTGGAAAATCATCTTGGATGGCCTCCACAGCAGCATCCCAACCCTCTTTATAGCTAACTGGGTGTAGGAGGGCATCGTGCTCCACCATCAAGTCCTTGAACTCCTGGGTGTCCATCCAGCCGTCAAAGGCTTTATCCTTCTGGGCCTTCAAAATAACATTTTCAGCCCGGGCCGTTTCCAGGTCAGAAGTGGAAGAGGCCAGTTGAGCTTCAAGGGCCTCTATTCTCTGGTTGACCTCCTCCAACTTCTTGTTAGCATCCTCCAGACCAACCTTCCAAGCCTTAGCTTGGTGAATCGCCCCTTCAAAATGGGCGTTAGCCTGCAAGAGAAGCCGTAAAAGTATGAGAAAAGAAACGTGAAAAGGCAAGTATGAAGGGAATAGGAAAAGGGCGTACCGTCGCTAAAGTCTGGGCTCCGAAAAGCTCATTCCCCTCTAAGTCCTGTTGAAGGACAAAATCTTGATAGTCCACCGGGGAGATGGAATGCTTAGACCATTCCTTGGCCAGCACGGTGCTGCCAACAATTGAATCCTTGCCCCGGATCCCCCAAGCAGGTTGAAAATAGGCCCCTGGCCTCTGCTTGGTGCGCAAAACTTGGCTGGGGCCTTCCTCGCTTGGTTCCATTGCTTGGAGGAGGAACTCAGGAAAGCGGTCACCAAGGCGTGGGTCTTTAAAGACCTTTCCAGCCCGCTTCATCCTGGTTGTCTCCAGGTCTTTAGGCTTGGTAGCCTCTTCAATCTTCTCTGCCACTGCAACAAGAGAGATAAGTTGAAGAATCAGCGAAATAGATAATGAAGGAAATAAAAAGAGATAAGGAAGGAAACTTACTTTTCTTAGGGACGGGCGAGAGGCCGCGTTCTACCAGAACGGTCTCCCGAATAAGGTCCCAAGAATGGGAAGTCCCATTATCTTGTGTTAGGAGGTTAAAAGCTCTAGCCTCCTCCTCATACAAAGATATATCATTTGGGCTCCCATCGACGGCCAGCCCAAAGGACGACCGAAATAGGGTGCCCCAATCTCCACCCTCCCAAACAATGAAGAAAAAATCTTTCTTCCACCCCAAGTTATTGTCAGGGATGGACTTCCCGTTCACAATGTGAGGGATAGTGGGGCGCTGGTTTAGAGAAACCAAACCGGACTTTTATCAGGGCTGTTTTTGAACTGGAAAATTTTCCTGAAAACAGCAACGGAAGTAGGGACATTGTGCTTGTCACATTGTGACAGATAGCACAGAATAAGCCTCCAAGAATTAGGGGGAGTTGGCAAGGGCTAATGCCCACATCAGCCAGTAACAGAGGAATGAACGGATGAAAAGGGAGTCTGATACCTGCCCTTAGAGTATCCCTATAGACGCATAATGCGTCCTTCTTCCACTGGCAGGCCCTATCGGCCGGACCTGCAAGAACCAGCTTAAAAGGTTCCTTGATTTTGAAGCAGCTACTCAACTTTTCCAGCTCCTTGGGATCCCGCAAAGCACTAATATGATCGTGCGCGTCCAGATGCGCATCAGACGGGTACTCATCCCCTCGAGTGTTGATCATGTCGATTAAAGAAGTGTACCTTGATCGAATGGGGAATTCGTTGGACTTCCTAGACACATTCATTTTGGCCAAGCGAGTCATTTTCTTGTCAGCCATCTGAAAGGGGGGGCACATAGATATGTTATCCTAAAAAAAATGGAAAGGAAGACACGAAAAAAATAATAAAGGCAGGAATTTTACCTGAAGAAGCGCTCCTAAAAAAAAGCCTTTGAGCTCCGACTTGCTGTTATTGCTCTGAGAAACTTAGCAGGAGGAGAAGAAGAAAAACTTAGAAATGAGAAAGTGAGCCGCAATAGCCTCTCCTTACTCCTTTATATAGGAGGAAAAGGGAAGTTGAAGGGACGAAAGCCCATTAAGAAAAGAGGCCCAAAGAAAAAGCCCAGGAAAAAGGAATATTCCAGAATAATTCCAAGAAATTCTAGAGAATTCCAAACCAACAAAGAGGCCCAATAAGATTTTGAGGCCCGATAAAGAGGCCCAATAAGATTAAAGGCCCAATAATAATTCCAAACCAATAAAGAGGCCCAATAAGATTTTGAGGCCCGATAAAGAGGCCCAATAAGATTAAAGGCCCAATGAAGAGGCCCAGTAAAATAAGACCCAATAAAGAAGGCTAGGCCCAAATCCAATTAGGATTTGGAAAGTCTAATAACCTAAATTTCAGCCCTAAAAGTTGTAAGGCCCAATGAAGTTAGCTAGTGGAAGACCAGGATCCTGGTCGAATTCCAGGTTGTGAATCCTGCCCGAAATCTTTCGAGCAGGCACCCGAAAATAACGGGTAAAAAAGACCAGGATTCAGGTCGAACTCCAGGTCGTGAATCCTGCCCGAAAACTTTCGAGCAGGCACCCAAAAATAACGGGTAAAAAAGACCAGGATTCAGGTCGAACTCCAGGTCGTGAATCCTGCCCGAAATCTTTCGAGCAGGCACCCGAAAATAACGGGTAAAAAAGACCAGGATTCAGGTCAAATTCCAGGTCGTGAATCCTGCCCGAAATTTTTCGACCAGACACATGAAAATAACGGAAATAACAGGACTGGATTGAGGTCGAAGATTCGACCAGGAATGAGGTCGAAATGAACCAAGCATTTTTCAAGGATGAGGTCTAAAACCTAGACTAAAACCCAGGTCAAAAATCGACTAGGATCCTGGTCGAAAACCAGGTCGTGAATCCTAGTCGAAATCCTTCGACCAGGAAGCATGAGAGACAAAGGATTTTCGAACAGGATTCAGGTCGAAACAGCGACTAGGATCCTGGTCGAAATCCTAGTCGAAAAGCTCAAGACTAGGAATTGAAAAGAGGGGTAAGTTTTCGACCTAGATCCAGGTCGAAAGTTCGACTAGGATCCTGGTCGAATTCCAGGTCGTGGATCCTAGTCGAACTCCGTCGACCAGGACTGCAAAACTGACCCATATTTTCGACTAGGATCCAGGTCGAAATTTCGACTAGAATCCTGGTCGAAAAAGGGCTGAAAATCTGAAAATTCTTGGAAAACTGGAAAAATTCTGAAAAAGAAGGAAAAATTCCTGGAAAATTACAGAAAGATAAGGAAATTCCTTAAAATATTTTCTGAAAAATGCTAATATTTTCAAAAATAAGGAATAAATCCGGAAAAATGAGGATAAATCCCAAAAACTAAGGGAAAAATCTAGAAAATTAAGGATAAATCCTAGAAATTAAGGGAAAAATCCAGAAAATTAGGGGAAAATCCCGGAATTAAGGGAAAAATTCCTGTAAATTAAGATAATTCCTGAATAAAAGGAACAATCGTTGTAAACGTGTAGGTCGCTCCATACTTTACGCAAAAACGAAACCCTGTAAGGGAATGAATAGACTAAACTTCTGCGAAACCTAATCAATGTTTCCCAAAAAGTTGGGGGGCAAATGATAGGGATAAATAAATCTTGATTGTATAATTAAATATTGCATTAATTGTACAAGGCGTGGGCTGTTAGGCCCAATAAGAAGATGTATGATATTCAGACCAGAAAGGTTAACACATTGATCAGGCCTGATGAACCAGATCAGGCTTGATGGAACAAAAGAAGGCCCAAAGCCCTGATTATTTATTAATTTCGTAATTAATAAATAAGGGAGAAAAACAGCTATCAAGATAAGTCCTAATGGGGATATAAACCCTTGTAGATTGGCCTCCTAGGAACCTCATGGGATAAGGAATCAACTTCCTACTTCCTAGGACTCCTAAGTCTATCCTAATTCAGAGACTTGACCACCAAGTCTCCTATACCAAGTCCAATTCAAGGACTCCCACATCTATATAAGGGGCCTCATCCCATAAACAAGAACTACGTTTTTGACTTGATCCTTGGCAATCAGCAAGGTACGTAGGCATCTTGTTAAGGCAGATTGAGTCACGAAACACAAGAACAGTCAAATCGAGCCTCGCAGCTCACGTTCCTTAGTATTAAATAAAGCAATTATATATATTAGTTTTTTATCCATAACAAAGTCTCTCAACTTACCACATTCTGGTATACAATTAAAAATTATCCCGCTTCAAACTTTCAATAAGTAGGTCCTTAATACGAAATCTTGGTAATATACAAAGTTATCCATTGAGAGAGAGAACCTCAGGAAAGTCCACATGCTTTAACTACTATGCAGAAACACTCATGAACGAAATGGTAATGGTAAATTAATCAATTATATGTTTGGAAAACATACTATGCAAAAATACTAATGAACGAAATGGTAATAGTAAATCAACCACTTATGTGTTTGAAAAAAATAAAAATAAAACAACCTGAGATACATCTCCCTTTTATTTCGGGTGGTGGCTGTAAGTGTCACTTTGGGGTAAAAAATGGTCCAAAATGTCATTTCTGAAAATAATGGCATAAATTGTCATTTCAAAACAATACATCGTGTAACGTTTAGATAAAAGACCCTAAAACGCTACATCGTGTAGCGTAACCCTCTTTCCTTTTTTTTAAATATATTTTTAATGTGCATAACGCTAATTTTTTGGCATCAAAACACTACATCATGTAGCATTTTGACCCCAAAACACTACTTTATCTATCATTTTGCACACAATTTTTTTAAAATAAAATAATTTTAAACCCAAATAAAATATTGTTAAATCCTAAAATATTAAAAAATTATTTAAATTATTTCTAAAACCCAAAAGGTAATTGGTAAACCCTAAAATGTTAAAAATTATTAAATTAAGTTACAATTTTAAATTTTAAAATTATTTAATTTAAATTTACATTTTTGGTTCGTAGGATTTAATGCATTTAGGGCCTAAAGGCCCTAAACCCTAGCTTAAATTAGGGTTTAGGCTCTAGGCTCTAAACCCAAAATAGGTGTAACATTTTTTTTAATATTTCTAAAATTTAAAAGGGGATTGATGAAGTTTAAAATGTAAAAAATTGTTAAATTATGGTATACTCTTAAATTTAAAAAATATTAAATAAAAAAAAGAAATATCGAAAACGTAACATTAAGTGGTGTTTCTGGACTCTTAAACAATATAACATAAAAGTTCAAAATAAGAAAAAAACAAAAAAAAACAATATCGTTACTTGAAGTAATGTGACCTTTAAAAATTAAAAAAAAAACAGAAAGCTACATCGTGTAGCATTTTGGGTTATTTTCCAAACGCTACACGATGTTATGGGGTAAAATGACATTTTGTGTCATTACATTTTGGACCATTTTACACCCGAAAATGATATTTTGCTCCATTTCTCTTTTATTTCTCTACCCTGTGATAGAATAATATATAGAAATGTAATTAGTTAATAATTATTAGAACCCTTACAGTTGCAAAAAATCCTTAATAAAGATTTTTTGAAGGGTAGATAATTCATTAATTAAATAACATGCGACATCTACAAGAATAATTAAAATTGAACAAAAATGTGCTAAAATAGATCAAATCAGACTTTATTTCGTCCAAACTATGATCGACAGATTTCCAACAGTGACACATCCCTCGCTCAAATCGTTGAAGATAATCTAACAATTCGATGTAATCGTGAGAAACATATGTACTCGACTTGTTAACACGTACCTGGACAACCGATCATAACTGTTATCCTTTGTGGTCCAAATCAATGAACCAATACGTTCCGCATATCTGAGATCGTGGAGACTGAATCAAACACAAAATAACTCTCATAAGGAAAGAAAAACGAATCTAATATATGAGTAGGAAAAACCCTCAGACGGATACTAAATTCTCAATAACAAGAGAGATTAATTTGAAAATAAAAATGAAATCAAAAAAAGTAATATAAGAGGGATTAATTATTAACCAAAACCCTTAATAAAGATATTTAGCATAAAAAAGTAATAATAAGAAAAGTATAAAAATTCTTGATAAATATGTAATAAAATCTTGATAAATATGTACTCGATTTTGTCCAATACTAGAAATTAGTACTCTCCCAATCTTCCATTTATTTCTCTACCCTATGGTACACTTTTTTTTTATTAATGCGGGTAAATGTAGTTGAACTGCAGCATCCGAATATTTCCATCTATTGCATGGTTATTTTTTGTCCAAGAATTCGAGTTCATTAAATTCAAATCTAACTGAAATTCAGATATTATTTTCTTCCAGTGAATATAAAGTGGTCCATTCTTCAACTTTTAATATTTCATATCACAAATTATTCCAAAAATTGAAATTCAGTTTTCAAATAAATCTACTTATCAACACAATTTTACTCAGATTTTTTTTGATTATTGATACTCTCGAATAAGATTTATGATTAGACAATTACGCTTTTCCAAAAAACTATAAGCGGAAAATAAAACGTGTCTTAAAATTTTATTATAAATTATCAAGAAAAATAATTACTTGTTACGATAACAAATTTTTTACATTTATATAACAAATTTTAACTCGCACCATACGAAGCGGGTAAACAATTCTAGTTACCATATTCTTATAATCCTGAAATTTCTCTACCATTTTAAACTCATACAACTATTTTAATCTTATTCTTTACAAGAATTAAATTTTATATTATAATAAAATAGATTATTAAATAATAAATAATATTTATTTGTTAATAATTTTAGAATAATCAAGAAAAAATAGAGAAAAAACATTAGAATATAATTTTAGAATGCCAAATGCTTTATAAAAAAAATATTCTACAAAGATTTATGAAAAAATAGACCGCCAATTTAGTGAGAAATGGGTTCAATCAAATCTTTATAAATGGATTGAGAAGAAATTGAATGGGAAAGAAGTAGTCCATAGTCTATGGAGTAAGGGCTAACCCTAATCCTGTTATTTGAATATGGCGACCAACCTTGCTTCTTCAAAAAATAAGCACTCCGGCAGTGACAAATCCATCCAATCAAAATTTCGAAAAAAATCCTTCTCATGTTATTTTCAAGGCCCGTGTGAAAAGCTTAATTGAGACCGGGGACTCTAGCAGCATTAAGGACGGGGTTGTTTTAAATAATAATAAGAGAAAGTTTGTGAATACGAGTTATAAGGGGAGTGAAAAAAGCAATGGTCGAAAAGGTACCTTTATTTACTAGGATGTTCTCGAAGAAGGATGAAATTGTCTTACTAGAAGGTATGATTAATTTTAAATTATCAAAAGTTACCCCTCACAGTTTGGATCATGTTGCATTTAATGAGTATCTTGAAAAATTATTAGCTTGTACTGTCGATAAAACTCAGATTTTTAATAAGATTCTGAAGTTGAAGTGAAGATTTATAAGGTATCTCAAAAAGGGAAAAACAATAGTGCTAGTAGTGAAAAGTGGTATCAGCTTTCACTGAAAATTTGGGGAGATGATAAGATGGAGGTTGAGACTTGCTGGTCATTATATCTCTACTTGTGCGCTTCGCTTGAATCTGACATAACTAAGTAAATTACAAATCCAGGACTGCGTCCAAAAGAATACGTGCAAGAGGTAGTTAGCGGGATCAAGGCTAAAAAGGCAAGAAAGTTAAAGAAGGAACGAAACGATTTTCATTTGATGGAGCTTGAAGTGTATGCTCATTTCTTCTAGTGACACATAACAAGTTCTTTTTCCATCAGGATTCATGGTTATATGCCTCTGAGTAAGAACATTTTCAATAACAGCTTCTCAATTGTTACGTGCTGATTCTCAATTATCAGGAGAAGCTCAGGATCTAGCTGTCTTAGATGTCATCAGGATTTGATGTGCCATCGGGATTTGATTCTCATCAGCATCTGCAGAAACATCAGTATTTAAAGACTGTCTGTTTTGAAGATTAAGTTTGTTCCTTCTTTTGAGGGATGGATATTTGTTCGTTATGAGTGATAGGACTTTGTATATTCAGTTAGAGATATGTATCATTTTCTGTTAGTAATTAATAATGTATATCCAAGACTGATTTGTAACAGCTTGTATTATATAAACACGGTTTAGGTCATCACATAGTGATTAACTCGAGCATTGTACGACCTAACAGCTCTCAAGAACATCAATATTTCTTGAGAGAGTTTGTAACAGTTTTTATCAGAAATATAAAGAACTTTTATATTTCTATACTTGTTCGAAACATGCATACAATTGTATCTAACCCCCCTTAAACAATTATATCTTTACTGGGCAACAATTGGTATCAGAGGTCACTGATAAATTTACAATCAGAAGCGATCTAAACATGTCTCTGAACAAGTATGAAAGTATAAAAATCCCCATTCTAAAAAAGACCGAATATCCTACATGGAAGGTAAAGATGCTGGAGGCTACAGATCTAGACTATCTCAACGTAATTAATGATGGACCCTATATGCCAACAAAACTGGTGCTTGTAACTCCTACTGTGGCTGAAAGTAAATGTTAAAGCTTCAAAATAAAGGTCTATTGAAGTTACAAGGAAAAAGAACAATCTGCCAGAATCATATACTGATGATTCATCACCAAATCCTGATGATGATACTGATTCTGAAAATGATGAGAACATGACAGATTCTAATGTCATGCAAATGGCTGCATTGCTGGTTAAGGGCTTCAAGAGGATGTAATTCAAGAAGTGTCTGTAACGTCTGGAAAATATTATGTAATTATTTTTATTAATAAATAATTATTATGTGACTTTTATGTAAATTTTTGGTAAATTATTTGATGATTGATATTAATATTTGGGTGCTTATAAATGATAAAATTAGGATATTTTAATCCTTAATTATCCATAATAAAATATAGATAGTTTTGATATTTTTCTGGTAATTTTTGGATTATTATATGATTTTATAAGAATTTATAGAATTATTAATGATTATTTTTACGTAATTATAAAATTTCTTTTAGAATCAGAAATCGTCGCACTTCAACCGTTTTTGCGTTTTATAACGCGAAACTCTTCCGAAATCTCCTCCCTAACCTATTCTCATAATTCTGAACACTTTTCGTGTTTTGACTTTCTCGATCCGGGATACGGTTTGACCTGTACGAGTCCCGGCGTGAAATTTTCAATACGAAAATCATTTTATAGATCGATAAAAATCCGTATTCCCAAAAGGCGAAATATTATTACCTTATTTTCGTATAAAGTATTTTATTAGAGGCTTTGTTTTAATAATTATCCAAATCTGGTAATAAAATCGTATCTTCTTTATAGTTACTCAGCGGCTAAATAACCTATTTTCAGATCCGATATGTAAATATAATCATCGAATTATTAAATAAATAAAATATGTGATGGGTCTGTTAGCTGTGTGTTACCTTATTGTTAATTTTGGGTAGTTGTTGGATACGAACCTTAATTGTATAATTAATTATTGAACTATATGGTATTATTTTGTTTTTAAAATAATTTTATTGAATAATTATTCTTATAAATGCTAAAATTATCTCAAAAGTTATTTTTATTACTTTATAATTTTATTTATTATTTTTAGGAGTTTATAAAATTTTGAAAATAATATTTTATTGAGTATTTATCTTTAAATGATTATCTGATCTCATTTAATTACAAAATCAGTATTTAATTCCAGAATGCTTCAAAAATTATGAAAATTTTATTTTATTAAGTTTGGAATATTTCAAGAATTTTAAAAAAAATTCAGAAATTTTCTGGCTTTTATTTAACCGCACGTGTAATCATTAAAATTGTAAAATACGGGTTGGCTGCACGTTTCAGAAATGATTTTAAAATTATGAAATTTTTATGATAATTAGTTTTAATTATCTCGGGAATTTTTAATTATGTTCCGATAAACTTTCGGATTATTATTACTCGTAGAGTATCTATTGATGAGATCGATAATTGCGATTCGGATCGGGATAACCACGGAAAGAAGAAAAAAATATATATAAAATAAATCCCCGAATCCCCACCCCCCTTTTTGTTCATCCCTCCCGACCTAATTCTCTAGCTGCTCTCTCTCATGGCTCTCTCTCAAATTTTTTCTCTCTTCCTTAATATCTCTTTATTCCTCTGTTCTTTCTCCCCCTTCTCCTCATTTCCTCCTCGATTTCTTTTCTTCCGACGGCCCCTCGCGTCTCTGTTTCCGTCGTGGCACTTTCCAGCGACTCTTATTTCTGGTTTGTCTCCAATTTGTCTCGACTTGGCCTTCTGTTGTTCCTCATTTTCGTATGTATACATATACAGCGTGTATATATATTCCTGTGTGTGTTTATGCTAGACTTTGTTTTGTGTTTCGTTCCTTCCGGTTGCCGCCGGGTTTTCCGGCGATGCGGCCCTGACGCGTTTGTTTTGACACCCTTCTTACTGTGTTTGATTGGTTTTAATAGTTTATTAATTTTTGCAGGAATTATTTTATTAACATTTCGTGAAATAAAAAGATTTTCGTGCGGATAATATTAAAAATAATCGATGGAATTCACATAGGATGCCCGATATGACGGGAACCCGTAAATTTTATCGCCGTCGGCGATGAGCCTCGGCGAGCCGACGGTGGGCGATGATGATTTTTATCTGAGTCCTACGTTTATTAATTAAATAAAATTAGTTCGGTAAAAATTAATTGTGAAATGAAAAATACAAACAAAAATATTAAAGTACGGATAATAATAATAAATAATGGAGATTGTATTGGTGATTGAGATTGCGAGTTGTAATTGGATGTGTTGTTTTGATTGGATTGACGTCGAATTGTTTCGACGGGTAGGCCGATAAACAAAGGAGACGCTGCCCGATTTTCGGGAAATTAATTCCGAAAATACAGGAACGTAACCTATAATTATCGGAAACGTCGGATAACCATATATAATTATACTATATGAACTTAATTGCGGTTGAGACAAGATAATTTATAAATAATCGATTACCCTGTTTTTCAAAATGACGAGTATATGTATTTTCCGAAAATAAATACCGAACCAAGTTTTGAAGGTGCAAGCCATAATTGCTATGTGTATTTCAATAATCCCTATAAATACGGGACGGGATATGAAACCGTGTGGGTAGAAGTAATAGCGATTTGATGTTAAGCTTAAGCGATTATCTGAATTAGGGTATTTCAACCCTGTAGGTCCTAGACGGAAAACCCGAGTATCGACATTAGACTAGGAATGATCTAGTGATTAGACGTCGAGATCAACGAAGTTCCAATCGAAGGGCCTGAGTGTTGGGATCGTATCCAAAATGGGATAGTAGTTTGACGATAAAGCCGAACGTTTAAGTCGAACCAAAGTCAACCAGTGATAGCGATTAAAGCTTATTGAGGCAAGTATCCCTGAATTTCTTTTAAAAATACTGTAATTATTTCTTCATTCCTATTCTAAGTTCCATTTCGCTGCAATTACTCTTATTATGCATGTTCTTTTCATTATTGTTCCGATAATTCGATTGCTCCCTTGAGCAAATACTCATTCTTTCGGGTTATTTGCGAACCCTGAATTGGGATTTTTTGAATTCAAAATGATTTGACATTAAAATACTCCACGGGCTGGATAATGATGTGTTGGATTAAGTGTTCTTAATCCTAAGGACCGGGATATGATCGGATTCTTAAGATGGGCCGTAGATCCTCTGTGGCGCCCTCCTAACCCGGGTCAGAAGTTTGGGGTCCACACACACACCTTAATTATAACCTGCTTATAACAATAATAAAGATAATAATAATATATGCAATGACCCTACTTACCAACCACCACGGACCGCAACAGGTTAAAGTATGCACACAAGCCAAACACACTAATATATTACAAACCGTTCAAATCCCAACTATTTCAAATTCAAACTGAGTATTAAACATTATTACAAACTTTTACAAACTTAAATTATTCCAAAAGAAGCCTACTAGCTCAGCTTTCTCAACCTGAACCCCTAGCTCTCGCGCCGGACTGGGGATCCTCTTTACCAACTGGTTCCTTTTTAACTGGAAAGAATATAAACAACATCGCACAAATGAGCTAACTATCTCAGCAAGTCACAATGACAAAACTGAGAATAATGATCATCAGGTGAATATGGTTATGATATCAAGTGAGCAATGGATTATGATTTAGAATTGGATATTATACTTTTAATTTAAAACCAAGGTTAGGCTGCTGATCAGTCACGCACTGACCCCGAGCAAGGCAGACAGCATTGCTCTAACTACTGGATTTAAGGCACACATTGGCCTAACTTGACCATTATATGGTCTGACCACGAATCTGGTCCACAATTTTATAAAAACAATCCAATTCTAGCATAATAACAGAATATGCAATAATAAACAATAACCGAAATCATTAACAACAATAAATGTTTAACAATAAAAGGGTTTCAATTAACAACAATAAATGTTTAACAATGAAAGGGTTTCAATCCTTGTAAGGATCAACAAGGTACTTTCAAAGCTTGAATGCTGGGTAATGAAAGAATTGGATAACAAAGGAAACCACGTTTCAGGGTTTCAAGGATTTGGTCTTTCAAAGCATAAGATATCATGGATTGAGTATATAATAATTCAGTTCGTGTCTGGTATTTAGTTTGTATGTATTTGTGGAGTAGTATCGTAGATTTGTGGTTCGTGTTTGGGTATACAATAATCAATGGCTTAGAAAGAATATGGTTCATAGCTCAAGAACAATAACTGAAATCAGGATTTAGGTTTCCGTGCTTCAAAGCACTTGCAATGTCAACAAGACTATCAAGAATTACAATATCTCGAGAAAGTTCAGAACAGTTGCCTGATATTAGCTTACTATCCTGCACTTGCTTTCAATCTCAATCGTCTTACTCCTCAACTACCTGTTTCTCTTTCCTACGCCTTGCCTCTTCTACTCACATATCATAAGCATCTATCAATCATCAACTCACAGGATTCTATTCAACACATACTTCTATCTACCCTTCGTTTTACCCAAATCCGATTAACGGATTGAAATCTATGCAATAACCAAGTAAACACCGAATATATAGACCGATAGTCAAACAACAGGTCATGTATAACACATAATACATCACGTAATCAATGACATATCATCTATAAAGAAGTCTCGGGTCATAACTATGCTTTCGGGTATTTAAAATGATTTTTAAAACATTTTTCGGAATTAAAACGGGTCGTTGGATCAATTTCGGGTTAATAAACAGGGTTCGGTTGGCCCATTCTGGCTCCGAAATAATTTTAGAATAATTATCGAGCCTTGGAAATAATTTAGAATAATATTTTAAAGCTCGAAACTATTTTTCAGAATTTTTAAATCATTAAATCTAATTAAATAACTAATTAAAATCAATTAATAATTAATTAAATCAACCAATCAATTAATTTTCGAATTAATTGACCAATTAATCAATTATAAATTAACTGAAATTAATTAACTAATTAATTCAGATTTATTTGTGAATTAAAAATAATTTTCGGAATTAAAATAATAATTTTCAGAATTTTCAGAAATTAAAAATGAATTTTTATAATAAAAATAAATAGGAAATATGATTTTTAAACATTTTATAAACAGGAATCCTATTTTTGAAAACTTTGCAAACTACAGGGACTAAACTTCACCATCTTCAAAAATACAGGGACTAAACTGCAATTTTGCAGTTTCAGTTGCCGGAAAATCGGGGGTGGCCGGAGAAGACGATCCCGGCGTCCTCACCCCACCAACACCTCCAGATCAACACTACACAACACCAGGAACTTGTTCATGCATTCAAAACATTCTAATCATCCCTGTTCTGGCCGGAAATTGGCCAAGAACATCGCCGGTTTCCGACGAACATCGCAAATCTTTAAAACACAACTCCCTTCGATTCAAGCATCCTCTGTTAACGAGCTATATATCAATCGATTGCAAATTTTATAAGGAACACAACCCACTATAAATCAACAGCTAATAACCCCTGAATCAAAAACCCCCAAATTTCAATTGAAAACATTCATACGGGTTATAAACCCTAATTTTGAAATTCGAAAATTAAACCCACTTTTGAGCATGTTATTGAACTCCAAATCAGACGTATGACATATGAAAATCATCAGGAAAACAAGCTCTACAACATGCAATCATCAAATCATACAAACAATCATCCGAACAAAAATTCATATTTTTAATAAAATAAATTCGAAAATAAATAAATTTTTAGAAAAATACCCTTGATTTCTGCAGTGAAATAAAGCTCAGAATCTGATAGAACACCTCAAATCCTTCGTTTTGGTTACTCAAGCTTTAAAAACAGAGATCGGTAACGCCTTCGTTTTGCTGTTTGATTCTTAGAACAGTTTATGTAATTAGGGTTTTTCTCTGAAAATTATATAATTAACTATCTGCAAATGATTTTTGATACGAAATAAAATACGGTAAAAGGCTATTTATAATTATGGAAAATTTGTATCCCGTTGAATCATTCCGGATATAAAACAGTACGTTTATTTGTAAAAACTGATCCAAACAGTATCGGTTTTCGGGATAATTATCCAAATTAGTACAATTTGTACTGCGGTCTTGGTCTCAACGCCTGGTTACACGTATTACGAAGTGATAATTGGGATAGTTTAATAAAAAGCTCCCGTTTATCGAAAATACGGGTTTTATTGATTTACCGAAACAAATATTGTATCGAAAATGTTGCGCCGGGACCCGCGCAGGATAAACCGTAAGCCGGATCGAAAAAGTCGAAACATGGAATATGCTCAGAATATTACAATTAGGTTAGGAAGGAGTTCTCGGAAGAATTTCGGGTTCCAAAAACGTAACAACGGTTGACGTCGGTTGGTTCCCGTTTTTATAAAATAGATTTTAATTACCCGGAAAAAGATTTTAGAAATTTCATATGATTCTTATAAATCCATAAACCAACATAAAAATAATTAGGAAGATATGACAATTATCTATATTTTATTTTGGACATATAAAAATTAAAATACTCAATTAATATTATTTTTGAATATTCAAGTACAGGTAACACTTAACAATTAACTCACAGAATATATACTGAACACACATAATAATTGTATAATAGCAAAAATAATTACACGATATATCCCGGATATTACATCCTTCCCCCCTTAAAAGGATTCTGTCCTCAGAATCTTCTAAGAAAATAAATGAGGGTACTTTTCTCTCATATCACTTTCTAACTCCCAGGTTGACTCTTCAACCTTTGGGTTTCTCCACAATACTCTTACTAACTTTACCACTTTATTTCTCAATACTTTCTCTCTTGCCTCTAGAATCTCTATCGGACTCTCTACATATGATAAATCTGCCTGAAGCTTTATTGGCTCATATTCTATTACATGCCTGGAGTCTGGATTATATTTCTTGAGCATCGATACATGAAAAACATTGTGAATGTGCTCCATGTGCGGAGGTAACGCCAATTCGTAAGCTACTTTTCCAACGCGCTTTAGGATCTCAAAAGGTCCGACATATCTTGGGCTTAGCTTCCCTTTCTTCCCAAACCTCGTTAGTCCTTTCCACGGTGATACTTTCAATAATACCAAGCTCCCTTCTTCAAATTCCATGTCTTTCCTTGACAGGTCTGCATATCTCCTCTGACGATTTTGTGCGGCTATTAATCTCTTCTGGATAATTTCAACAACTTCCTTTGTCTGTTGCACCAATTCAGGTCCGAGTATTTTGCGTTCTCCTACTTCGTTCCAATATAATGGAGATCTACATTTGCGTCCATAAAGGGCTTCATAAGGTGGCATCCCAATGCTGGCGTGATAACTGTTGTTATAAGCAAATTCTACCAGGGGTAAATGTTCGTCCCAACTTCCTTTGAAATCAATAGCACAAACACGTAACATATCCTCGATTGTCTGGATCGTTCTTTCACTTTGGCCATCCGTTTGGGGGTGATAAGTTGTACTCATATTCAGTCTTGTTCCCAAACATTCTTGAAAACTCTTCCAGAATCTTGAATTAAACCTTGGATCTCGATCAGATACGATAGACACTGGAACTCCATGACGAACTACAATTTCTTTTAGGTACATATGGACCAACTTGTCGAGCGAAAATCTTTCATTTATAGGCAAAAAATGAGCTGACTTGGTAAGTCTATCCACTATAACCCAAATGGCATCATGATTAGCTCTTGTCCTTGGTAATCCAACTATGAAATCCATGGTAATATGTTCCCACTTCCACTCTGGAATCTCCAATGGCTGTAGCAATCCACTTGGTCTTTGATGCTCTGCTTTAACTCTCTGACAGGTATAACATTTGATAACCCATTCCGCAATTTCCCTCTTCATATCTGGCCACCAATAGTTCTTCTTTAAATCTCTGTACATTTTGGTACTCCCTGGATGGATGGAATATCTTGAACTATGTGCTTCTTGTAAAATTTCATTCTTTAACTCTGTCACTGGTGGAATCCAGATTCTAGATGAAAATCTCAAAATGCCTTGATCATCCTTCTGTGTGCATAATTCTTCACCTATCAAACGATTTATATCTTGATCCATTACATCTTTCTGACATTTCTTTATTTTCTCCAACAACTCCGGCTGGAAAGTCATACTGTACACTTTCGCTTTCTCAGGCTCGCAAACTCTAATTTCCAATTCCAATTTCTGAAATTCCTTATATATATCTTCATGTACTGATAATTCATTTAACTTTTCCTTCCGACTTAATGCGTCTGCCACCACGTTCGCCTTACCGGGATGATAATTAATCGAGCAATCATAATCCTTGATCAATTCTAACCATCTCCTTTGCCTCATATTAAGTTCCTTCTAGGTAAATATATATTTCAAACTTTTGTGATCCGTGAAAATCTCACACTTTTCTCCATACAAATAATGTCTCCAAATCTTCAAAGCAAAAACTATAGCTGCTAGCTCCAAGTCATGAGTAGGATACTTTTGTTCGTGTGGTTTCAATTGCCTTGACGCATACGCAATCACCTTATCGTGCTGCATAAGAACACATCCTAATCCTTTGTAGGAAGCATCGCTATAAATTACGAAATTCCCTTGATTGTCTGGAAGTGATAAAACAGGTGTTGTGATTAATCTCCGCTTCAATTCCTGAAAACTTTCTTCGCACTTGTCATTCCATATAAACTTTTCATTCTTTCATGTAAGCTTTGTTAATGGTGTGGCAATCCTTGAGAAATTCTGAACGAATCGTCGATAATATCCTGCCAATCCCAAGAAACTTCTTACCTCAGTGGGTGTTCTCGGTCTTTCCCAATTCGTAATTGCCTCGATCTTTGCTGGGTCCACTTTGATTCCTTCGTTACTGACTATGTGTCCTAAGAACTGAACTTCTTGTAGCCAAAACTCACACTTCGACAATTTAGCATATAACTTCTTTTTCCTTAAAATCTCCAAAGGTGTCCTTAAATGTTCCGCATGATCCTCCTCCGTCTTTGAATAGATCAAAATATCGTCTATAAATACTATAACGAACTTGTCCAAATATTCCTTGAAAATTCTGTTCATCAGGTCCATAAACGCTGCTGAGGCGTTGGTCAATCCAAAAGACATCACTAAAAACTCGTAATGTCCATACCTTGTTCTGAAAGCTGTCTTTGGTATATCTTCTGGTTTGATCTTCAGTTGATGATATCCCGATCTTAAATCGATTTTGGAGAAATACTTGGCTCCCTTCAATTGGTCAAATAAATCATCAATTCTGGGTAACGGATACTTATTCTTAATCGTCAATTTGTTGAGCTCCCTATAGTCGATGCACAGTCTCATGCTTCCATCTTTCTTCTTGACAAATAATACCGGGGCTCCCCACGGGGATACGCTGGGTCTGATTACTCCTTTTTCTAACAATTCCTGCAATTGCTTTGCTAGCTCTTTCATTTCAACAGGCGCCATTCTGTACGGGGCTTTGGATACTGGTTCTGTTCCAGGTGCTAAGTCGATCGCAAATTCAATTTCTCTATCTGGAGGAAGTCCTGGCAATTCGTCGGGAAATACGTCTGGAAATTCATTCACTACTGGGATATCTTCAAGTTTTGCTGGCTCCTGACTTTTGTCAATCACGTATGCTACGAAATGCTCGCATCCTTGCCGTAGTAACTTCTTGGCTTGAATCATCGTTAAGAACTTCTTTACCTGATTCTGTCCCTTGAACGTTACTATTCTTTCGTCTGGCGTTTTCACCATTACTTTCTTATTTCGATAATCTATCTGAGCATCATGCTTAGATAACTAATCCATTCCTAATATAACGTCAAATTCTCCTAACTTAAACGGTATCAAATCTACACAATTCCCACAAACTTGGTTAACAGTTACACGTTCTTGATTTGCTAATTCCACAGTCATTATTTCATTTAAATACCCAATTGGACAATTTAACTTACTAACAAAATCTTGTGAAACAAACGATCGAGTTGCTCCCGAATCTATTAACACTTTGGCACATAAAGAATTCACATTAAGCGTACCTGCCACGACATCCGTATCCTGGATAGCATCTTTCACTGACATGTCGAAAACTCTAGCCCTTGGAGTCTCATTTACTGCTGGGGTAGATCCCATAATTCTCAATACGTTACTAACTGGGGCTGGTGTCTTGCAATCCCTGGCCATATGTCCTGGCTTCCCATATTTAAAGCATGTAAATCCAATGACTGGAACTTTCACTGCTGGATTCCGGATAGGTTGATCTTTATTTGCTGGCTCTCTTGCTGGCTGATTTTGGCACTCCCTCGAGTAGTGCCCTTTCTGGTTGCATTTAAAACATACCACATTCAACTTGTTACAAACTCCTCCATGCTTCTTTCCACATACTTGACAATCTGGAAAAGTTAATCTCAACCGATTCGGCAATTCACATTAGCTGGACGATTGCCCTGGCCTCCGTCTCGTGCATTTTGTCTCCTGAAATTAAAATTTCTCCCTGGCTGAAACTTGCCCTTCTTAAAATTTGGAAACTTCCCTGTTTGTGACTGACCCTCACTTCCCTCAACTTTCCTTTTCTTGCTTTCCTTATCTTTCTGGAACATCTCACTCTCTGTCTCTGCGATCATAGCTTTCTGTACAACCCCGGCGTAGGTATCCAATTCAAAAATAGCTACCTTCCCTCTGATCCATGACTTCAAGCCTTGCTGGAATCTCTTAGCTTTCTTTCTATTAGTATCAACATACGACGGCACATACCTTGACAATTCCTCAAACTTCCCTTCATAATCTGTTACCGACATATTCCCTTGCTTTAACTCTAAAAACTTCAGCTCCATTTGATCCTGAACAAACTGAGGAAAATACTTTTTTAAAAACAATTTCTTGAACCTTTCCCAACTAATAACATCTGTGCCTTCCAATGTCTTCACCATTTCCCACCAATAGGTGGCCTCATTCTTCAGATAGTAACTTGCAAACTCAACCTTCTGTTCCTCTTTCACTTTCACCAAGGCAAATGCCTTTTCTATTTCCTTTAACCAAACATTTGCTTCAATTGGCTCTAAGGAACCCTTGAATTCTGGTGGGTTTATTGCCTGAAAAGTTTTGAAAGTTATCTGGGGATTGGTCTGTCTCTGCTGTTGTTGTGCCAGGTGAACTGTTTGTTGGGCCAAGATTTGAAGAATCTGGGCTATTGCTGGGTCCATGGGTCCTGGGTTCACATTCTGGTTTATATCATTTTGATTGTTATTGTTGTTGTTGTTGGTTTCTTCATTCTGGGTGTTGGTGCGGGTATTTCTTTTGGGAGGCATTTTCTGTAAAGAATCAATCAATTTATTTAGCTTTTGAATCAAATATTTGCATAAAAGAAAAGTTTTGGAAAACAAGAATATCTCTTTTTGAAAACAGTTGTAACTAAGTAAATTGCATACTTCTTTACAGAATATAAACAGTTAGAGAAAATAGGGTACATGGTATCACAGGGTATACTGGTGCCATAAATAAGGTAAAGTAAAACAGGTGCAATAAAATAAATGACAGTGTTGGAAAGGAAAAGGTACTGATATATAGATCAAAAGTTTTAGGTAGTACAAGCGTAAAGACGCTTCAAAAGTAAAAGCAGAAAGGGTACAACAACCTACTCACTAGTCAGCATCGTTAGTCTATAAATACAACTCAAAAGTCTTCTGATACACACTACACACTACTGTCCATACTACATAACCATACAATACTACTCAGTATCTCCATCTCTGAATCTCTGGCTCATGGCAAATCTGGACCTCCTATCTCCTCAAGCTCCTCTAGAACCCACTTAGCCCACTCTACTAGGAAATCAGGGGTGATGTCCTCATGTGTAGCCTCAGCAATCCTCACAGCAGCTGCTCTACGAAACGCCTGGAGCCTCTCCCTAAGTCGCCTCTCACCACTCCCCATCTCTCTGGTACGTATGATATGCAATAACTCCTGGATCTGACCCTGTAGGAATCGCTGCTCCATAAGGCAAGCCTCAAACTGATGATATGGGACAGGATAGGAAGAGAACTGGAAAGGTACTCCTATGACTGAATGACTAGTAAAGCCTGAATCAGCAGGTGGGGGTCCTCTGACAGGTGGCCTCATGCCTGGAGGTGGAATAACCTGCAATGGTACGGGCTGCAATACCGGTGGAGGTAGAATAGCCAATGCTGGTGGAATCACAGGACGTGGATCCGATGCTGGTGCTCCAACTGAAGGCTCTGAGTGATCAGCTGATACGGGAATAAAAGAGTCGGCCATCTCTGCTATCTGAAATTATATCGTAATATAAAAATCTCGTACCACGACGCAAACTATACTAATACTGGTTATACCGAAACACTCAACCTCTCAACGTTCTATCATCCTATGCCTTACTTCTAATCCTAACCTTCTACCCATTCCCGTTAACCTAGGCTTGTGTCAGTGACTTATAACCTGTGGCTCTGATACCAAACCTATGGCGCCCTCCTAATCCGGGTCAGAAGTTTGGGGTCCACACACACACCTTAATTATAACCTGCTTATAACAATAATAAAGATAATAATAATATATGCAATGACCCTACTTACCAACCACCACGGACCGCAACAGGTTAAAGTATGCACACAAGCCAAACACACTAATATATTACAAACCGTTCAAATCCCAACTATTTCAAATTCAAACTGAGTATTAAACATTATTACAAACTTTTACAAACTTAAATTATTCCAAAAGAAGCCTACTAGCTCAGCTTTCTCAACCTGAACCCCTAGCTCTCGCGCGGGACTGGGGATCCTCTTTACCAACTGGTTCCTTTTTAACTGGAAAGAATATAAACAACATCGCACAAATGAGCTAACTAGCTCAGCAAGTCACAATGATAAAACTGAGAATAATGATCATCAGGTGAATATGGTTATGATATCAAGTGAGCAATGGATTATGATTTAGAATTGGATATTATACTTTTAATTTAAAACCAAGGTTAGGCTGCTGATCAATCACGCACTAACCCCGAGCAAGGCACACAGCATTGCTCTAACTACTGGATCCAAGGCACACATTGGCCTAACTTGACCATTATATGGTCTGACCACGAATCTGGTCCACAATTTTATAAAAACAATCCAATTCTAGCATAATAACAGAATATGCAATAATAAACAATAACCAATATCATTAACAACAATAAATGTTTAACAATGAAAGGGTTTCAATTAACAACAATAAATGTTTAACAATGAAAGGGTTTCAATCCTTGTAAGGATCAACAAGGTACTTTCAAAGCTTGAATGCTGGGTAATGAAAGAATTGGATAACAAAGGAAACCACGTTTCAGGGTTTCAAGGATTTGGTCTTTCAAAGCATAAGATATCATGGATTGAGTATATAATAATTCAGTTCAGTGTCTGGTATTTAGTTTGTATGTATTTATGGAGTAGTATCGTAGATTTGTGGTTCGTGTTTGGGTATACAATAATCAATGGCTTAGAAAGAATATGGTTCATAGCTCAAGAACAATAACTGAAATCAGGATTTAGGTTTCCGTGCTTCAAAGCACTTGCAATGTCAACAAGACTATCAAGAATTACAATATCTCGAGAAAGTTCAGAACACTTGCCTGATATTAGCTTACTATCCTGCACTTGCTTTCAATCTCAATCGTCTTACTCCTCAACTACCTGTTTCTCTTTCCTACGCCTTGCCTCTTCTGCTCACATATCATAAGCATCTATCAATCATCAACTCACAGGATTCTATTCAACACATACTTCTATCTACCCTTCGTTTTACCCAAATCCGATTAACGGATTGAAATCTATGCAATAACCAAGTAAACACCGAATATATAGACCGATAGTCAAACAACAGGTCACATATAACACATAATACATCACGTAATCAATGACATATCATCTATAAAGAAGTCTCGGGTCATAACTATGCTTTCGGGTATTTAAAATGATTTTTAAAACATTTTTCGGAATTAAAACGGGTCGTTGGATTAATTTCGGGTTAATAAACAGGGTTCGGTTGGCCCATTCTGGCTCCGAAATAATTTTAGAATAATTATCGAGCCTTGGAAATAATTTAGAATAATATTTTAAAGCTCGAAACTATTTTTCAGAATTTTACAATCATTTTTAAATAATTAAATCTAATTAAATAACTAATTAAAATCAATTAATAATTAATTAAATCAACTAATCAATTAATTTTTGAATTAATTGAACAATTAATCAATTATAAATTAACTGAAATTAATTAACTAATTAATTCAGATTTATTTATGAATTAAAAATAATTTTCGGAATTAAAATAATAATTTTCAGAATTTTCAGAAATTAAAAATAAATTTTTATAATAAAAATAAATAGAAAATATGATTTTTAAACATTTTATAAACAGGAATCCTATTTTTGAAAACTTTGCAAACTACAGGGACTAAACTTCACCATCTTCAAAAATACAGGGACTAAACTGCAATTTTGCAGTTTCAGTTGCCGGAAAATCGGGGGTGGCCGGAGAAGACGATCCCGGCGTCCTCACCCCACCAACACCTCCAGATCAACACTACACAACACCAGGAACTTGTTCATGCATTCAAAACATTCTAATCATCCCTGTTCTGGCCGGAAATTGGCCAAGAACATCGCCGGTTTCCGGCGAACATCGCAAATCTTTAAAACACAACTCCCTTCGATTCAAGCATCCTCTGTTAACGAGCTATATATCAATCGATTGCAAATTTTATAAGGAACACAACCCACTATAAATCAACAGCTAATAACCCCTGAATCAAAAACCCCCAAATTTCAATTGAAAACATTCATACGGGTTATAAACCCTAATTTTGAAATTCGAAAATTAAACCCACTTTTGAGCATGTTATTGAACTCCAAATCAGACGTATGACATATAAAAATCATCAGGAAAACAAGCTCTACAACATGCAATCATCAAATCATACAAATAATCATCCGAACAAAAATTCATATTTTTAATAAAATAAATTCGAAAATAAATAAATTTTTAGAAAAATACCCTTGATTTCTGCAGTGAAATAAAGCTCAGAATCTGATAGAACACCTCAAATCCTTCGTTTTGGTTACTCAAGCTTTAAAAACAGAGATCGGTAACGCCTTCGTTTTGCTGTTTGATTCTTAGAACAGTTTATGTAATTAGGGTTTTTCTCTGAAAATTATATAATTAACTATCTGCAAATGATTTTTGATACGAAATAAAATACGGTAAAAGGCTATTTATAATTATGGAAAATTTGTATCCCGTTGGATCATTCCGGATATAAAACAGTACATTTATCTGTAAAAACTGATCCAAACGGTATCGGTTTTCGGGATAATTATCCAAATTAGTACAATTTGTACTGCGGTCTTGGTCTCAGCGCCTGGTTACACGTATTACGAAGTGATAATTGGGATAGTTTAATAAAAAGCTCCCGTTTATCGAAAATACGGGTTTTATTGATTTACCGAAACGAATATTGTATCGAAAATGTTGCGCCGGGACCCGCGCAGGATAAACCGTAAGCCGGATCGAAAAAGTCGAAACATGGAATATGCTCGGAATATTACAATTAGGTTATGAAGGAGTTCTCGAAAGAATTTCGGGTTCCAAAAACGTAACAACGGTTGACGTCGGTTGGTTCCCGTTTTTATAAAATAGATTTTAATTACCCGGAAAAAGATTTTAGAAATTTCATATGATTCTTATAAATCCATAAACCAACATAAAAATAATTAGGAAGATATGACAATTATCTATATTTTATTTTGGACATATAAAAATTAAAATACTCAATTAATATTATTTTTGAATATTCAAGTACAGGTAACACTTAACAATTAACTCACAGAATATATACTGAACACACATAATAATTGTATAATAGCAAAAATAATTACACGATATATCCCGGATATTACATCCTCGGTACCCGAATGGATCTATACAGGTAGGTATAGATATGCACTATATTCTGGCTGATCAGCAAGATATAGGTGCGAACTAGTGTCCAGTCTAATTTGTTGTTGATCGCCATTAACGACATTCTCCCTCGAAAAGTTTATGATTCCAAAATTTGACAAAACCCTGATTCAGGAGATGAATCGGGGAATCGCTTGTCAATTTTGGATTTATAGTTAAAGGCTGATGACAACCAACATTTATTCGCTCAACTCACTCAAATAAATAAAATTTTTTAAAATTGTTTAAAGATTTTGTCCGGAAATTTTCCTTTGGTATTAATGCTTGAAACTCAAATTATATACTTGCTAGGCATTTTTGGCTCACTCTTGCTTTGTAAATTCTTATTTCTTCCAGAAACAGATAAGGATAAAAGTGAATAGCTTTGATAGACAGCAGAAGTTAGAGAAATCTCCGCTGCGAGAGGTTGAAGATGTTAGAAGAATATGACAAGAGCATTGGTACAAAGGTATTTACACTTGTATTCTAGTTATTGTAAGTTGTAGAAGGTTAGATTCTTGTTTCATACCATAACCTGTAAACGATCCGGATTCAAGAGGTTAATTGAATATTCTTTTATTTTATGTAAAGATTGTTTAGTGACACCAAATCTTGACCCCGGATTTGGGTTGTTACATGTTGGCATCAGAGCTACAGGTTATTGGTCACTGAAATAAGAATAGGTGAGGGTAAGATAGGAGTGATAGGCCATATAAGATAGGAAAAAGCTAGGCATGTTCGTGTTGAGTTGAGTTGAGTGGGAATTAGGGTTAACAGATCCGATATGGAATGAGTAAGATAAGATTATTGAGGGAAGTGTAGGGCAAATATCGCAACGCTATAGATACATTGAGTTCTCAGATCCTACAGTAATGAGGAATCGACAGATCGACGGAGATTGGGTATGTTACCCAATTTTTCATGTGATTTTAAGGAAACATGCAATTGAGACTTGTGAGAACTTCGTGTAAAAGAGGCTAGGTAAGGTTTAGTACGATTTAACTTAGAATTAGGTAGTAGAACGAATTCCATGCCAAAGGCAACCAGTTGATGGAAGCTGATGAAGAACCAACGTTCGAGAAGATTCTTATCACTTATCGGGAGCTGCGCAAGGAATGATATTTACCTTACTAGATATAGGTAAGACTAGCAAGAAGGTACGACCCTATCTATAGAAAAAACGTCGAATCGCCTGCGTGGTTGTAACCATAACGTCAAGGACGATGACAAGAATGTCAAAGATAGTACTAGATGTCAGCATTGCGGTAGAATTGCGAATAAAATGATATACAACGATAAATTAAGTTTCGTCGATTAATAAATATGAACAGAATTCAAGGAGAAGTAGAAGATGTACCAAAATGGAGATACCCTTATATGGGCATTCTTTTAATTAGATATTTCATTAGCGGATCATAAGAATAGCGAGTAACTTATATAGCAATGACGACCAAATATTTGATTTTCAAAATTTTAAAATGAGATTTCAGAAAAGATTTTCTTAATAAACTTTTAGAAGATCTTTTGCATAAAATGAGTTTTACAATTTGGTTGTCGAATTACTACTTAAGTTCTTGTTATTATAGACATAAAATGACCTAAAAAGAAGAAGGGAATTAGACCCGGTATTGTTAATCTGGAGGACCAAGTAGACCCACTAGTAAGAAGAAAGTTTAAAGTTTTCATGAAAAACAAACATAAAATTTGTTTAATAGTATTAGTGATTGAACCAACAAGTTAAAACATTATTTACCCAATTCATGAAATTATTAAAATTTAACGAGAATCATAATTCGAGTGGATAAAGGATGATTAAAGAAAATGAAAGATTTTTTTCAGATAATTGGAGAAGAATCGTATTCCTATCGACGAAGTTGAGACGTTGCGGGACCGATTGTTATTCTACGCGGCATAGATAAAATCGGAAGTAATAATTATAAATTTTGTAAGGATGCGCTTATGGTCGAATCATCAAAATATTTGATGTGAAGGCATTTCCAGACAGCATTCTGAAGCAATAATGTGACTTGAACTGTGAACCTGTATTTGAATGATCCTTAAGGCATATGTAGGTGAAGCGTGCAAGGTGATCAACACTGACATTCTTTCTTCTAATACGATAACATATGTTCTTCTTAATTCTTGAATACGCATGAGCTTCTTCTATTGATAAATCGTAGGGGGCGAAAATGAAAGAAAATTTATTGTATTCCTTCTGAATTATTTCTCTTCTCAAAATATTGTTTTCTGATTGAGACAAACAGTGTGTGATGTGACGCTTTGTCGAAATGACGAGGAGTCTGGTGGAACACCACCTAATCATGTGCTGTATGCCATATAGTATGAATGACTGGCCATCTTGAGTACGAATATGGTTGTCTCATTCTTCACTCATTTCTTTTCTTCCTTCAATTTATTGATTTACAGATTCTTCCAACTGTTTATTGCATTGTTATTCCTTATCCGATTCTTTTAAATAAAATTCATATTCGCAAACTCTCCTCTTGCGTAGAGTCTGTTCTCTGATGATTTTAAAAGAAATGAAATAGTGTGGTATGTGGAATCATATAACGAACATAGATACGACTGTAACCCGATAAATGGTGAACATCTGCGAGCAGGGAAGAATGGATGCATCGATATGGTGGTCGTGGCAAAGATATCAAGTCAGACAGTTATTCTTGTTATGGGGATCTCGTCCGTACGGTAGATTGCAGTAACGATGCGCTTTAAATCAGGAGAATTTGACATTGCGTTTTAAGGCAGGAGAATTTGACGTGAAATGAATGGTTGGCGAACCGTAACAAATAAATTAATTATAAAATAAGGAAGTAAGGCTGTATGCATCAGACAAAGCAAACGAGGGTCGGGACGATAATCGAAGATCAAGGGAATTCTGAACAATGACTCAGACAGGCGATTAATACGTGAAGCATCCTTTCGTCACAGGAAGATATTTGTCGTGAAGATTCAAGATAGAAGGAATCTTAATTGCAACCAAATTTCGAACGTGTGCTTCAAGAAATTGTGAAGTTACCTAACATGAGTAAATAAGTTATGGTGAATTTAATACCCATAACCGGACTAATGACGAAAGTTCAATACGGGAACATAAGTGGAGATGAAGCAATGTTGACTCGACCGTGAAACCTTTTAAGAAATAATGATCTAACGATTGAGTATCCACTAGATTGTGACGATAACAATAAAAACCATGCGTGTTTATTTAAAAGATGAACATATTAATTAATGAAATTAAGTGTGTATCGTCAAAGATAGAGGATTGGTGTGATTAGTTGAAGGATGCGACATCATTCTTAAAAGTAACTATCTGCAATTAGTAATGACAAGAAATAAGTTAAAATATTTGCAGAATAAATTTTTTGAGAAATAACGAGCTAAATTTTAAGTTCATTAATAACAATTTGTAATATTCTGAAAGAACTGAGAAAGATATGGGTATATTAATCATCATCGTTGGTTTAAGACTTAATTCCAATTAAAAAGATATATATTGTGCTAGTTCATAATACATATGCTGATCAAAATGATATAGTTTGAATTATGGTGAATGGATGAATTTGATTGATGGAAGTGGATGGATATGATTGTGGACGATTTGGTTGATTGATGGTGTCGGCTTGAGTCCAACTGGTAGTCGATGATATGGGGGAAGTGCTGCACAAATTTTCAGAAATTACCTTACATTTAAGGATAAAGAAGTATATTTTCATTTCCATTGATACTCCAAATGATTGCGATTTCGGTTCTCAAAAAAAGGCTGTCATGATCAAACCGACTTTATATAATTGGTCTTTGATTCGAGTTAGCTAGTCTTCACTTGGTTTAATTGATCAAGTAAAAGAGTTAATTGATTAACTTTACCAACTAATGATCAGTTAAATGGATATCAATTCCAATTAGATTAAGTCAAATTCTGACATGATTTTCAGATCCGAAATCAAAGCAATTAGCAATTTGGAGGAAGTAATGGCATTAGCAGAAATTGGAAATTTAGTAAAAGTAGCGTGATGTTACTGCAAGCCTGTGCAAAATTTTATCTAGATGAATACGCCATTTTCGACAAATAAGAGGAACATAAAGTTATTGGTACATGCTAGTAAGAGGAATATTTTCAGGAACTGAAGGTTCGAGATAAAGTAAAGAGATTCTATAATCTGTAATAGCGTTCCAGGAAGGACTTGGATGTATACCCATATCAAATGATGATTTAATGGAAGCTATTGTAAATTAGTGGAAAGAACGTTTGCAAGAACCGAAGATCCAAGATAGAGCAAAGAAATGTTACCATCTGTAATAATACCCCATGAAGGACGTGAATGTACCTCCATGTCGAATTATGATTTAATGGAAGATGCTGTAAAATACTGGGAAACTCGCAAATCCAAGTATCCAATGTAAGGCAGAGACTGACGAAGTCCGCATGTGAACTCAGGAAAAAAGAAATATTGATCAATTGAGGAAAACCAAATATGCGATCAATGGTGACTTAAGCGAGGCCAAGAAAATAGCTACCAATGAATTTTGATAAGTCTGTTAGTAAAAATATAAATATTATAAATAAAAGCCTTCATTCCAGTGTTAACTCCAGAAATGGTTTATCGAATAATGAATAGATTGATTTTATCAAGAAAAAGAAATTCCTTATGTTTAAAAGAGATAATGAATAATGAGAATGAAGAACTAATGAAGAAAAGAAGTGGAATCAAAAGGATGATAAAGAAACTTTATAAAATAGTCCAGGATATATGCAAGTTGTGAACGTCAATTGTGCCAGAACTGATAGGAGAATGAAGTGAAACGCCGATAATTGAAGATATGAATTTTATTCAAGGAATGCGTGTAAACAGGGAAGATTAAACAAAGGTATTAGTGGCGAACTGTTAGAAAAGACTGTTACAATAAATCTCATATTGGAATTCTTTAGAATTAAGGGGAAGTCTCGAAGGTTCGAACGAATGATTTACCAAGGCTACCCCGAGGAATGAAGTTAGAATTTCTCGTCGGTTACTACACAGAGTCGAGTTGGTGTCAAAAGCCTGTATCATATGACCCGGTAGGGATGAATTAATGAGTGAAGGAAACTTCAGGAGTGTGGAATGAAAGAATAATGAAATAAAGAGTGTTTCGCGCTATGCACAAAAGTGGTCATGGGAAAAAGGAAATGGAACTATGAAGTTACGCATTGATTGTGAGTTCTAATGATGTTATATAGCCGTCGTTCCTGAAGAATTAAATGAACATAGTGTATATGGAGTATTTTGATAGTGTAATTGTATTTATTGATAACAATTCGAGGACTAAGGAAGACCAAGTTGAACGCTTGAAGATATGCCTACGAAGGATTGAAAAATAACAACTGCATCCTAAGCTTCAAATGTATGAATTCAGGTCATAATTGGTTATGAGCTATGGAGATTTGGTTAATTACCAACCAGACAAGGGCCATCTAGAGACATATGTCTTGAGTAGAAAAGAAAGAATGAGTATCACTAAGAATTCTGGGGAGTGGATAAAGGAATTGAAAAATTTAGAAATTGAAGAACAAGTTTTGATTCAGTTTCTGGTTTATGATAATACTTACCTTGTTGTTAGATATCAAAGGTGGTATTAATATAGATGATTGATGTTGACTTCCGTATGGAATGTTATGAGCATCAAAGTTCATATTAATATCTAATTTGATATGACAACAAAATGAGTATTATTACCAGGAATTCGGTTTTGAATAAAGTTATGATTCATCCCATTCCAAATTAATATATCTCCTTTCAGATAGTAAAAGATTCTCGCTCGATGAATATACTTGATAGTAGTTGAAAAGAAATTGGGATATACTGTTAAGTAGTAATTTAAATGCAATTGTTGAAATTTTTCCTTGAAGTTTAAGCTTTTAAATAGATGTAGGACATTTTGAAGCATA
Source organism: Apium graveolens (assembly GCF_009905375.1). NCBI lineage: Eukaryota > Viridiplantae > Streptophyta > Magnoliopsida > Apiales > Apiaceae > Apium > Apium graveolens. Next base: position 115,595,492 of record NC_133656.1, read on the forward strand.
AGATGCCATAAGCTCAGTATATCGAACACAGATGAATGAAAAGTACAAGAGATCGATTAAAGATTCTCGAATATGATTGAAAACGATCATAAGTCAGGCTAATCGAATGGAAAGAGACATGAGAAGTAAAGTAGAACAGTCGGTGAAAATGGAAGGTATTCACTAACGCAAATTATTAGAATTAGAAAGAGAAGCAGATTAGTACAAATTAAGTTAGTCTTTTGAGGCAATGAGATAGATAGAGTGATTGTGAATGAGTTGGCCTGTCGTTACGGGCATAACGAGTTCATAAGATGTTCAAATGTATATGACTAAGAAGATGTAATTTAGCTCCTTATGTATAAAATAAAGGTTTAAGTCAGATTACGTGAGTAACTGATAGATTTGATGTCGGTAAGAGACCGTTGAGTTGTGATTAAAGTGATGAGACATGAGAAATTATAAGAGAAATACTTGGAAAATATCATGGTCTGCTCCTTAGCATGATTCTGAGGACAAAATCCTTTTAAGGGGGAAGGATGTAATGTCTGGGAAATATTATGTAATTATTTTTATTAATAAATAATTATAATGTGAATTTTTGGTGAATTATTTGATGATTGATATTAATATTTGGGTGTTTTTTCTGATAAAATTAGGATATTTTAATCCTTAATTATCCATAATAAAATATAGATGGTTTTGGTATTTTTCTGGTAATTTTTGGATTATTATATGATTTTATAAGAATTTATAGAATTATTAATGATTATTTTCACGTAATTATAAAATTTCTTTTAGAATCAGAAATCGTCCCACTTCAACCGTTTTTGCGTTTTATAACCCGAAACTCTTCCGAAATCTCCTTCCTAACCTAATCTAATAATTCTGAACACTTTTCGTGTTTTGACTTTCTCGATCCGGGGTACGGTTTGACTTGTACGAGTCCCGACGTGAAATTTTCGATACAAAAATCATTTTATAGATCGATAAAAATCCGTATTCCCAAAAGGCGAGATATTATTACCTTATTTTTGTATAAAGTATTTTATAAGAGGCTCTGTTTTAATAATTATCCAAATCTGGTATTAAAATCGTATCGTCTTTATAATTACTTAGCGGCTAAGTAACCTATTTTCAGATCCGATATGTAAATATAATCATCGAATTATTAAATAAATAAAATATGTGATCAGTCTGTTAGCTGTGTGTTACCTTATTGTTAATTTTGGGTAGTTGTTGGATACGAACCTTAATTATATAATTAATTATTGAACTATATGGTATTATTTTGTTCTTAAAATAATTTTATTGAATAATTATTCTTATAAATGCTAAAATTGTCTCAAAAATTATTTTTATTACTTTATAATTTTATTTATTATTTTTAGGAGTTTATAAAATTTAGAAATCAATATTTTATTGAGTATTTATCTTTAAATAATTTTTTGATCTCATTTAATTACAAAATCAGTATTTAATTCCAGAATGCTTCAAAAATTATGAAAATTTTATTTTATTAAGTTTAGAATATTTTAAGAATTTTAAAAAAAAATCGGAAATTTTCTGGCTTTTATTTAACTGCACGTGTAATCATTAAAATTGTAAAATACGGGTCGGCTGCACGTTTCAGAAATAATTTTAAAATTATGAAATATTTATGATAATTAATTTTTATTATCTTGAGAATTTTTAAATATGTTCCGATAAACTTTCGGATTATTATGACTCGTAGATTATTTATTGACAAGATCGGTAATTGCGATTCGAATCGGGATAACCACGGAAAGAAGAAAAAAAATATATAAAATAAATCCATGAATCCCCACCCCCCTTTTTGTTCATCCCTCCCGACCTAATTCTCTAGGTGCTCTCTCTCATGGTTCTCTCTCAAATTTTTTCTCTCTTCCTTAATATCTCTTAATTCCTCTGTTCTTTCTCCCCCTTCTCCTCCTTTCCTCCTCGATTTCTTTTATTCCGACGGCCCCTCGCGTCTCTGTTTCCGTCGTGGCACTTTTCAGCGACTCTTATTTCCGGTTTGTCTCCAGTTTGTCTCGGCTTGGCCTTCTGTTGTTCCTCCTTTTCGTATGTATACATATACAGCGTGTATATATATTCATGTGTGTATGTTTATGCTAGCTGTATTTTGTGTTTCGTTCCTTCTGGTTGCCGCCGGGTTTTCCGGCGAGGCGGCCCTGGCGCGTGTGTTTTGACACCCTTGTTACCGTGTTTGATTGGTTTTAATAGTTTATTAATTTTTGCAGGAATTATTTGATTAACATTTTGTGAAATAAAAAGATTTTCGTGCGGATAATATTATAAATAATCGATGGAATTTACGTAGGATGCCCGATATGACGGGAACCCGTAAATTTTATCGCCGTCGGTGATGAGCCTCGGTGAGCCGACAATGGGCGATGTTGATTTTTATCTGAGTCCTACGTTTAATAATTAAATAAAATTAGTTCGGTAAAAATTAATTGTGAAAATACGGGAACATAACCTATAATTATCGGAGACGTCGAATAACCATATATAATTATACTATATGAACTTAATTGCGGTTGAGACAAGATAATTTATAAATAATCGATTACCCTGTTTTTCAAAACAACGAGTATATGTATTTTCCGAAAATAAATACCGAATCAAGTTTTGAAGGTGCAAGCCATAATTGCTATGTGTATTTGAATAATACCTATAAATATGAGACGGGATATGAAACCGTTTGGGTAGAAGTGATTGCGATTTGATGTTAATTTTAAGCGATTATCTGAATTAGGGTATTTCAACCCTGTAGGTCCTAGACGGAAAACCCGAGTATCGACATCGGACTAGGAATGATTTGGTGATTAGACGTCGAGATCAACGAAGTTCCAATCGAAGGGCCTGAGTGTTGGGATCGTATCCAAAATGGGATAGTAGTTTGACGATAAAACCGAATGTTCAAGTCGAACCAAAGTCAACCAGTGATAGCGATTAAAGCTTATTGAGGCAAGTATTCCTGAACTTTCTTTAAAAATACTACAATTATTTTTGCGTTCCTATTCTAAGTTCAGAATAGTTAAATGTTTTACATTTCGCTGCAATTACTTTTATTATGCATGTTCTTTTCATTATTGTTCCGATAATTCGATTGCTCTCTTGAGCAAATACCCATTCTTTCGGGTTATTTGCGAATCCTGAATTGGGATTTTTTGAATTCAAAATGATTTGACATCAAAATACTCCACGGGCTGGATAGTGATGTGTGGGATTAAGTGTTCTTAATTCTAAAGACCGGGATATAACCGGATCCTTGAGATGGGTCGTAGATCCTGGGTACCCGCCTAGATCTATATAGGTAGGTATAGATCTGCACTGTATCCTGGCTGATCAGCAGGATATAGGTGCGAACTAGTGTCCAGTCTAATTTGTTGTTTATCGCTATTAACGACATTCTCCCTCGAAAATTTTATGATTCCAAAACCGGATAAAATCCTGATTCAGGAGATGAATCGGGGAATCGCTTGTCATTTTTGGATTTATAGTTAAAGGCCGATGATAGCCAACGTTTATTCGCTCAATTCACTCAAATAAATAGAATTGTTTAAAATTGTTTAAAGAATTTGTCCGGAAATTTTCCTTTGGTATTAATGTTTGAAACTCAAATTATATACTTGCTGGGCATTTTTGGCTCACTCTTACTTTGTAAATTCTTATTTCTTCCAGAAAAAGATAAGGATAAAAGTGAATAGCTTTGATAGACAACAGAAGTTAGAGAAATCTCCGCTGCAAGAGGTTGAAGATGTTATAAGAATATGACAAGAGAATTAGTACAAAGGTATTTACACTTGTATTCTAGTTATTATAAGTTGTTGAAGGTTAGATTCTTGTTTCATACCATAACTTGTAAACGATCCGGATTCAAGGGGTTAATTGAATATTATTTTATTTTATGTAAAGATTGTTTAGTGACACCAAATCTTGACCCCGGATTTGGGTTGTTACAGTATCAGAAGAATAAAAGCTTCAGGAAGAAGTTCACTGGAGGGGAAAGGAAGTCAACTGGAAGAAGAGATGGAAAGGACTCTAAAGCTGGAAAAGTAGACAGGTCGAAAATCAACTGCTACAACTGTGATGAACCTGGTAACTTTGCTACAGAGTGCAAGAAGACAAAGCACGACAAAGGGAAGAACAAAGCCCTGATTATATCAAGAAAGAATTGGATGGACTCCTCTGATTCTGAAAATGAAGATACATGCTATGCACTGATGGCTAGCTTTGATGATCCTGCTTCCTCTGATTCTAAGGTATCAACTTCCTTCTTCTCTTTTGATACTGAAGATATATCTGAACTGAAATCTATTCTTAAGTCTCTCCATGGAAATTTTAAAAATAAGATTCTAGAGAATAATAGACTGTTAACTGAAAATGAAATGTTAAAGTCTAGAAATTATCAGTTAGAGTCTAACTTAGTAAATCAGATTGAAATTCAGAAAGAATGTGAGAAAGCTAAACATACAACAAAGGTACTAGAAGCTAAGTACAGTATGTTAGAAAATGAATTAGAAAATGAGAGAAAAACTCTTAATGCCTGGATTATTTCAGGCAAAAAGGTTCATGAGATGATCTCTAAGAAAAACTAGAAAGAATGTCTTGGTTATGTAGATGGAATTAAGGATGTTGACACTGAGAATAAGACTACCCTTAAAACTCTTGTTAAGTTTATCTCTTCAGAAGCTGATGAACCCAAATCCATCTATGAAAAGGGTTCAACATCAGCATCACAAGAAAAATTAGTAAGTGATAAATCTCAAAGAAAGGAAAACAAGGAAACCATTAAGACTGTTAAGAAAGAAAAGAACACAGGACTTTTGTCTAAAAGACAATTAAAAAAGAAATTATCTGAGATTACTGACAAACCTCAAGTAAAAGTCCTAAAAGGAACAAGAATGGTAAACAAGGTATTTCTAAGGATTCTAATTACAAGTTTGTTCCAAATGCTCCCAGAAAAACTTATTTTTACTGTGGTAATACTAATAATCTTGCTATTGATTGCAGGAGGAGTAAGAAAATGAAAACTGCTATTCTTGAGTCTGATGTTAGGGGTAGATCATTATTTTATAAACCACAAAATCCTTGTGTTCATTGTGGTAGTAGTTGGCATTCGATTTATACTTTGCCTAAATTTAATAAAATTGCTTGTGTGCTCAATTTCTCTAGTTCTACTAAAACTGCTTCTGACAAGACAAATCCTGACAAAGAAAAACGGTCAGAAGTACTCCCGACTCACAAAGGCTTAAGTTGTCCAAAAAGAGGGCCAACAAGTGTGGGTCCTTAAGAATCCTTCTAATTAATTATTCCTCTAACTGCAGGGTAACAAGAAAAATACTCTTGTCTTGGATAGTGGATATTCAGGACACATGACTGGAAATAAATCCCTGCTGTCAGAATTTGAGAAGAAGTCTGACCCAGATATATCTTATTGAGATGGAAATGTAGGACACACTCTGGGATATGGCAACTTGATAATTGGAAAAGTAGCAATAGAGAATGTAGCTCTAGTGGAAGGACTGAAGCACAATCTTCTCAGCATCAGTCAAATCACTGACATAGGTTATTATGTGGTATTCTATGACTCACACTGTGAAGTTGTTCATAACAAGTCAAAGAAAATTGTCTTGATAGGATACATACATGGCAACATATATGAAGCAAGGCTGCATGAAAGTCTTGAGAAAGAAGCTACTTTCCTTATTTCAAAGGCATCAATAGATGAGAGCTGGAACTGGCACAAGAAGCTCTCACATCTCAACTTCAATTCAATTAATGAACTTGCCAAGAAGGAGCTAGTAAGAGGATTACCAAATATGCTATGCTCATCTGATGGTATTTGTGATGCTTGTCAAAAGTCCAAACAAAGAAGATTATCTTTCAAAAGTAAAACAGAATTCTCTATTTCTGAGCCATATCACATGTTACACTTGGATCTCTTTAGACCAGTGAACATAATGTCTATCAACAAGAAAAGATACACACTTGTAATTGTTGATGATTTCACTAGATATACTTGGGTTTATTTCCTACACAGGAAGGATGAAACTCCAGAAATTCTTCTGGATCACATAAGGTAAATTGAAAATGGATCCACCCACAAAATGAAAATTCTGAGAAGTGATAATGGCACTGAGTTCAAGAACTCAAAGATGGAGGAAGTCTGCAAGTATAAAGGCATACAACAACAATTCTCAGCTCCTGGTACACCTCAACAAAATGGTGTTGTTGAGAGGAAGAACAGAACCTTGATTGAAGTTGGCAAGAATTTGCTAGAAGAAGCAAAACTACCCACTTACTTCTGGGCTGAAGCAGTAAACATAGCATGTTATACTCAGAATATGACACTGATAAACATACATGGTGTTACTCCTTATCAGATGCTGAAAGAAAAGAAGCCCAGCCTCAAACATCTTCATGTATTTGGATGTAAGTGCTTTGTTTTGAGAACTCATACTGATCAGCTAGGAAAGTTTGAATCAAAAGCTGATGAAGGAATCTTTATTGGATACTCACCATCAAGAGCATACAGAGTTTTCAATATGAGAACAAATACTGTAGTTATCTCAATAAATGTATCTTTTGATGATAAGAAGATTCCTGGTTTTGCAGAAGACACTCATGAAAGTCTAATCTTTGCAAATGAAAATGCATTGTTGGAATCTGGATCAAACTCTAATAAACTGTCAAATCCTGATATTCCTTCAGATTCTGAAGATAATCATTGTACTAATGAACCTGCACATGTTGAGGGGGAGCAATAACAAGGTTCAGCTGATGGTACTAACACTGAAGAATCAACTCAAGGTTCTTCTCAATCTGGTCATTCAGAATCCAATGCTGATTCAACATCAGATGGACATGATTCAAGTCCCAAAACTTCATCAGGTGATAACAGCACAGATTCAGGGGGAGCCTCAAATGCATTTGATGAGGCATACAATTCAGGGGGAGCATCTAGCTCCAGAAGGATACTTCCCAATGCCAGAAAATGGACTAAAGATCATACTCCTGATCTGATCATTGGAAATCCTAATAAAGGCGTAAAGACAAGGAGTGCAACTCAAAATGAATGTTTATATCACAATCTACTTTAAAAAGAAGAGCCAAAGAAAGTAGAAGATGCACTCAAGGATGCAGATTGGGTCATGGCTATGAAAGAAGAGTTGAATGAGTTCGAAAGAAATGAAGTGTGGAAGTTGGTGCCTAGACCTAAAAACAGATCAATTGTAGGCACAAAGTGGGTCTTCAGAAATAAGACTGATTCTGATGAAACAATTATCAGAAACAAGGCAAGATTGGTGGCTAAAGGATATTCTCAACAGGAAGGTATCGACTATGATGAAACATTTGATCCTGTTGCTAGGCTGGAAGCTATAAGAATTTTCTTGGCATATGCTGCACACAAGAAATTTAAAGTCTTTCAAATAGATGTCAAGAGTGCATTTCTCAATGGAGAACTTGAAGAAGAAGTCTATGTTGAACAACCACCAGGTTTTGTAGATCCTAAACATCCTGATTATGTTTATAGACTTGACAAAGCACTCTATGGACTAAAGCAAGCACCTTGGGCATAGTATGAGACTCTTGCTCAGTTTCTGCTGGAAAGTGGATTCAAAAGAGGAACAATAGATAAAACTTTATTTGATCTGAATCAAGGTAAAGATTTGCTTTATTTCAAATTTATGTGGATGATATCATTTTTGGATCAACTAATCAAAAACTGTGTGATAAGTTCTCAGAGTTTATGCAATCAAGATATCAAATTAGCATGATGGGAGAGATGAGTTACTTCTTGGGATTACAAATTAAACAGACTGATAATGACATCTACATTAATCAGTCAAAGTACACAAAGAATCTGCTGAAAAGGTTTAATATGCAAGATATTGTAACAATAACTACTCCAATGGCAACTACTACAAAGCTTGATCCTCATGAAGGTACAACAGTTGATGTCTCAAATTACAGAGGTATGATTGTGTAACACCCCCAAATCCGGGGTCGGGGATCCGGGTTGTCACGAGTTCAATTTCCCTTAATAATACTTAATCTTAATAATCAACCAACTACTGCGTACTGTGACCCCACTATACACACACACCACAAGTTATAGTCTCAGAGATGAATATCCAAAAATAACACAAGTCATTTTATTCCACAATTATAAACCATTACACCTTAAAAGGGTTTCTGAATAAATTTACATATTCTTTGCCATTATTATAATTCATAAGTATACATAAGTCTGGTACATCAAAAGTTGAAAGCCTAGCCTATTGGTAGTTCCTACCTCAGCTACAACGGCATCAACGCCTACAGGAAACTGCGGAACGTTTCCTATCCGCTCACGAATTGGGAGCTTGGTCCTGTTCATCTTGTCTATCTGTTGTTGTGTGATGAAAGAAGAAATCAAGGGTGAGCAACAAGCCCACCAAAATAATATGTATAATGATTTACAATATGTGAGCATCCTCATAATACTCATGAAAGTCTTGGTCAAGTAAAAATGAACCAAGTTTGATATCATATCGCGACCAAGTCACAAAATATTCAGTATATATGTATATATATTTTTCAAAATCTTGGAAGTCCTCTTCCATGCATAATATACACAGAGTTCCAGTTTATAACTGTATAAAAATATCGTTGCAAGGTGATCTCATATATCTAACCTTGTCTCAACATTTTTGTGAAAATCTTTGTAATGCATAAGATAATCATTAACCAGATATAAGTTGAAAATATGAAGTTACAAGATATTCCAATATACTTATATCTTTTCCGAATACTACTTGAACTACCACCGTTCAAGGTATAATCAGTTTCAAAAGTTCATCACATAGATGAGACTACAAGAAAAGACTTGGATAAATTCAATCTTTGATATATCATTATAAATAATGAAGTTACAAGATATTTCATTAAGTCCCGATATATATATACACCTATATAAATATATTTCATACACTCCTTGAAAACCTCTATTATGAAAATTATAAACAGAGTTGCAATATCCAATGAATTTGGAAAGGAGAAAACCTTGGCATAAACCTGATATCTTGCTGATCAGGCAAAGATACCAATAAATAATTTTTTCTACTAGTAGATGGACAAATTCCCCACTGGTCATCACCCTGGCCGCATTAGGACCTATGCTGGACTGCCACTCAGCCACTTACGCATTGATGGACTCCCACTGAGCCACTTACACTTTCATGGACGCCCACTGTGCCCATGTTGCTTATGCCGACTCAAATAGATGGACTTACTTCCCGAATGTTGGGCAAGTAATCAAAATGCTTTCTCAAAACAGCAAGCTCGTTGCGAATATAAAATACACCACAGAGCCGAATCCCTCAGGTTTTGAGCGAGTATTTAAATCCCCTTCGAAAGAAAGATCTTAAATCTAAAAATGGGTTTTGGGATCCACTCTAACTTTTAAAAATCATTTTGAAGACTCGAAAACATTTTAAAGAATGTTTAGAGTAACGCTGATTTAATAAAATTAATCAGTCCCGATATGTTGGAGAAAATATCTGAATATTATTACTTAAATAATATTCCCATAAAGGATAATCCTTATAAAATAATTGAAGTAGAAATTTTAAAACTCATACTTGAAATGAATAATAAATAACCAAAAATATACTTATACGAAAGCACGATCTTTATTTAAATAATCAAAAATAAGTTTGGTTATCGAAACATTATTCTTTAATAAAATAAAGAATATTATTTAATAAAATAAGCGGAGTCATAAGTCCTTGAATGAATATTCAAAAATAATATTCATTAAATAAAGTAAGCGGAGTCATAAGTCCTCGAATGAATATTCAAAAATAATATTCATTAAATAAAGTAAGCGGAGTCATAAGTCCTCGAATGAATATTCAAAATAATATTCATTAAATAAAATAAAGTTATCGAATAAACCTTATTCGATTAATAGTTTTGAAAACTATATCAATATATATATATATATAAATATATATATATATATATTATACTCGGAAACATCGACTCCCGGTTTAGAAAATGTTCACCTTTGGGTCCCCTATACTAAGGGTATACGTAACTACTGCTTATCTCTAGCATAGGTATTATGCAACTTATAAGCATTTGAAACAACAATTAGATATCAAGATTACGAAACAGACATGCATATATACCATATCAGCATGCTCCAATATATCGCAAAATTGGCTAATAACAATCATGCACTTATCACAAGATAATGCATATACATATATTTACATCACAACAACAGTATAACGGGTAGAAAACTTGCCTGAGTGTTCCCGGATAGACTTAAGCTTAGAGTGGGTCCGATAACCTATGAACAACAACATAAGTCGGAATTAAACCCCGGTCGCTTAAGAAACTAGACTTTAACCAATTGAACCTTAATGTTCGCTTATGGTCACTTCTACGCTTAACGAATCACATAAGTCGTTCGAGTACCCTCGGCTCCACCATTTTTAATAAATTAACCATTAAGAATTTTAAGGCGATTCTTTTGCGAGTACCCTACCAACTGCCTAATCCACTTTACATAATTGTTTCATACTCCAATTAGTCATTTAAGGGCCTTAACCAAGGTTTCAAAGTAAGGCGAGGGGTAATGGTTCATTCGCGAAATGCCGTTACTTAAAACGGTCGTTTCTCCTAAACCGTACATCGGATTCAAGCGAACCACATCTCAAAACGAAGCTCGTAACATGATCTAAACATGGAAATGGTCAGACTCTTATAGTGAGTTCACGGGTCCTGAAGTTAAGTACAAAAACAGTCTAATGTAAACCGGGCATTACGACAGCTATGTTTACGCGATTACCAAAGTTTTAAACCATTCCAAACAATCCACAAATCAACCCACAATTATCATTACAACCAAACTCCATCCATACTTTACTAAAACAGCCCCAACATCTCAAGATTTTCCAATTTATCCTATCCCCAAACATGAACTAAAGGCTATACTTAGTTCATTAACCAATAATCCAAGATTTACAACTCAAACTCATTACAATTCCACCCACACTCTAAGTATACAAGAATCATGCTTCTCATGAACCATACCAAACATAAAAACTCTAAATATTCAAAAGTAGGTCTAGGGTATGAGATTATACCTTCCTTGGTGAGTAGAAGTAACTTAGGAGCTTGAAACCACCCTTGAAAATCCTTACAAAAGCTATATTAAAACAAAAACATAAGATCAAAATTTTCAAGATCTTGAAAACACTATTCACCCTCTTCTTCCATGAATTATTGAAAGAGATTGTGAAGGAAATGGAAGCTTAGATTCATAGGATAGCTATATCTATGTATAAGGAACCTTGGATAATTACCTCACAAATTATCAAAGCTTGGATCTTGGAAATTGATTTTTTTCTCCTTGAAAAAGAGAAAGGGCCGAGAGCTTTTCTTGAAATGGGAAAGTAAATTTTCAAATTGTATTTGTGTTATGATATTTGTTGGTTGGTTGCTTTCTTTTGTCTTGGAAATAGATTAAACTTTTACCATGGTAACTTTTGCATGGCCAAGAATCAACCAACAACACACTTCCTTTTTGTCATGCTTATGTCATCCTTCCTATGTCATCCAATTGCCACATGTCTTCTCCTTGTGGTGTGATGACATCATCATCCACTAACCTCTTTGATTAACCCCTAATTACTTGGCTAATGATCGTTTATCTGTTATATGGTTCGCTTAACTTTCGTTCTCGTTTATCATTTGAGGGATCATACCCGGGATCTTATTACTTGGGTTCCCCTAAACCTTTCTCAATATTTTATATTCCTTTTTATGACCCTCTCTTAAAATCCTTGAATTTAAATCCTTTTTATCAGGTTACCTTATACTCAATTCTTTCTGTATCTGGTGGATTTTCGGGAAAAATCAAAGTGCTCGAATTTGGATTCTGACGATCTTTACATACACTTATTTAATTTATGGAATACTAATACGATCTTAGAATTTCCATAACAGTACTCCTATATAGTGTGGTCTGATAATTTTCCTTAATCAGCATCATCAACAAAAGTTACTATTCATCAGGGTTTCAAAAAGTCCAAAATTTTTGGGGTTATTACAGATTGGTTCTCTTTTGTACCTAAAGGCTAGTAGTCCAGACATTATATTTGCAACCTGTCTGTGTGCAAGATTTCAGGAAAATCCAAGAGAGCCACATCTTATTACAGTAAAGAGAATTTTCAGATACCTCAAGGGTACTGTTTCACTTGGTCTCTGGTATGCAAGGGAAGCTGATTTTGATTATGTGGTTATTCAGACGCTGACTTTGTTGGCTGCAAAATAGACAGGAAGAGTACATCTGGGAGCTGTCAATTTTTGGGAGGCATATTAGTCTCATGGTTCAGTAAGAAGCAGAAATCTATTTCTACTTCAACTGCTGAGGCTGAATATATTGCAACTGGGAGTTGCTGTGCTCAGTTGTTATGGATGAGAAATCAGCTCATGGACTATGGATTATTATTTTTTAAAATTATTATTTATTATAATAATCAAAGTGCTATTGCTATGATAGGAAACCCAGTGCAACACTCTCTTACTAAACATATCAGCATTAGATATCATTTTATAAGTGAGCATGTCATGGAAGGAACGATTGAACTTCATTTTATTCCCACTGAGCAGCAGCTGGCTGATATCTTCACGAAGCCATAACCAGAAGCAACATTTACAAGGCTTGTCAATGAACTTTGTATGGTTAGTTGTGACAAATAAATTCTTTTAAATTTATATTTGATCAAATCCTGATGTCTATTGATCAAATCCTGATATGTCCTAAATACTGTTCAAGATATTAAGCTGGGAATTTGTGATGTAATTTATACATGATAAATTAAGTGAATTTATTTGCTAAATGTGCATGTATGAATATATATCATTGTCATCATTGCAAATCAGTCTAGAAAGACGCGCCTTAATAAGACATCTTTTGGTTAAATCATTAAGTTAACTCTACACTTAATAATAAATTAGTCTCCTAGTCCCTTGATATTCCCTCGGTTATTTAAACCATTATTCCTATTCAGTCCAATCATCTCTTCCAACACACAAAAAACTCTTTTCACTTTCATTTCTTCGTATTTCTTCTTCTATATCACTAACATGGTTCTTTACAACATGTTCTTGAACTATGAAAACTTTAATGTGGAATTCAGATGTGAAGACTGGAAGCAGGAATGGCATATCACTGCCATTCCTAATGAAGTATGGAACTCGGTTCCACATGAGATTCTGACATATATCCTGTTCTTTGAGATGGATTATCGTCTCCATCTTGATCATCTCGAGGAAGAAAGACGAGAAGTTCTTCATCAGCAAGAACAGATCATTCGTCTTGCTGTGCTCTTCGTGGAGAGTAGGAGGAATTAATAAACATTATCATGTTCTTCTTTTTAGACTAGGATTTTCTTGTAATCATCTTTTGCATGTAATCACAAAATTTCATGAAATATACTTCTTTGATCTTTTGATGAAATTCCTTTTGTTTATAAGATTTAGTCTATATTCATTGGCTGTGTATGCATGTGAGTGTTTTTATTGTAGCCTGATAATATTAATATTACACTATTAACATATATCTTTTTATGATTCTTGAGATTAAAATTGTGGTCTTCTGATAAGCTTGAGTATTTTTGACAAACACTGATGAATTTGAATCGTCAAATCCTGACGATGTCAAATCCTGACAGATAAGAAGTACCAAATACTGATGACAGGTCAGCTTATTTTAATTTAGAATATTATTGACAAATGATTTCTGAATTATTTAATTCTGAAAAAGTGATTATCTTCTTAATTACTTTTTAAAAGTGGATAAACTGTTGAACAAAGTCACACAACGATTTACTACAAGAGCAGTGCATTCTTTGTTGCTGATTTCGCACATAACTCCATTTTCTACTCCAATTTTTCAGTAATTATCCTCTATCAGAAGTCTAATTCATCAAAGTTTCCTTCTCCAAGTGTGTTATATCAAATTAAGCTTTGCAAACTTATATTTGCACCAGAACCTCTGTGACACATATTATCGTACACACAGCCTCACTATTCACATCTAACGAACATCTTTCCTCAACACCTACAAACATCATGTCATCTTTTGAACTTTCACTCCTCGTTAGTCAAACCACCATTATTCATGGTAAAACTTTTGGAACCAACAACTATTTGGCTCTACTTACACATCAACAGTTTCCTCAATCTTTTCATGATATACATGATTTCTTACTCCAATGTCCAATTGGATATGCTCTCACAAATCCTACTAAGGTATCATACAGGGTTGTATTGAAGGCATGGGATACAGCTCTAGTTAATGCAATAAATACTGATTTCTCTTTTGAATTTAAGGCACACATGTATAAGGTGGATGCTGATGTTCCTGTTCAAACACTAAGATTGCCTGCCTGTGATGGTGCTCCTGACAATTATACAACTGAGCAGCTATTTGATATGCTCAGAACTCTGAACTACAAAGGTGACATCACAATAATTGAGAAATTGACAAGAACAAATTTAAAGAGAGAATGGAATTTCTTTGATTGCATCAACATATGTTTCTTGAATAAGACAACAAATTTTGATGCTCTTCCCTCTACTTCTCTGAAAATTGGGTATTCTCTTCTCCATTCTGGTAATTTTGACTATGTTAACAAAATTCTTCAATTCATAATTTCTAGGAGAACAGATGCAACAGGTTTAATAAGGTATACTAGATTTTTTCAACTGATTTTTAATTTTCTATACCCTAATGTTGAATTTGATAATAATGAATTGCTTCCTGTATTTCAATTTTCTGAGAAGACTATTACAGATCATATCAAAAGAGATGAAAAGAATAAGTTTTCAGGACTTCCCTTCCTGCCTCAGGAGGTCAGGCAATTTCTATTGAGAAATAGACCTACTCCTTCACAAGTGCCTGCAAATCCTGATGCTGGCACCTCTGTCTAACTTCCTGATGATGTGGAACAAGACACTACCCATCTTGTTTCTAACCCGAGCATTTCTTATACCAAACAGAACTCCAATCCAGCTCCTAAATTAGCCTCCTCTGATGTTTCCCACAAGACATCAGTTGCACTAAAGAAAAGACTGGTTAATAAATATGTTCAATCTAAACAGAGTGCTCAACAAGCCTCACTAAGTGAGAGTGAGAAGAAAGAAGAATGCTTTCGAGTTCGAAAAAAAGGCTGATCATGTAAGATGATTCTAACTCTGATGATCAGATGCCCATTGAGACAAGATTGAAGACAAAGAAATCAACAGTAGCAATTCCTAATGACTCTGTTGACACAACTGGAACTAAAGAGCCAACTACTGATGCTAGTGTTCTGATAAAAAAAGTTCCAATAAACAAAGAAACCGCTGAGTCCAAGAACACTGCCAAGAGTATACAGAAAAGAAAAGCTGAAGATGTGGTTAGGTACATCAGAAAGAAGAAAAAGACTCAGTTCTCTGCTATGAATGTTAGTCCACAAGAACCTAAGTCTCAAAGGACTTAGCAACTGAGAAACATCTAGTCCCACAAGAACCATCTTCTCAAAGGGAAGATGCAGACACAGAGGCTGCAAAAATAATTGTTGATTTTGCTCAAGGTGATCTTCTTGCTGATCTAGAACAACTGTTGCAAGAAAAGAAGGTTCATCAGGATGTATTGTCAAAGGTGGATGCATTTATTAATGATCTTATATTTGAGGAGAGTACACAAGAATCTTCACCACTGATTGATGAAGTGGCTCATATTCCTCCGGCCCCGCAAGAACCATCAGTTCAAAGTACTGATGTTGGTCTAGTGCATTCTCCTGACAAATCAAATCCCGATACTACAACAAATCCTGATGCTAACCAACTTTCAATTCAAGCAGCTTCTACTGATGATTCATTGCTGCTAGCTAGTTTGTCAAAACATCCTGATGCATTGTTTGTTCCTCCATTATCATCACTTCCACTTGAGGACTCACTTTCAGGTACTGCTAATTTTCCTCTGTTGTTCTCAATGTTTGTATGATTATAAATAGTCTCTTATTTGAGGTTACCTCTATTTATATGACTGTTAGGTCTCACACACTATAGAAGGGGGTTGAATACAGTATTTATCACAATCAAATCAAATATAAGAACGCAGAAAATATATTTTATTTAACACAATAAACTCTGTTACAATATGGAACTGTCCTCTCTCAGTGATGAACAACTTATCACGAGAGCTGTTAGGGTTACTATAAATAATAACTTCAATTATGTTAACACTTATAGTGTAAACCCTATGTCTGTGTTTATATACTACACAGTTACAAGATAAATTCTAATTAATATGGAATATAATTCTGCTTCCTAAAATATATCAACCAGTTATCTTTTCTTCCAAGTATTCTATTCTTTATAGAATTCCTTCTTCATGCATATCTCTTCTTGCGTTTGTCTTGATCTTCTTTCTTTTCAATCAGCCGCCTTCCTTATCTGAAAGTCTCCTTAAGTCCTGATATTATCTCCTGATAACTTAAGTTCTGACAACTTAAGTTCTGACTTCAGTATAAGTACTGATTTCCAGTTAAGTACTGATTTGTCCTGTTAAGTAAGATCTAAAAACTAAACACAAATCATATTAGTCATGACATTATCAAATATATCTAACAATCTCCCCCAACTTGTAAATTAGCATAATATACAAGTTTAACAAATATTTGATGATGTCAAAAATATTAAGTACAAATGCATGAAAATTTGACTAGATAACTACAACTTACAGTCCTTGTAGCTTTACCATCCTCAAGGTTTGATAACAACTTCAGTCTGTATACTCATCAGAATTTAAGCAGTTGTAGATCTTTGACTTGGCTTCAATTACTGATCTCTTTGATATCAGGAGTTGTTCTGAGATAGTTCTTTAACAAACATCTCTCAGCATATTCAAGTTCATTAACCATCCTCCTTTTAGCATTCTTCAATTCAACTGTATCTTCACCAATTTAAAAGATAGCAGCCCTGAGATAATTTATTCTAGCTTTTCTTATGTCCTGATCTAATCTGATTAAATATGCCTTGTCAGACTCAAGATTGAATTCAACAGCCTTATAACCCAGAAAAGTAGTTATAATCTTAGCAGAGTTAGGCTTCATCTCGACAATATCACCTTTGTGATCTCCGTACTTGGGACAGTATGTGCTGTCAGACTTTACAGAGTAAAGCTTCTTCTGTCTTTGAATTTGAGTCTTCAAATAATTTGCAGCACCATCTGTTAATCTGTTCTTCAATTGAAGTAAAAATAGAACATGTTCCAGTTCCTCAAAATACTTTAGTGGTATAGCATTCTGCCTAATATGGTATACCCTTCCCTCTGTCATAAAATATAACAAGATGTGTTCTTTCAAAAATATATGGTAAACCATCTGTACAGATTCAAGCTGATTCAATCTTTCAGGAGTTGCTCCAACACCTGGTTCACTTAAAGAAGTTGGATTATTGGTTGTGTTATGTATTCTTCTTTCATCAGCACTACCCAATCCAGATTTATCCCTGGCTTCTTTTCCTGTAACAACTCTTGCTTCAAAACCACTTGTTGCAGTCTTCAAAGATTAAGTCTGTTTAGCTTTGGTGAATCCTGGTAGGAGTAACTTTGAAGGTTTAACATGAGCAATGTCAGAGGTTTCCCTTTCCTTTTCTTCTGATATCAAGCCAACTTGAGCTAAGTCAGAGTTTGCTTGTTTCACTGTTATATCAGAACTTACTATATCTTGACTCTGAACAACATGAGCCATGTCAGAGGTTGTTTGAGAAATCTTCCTTCTTATCAGAGTAAGACTAGCATCTTCATCATATATTTCTTCATCCACAAATGGCATAAAAACCTTTACAGGTTCATCAATTTTTTCTTTGCCCTTAGACCTTGGATCTATCTTCACTTGTGATTCGGATTTAGTTGCCTCGGGATTTATCCTTTCTTTTTTCACAATGACTTTAGCTTTAGGAAGTTTCTTTTCAACAATAAAAGATTTAGATTTGGAGTTGACTTTTTCTAACTTAAGTCTAGCTTCTTCTTCCTTTAGACTCTCAAAGTCCATTTCTGGATTTTCTTTCAGAAATAACTATCTTGAAATTTCCTCATCAAGTTCCAGATGTTCATCAGAACTTATCCTTTTACCAGTGTCAGAACTTATTCTTCTCCTAGTATCAGAACTTGTTCTTTAACTTGTAGTTCCAGCTTTGCTTGATGAAAAACCTTTACCTTGACCATGACCTCCACCCATTCCAGAGTTTCCCTGGTCATCTTTTTCATCATCCTTTCCCTTCAGTGTCTTAACAGTTTTGCATTTGGACTTAATTACATTCTCCCCCTTTTTGGCATCAGTAGGTAAAAGAAGAGAGAGAAGCAATTCCACTGAGGATTGGATCTCATTGAGTTGATTTTGATGAGAAGCTTGATTCTTCAAAATTTCATCAATCTGAGCATGTTGCTTCTCCTGAGTTTACTCAATGTATTCAACTCTGTCAAAGGTAGGTTTGAACAACCTTTTCTTGTCCAGTTTGACAAGCATATCTTGCTGATTAATGGATTCTTGAATCTTGTCTACCTTGGCCTGAGTTACAGATTGTTGACCTTGAAGGTGCCTTGTACTTAGTGCAGTAACTCTGAGCTGTGTCTTGAAATCATCATTGAATAGCATCTCATCAGCTTTGGTCAAGTGGTCAGCAAGTATGGTTGTAGAAGGAACAAAATCAACTTTGTTCCATTCCTTAGTCCACTCCCTTCCTCTAGGAGTTTCACTCAAAGGTACTGGTGCCTCTTCTCTAACAAACTTCTTGATTAATTCAGCTTTGTTTGGTTTGTTGAGGTGCATGTCCTGATGGACCAGCTGCATCAGCATCTACATTGGCAGCAGCTTCACCAATAAATTCATCATTAGCAGCATCAGAACTTATAGAATCAGCATCATCAGCATCCTCTGATAAAAGAATAGTATGAGAGGCTATTGAGGCTTCAACATCATCCTCTAAGTGCTGATCTCCAACTAAGTTCTGATCAACAGCCAAACCTTGATGCCCACCTAAAATCTGATTTTCATCATCCAAATTCAGAATTGGTGTAGTAGGAAGATCTTCATTAAAATCAGCATCTAGAATTGGTGTTGTTGATGGAGTGATTTGAGTTGGTGGAGCTTCTAAGTACAAAACCTCAGGCACCATCAAGTTATGAATATCAATCTCAGCACTTGTACCTGGGTCATCAGTATGTACTTGTTCAATTATAGTGACACAGGAGGAGTAGGCACTCTGTCTTGAGCAGCTTCTGGTTGTGCTGAAGGAAGTAATACAATAACAATTGGTTCTGTTGGGATCAGAGATTCCTGACCCCCTTCCTTAGCTGCTTCCTCATCTTCTGATACTGACTCAACTGTGTCCCTGTGAGCTCTTTGCTTTTTCTTTTTCTTCAAGGGTGGAGATACTGTAGGAGCTTTATCATCAGGATTTAGCTTTCTAAGCCTTTTGAGAGGCCTGGAACTCCTTGTTACAGTGTCTTTCTGAGAAAAGATTTTCTCAGCTTCTACTCCAACAGGTTCAGACATGGGAACCTGTTCCTCATTGTCTGACTCATCTCTCAGAACAAGTTTCCTTCTCTTCTGTTGAGTCCGAGGTACTGTCTTAGTCCTCTTGGGTTTGGAAGATGAAAGCTTCACAGGATGTGCTGAAGGTTGAGATTGAGATGACTGTGATGGTTTGAAATATGTCCTGATTGAGGGTTGAGTAGGTTGAGGGTGAGAAGTTTGAGGTGTTTGTGTATATATGGTATATTCTGATGGCTGTTGTGGTGGCTGGGATGTGGGTTGAACATCAGGGTAAACAGATGTGTAGGTTTGAGGATCAGCATTTACCAGTATCTGTTTCACTAACTGAGGTATTTGTAAGGGTCTAACCACTCATTTCTTAATGTCAGCTTTTAGCAAATCATTAAAAGCCCTTTTTGCAAGCTTAAAGGGTGGAATTAAATCAGTGGTAGGTTGGGGTTCATCAACACAAAATGTATATATAAGGTGACAGAATCTAGCAAAGTATACTACATTCCTATCCTCTGTCATCCTATCCCCTATGAAACCTAGCACAACACTTGCAAAATCAAAGTGAGTTTGATGAATAAGAGCATACCCGATTTGCTGACTCATGATTGGAATAGCATCAAAGTTGGAGCATTTATTGGCGAATGCCTTAGTGATGCAATTAAAGAAAAAACTCCATTCTTTCCTGATATTTGCTCGTTTCAGTTGTCCAAGCTTTCCCAAACTTTGCTCATAACCCAAACTGGCCATAAGATGCTGTAGAATAGGGTCCTCCACTGTTGAGAATGTACCGCCTTCTGGTAAGTGGAGAGCTTTGCGAACTACCCCAGGAGTAACTACATGTTCAACATCATTTACTTCAAATACGATGCTTGGAGTACCAGTAGCACCATCATCATCAAAAATCCCAGTCCGCCAAAATGTCAGTACTTGTTAGCTTGAAATGGTTTGAGGTTGGGTCAAAGCATACCCAATCTCACTATTTGCTAAGAAATCTTGCATAAAGTGCAAATCTGATGGAGCTTCAGCCTTGTTCAAGATTGCATCATAGTTATTTAGTACAAACTTGGCTCCATCAACAATTATATCCTTGGGCGCCATCAGAAATTAGTGAGAAACTTGTTTGCCTGAAAGGTGTTTGTTGAAATGTCTGTAGAGTGAATCGTCAAAAAATGTGAGAGAATAAGAAAAGAGAGAGAGTGAAATAGAATAAAAATATGAATAATAGATTTGAAAATCTTTTATCTCTTTTACTTAGACAACCCATGTTACAGCAGTTAATGAGGACTGGAACAGACCTTTACACCTGTCAAACATGAAGCAGTTAAGGCAAAAGTTAATGGGCACGCTAAATAAGCAATTATGACTTTGCACGTTCAGTTTTTAAAAAAAACCGCTCCCACTAAATAAATGATTAATACTGCTTTATCTCACATAAACCAATATTCAAAAAAAATGTGACCGTTGAAGTAATGACAAAAAATAAACCAAGTAAATAAATATTGCCACGTCAGCATCAGAACTTGATTATTATCAGAATTTAAAAGTCATCAGAATCTGGCTTCTTAACTCGAAAAGTGAATGTTTATTCCTGTAATTCTTCACACAAATACTGATATGGGTACATCAGAACTTAATCATCAGAACTTGTCCTCAGAATTTATGCAACTAACACTTAAACAGTTCATCCAAAATAACATTTATCACCATAGTAATTTTCATCATTCATATGGAGTGTATGTGTGTGCATTAAGCTAAATAGCAGACAAAGAGTAAAGTCTGATTCATTTCAGTACATCTTAGAAATAAGGCATAACTAAGAACTTTGCTTAAAATATGTCATTATTCTGAAGTCTACTATAGAATGAGTTTATGCAAGAGTCCACCTCAACTGTTTTGTGCTCATTTTATACATATTTTAAAATTCCTTTTTACAGTGGCTTCTCAGTGTAAGTGAGTCACAACTTCTTATCATAATTTATGCTATTATCAGAGTATTTCTCCAGTAATCATAGAGTGTGAAAAGTCACCAAGAAAATTTTATGTTGCTTTTCTAATGCATATTACTTAATACCAGCAATACACTTGGGTCTTCCCTTTCACATTTTTATTCTAGATCTCAAAGGAGTATCTGATTTGTATTTTTTTCTTTTCTTTTTCTTTTGATAAGTGAGGCTTATCAGCACTTAGTTCATTCACCAGATTTACTAACATCAGAACTTAACAAATAAGAAGCACTATTCTAGTTTTTGACTTAGTAATAAGATATACAAAGTAAACTTAACTAAACTCAATATCAGAATTTGCTTGTGTTAAAAGATTTTCACATAAATAATTACTTCAAACATGGGATCTTTAGTATATTATAGATTACTAGGTCAACATCTAGCACAGTTATCCTCATTGGATTGAATAGTTACAGAAATATTCATATCACTCTCAAAGTTTAGAAATTCACATCAGACAACAATTAACACTTAAGTAAATTTCAATTTAAGCATAGAATACACAAAGATAGTTATATCTGTAAATACTGATCATAAAGTCTGATGTATCAGAACATAAACTAAGCAGATTTAGAGAAAGAACCTGAAACCATTCTAAGTTCATTTACCAATCTTGTAAAAGTAGCTTCACACAGTGGTTTTGTGAAGATATCTGCTAGTTGTTGATCTGTGGGAACAAAATGCAATTCCACTGTACCTTCATCCATATGTTCCCTTATGAAGTGGTACCTAATGCTGATGTGCTTTGTCATTGAGTGCTGAACTGGATTACCTGTCATAGGAATAGCACATTGATTATCACAGTAAATAGGGATTTTAGAAAATTCTAACCCATAATACAGTAACTGATTCTTCGTCCAAAGAATCTGTGCACAACAGCTTCCTGCAGCAATGTACTCTGCTTCTGTAGTTGATGTGGAAATTGACTTCTGTTTCTTGCTAAACCAATAAACTAATCTGCCTCCAAGAAATTGGCAGCTTCCACTTATGCTTTTCTTGTCAATTTTGCATCCTGCAAAATCTGCATCTGAGTAACCTATTAGCTTAAAGTCTGATTCTCTAGGATATCACAATCCCAGATCAGCTGTACCCTTAAGGTATTTGAAAATTCTTTTCACAGTTGTTAAGTGAGGTTCTCTTGGATCTGCTTGAAATCTTGCACAAAGACAGGTAGCATACATGATATCAGGTCTACTTGCAGTTAAATAGAGTAGTGAGCCAATCATACTTCTGTAATCAGTAATATCTACTGATGTACCAGTATCCCTTTTCCAATTTTGTTGCAGTGACCATAGGAGTGGATGCACTTGTACAATCTTGCATTCTAAATTTCTTTAATAGATTTCTGGTGTACTTAGATTGACAAATAAAATTTCCTTCTTCATTCTGCTTGACTTGAAGGCCCAGAAAATAGCTAAGTTCTCCCATCATACTTATTTGATATCTTGACTGCATTAGCTTGGCAAACCTTTTACAAAGTCTGTCATTTGTAGAATTAAAAATGATATTATCAACATATATCTGCACCAAAAGTAAGTCCTTTCCATGGTTGAGATAAAACAGTGTTTTGTCAATTGTCCCTCTATTAAATCCACTTTCCAGAAGAAACTGAGCTAATGTCTCATACCATGCTCTTGGAGCTTGCTTAAGGCCATAAAGTGCTTTGTCAAGTCTATAGACATGATTAGGAAATTTTGAATCTACAAAACCTGGAGGTTGTTCAACATATACTTCTTCTTCCAATTCTCCATTAAGAAAAGCACTTTTTACATCCATTTGAAAGACTGTAAACTTTTTGTGAGCAGCATAAGCCAAAAATATCCTTATGGCTTCCAATCTAGCAACTGGTGCAAATATTTCATCATAATCAATTCCCTCCTGTTGAGAATATCCTTTTGCAACCAGCCTTGCTTTATTCCTTGTAATTAAGCCATCACTATAAGTTTGGTTTCTAAACACCCACTTTGTACCAACAACAGATCTGTTCTTTGGTCTTTGTACTAGGGTCCAGACTTTATTTCTTTCAAATTCATTTAACTCTTCCTGCATTGCTTGCACCTAATCAGCATCTTGAAGAGCTTCTTCCACTTTCTTTGGTTCAGTCTGAGAAAGAAAAGAGTGATAGAGACACTCATTTGATGTAGCTGTTCTAGTTCTGACACCTGCGTCAGGATTTCCAATAATTAAGTCAGGTGTATGTGCTTTAGTCCACTTCCTTGCAGATGGAAGGTTTTATTTAGAACTGGATGCTCCCCCATGATCTATGCTGTCTTCATCAACCTTTTCCGATGCTCCCCCTGAAATTATGCTCTCTGAGTTGGATCCTTCAAAATTGGAGTTCCCAGAATTATCAGAACTTGGCCCATCAGAACTTGATGAATCAGAAATTGAAGAGCCAGTTGTAGGTTCTGATACTTCTTGAGATGTGGTTGTATCTTCAGTATGCTCCCCCTGCATAGGTGTATCTTCCTTTGGTGTAGTCACCATAGTTTCAATAACATCAGAGTTTAATCCATCAGAGTTTGCAGTATCAGGATTTAGACTGTCAGGATTTACAGTATCAGAATTTAAAACTTCATTCTCAAATCTCAGCTGATCATGATCATTGAAATTTTCAAGTCCTATAATCTTCTTATCATCAAAAAAGACATTGATAGATTCCATGACAACCCTTGTTCTTAAATTGTAGACTCTGAAGGCTTTTGTGGAAAGTGGATATCCAACAAAAATTCCTTCATCAGCTTTTAAATCAAATTTGGATAGCTGTTCAGGATGAGTCTTAAGAACAAAACACTTGCATCCGAATACATGAAAATACTTCAGATTTGGCTTCTTTTTCTTCACCATCTCATATGGTGTCTTTCCATGCTTGTTAATGAGTGTTGCATTTTGAGTAAAACAAGCAGTTTGCACAGCTTCAGCCCAAAAATAGGTTGGTAACTTTGCCTCATCAAGCATAGTTCGTGCAGCTTCAATGAGAGTTCTATTCTTTCTTTCAACCACTCCATTTTGCTGTGGAGTTCCAGGAGAAGAGAATTTCTGCTTGATTCCTTGGTCTTTGCAGAACTCTTCCATAATCAAATTCTTGAACTCAGTGCCATTATCACTTCTTATGATTTTCACAGAGTCTTTAACCACTTTATCCAGTTGTTTGACATGATCAATCAAGATAGATACAGTTTCACTTTTTTTTGCAAGAAATACACCCATGTGTATCTGGTGAACTCATCCACTATGACCATATCATATTTCTTCTTTGCAATAGACATGACATTCACTGCACCAAATAGATCAACATGTAGTAGGTGATAAAGTTCAAGAATTGAAGATTCAGTCTTGCTCTTGAATGAAGATTTTCTTTATTTTGCCTTTTGACAGGAATCACAAAGGCCATCAGGAGCAAATAATGATTTTGGCAAACCTCTCACAAGATCTTTCTTGACTAGTTCATTTATATTGTTGAAATTTAAATGAGAGAGTTTCTTGTGCCAATTCCAGCTTTCTTCAATTGATGCTCTACTTAACAGACAGATTGCAGATCCATCAGTACTTGTTAAAAGCTTGGCTTCATAATTGTTACCATACATGTATCCTTTCAGAACAACTTTGCCTGTAGATTTGCTTACAACTTCACAGTGTTCTTCAAAGAAATCCACATGATAACCTCTGTCATAAATTTGACTAACACTCAGCAAATTGTGTTTAAGTCTTGAGACTAGAGCTAATTTTTTAATGATGACATTCCCCAGATTGATATTGCCATATCCCAGAGTTTTTCCCATGTTGCCATCTCCATAAGAAACACTTGGGCCAGCTTTCTCCACAAAGTCTGATAGCAGGGCTTTATTTCCAGTCATATGTCCTGAACACCCACTGTCCAGAACTAGGATGTTCTTCTTGTTGCCCTGCAATCACAAAGACCACTAATAATTAGTTTTAAGGACCCAGACTTGCTTGGATCCTTTGGACTTATTAAGTTTGTTAACATTTGCAGCGGATTTTGCATTAGAGTTTATGTTAACATTTTTCTTATCAGCATTTACACTATCAGACTTTGCATCAGAACTTACACTAGAAGAAATAATGCTAACTTTCTTTAAAGAAGGTTTTATTTGATAATAATCATAGTACAAACTATGATATTCCTTACTGTTAGGTCCCAATTTGTTTGTAGAAGGGGGGTTGAATGCAAATAATACCGTTTAATCGAATAAAATGCGGAATAAAAAGGTAAAACAAAATTCAAGTTAAATAAAACTTTTATTAAACTTGAAAGGTGTTACAACAACGGTATCTGTTACAAGGGATTAATCTCAAATCAATTATTACAAATCTAGAATAAATTCGACATGAACTTTTTCTATTTTTGCAATGAAAAGATCAAATGCTAAATGCGATTTGAGATTAAGTTCTAGGGATTTTAATCCGCTAGATTGTTACACAAGAACAAGATAAATAATTCTAGTGGTTTGGATTTAACTTTACAATCTAGAATTTTGATCTTGAATAAAGCAGATGAAAAATGAAATAATTTGCTTTTGTTTCTGTTGTGTTCTTGACTTGTGTGTTCTGTTGAATTATTGCATGAACGTCTTCTGTTTTTTTGTTGTTTAAGTAAACAAAACAATCCAGTTGAATCAGCAAGACTTTCGGCAAGACAATCAAATGAACTGGTATCACAATCCATTTGAACTGGTAGGACTTTCGGTGAGACTATCCTTTTGAACTAGCAAGACAATCCCAATAGCTAGCAAGACAATCAGAATGAACTAGCAAGACTTTCGGTATGACTATCAATTGTCATACCGATTGTCATAGTAGTTCAAATCAAATTGTCTTACTGAATTATTAATAGATTTTAATCTAATAACAATTCTGAAAATCCTTAATATTAATTCTGAATTAATTAATCAATTAATTCAATTAATCAATAAATTAATCTTTGCAGATATAATTTATTTTCTTAATTAAATTATTTGACTTAATTAATTAATAGAGAATTAATACTAATCTTGAGCAGCAACCATTCTTCTGAAAATCTTCTAAAAATTACTGTCAATTATGAATCAATCCCATCACTTCAATGTTGACACTCGATGTACTGTCTGGTTCATGAGTGACTAACTTCCATGACGTTTCTTCAAGCCTTGACCTTGATACTCTTGATTTTCTTCAAACTAAATCCTTGTAATTAATTGATACCCTGACGAGATCTCTGTCACTTGATTAAATCCACAATCTTGATTTATATCACTGAGGCTTGATCAATTTCTTGAGCTTCTTCCAGTGAATTAAGTCTTCAAGTCTGTAGATGAATAATGTTTCTTAACCCTTTGACAGATGTTACTCTGTGAGATCTCTCTGAAGATAGATCCACTATTTACTTATTACATTCTTATTTGAGTTGAGTTAAATCCTCGAATAAACAAATAGGCTATGACATATGCCTTTCAATCTCCCCCTATTTGCTTGTTAGACAATAACAACAAATACCTAGAGGATAACTCAACTAATAAATAAGAAAAAGATATAAACAGTAATGCAAAGTAAATAGTAGAAAAGTTCTGGATTATATTTAACATTTTCCAGATTCCATAAGAAATTTACAAGTGAATACAAGATAGATGTTCCTTTAGCCTGAACATATAACTACATTAGTCTATCTTGATTCATAAAGCTCTAATCATATTACATTGAGTTTTGAGCTAATTGACTTCAGTTGTCTTCTCTTCTGACTTCACCTTCTTCTAAATCTTGAAGCAACTCTTTGTCAAAGACACGATCCTTTTCTGAAGTGAAGCTTGCTGGTCTGACTGGTTGAACTCCAACTGACTTCAGCTTATTCTTGATCTAATTGTACCTTTTAATATTCTTTTCACAATAAGCTTGAATCAAATTAGCAGCTTGAGTCTTCAACATGGATGAGTATCCAGCAGTTCTTAAATGATGTTCCATCCAGACCAGATGCTTAGCTGAGTAGTCTTTAAGAGATTGTACATCTAGCTGACAGATTTGAAGACAATCAGACTTAAAGAATCTCACCTGATGAGGATTGTTGACCACTTGAGGACTAGCCCTGCTGGAAAACTCTTTAAGCCTTTCTCAAAGAACTTCATTCAATTCTGAGCTTCTTTTTACTTTGTTGAGAAGAACCCAAATCTCTGACAAAGAACGATTCTCAAACAGATGAAGTGACACCTTGAAAGATCCTTCACTCTGACAATATACAAAAATGCTCATCTCATTTAGGGATCTGTCAAAAGCAGCTGTGATCCTTGAGACTTCAGTCTTGATAGCATTCATGTACATGTCATTATTAGGATTTGATATTTCCAGCTTGTCAAGAAGATGTAGGAACTGCCTATCATTGTTAGTGCTCAGCTGAGGCATATCAAGTACTCTCCTAGCTTCATCCCATTTTTCACCAATCTTCAGTCTGACATCTCTTCTCCTTTCTTGAGCCTTAATGTCATGAAGACGTTGCTTTTGAAGAGTTTCTGTTCTTTGTATGTCTTTCCTCATATCAATGATCTGGGAGACCTTTTTGAGTTCAGCTTCTTTTCTTTTCATCTCTGACTGCTGCTGCTGAAACTCTTTCTCAAAGATAGGATCCACTATAGCTTCTTCTTCCCATTCTCCAAAATCACTTTCCTCTTCAGCTTAAAATAAACCATCTTTATCTTCCAAGACTGGTTCAGTGGGAATGTCAAAAATATTAAAGTCATCTTGTTCTCCACTATAGTAGACATCATCAGCCTTTCCTTTGTCTCCAGCAGAGGTATCTTTTTCTTTCCTCTTTCCACTACTCCCTTTCTTCTCCCCCTTAGTTGAGGGATCCTCTACTGACTTTCCTTTAGAACCTCCATGACCACCATCATCTCCAGAGCCTGAGCCTCCACCAGACGGCCCTTCAAAGTAAGTTCTTTGTTCTTCATTAGGGCAGTGAGAATTCTTGATCATGAAATACAAGTGTTTCATTCCTTCATTAAGATGTTCCATGCCCGTTTCTATCTTTAGAAATCTGGAGGAGTCCAGTGCATGATTCATTTCAACCAGGTCTTCAAGAGAAGTCATTCTTGTATGTAGAGAGCAGAAGTTAGAAATGTCATCAGCTGATAAAGTTGGAGTTTCCTGAATGGAATTGAGCTTTGGTGTGATAATGTTCTTGAGATCTGAGATATCATTCCTGATGAGTGCCAGCTGATTGTTGACAGAGGTGGAAGAAGAAGACCGTTCAACCACTTGTGCTTTGAATGCTTGAGCCTCAGCTTGGCTTTTAGCAAGTTCTTCTTTTAGAGCAGCAATTTGAGCTAACAGGTTTTCAGTATCTGTGTCTGTGTGTGCTCTCACCTGAATTTCACTCGTGTTTGGTTCACTCACCTCACGTGCTTGTGTTTCTCTCAATATAATTGCTCGTGAGGAGTCTTCCTGTTGCTGTTCTTCTGTACCTGCAGTTAAAATCACCCTAGCCTCTTCAAGAGAGGTCAGTGGTGGTGCAATGGGAATTCGCGAGTCCCGATCCTCAATCAAACCTATCATTTCATGTGAAATAGATGTCTGAATTGCTTCAGGGATAGATTGACCGAGTTGCCCTCCACTTTCTCCAGATAAATCTGTGAGTGGAGAATCCCGTGAGGGAGCCAGAGGTGTTTGATCTGGGAGGGGAGAAAATGACTCTATTAAGGGTGGCTGAGAGTCAGATTTTCCCTCAGAAGCATGTGACTGCTCTTCTGCCGTAACTATGGCAGGCACTGTAACAGACTCTATGTGCACTCCTTGCTCTGTGTCCTGAGTATCATCTGTGGGTATGTATGGTTCCATTGTGAGTAATGGAATTGTGCTTGACTCAGTACAAGATGCCATGGCCCTATGGTGAATTTCAATAGATTCATCCTGTTGAGAGAATGTCTCTAGTAACTGTTCATTGGCCATTCCAAAGTCCATGTCCTGTTGGGAGGACAAGGATGGGCTTTCAGATGCCTCAGTATATGTTCTTCTTTTCTTGGGAGGAGGCAGAGCTGAGGGTTCACTCACATTCAACAATACACTACTTCCTATTAATCTTCTGGGTAACATTTTAGACAGTGGGGGAGAGGTTGAGATAGGTTGTGACTCTGTGTTTGGCTCTATGACCTGGGATTGAAGCTGTGGTTCTACAACTTCATGGTCAGTCCTATCGACCACTGGGGGTCTTTCAATAGAAGTAGGAATGGAGTGAGAGTGAGGAATTACTACCTGTAATGGAAGAGCATCTGATGTTGGAGGAGCCTGGGTGGCTTGAACCACTGGAGGTTGAGGTTGCTGTTCATGACCGGGAAGATTGAAATTATGTAGGGGAATATAAGTGGCCATGAAAATAGATACAAGTACTGGAACTTGCATGAATTTGAAGGTTGTGTCTTGGCGGGTGTAAATCTTTTTGCTTACAGGAGGGGGTTCGGTTACTGCAGAGTTAGCAAAAAGGGCTTTGTGCTCAGGTGTGAGAAGATGATCTGCTATAAGCATGAGAAAATGAGCATAGTAACATGATACCCTACGATTTGTAGAATGATCACGTAAAGCAGTAGTGAGACGTCTCAAGAGAATGGGAAAAAGTAGTTTGCCAAAATTGATCCTTTGATTGAAAATAACCGCAAGACCAATATACTGCAGAGTGGAAGTGATGTTGTGAAAGTTGGATTTAGTGCAGTTGGCAAACACTTTAGAAAGTGTATAGAAGAAAATGTCCCATTCAGACACCAAATTGGATTTTGAAAGTTTGGTTAAATTGATCACCCCCTGATAGTGAATAGCATGGAAAAAGTTTGTGATATCATTTTCAGATGGTAAATTACAGAAATTGTCCAATGGAAAATTTAACGCTTGATTGACGACTGTTTCATCAACTACATACTGTGTGTTTGCCACGGTGAATGAAAAAGATTTTGAATCATCGGCCACAATAGAGGTTGTGCAAATCAGTCTAAGCAGATCGACATTTAAAATCACATTTGATTTAATAGCAGAGCTAACAATCGAATGGTCATTTAAAAATCTAATCCATGGCTTAAATTTTTCCACATCACATTTTTCTGGATTAAAATAACCAACTTGATTATGCGCGGCAATTTGGAAATTGAGAGCCATTTAAAATAATAATAAGACACACACTTTCAGAATTTTAAGAATAATATTAAGAAAATTCGAATTAATTAAATTAATTTAATAATTCGAATTAAATTAATTATAATCGAAAAATTTAGACAGAAATGAATCTCGTTAAAATTCTTAACTCATAAACGCGGATTTGAAAAAAACCAAACGATACACAACAGAAATTAAAAATAAAAAATAAAAATACCCAAAATCAACAAACACAAACTGAATTTGAAGGAAAAAAAATGATTTGAAAAAAAAAACAGTTTTGAAAAAATTTTGGCAGCACTCCTGTATGTATATATATGTAAGTATATATAATAGGAGTAAGATTGCTGAGTAAAAACTCGAGCAAAGGAGATCAATGGCGGTTGAGATGTGTTCGAATAGAGAGAGAGAGAGAGAGAGAAATAAGAGAGAAAGACTGTTGGTTTTTTTTTTTTTTTGAAAAACTAATGAACTGAACTGATGAAAATTAAAACACACAAAAACGATTAAGTAGTATAACTGGTATGACAAACGGATTGTCATACCGATTGTCATACCGATTGTCACACCAGCTTAAAGACAGAAAAATAATTGAAATAAAATTAATAAACACTAAATATATATAACTGGTATGACAATCTGATAGTCATACCGATTGTCATACCAGTATAAATTAAAAGGAAAATATTTAAATATAAGGTTTATAACTGGCAAGACAATTGATAGTCATACTGATTGTCTTGCCAGTATAAAACTATACTGATAACCAAAATAACACAATTATATACTGAAATGACTTTCAGCAAGACAATTTCAATTGTCTTGCCGATTGTCATTCTGGAAATAAAATAATTATAAGCAGAATTAGTATTAACAGATTTATATATATATATATATATATATATGTACTGAAATGATTTTCAGCAAGACAATTTTAATTGTCTTGCCGATTGTCATTCCAGTAGAAAGACAATCATATACTATTACAAAAAATATTTATAAAAACAAAGACAATATTTCAGAATTAATTATTTTTATTCCAAAAATAGATTTCTGTTGAATTTTAGCAAATAAAATTCATAGAAAAATATTTTTAGAGAAAATAAAATATTCTGAGATATTTGAAATTAACAAGAAGAGTAAATAAAACAGATAAGATAATATAAATTACATAGAATTAAACAAGAAATATGATAAAATGATAAAATAAATTTGCAAATGAATTTTTCATTTATGAAAAATTCATTTGTAAATTCATTCAAGAACAGATCTCAGATATTAACTAAATTAATCACTAAAACTATTCAACATGCCCAATTTACCAACTAATCTGGTAAATGTGGATTCATCAAGTGGTTTAGTGAAAATATCTGCTATTTGTTCTTCTGTTGGAACAAAAAATAGTTCAACAGTACCATTCATGACGTGCTCTCTAATAAAATGATACCTGATGTCAATGTGCTTTGTCCTCGAGTGCTGCACAGGGTTGTTGGTGATGGCTATTGCACTTGTATTGTCACATAAAATAGGAATTTTGTTCAATACAGAGCCAGAGTCTCATAGCTGGTTCCTAATCCACAAGATCTGAGCACAGCAGCTTCCAGCAGCAATATATTCAGCCTCGGCCGTTGATTTGGAAACTGTTTGCTGTTTCTTGCTGTACCATGAGACTAGCCTGCTACCTAGGAATTGACAACTCCCTGAGGTGTTTTTCCTATCAACAACACTTCCTGCGTAATCTGAATCTGTGTATCCAACAAGGTTAAAACCAGATTCTTTAGGGTACCAAATACTTAGATTTGGTGTTCCCTTAAGATATCTTAAGATTCGTTTAACAGCAACGAGATGAATATCTCTAGGATCCGCTTGGAACCTTGCACATAAGCATGTAGCATACATAATATCTGGTCTACTTGCAGTAAGATAGAGTAACGAGCTAATCATACCTCTGTAGCTTGTGACATCTACCTTAATGGAGTTTTCACATGGTCCAAGCTTGACAGCTGTAGTTGATGGAGTCCTTGCTGATGCAGAATCCTCTAGATTGTACTTTTTGAGGAGTTCCTTGAGATACTTGGATTGACGAATAAATGTTCCATCTAACCTTTGATTTACTTGTAATCCAAGAAAGAACTTCAGCTCTCCCATCATGCTCATTTCAAACTTGCTGTGCATTAACTTAGCAAATCTCTTACAGAGATTATCATTAGTAGACCCAAATATTATATCATCCACATAGACTTGGACTAATATAGTATCATTCTTATGTTTTTTAGAAAAGAGAGTTTTGTCTATGACACCTCTAATAAAGCTATTTTCAATAAGAAATTCAGAGAGAGTGTCATACCATTTTCTTGGAGACTGTTTGAGCCCATAGATAGCCTTGAAAAGAAAGAAGACAAAATCCAAATGATCTGGATCTTCAAAACCAGGAGGTTGCTCTACATATACCTCTTCATCCAGCTTTCCATTCAGAAAGGCGCTCTTGACATCCATTTGATAAACTTTAAAGTTTGAGAATGCTGCGAATGCCAGAAATATCCTGATGGCCTCAAGTCTAGCCACTGGAGCATAGGTTTCATCATAATCAATGCCTTCAGCTTGAGAATACCCTTTTGCTACCAGTCTTGCCTTGTTTCTTATAACCACACCATCTTCATCTAGTTTATTCCTGAATACCCACCTAGTACCAACAGCTTTCTTGTGTGTAGGTCTAGGTACCAGTTTCCAGACTTGTTGACTTTCAAACTGATTGAGCTCATCTTGCATAGCAATCACCCAATCTGGATCAGTCAGTGCTTCCTCGATCTTCTTAGGTTCCATCTCAGAAAGAAATCCTGAGAACAGACACTCATTTTGAGTAGCACGTCTAGTTCTGACCCCAACATCTGGATCACCAATAATCAACTCAAAAGGATGAGCTTTATTCCAGACAGTCTGTCTTGGAAGATTTGATCTTGATGATTCGCCTTGAAATTCATTGTGATGTTGTGTCCTACTAGATGATCCTTCAGCATCTCCCCCTGAGTTGTTGCCATGTTGACTTGAAGATTCTCCATCAGTAGCAGTGCCATTTCCATTGTTGCCAAAGTTTCCATCACTATTACCTTGAGTATCATCATGATTAACAGGTTCTTCACCAGCAACAACCTCAGGTTTTTGACCATATTCTGATTCTGAATCTGACATATCATCAAACTTCAGTTTCTCAGAAGGATCTTCAGTTTGGATACTAGGGAGTTTAGTGTCATCAAATGTAACATTGACACTTTCAGTTACTTTGTGTTGATCAATGATATACACTCTGTATGATCTTCTTCCATATCCAACAAAAATACCCTCATATGCCTTTGCCTCGAATTTACCACGACGATCATCTCCATCCTTGAGCACGAAACATCTGGCACCAAATACATGAAAGTATTTGATATAAGGTTTCTGTTCATTCAAAATCTCATAAGGAGTTTTCATGAAGTCTTTGTTGATTAGAGTTCGATTCTGAGTATAACATGCAGTATTGATAGCTTCAGCCCAAAAGTACATTGGAAGACCTGATTCACTTAACATCGTTCTTGCAGCTTCAATCAATGTACGATTCTTCCTTTCTACCACTCCATTTTGCTGAGGGGTTCTAGGAGCTGAAAATTGTCTGGTAATCCCTTTGTCTGTACATAATCCATTGAGAAGTGAATTCTTGAATTCTGTTCCATTATCTGACCTTATTGCTCTAACAGGGACATTAGAATCTAACTCAATCATCTTGATATGATCAATCACAACTTGTGGTGTTTCATCCTTAGAGTGAAGAAATAAAACCCACGTATACTTGGAATAGTCATCAACTATCACAAGACAGTAACACTTCTTTGACATCGAAAGGACATTAACTGGTCCAAATAAATCCATGTGCAATAATTGCAGAACACCAGTTATGGAAGATGTGTCAGTGCCTTTGTGACTTGCTTTCTTTGACTTTCCTTTCTGGCAAGCCTCACATAGTCCTTTTGGGGAGAATTCCAGCTGAGGCAGACCTCTGACCAATTCTCTTTTGAAAAGAGAATTCATTGTTTTGAAATTGAGATGAGAAAGTCTCTTGTGCCATAGCTAAATCTCATCTGACGATGCCTTTGCATAGAAACAATTGACTTCAGAATTGCTTCCAGAGTTCATGTCAGCTACGAACAGATTTCCTTTCCGGATTCCCATCAAGGAGGGTTTTTCACTTTTCTTGTGCAGAATCTGACACTTCAGCTTGTCGAATAAAACATTGTAGCCGTTGTCACAGAACTGACTAATGCTAAGCAGATTGTGTTCAAGTCCTTGCACAACATACACATTTTCAATGATAACATTTCCAGCTAGCAAACAGCCATATCCCTCCGTTAAACCTTTGCTGTTATCTCCAAAGGTAACCACTGGGCCAGCTTTCTCAACCATATTTGATAGCAGGGCTCTATCTCCGGTCATATGTCTTGACGATCCGCTGTCAAGAATCCACACTACCGGTTGTACCTGTTTAATGCCCTGCAATACAAATGAATTAGACCTTCTTCGGAACCCAAGCTTGGCTGGGTCCGACATATTTGTAAAATTGGCCTTTATCAGGCAAAACAACATTCTTAATTTTAATATTCTCAACTTTCTCAATGACTGGACATTTGACCTTGTGAACAGCCTTGACAAATTTCTGTTTAGGCTTAGGCACAAATGTCTCCCTTCTAGCTTTAGGAGGACTAGCAGTCTTAGACCTATCATGCTTTCTATTATTCACATGCTGACGAGGAGTAGTCTTATCAGTAGAAACATGCTTACCATTAAAATAAGCATACATCAGATTAAAAGCACAAGACATACAATCAGGAACACCACATGCTTTATGAGAGGGATTAACAATAGGCAACTTATGCATGGTAGACATGGCATTTGTGTTATCCAACTCATGTGTGTCTGAGTTAGTCTCAGTTGCTTTCACAACCTTGACTGGAACTTTTGACACACTTGACTTGGAGACAGCTTTCTTATTAGCATTATCTTCAGCACGGATTTCTTCTTGAATAATAAATGAGGTCTCATCAAATGGTTCAGCAATTGATTCTTTATAGAGGGGTTCATCAACACCCTTAAGCACATGTGGTACTTCCCTGCCTTTAGCACATACATGATTTACATGATTTACCTTTGTCTTTTGTTTAACAACTATAGACTCAATTTCTACAGTTCCCTTATCATTCTTATCATCTCCATAACCTAAGCCTTCTTTCCAGTTTCCACTACTTAACAAATTCTGAGTTGTTCTACCAAAGTTAGTCCAAGTTCTGATAATCTCTCTTTCCTTTTCTAACTCAGTTTTTAAAGATTCATTTATTTTAATTACTTCATCCCTAACATTAAAGGCATCATCTCTATCTTTCTGAGTTTGATGAAACATGACTAACTCTTTTTCTAAATAATCATTCCTCTTTTTATAAGCAAGATTTTCAGAAGTTAATCTTTCACATGTTAAAGTTTGATCTCTATAACTAATGAACATGGTTTTAAGATATCTTCTCAACTCAGTAATATCATCAGTATGAAAGGCATAAGTAGTTTGGGGTACCTTTAACTCAGCATTATCAGAACTGCTATCAGCATTTGCCATCAAGGCATAGTTCACCTCATTTTCAGAATCTGAAGTATCTGTCAAGCTTTTCTTCTTTGTGACAAGAGCCTTGCCTTTGTCACTCTTCACTTTCTTGCAATCAGGAGATATGCGGCCTTTCTCACCACAGTTGTAGCACTTGACATTTGAGTAATCTCCTCTGCCAGACTTTCTTCCTTGGCCTTCAGATTTTCTGAAACCCTTCTTATCAGAACTTGCACCTTTCCTGGAAAATTTCTTTCCCTTTCTGAATTTCCTGTATGCAATCCTTGTGATTCCTTTCACCATAAGAGCACACAGCTTCATCATCTCTTCATCAGCATCCATCTCAGGTAAGCTTTCAGTTTCTGAGTCATCATCACTATCAGAACTTGATGACTCAGTATTAGACTTTGTGATGAGAGCTTTTCCTTTGCCTTTTCTTGAGGCAGCTTCTTTGGGGGATTCCTCCTTAGCCTTTAGAGCAACTGTCCTTGATTTTCTTCCATTCCTCTTGCTTCTTTGTTCCATCTCAAGTTCATGAGTCTTGAGCATCCCATAAATTTCATCAAGAGTTGTTTCTTCAAGATTATAGTTGTCTCTTATAGTGTGGCCTTCAAATCCCAACTTTCAGGAAGAGCTAACAGGAATTTAAGATTTGAATCTTCAAGATCATATTCCTTGTCAACTAGTGACAAATCATTCAAGAGTTTGACAAATCTGTCATATAAACCAGTCAATGACTCATCAGGTTTTGAGTCAAAGTGCTCATACTCTTGAGTGAGTATAGTCGTCCTGTTCTTAATTGAATCAGTTCCCTGACATCTTGTCTCCAAGGCATCCCATATCTCCTTTGCAGTCTTGTAGTTAATTACCCTATTTGACATGACATTATCAATGGCACTATGCAGCAAGTGTCGTATTTAGCATCCTTAGCAATTGATGAGATATCTTCAGTAGTGTAATCCTTCTTCTCCTTTGGAACAGACTTTGCTGGTTCACCTGCAACTACAACAGAGAGTTTGGTTGACTTGTGTGGTCCTTCATTGATTCTGTCAAGGTATTCTGGATCTGTAGCTTCCAGAAACATAGATCCTCACCTTCCATATGGGATATTCAGATGGTTTTAGTATGGGAACTCTAATAGTCTCATATCGATTATGGATTTGAGTGTTTGGAGGTTCTTCAATTTTGGTGGGCTTGGTTGGAGTTTGTTCTTCTTCAGACATGATTGTTTTTTGATCTTAAACTGTCTGTGTGTTAACAGATATGCTCGGATACCACTTTTTAGGTTTCACACACTGTAGAAGGGGTTTGAATACAGTGTTTATCACAATCAAATCGAATATAAGAACACAGAAAACATATTTTATTTAACACAATAAACTTTATTACAATATGGAATTGTCCTCTCTCAGTGATGAACAACTTATCACGAGAGCTGTTAGGGTTATAATAAATAATAACTTCGATTATGATAACACTTATAGTGTAAACCCTATGTCTGTGTTTATATACTACACAGTTACAAGATAAATTCTAATTGATATCGAATATAATTCTGCTTCCTAAAATATATCAACCAGTTATCTTTTCTTCCAAGTATTCTATTCTTTATAAAATTCCTTCTTCATGCATATCTCTTCTTGTGTTTGTCTTGATCTTCTTTTATTTCAATCAGCCGCCTTCATTATCTGAAAGTCTCCTTAAGTCCTGATATTATCTCTTGATAAATATCTCTTGATAACTTAAGTTCTGACAACTTAAGTTCTAACTTCAGTATAAGTATTGATTTCCAGTTAAGTACTGATTTGTCCTGTTAAGTAAGATCTGAAAACTAAACACAAATCATATTAGTCATGACATTATCAAATATATCTAACAATGACAAACATACTATTCCTCTCAGCCCTATCTTATTTCTTGGCAAAATGTGTGATTGTGCCTTTTTGTGAGACTGTGTGAAAATACTATGTGAGGAAATCAAATTCTGAGTGGCAGTCTCCTGTACTGGAAAAGGAGAGGTAGTTTTGAGAAAAGAATTTTATAAGTTTTCTCTTTGCTTATAAACTTTCTTATATGAGAAAAATATTATTCTTCAAAGTAATATATTGTGTGAGAAGTGATGAGATCACTTGAAAAGAAAAGAGAGATTTATGTGTTACATTGTTTTCTATTTCAGGGTCTCATCAGAAACAGATAATTATTGCTAAGGATCCTCTTAAAGGAAAAGCAATTCTACCAAGATCTGCAACTTCTTCTGAGGGTCTATCTTGCTCTGATTCTAATGAAGACAGTGATCCTGATGATCCTGACATAGCTCAGCTGAAGACTGCTATTGATGCATCTAAGAAGTCCAATGTTGGTTCTTCTTCGTATTTCAATGTTGATCCCTCTTATTACAATGCTGATGTTGAGCATTTTCGAAAGGCTGAATGGCATTTTGCATGGAGAGATGCACATACTTCAATCTCCTCAGCTGTTGGTATGTAACATGTTCACAGGGCATATGATGGCCTTAAAAACCCTGATCTTAAATTGCATCTCAAGGATTCTACCATCTCTGTGTAAGGAATTCTCTCTGAGCTTGCTGCAATGAAGACATCTCATGCTACTTTACAGAACAAGATTGATGTTTTTATGATCAATCCACTTACCTCAGCTAAACTCATAAGTGTAAAAACGGTTGTTAAAGCTATGGTTCAATCTCAATAAAGCATGGATACTCGATTCTCTTCCTTGGAAGATAACGTGTCTTCAATGGCTGATAAACTGGATGCTATGTTTTCTCTTCTTTCAAATCCCGATGCCAAAAAGGGGGAGAAGATAGTTGTCATAAAATGTACACCTGACTCTATTCAGTTAAAAGATAAAGATACTGATGATGATGGTGATAAGAATCCAGTTGCTACTGTTCAAATTGGTCCTCAACAACCTCAATATTCTAAAAAATCTGGTTCAGGACAAGGAAAGTCTGCTGGTGCTCATGAAGTTAAGCCCAAGACTAATGCTGATGCTCCTGAAACTGGTGATGTTACAATCTCTAACATAGTAGATGTCAAAGGATTATTCTTTCCTTATAGACACAAAGAAACAGGTGAACAGATTATTCTGTACTACAAGGATAAGAGGTTTGAGCAAAAGAATGTCAGAAGTGCTGTTGGGTTGATAACTAAAGAATTTCCTGATCTAACAACTAAAGAAGCAGTTATGCAACAGAAGGAGTTATTGGCTCAAATTGAAGCTGAAGCAAACACCTCTAAAGGAAGAGGAAAAAGAGGTGGAAGAACTACAAGAGCCATAGGAAGAAGAGGAAGAGGAAGAATTTCTAATTCAAGTCGAGGTTCTTCAATTGATTCTGTATTTCTGAATGTTTTATTCAGAGAAGGTTTTATTCCTGTGCAAGAAAATGATGTAAAAGAAGAAGATGAGGATACTGAAGAATTGATTGTCCCTAAAATGAAGAAATCAACCGCTGACATTGCTCAAGTTGATGTAACTAATGCAAATGTGTCTCTTGAGGCAGACACAAATCCTGAGAAAAAGGCAGATCCTGATGCTGTGAATCTGAAAGCTGACTTTGATACTGATGAGAAGGAGATCAAAGAGTGGATGAATCAGTTCTTAATACAACAGTTGTTTCGCAAAATTCAGAGGCTGATGAACAAGAAAGAACTGACAAAAGGAGAGTTGATCAAGCATGTAATGTCTATTTGCAAAGAATTCTAAATTCAAGGAGAGAGCTATGGAAGAAATCAAAAGGGAAGATTCATGATTTATCTACGGGGTATGCTCCTCTCAGCAAGAAGGATAAAAGATGGAAAGATATCGATTCATTCAGTAATCCTAGAGGATTCAAGCATATTGAATTTGTGTCAGCAGGACTTAGGGATTCTATTTCAGAATAGGAGGATGTTGATAAGTCCATCAAGAAATCGTCTTGGGTGGAACATAATGAAAGGCTAAAGCTTATCAAAACTCGTACTAGAGGAGGTATTGGTCATTCTAGAATGGAGACTCTGAGGTCTAATTTACTTGACACAGATACTCTGCCTGACAATCTTGGTGAGAAAATTACTCCTTCACATCTTGAGAAAGTTGAAGCTGTGAATATTGTATATAAAAAGATAAATGATAATGATGTCAGAGAAGAGATTCTGTACTTCTTGAGAAATGATAAAGTGAAAAGCTTTACATTACAATAACTCTTGATGAAGATTGTGATTGAGTTTAAATATATTCACTATCTTCTTAGAGTTGAGGACAAAATCACCAGAAACTGGTCTTCTATGATACCTGAGACTATCAGAAGAAGAGTCATGAACAAAGAAGATAAATACAACGGTGATTATGTTCCTATATAAAGAACTTACACTGATCAAGAAATGAAGATGGAAAAAGGAGTTGCGGTTCTGAAAGTTTTTCTCAACAATCCTCAGTTATCTTTCAGTCCTGATCATGAAGATGTCAGCTTAAGCTTTATGTTAATTGGTGATCTTGAAATAACTAAAAGTTTGATTTATAAATTAAGATCAGCCATTTATCAGCTTGGGGAAGATACTGAAGAGAAGAAAGAGTTGAAGAAAAAGCTTGTCAAAGTCCTTCAGGACAAGGTGGAAGAAAGGTTAAATAAATTTATGGAAACAACTGTCAGTTATCTCAGGATACTGAAGTAAACCTTATTCCTTGTACATTTTTTAAATTAGTTTTGGCATAATTGAGAATGGAATTTATGCTTCATTACATTAAGCATAGATTTGGGGAGATTGTTACGTGCTGATTCTCAATGATCAGGAGAAGCTCAGGATCTGGTTGTCTTGGATGTCATCAGGATTTGATGTGCCATCAGGATTTGATGTTCATCGGTATATGCTGAAACATCAATATTTGAAGACAACCTGTTTTGAAGATTAAGTCTGTTCCTTATTTTGAGGGATGGATATCTATTCGTTCTGAGTGATAGGACTTTGTATATTCGGTTAGAGATATGTATCATTTTCTATTAGTAATTGATAATGTATATCCTAGACTGATTTGTAGCAGCTGTGTATTATATAAACACAGTTTAGGTCATCACGTAGTGATTAACTCGAGCATTGTACGACCTAGCAGCTCTCAAGAACATCAGTATTTCTTGAGAGAGTTTATAACAGTTTTTATCAGAAATATGAAGAACTGTTATATTTCTATACTTGTTCGAAACATTTATACAATTGTATCCAACCCCCCTTAAACAATTGTATCTTTACTGGACAACATCATTTCTTCTTGTTGACTTCTTGCCCTGTGAAATTTATATATGTAGGAATGTAAGATCCAAAGTAATGTCGAATTATCCAGTATCCTTTTTCTGATATTGGCAAGAATCATATTTGACCATTCTCTCGAAATTTTATCTCCAACTCTTAACAAATAGTGAATATATTTCAGTTCTAATTGAAATTGTTTTCGCCGTAATTGTTGACGATATATTTATGTTGTTACCTAATGAATGAATAATTTATTTGTTTATGCATATGAGCACGAGTGATTGAGGTATGTTTGCAATGGTAAATTTGCAGGAAGTAATAAATTATGTTAGTAAACATTTTTTTCCATTTCATAATTAAATGATATTTGTAATATGTTATGTTGAGAAAGTAAAATAATTACAAGTGATAATTTGTTCGTGATGTATATCAATCACTCTAAATATATAATAATTATTAATTTTTATAATTATTTAATGTGTTTATTTGTTACAAATGTGATTGATAAGTCATACTACACAGGTAATTGATGTGAGTATTGTAATTTTACTCACTGAATGACATATGATACTCTCCGTCCCAATACCTTTCTATTTTGGGATGTTCCAAAGAATTATTAACAATTTATAAAATAGTATATTATTTTTTTAATGACTCCAAAATTTACCCCCACCTTCTTAATTTTTCTTCTACATAATTCTTTTTTTTAATCTCTGTGTCTAAGAACTATGTTAACAACCTATGTGACGGTGGGAGTATATGTTATATGTCATAGAATGATTAATAGTGAAGTATAAATCGTACATACTTGTATAAATAGTTTATTCTATTTTTTACTTTAATGAATTTAATATAATATTTCTCCAATTTATGACGAGGTTAGATTGATGAAAAATAAGAATATATGCGTATGTATATGTGTGTGTCTCTGTATTAATTATATATATATATATATTATATATGTATGCACATATTAATTATACA
Source organism: Apium graveolens (assembly GCF_009905375.1). Taxonomy (NCBI): domain Eukaryota; kingdom Viridiplantae; phylum Streptophyta; class Magnoliopsida; order Apiales; family Apiaceae; genus Apium; species Apium graveolens. The sequence continues at coordinate 115,638,075 of NC_133656.1, forward strand.
ACAATTGAAATTTTTAATAAATGAATAACGACGAGGTGAATTAGATATTGTATAGATATTAATGTAGGGGTATAATTGTCAGATAAATTAATTTGCTCAACAAACTCCCCTAACGATGTTAACAACCTATGGGACAATGTGAGTATATGACATATATCACATAATTATTAATATTGAAGTATAAATCATACAATGTATATAAATAGTTTATTTTATTTTTTATTTCATAAAATTTAATATAATATTTGACCATTTTATTGTGTTGGAGTACGATGTATTATATGTATTTATGTATATATGTGTGTGAATGTGTGTGTATGTATGTGTGTGAATGAGTGTGTATGTATGTGTGTATACATGTATATATGCATGCATGCATGCATGTATGTATGTATGTATGTTTGAGGACGATATTAAATTGATGATAAATAGTAATTTATGAGTATGTATCTAAGGAGTATCTATCTAAGGAGTAGTAATCGTCGTCTTCTTATAGAGCCGCCGCCTCCCTCCTCTCTCCCATGTCCTAGGTTTTGTCCATTTTCAAGTAAATCGAGGGGCTTCCACTGGTTTTCTCCAGTGGAAAGCCCCGATCCCTTCATTTTCTTTTATTCTGGTTGATTTCTTTTCAATAAAACACAATTCTTTTGGGTATTTGTGTGTCTCTCCTCTTGGAGTGTGCTTGTCTCTCCTTTTGGAGTGTTTGTTATGTTTTTGTTTAGTCATGCTTGGGTTAATCTGGTATTGGATCTGTTGAGGACGAAGTTGCTGATATTTTTCGTGATCTACAAAACCTGTATCGAATTTGGGACGGTGATGATTATTGCAAGAGCTCACCTTTCACAACCAAAGATTGTTCATGTTTTATGGGTTTACACTTTCGGCATGTCTATAGCTGGTATCCGGCATGTAGATAGCTGGGGTGCCTTCGGCATGTCTATAGCTGGTATCCGGCATGTAGATAGCTGGGGTGCCGCTTCTCCAATCTCATTTTATGCGATTGATGTTTCTGAACATTGGGCTAACCATAGTTTTTACGTGATATGGGCAATTGCGATGTTACTATCTTCAGAGATGCTGGTGCAATTTGGATCGCTTGAGATGTTTTTGATTTCGTTTTTAGCTTCAAGAATTTTTAAATTCTATGTGTTAAACGATCAGGAAACAAATCATCTAATTGATTTTAGTATGTTATTTGTTTCATCACCTGGTTGTATCGACAGTTGGGGGTTTGTCCCGGCTGTATTATATTCAATTTAATGAAAATTTTCTGCATTTGTCAAAAAAATGAGTATGTATCTACGTATGTATGTGTGTGTGTATGTATGTGTGTGTATTTGTGTGTGTATATGTATGTATGTATGTTAGATATATTTGATAATGTCATGGCTAATATGTTTTATGTTTAGCTTTCAGATCTTACTTGAACAGGATAAATCAGTACTTAACTGTTGATCCGTACTTATACTGGAAGTCAGGACTTAAGGATATCAATACTTATGTTATCAGGAGATAATCATCAGAAGATAGATATCAGAACTTAAGTGCTGAAGGACGATCAGATAAGGACAGTAGCTGATTAAAGGAAAGAAGATCAAGATAAACATAAGAAGAGATATGCATGAAGAAGGAATTCTGTAAAGAATGGAATACTTGGAAGAAAAGATATCTGATTGATATATTTTAGGAAGCAGAATTATATTCCATATCAATTAGCGATTATCTTGTAACTGTGTAGTATATAAACACAGACATAGGGTTTACACTATAAGTGTTATCATTATTAGAGAAGATTATTCATTGTAACCCTAGCAGCTCTCGTGATATTTGTTCATCACTGAGAGGTAACAGTTTCATACTGTAACAGAGTTTATTGTTTCAATAAAGTTTGTTTTCTGTTACTTAAGTTCTTAAAGTTCGATTTGAGTGTACTATACACTATATTCACCCCCTCTACAGTGTGAGTGTGACCTAACAATTGGTATTAGAGCCTATCTATTAACATACATACAGTTAAAGATCCAAACACAATCATGTCGGACACAGAAACTCCAACTAAGCCTACCAAAACTGAGGAACCACCAAAGTCACAAATTCAGAGTCGGTATGAGACCATCAGAGTTCCCATACCGAGACCATCTGAATATCCCATATGGAAGGTAAGGATGACCATGTTCCTGGAAGCAACAGATCCAGAATACCTTGATAGAATCAAGGAAGGCCCTCACAAACCAACCAAGCTCGCTGTTGCAGTTGCAGGTGAAGCAGCAAAGACCGTACTAAAGGAGAAGAGTGATTATACTACTGAAGACATAGCATCAATTGCTAAGGATGCTAAGGTACGACACTTACTGCATAGTGCCATTGATAATGTAATGTCAAATAGGGTAATCAACTGCAAGACTGCTAAGGAGATATGGGATGCTCTGGAAACAAGGTGTCAGGGAACTGACACAATTAAGAAGAACAGGAAGACAATACTCACTCAAGAGTATGAACACTTTGACTCAAAGACTAATGAATCATTGAATGATTTATATGATAGATTTGTCAAACTTTTGAATGATTTGTCATTGGTTGATAAAGAGTATTATCTTGAAGATTCAAACCTTAAGTTCCTGTTAGCTCTTCCTGAATGCTGGGATTTGAAGGCAACGACAATAAGAGACAACTACAATCTTGATGAAACAACTCTTGACGAAATCTATGGAATGCTCAAGACTCATGAGCTGGAGATGGAACAAAGAAGCAAGAGGAAAGGAGGAAAGTCAAGGACAGTTGCTCCTAAGGCTGAAGAAGAATTCCCCAAAGCAGCTTCCTCAAAGAAAGACAAGGGTAAAGCTCTTTTCATAAAGTCTGATACTGAGTCATCAAGCTCTGAGAGTGATGATGACTCAGATTCTGAAAGCTTGCCTGAGACTGATGCTGATGAGGAGATGATGAAGCTGTGTGCTCTTATGGTGAAAGGAATCACAAAGATTGCATACAGGAAGTTCAGGAAGGGAAAGAAGTTTTCCAGGAAAGGCATAAGTTCTGATAAGAAGAATTTCAGAAGATCTGAAGGCAGAGGAGGAAAGTCTGACAGAGGAGATTACACCAATGTTAAATGCTATAACTGTGGTGAGAAAGGCCACATATCTCCTGATTGCAAGAAGGTAAAGGGTGACAAAGGCAAGGCTCTTGTCACAAAGCAGAAAAGCTAGACAGACACCTCAGACTCTGAAAGTGAGGAAAACTATGCATTGATGGCAAATGCTGATAAAGAAAGTGCTAAGAGCAGTTCTGAAGCTGCTGAAACAAAGGTACCTCAGACTACTTATGCTTTTCATACTGATGATATTAATGAGTTGAGAAGATATCTTAAAACCATGTTTGTTAGTTATAGAGATCAAACTTTAACATGTGAAAGATTAACTTCTGAAAATCTTGCATTTAAGAAAAGAAATGATTTCTTAGAAAAAGAGTTAGTCATGTTCCATCAAACTCAGAAGGATAGAGATGATGCTTTTTATGTTAGGAATGAAGTGCTAAAAATAAATGAATCTCTAAAAACTGAGTTAGAAAAGGAAAGAGAGATTATCAGGACTTGGACTAACTCTGGAAAAACAACTCAAAATTTGCTAAGTAGTGGAAACTGGAAAGAGGGCTTAGGTTATGGAGAAGATAAGAATGATAAAGGAACTGAAGAAATTAAGTCTGTTGATAAGCAAAAGCCAAAGTTAAAACCTGTTAAGTTTGTAACTGTAAAGTCTGAAAATGAAAAATCAGAAGTTACAAAGAAATTAACTTCTGACAAACTAAAACAGGAAAAGACAGCTGAAGTGAACATAGGCTTAATGACAAAGAAGCAGCTTAAGCATAAGCTGAAAGATGTTAAGAATGCAAACAAGGTAAAATCACCTAGGAAAAATAGGAATGGAAAGGAAGGTGTGAATAAAAGCAATAATTATAAACCTGTTCCTGATGCTTCTAGGAAAACATATCATAACTGTGGAAGTTCTAACCATCTGGCTTCTTTTTGCAGGAAGAATAAGAATATTAACTCCTTACCTTCAAAGTCAGGAGTTAAGAGTCAGTCTGTTAGATACAAACCACAAAATCCTTGTTTTCATTGTGGTAGTTTATGGCATTCCATTTATACTTGTAAGGAATATCATAGCTTGTACTATGATTATTATCAAATAAAACCTTCTTTGAAGAAAGTTTCCATTGTTCCTTCTAGTGTAAATTCTGATTCAAAGTCTGATAGTGTAAGTTCTGATAAGAAAAATGTTAACATAAACTCTGATGCTAAATCCGCTGCAAATGTTAACAAACTTAATAAGGCCAAAGGATCCAAGCAAGTCTGGGTCCTTAAAACTAATAATTAGTGGTCTTTGTGATTGCAGGGCAACATGAAAAATATTCTAGTTCTGGACAGTGGATGTTCAGGACCTATGACTGGAAATAAGGCCCTGCTATCAGACTTTGTGGAGAAAGCTGGCCCAAGTGTTTCTTATGGAGATGGCAACATTGGAAAAACATTGGGATATGGCAATATCAATCTTGGAAATGTCATAATTAAACAAGTAGCTCTGGTCTCAGGACTTAAACACAACCTACTGAGTATAAGTCAAATCTGTGACAGAGGTTATCATGTTGATTTCTTTGAAGAACACTATGAAATTGTGAGTAAATCTAAAGGCAAAGTTGTTCTGAAAGGATACAGGCGTGGTAACATTTATGAAGCTAAGCTTTCAACAAGTACTGATGGTTCTGCAATCTGTCTGATGAGTAGAGCATCAATCGAAGAAAGCTGGAATTGGCATAAGAAACTCTCTCATTTAAATTTCAACAATATAAATGAACTGGTCAAGAAAGATCTTGTGAGAGGATTGCCAAACACAGTATTTGCTCCTGATGGTCTTTGTGATTCATGTCAGAAAGCCAAACAAAGAAAATCTTCATTCAAGAGCAAGACTGAATCATCAATTCTTGAGCCTTATCATCTACTACATGTTGATCTATTTGGTCTAGTAAATGTCATGTCTATTGCAAAGAAGTATGCGTTGGTCATAGTGGATGAGTTCACCAGATACACATAGGTGTATTTCTTGCATACAAAAAGTGAAACTGCATCAATCTTGATTGATCATGTCAAACATCTGGATAAAATGGTCAAAGATTCTGTGAAAGTTTTAAGGAGTGATAATGGCACTGAGTTCAAGAATTTAATAATGGAAGAGTTCTGCAAAAGCCATGGAATAAAGCAGGAATTTTCTGCTCCTGGAACTCCACAGCAAAATGGAGTTGTTGAAAGGAAGAATAGAACTCTCATTGAAGCTGCACGTACAATGCTTGAAGAAGCAAAGCTTCCAACCTATTTATGGGCTGAAGCTGTGCAGACTGCTTGTTTTACTCAAAATGCAACACTCATTAACAAGCATGGAAAAACACCATATGAGATGGTGAAGAAAAAGAAGCCAAATCTGAAATACTTTCATGTATTTGGATGTAAGTGTTTTGTTCTCAAAACTCATACTGAACAGCTATCAAAGTTTGATCTAAAAGCTGATGAAGGAATCTTTGTTGGATATCCACTTTCCACAAAAGCCTTCAGAGTCTATAATTTGAGAACAAAAGTAGTCATGGAATATATCAATGTCTCTTTTGATGACAAGAAGATTACTGGTCTTGAAGAGTTCATTGACCATGATCAGCTGAGATTTGAAAATGAAGACTCAAATTCTGATACTGAAAATCCTGAAAGTCTAAGTCCTGATACTATAAACTCTGATGGAATAACTCTGATGTTATTGAAACTGTGGTGGCTACGCCAAGGGAAGATGCACCGATGCAGGGGGCATACTCAAGATCCTACCACAGCTCAAGAAATATCAGAACATACATCTGGCTCTTCAAATTCTGATTCATCAAGTTCTGATAAGCCAAGTTCTGATAGTGCTGAAAATTTAAATACTGAAGACTCCAACTCAGAGAGCATAGTTTCAGGGGGAGCATCAGAAAATGAAAATGAAGATAGCATGGATCATGGGGGAGCATCCAGTTCTAGAGAAAACCTTCCATCTGCCAGGAAGTGAACAAAATCACATACACCTGATTTGATAATTGGAAATCCTGATGCAGGTGTCAGAACTAGAACAGGTACTTCAAATGAATGTCTTTACAATTCTTTTCTCTCTCAGACCGAGCCAAAGAAAGTGGAAGAAGCTCTTCAAGATGCTGATTGGGTGCAAGCAATGCAGGAAGAGTTGAATGAATTTGAAAGAAACAAAGTCTGGACCCTAGTGCCAAGACCAAAGAATAGATCTGTTGTTGGTACAAAGTGGGTATTCAGAAACAAAACTGACAGTGATGGCATAATTACAAGGAATAAGGCAAGGCTGGTTGCAAAATGATATTCTCAACAGGAGGGAATTGATTATGATGAAACATTTGCACCAGTTGCTAGGTTAGAAGCCATAAGGATATTCTTGGCTTATGTTGCTCACAAAAAGTTTACTGTCTTTCAAATGGATGTGAAAAGTGCTTTTCTCAATGGAGAATTGGAGGAGGAGGTATATGTTGAACAACCTCCAGGTTTTGTAGATACCAAACATCCAGATTATGTCTACAGGCTTGATAAAGCACTTTATGGACTTAAGCAAGCTCCTAGAGCATGGTATGAGACTTTAGCTCAGTTTCTTCTGGAAAGTGGATTCAACAGAGGGACAATAGACAAAACACTGTTCTACCTCAACCATGGAAAGGACTTACTTCAAGTCCAGATTTATGTTGATGATATCATTTTTGGATCTACAAATGACAAACTTTGCAAAAAGTTTGCCAAACTAATGCAGTCAAGATATCAGATGAGTATGATGGGGGCACTTAGCTATTTTCTGGGCCTTCAAGTCAAGCAGAATGAGGAAGGCACTTTTATTTGTCAAACCAAGTACACCAGAAACTTGCTGAAGAAATTTGGAATGCAAGATTGTTCAAGTGCATCCACTCCAATGGCCACTGCAACAAAACTGGATAAGGATACCGGTAAATCAGTAGATATTACTGACTACAGAGGTATGATTGGCTCTCTACTCTATCTAACTGCTAGTAGACCTGATATCATGTATGCTACCTGTCTTTGTGCAAGATTTCAAGCAGATCCAAGAGAACCTCACTTAACAGCTGTAAAAAGAATCTTTAAGTATCTTAAAGGAACAGCTGCTCTGGGATTATGGTATCCTAGAGAATCAGATTTTAAACTAATAGGTTACTCAGATGCAGATTTTGCAGGTTGCAAAATTGACAGGAAAAGCACAAGTGGAAGCTGTCAATTTCTTGGAGGCAGATTGGTTTCTTGGTACAGCAAGAAACAAAAGTCAATTTCCACATCAACTGCAGAAGCAGAGTATATTGTTGCAGGAAGCTGTTGTGCACAGATTCTTTGGATGAAGAATCAGTTACTGGATTATGGGTTAACATATTTCAAAATCCCTATTTACTGTGATAATCAAAGTGCTATTGCTATGACAGGTAATCCAGTTCAACACTCTATGACAAAGCACATCAGCATCAGGTACCACTTCATCAGGGAACATGTGGATGAATGTACAGTGGAATTGCATTTTGTTCCCACAGATCAACAACTAGCAGATATCTTCACAAAACCACTGTGTGAAGCTACTTTTACAAGATTGGTAAATGAACTTGGAATGGTTTCAGGTTCTTTCTCTAAATCTGCTTAGTCTTGTTCTGAGTTATCAGACTTTATGCTCAGTATTTACAGAATTAATCTCATTGTGTATTCTGTGCTTAATTGATAAATGTCTTTAAGTACTGACTGTTATCTGATATATGTTTCTAAACTCTAATAAGTGATATGTCTGTTCAAGTACCTATTCAATCCTATGAGGATAACTGTGCTAGATACTGACCTAGTAGTCTTCAATAAACAAATGATTCCATGTAAGAAGTAATTATTTCAGTGGAAATATTATGACACTAGCAAATTCTGATAATTGAGCTTAGTTAAGTTTACTTTGTATATCTTATTACTAAGTCACAAATTAGAATAATGCTACTCATCTGTTAAGTTCTGATACTAGTAAAACTGCTGAATGTACTAAGTGCTGATAAACCTCACTTATCAAAAGGAAAAGCAAAAAGATCAAAGAATAAAATCAGGTACTCCTTTGAGATCTAGAGTAAAAATGTGGAAGGGACGACCCAAGTGTATTTCTGGTATTAAGTAAATATGCATTAGAAAAGCAAAATATTTTCTTGGTGACTTTTCACACTCTATGATTACTGGAGAAATACTCTGATAATAGCATAAATTCTGATAAACAGTCGTGACTCACTTACACTGAGAAGCCACTGTAAAATAGAATTTCAAAAGATGCATAAAATTAGCACAAAACAGTTGAGGTGGACTCATGCATGAACTCATTCATCAGTAGGTTTCAGGACAATGACAGCTCTTTAGCAAAATTTTAGTTATGCCTTATTTCTAAGATGTACTAAAGTGACTCAGACTTTACTCTTTGTCTGTTATTTAGCTTAATGCACACACTAATCACTCCATATGAATGATGAAAATTACTGTGGTGGTCTATGTTATTTTAGATAAACAGTCACTGTGTCACTTTGCACAAATTCTGAGGACAAGTTCTAGTTACACGTTCTAATGATTCAGTTCTGAAGTCTATAACTCAGAACTTATATGAGGATTTACTAAGATGGGCATTCCTTTTTCGAGTTAAGAAATTATGTTCTGATGACTGTTAAGTTCTGATATAAGTCTAAGTTCTGATATTACAGTCTAATGTTTTACTTGACTTATCTGTGAATAAAATTTGATAACAGTCTCAGTTAATAATTGAATATGTTGAAGTGGAAGATTAATAGTCACTATGGTTAGGGTTAATGGTATTTGTACCTGAACAGTCCAATGTTACTTGTTTCTTGTGCGCTTTAAACCATGTTTCCTCTTTCCAATGAATGTTATTCTTCTTCAAAGTCTAGGGAGATGAGGTAGAATTAATTCTACCTGTCAGCATTCAATTTCTTTGCGTCTCCTGGCATTCTCTTGCCTATATAAGCAGCCACTTCACATAAGTCTTTCCATCAAATTCTTCTCACACACTTATCTTCATACTTCTTCTTTCAAAAACACAATGGTCAGATACAACATGTTTTTGAACTACCAAAACTTCAATATGGAGCTAAGCTGTGCCGATTGGCAGCAGGAATGGCATGTCACAGCCATTCCTGAGGAGATATGGGACTCTGTCCCACAGGAGGTACTGACACACCTCCTGTTCTTCTATATGGACTACCATCGCCATCTGGAGTGATTGGAGGAGGATCTAGGCTTCTATATGGACTACCATCGCCATCTGTTCTCAGAAGGATTCTAAAATTGGGGGATCTAGGCTTCTCAAAAGGCTTAGACGAATGACAGTTCCTGAAACTCCCAAGGAATCCAAATCAACAAGGAAGTACAAGAAACAGAGGGCACAAAGGCCAGTTTCAGATGATAAAGAGGAAGCAGCTAAGGGGATCAGGAATCTCTGATCTCACAAGACAAGGAATTTGCTCCAGTCACTTCTTCTCCATCAACTCCATCTCAGGAAGCTGTTTCAGAAAAGGCTAACACACCTTCTGTGTCTTCTGTTGATCCAGGCACAAGTGCTGATATTGATGTTCAAAACTTGGTTGTGCCTGCAGTACTTCTCTTAGAAGCTCCAACAGCACCAAATCCTTCACCAACAACTGTTACTGATGCTGTTCAAACTCCAGAATTATCTAAGACACCTTCTCTGCATCTAGATACTGATGATCAGACTTTAGGTGAGCATCAGGATATGGCTGTTGATCAGACCTTAGTATCAGATCAGCAATTAGAGGATGCTGAAGCCTCCATTGCTACTCACACTGTTGTCTTATCAGAAGATACTGATTCTTTAAGTTCTGATGCTGTAAATGCTGGAGATACTGGTGATGCTGCTCCAACTGTAGATGCTGATGAAGCAGGTCCTTCAGGACATACACCTCAACAGACTCTTCCTAAGTCTGAACTGGTAAAGAAGTTTGCTACCGGGGAAGCACCAGTACCTTGGAGTGAAACTCCTGCAGGTCAGGAGTGGACTAAGGAATGGAACTCAGTTTCATGTGTTCCAACTGAAAAATATCTTGCTGAGCACTTGACTAAAGCTGATGAAATGTTAAATTCTGATGATTTTAAAACCCAGCTTAGAGTCACTGCATTGAGTACTAAACATCTACAAGGTCTTCATTCAACTACTCATGCAGAGCTACACAAGATTCAGGAGAACTTTATCAAACAGGAACAAGTTTGGAAAATTGATAAGAAAAAGTTCTTTCAACCTACCATTGACAGGATTGCTTATATTGAGAAAACTCAAGAGAAACAACAAGCTCAAATTGATGAAATTCTGACAAATCAAGCTTCTCAGCAATCGCAACTTACTGAAATCCAATCCTCAGTGGAATTACTTATCTCTCTTTTACTACCTGCTGATGCCAAAAAGGGGGAGAAGGTAATTAAGTCCAAATGCAAAACTAACAAGACACTAAGGATGATGGAAATGATGATCAAGGATACTCTGGAATGGGTAGCGGTCATAGTCAAGGTAGAAGGTTTACATCAAGACAAGCTAGTCACAGGACAAGTTCTGATACTGGGAAAAGAATAAGTTCTGCTGCTGGTAAAAGGATAAGTTCTGATGAACTTCTAGATCTTGATGAGGAAATGTCAAGACAGTTATTTCTTCAAGAAAATCTAGGAATGGACTTGGAAAGTTTAAAGGAAGAAGAAGCCAGACTTAAATCAGAGAAAGTCACATCTAAATCTGAAGCTTCTGGTAAAAAATCACTTCCAAAACTCAAAGGCATTGTCATCAAAGAAAGGACACATACTGAAGCAACATTGGCTAGATCACAACCACAGATAGATCCAAGATCCAAGGGTAAAGAAAAGGTTGGTGAACCTATCAAGGTTTATGTACCTCCTGAGGAAGAAGAAATTACTGATGAAAAGGATGATCTTGCTCTGACTTCAAGAAAAGTTCTTAAAACAACCTCTGACATGGCTCAAGTTGTTCAGAGTCAAGAAATTGTAAGTTCTGATATTCAGAAGAAGCAAGTAACCTCTGACATAGCTCAAGTTAACTTGATATCAGAAAATAGATCAAAGACACTCCTACCAGGATTTACTAAAGCAAAACAGACTCAATCTTTGAAGACTACTACAAGTGGTTTTGAAGCAAGAGTAGTTACTGGAAAGGAAGCTAGAGATAAAACTGGATTGGGAAGTGCTGATGAAAGAAGAGTACACAACACTACCAATGATCCAACTTCCTTGAGTGAACCAGGTATTGGAGCAACTCCTAAGAGATTGAATCAACTGGAATCTGTACAGATGGTTTACCATACCTACTTGAAAGAATACATCATGTTGTATTTCATGACAGATGGTAGGGTTTATCATATAAGACAAAATGCCATTCCATTGAAGTATTTTGAAGAATTGGATTATGTACTTTTCTTACTTCAAGTGGATGACAGAATAACAGGGACTGCTGCAAACTACTTAAAAGAACAGATTCAGAGACAGAAAAGCCTTTATTCTGTTAAGTCTGACAGCATATATGTTCCAAAGTACAGAGATCACAATGGTGATATTGTTGATATGAAGCCTAATACTGCACAGATCAGAACATATCTTGGTATTAAGGGACTTGAATTCAATCTAGAGTCTGACAAAGCTTATGTCATAAGACTAGATCAGGAGTTGAGAAAAGCAAAGATCAATGATCTCAGAGCTGCAATCTTTCAAACTGGTGAAGATACTGCAGAGCTTAAAGATGTCAAAAGGAGAATGATTGATGAACTCAGATATGCTGAGAAATGTTTGTTGAAGAACTATCTCAAAACAACTCCTGACATCAGAGAGATCAGAGAATGATGAAGCCAAGTCGAAGATCTACAACTGCTTAAATTCTGATATTTATACAGACTGAAGTTGTTATCAGAAGTTGAAATTGGTAAAAGCTTTATGGACTATAAGTTGTAGTTATCTAGTCTAATTCTCATGCATTTGTACTTAATGTTTTTGACATCATCAAATATCTGTTAAACTTGTATATTATGTTAATTTACAAGTTGGGGAAGATTGTTAGATATATTTGATAATGTCATGGCTAATATGTTTTATGTTTAGCTTTCAGATCTTACTTGAACAGGATAAATCAGTACTTAACTGTTGATCAGTACTTATACTGGAAGTCAGGACTTAAGGATATCAGTACTTATGTTATCAGGAGATAATCATCAGAAGATAGATATCAGAACTTAAGTGCTGAAGGACGATCAGATAAGGACAGTAGCTGATTAAAGAAAAGAAGATCAAGATAAACATAAGAAGAGATATGCATGAAGAAGGAATTCTGTAAAGAATGGAATACTTGGAAGAAAAGATATCTGATTGATATATTTTAGGAAGCAGAATTATATTCCATATCAATTAGCGATTATCTTGTAACTGTGTAGTATATAAACACAGACATAGGGTTTACACTATAAGTGTTATCATTATTAGAGAAGATTATTCATTGTAACCCTAGCAGCTCTCGTGATATTTGTTCATCACTGAGAGGTAACAGTTTCATACTGTAACAGAGTTTATTATTTCAATAAAGTTTGTTTTCTGTTACTTAAGTTCTTAAAGTTCGATTTGAGTGTACTATACACTGTATTCACCCCTCTACAGTGTGTGTGACCTAACAATGTATTACACAATAATTAATAATTTTTAATAAATGAATGATGAGATGAAATAAATATTATATAGATATTAATGATGCGTCAATTATTCTATACTATACTATACTATAATAACCGGAATGGGTATAATTTCGTTGGTTTGGTTATCCCTTTTTATGACCATCGGATTTTTTTAATCAAGTAATCAGGACCATTAGATTGAAATAAAAAAAAAGTATACATTACTCAAGCTCTCGGGTTCGAATCCCGTCAACAACAAATATTTATATTATTATTTATACAATACTAAAACTCTCAGTTTCGAACCTTATCAACATCAAATATTTATATTATTATTTATACACTACCCAAAAATTCAGGTTCGAATCCCGTAAATAATAAATATTTATAAATATATTAATAAGGTAATAATCTAAAATAAAATTTATTATAATTTTAAATAATATAAAAACATTAATAAAGACCCGTGCATCGCACGGGTTGTAAAACTAGTATATATTAATTGTGAGCAATAAGTATTATATAAATATTAATACTGAAGTAACAAATATTAATTCCCTCCGTCCCTCTACATTATATACGTCTACTATTTGCACGTATTTCGAGACTTTTATAAAGTATAGTATCGTAATGTTTTTAATTTTTTTTTTAATAAAAGTTTAAACATAAAACTTTTATTCATGATTTTTTTTTAAAAAAATATTAAGGAGTTATGCTTTAAATGAACATTAAAAAGTGTGCCAAAAAGTAATGTATATCATATGAATTAAATTGCTCCTCAAACTCTCTGTTTTTGCATTATATATAATAGATAATAGATAAATTAGTACTCTCCCAATCTTTCATTTATTTCTAAATCCTACGGTACAAAAAAAATTGTATTAATGCAGGTAAAAGTAGTTCAACTGCAGCATCCGAATATTTTTATCTATTTCATCGTTATTTTTTATCCAAGAATTTGAGTTCATTAAATTCAAATCTAACTGAAATTCGGATAAAATTAAATTAAATTAAATTATCTGCTCTACAGAATTCCAAATCTCGAATTTGTACTCCCTCCGTCCCAATATACGTTTCCTATTTTGACTTTCGATATTGTTCACGGTAAGTGATTGCCTACTAATTTACGTCTAATCTATAATATCATACATAGTCATGAGTGATCTCGTTGGATTCGTATTTATCAGTATTTTAATATAGTAAAATTTTTATATTTAATATTAATACAAATTTAAAGATATTAATGATCAAAAGTGTGTATTGACAAACGTGTCCAACACAGACAGAAAACGTTTTTAGGGAGGAGGGAATATTATACAGACAGACCCGTAAATATTGTTGCTCCCTCGCACAGCTCACTGCACCTCATTAAAAACAAACAAACTGCTTCAAAACACAATCATTTACTCTCTCTTTCTCTCTCGCTCGCTCGCTGGTCTCTCTCCTCGAAATCTCCGTAATGGCTCGAGGCTCCTCCCAATCTCAATCCACCTCAGCTAACTCCAACACTAGACCCGGCCCGGTCGGCATCGCTCCTCGTGGATCCGCCGCCGCTACTGCCGGCATGCGCCGCCGTCGAGTCGGCGGATCCTCCAACTCCTCCTCCGTCTCCGCTTCCGGCGGCGGTAGCAACATGCTCCGGTTCTACACCGACGACGCTCCTGGCCTGAAAATCACTCCGACTGTCGTTCTGGTGATGAGTGTTTGTTTCATTGGCTTCGTCACTGCTCTTCACGTCTTCGGTAAGCTTTATCGCTACCGATCTGGCGCTGGTGCTTAATTTACTCGTATTTCGATAATCGAGTTGCTTCTAGTCGAACTGAGCTGTTTGAGTTTTATGATTTTGTAAATTTTGTTTTTGTGTTAGTTGGATGAGGATTTTAGGTTTTGTGCCTCTGACTATGATAATGATGATGACGATGATGATCTTTTCCGAATAATCGATATGTACGGTTAGCTACTAATGTTTCACTATGCTTGCTTCGTATTTTGGTTGATCTATTATAATTCATAATCCTTTTGCTAACTTCAAATAATCGATGTGTTTTTAGTTTGAATTTTTCGGTTAATATCGCTATAATATTTTTTGTATATGTTATTGGTGAATACTGTAAACCATTGATACTAATGTAGTGTGTAGTTTATGAGGGAGTGGTATATAATTTTGTATGTTTAATATGAGGTTATGTGCTTGCGATATATTATGAAGCTGAAACTAAAGGATAATTATTTGCTTATGAAATTTAACTATGTGAATTAACTATCTAAAACAAGCTTATGCTTATAGAAGTTATGAGTACCTTATATATACCCTAGTAATGTGTGCAGTTTGTGTTGGAGATGGTAATAATTTTGTTAAAATAATCTTTTATCATTATTTGTTGACATATCTTTGATTCAAGGAACGGTTTAATAAACCTTCTATGTTGTCCACCTCCACTTTTCAAGCGGGGTTTCCTTTGTGAAGCCATTTCACGGCTGATTTTATTTCCTATTTGATATTGAACTAGGGGCAAGTGTTAAATAATGTGTTTCGCGATCATCTCCATTTTGGTAAAACGAATGGAAAAAGTAGTATACATTTGATTCATTTTAATGTACGGTTTGCCCATGGACACATGTTAAGCACTAAAAACTATAAGTTTGGAGCCCATGAGCACACCATAGGAAAACCGTTCGCTCCTTGTAGAATTTCATTGAAAATATGAAGTATGATATTTAAAGTAAACCGGTGTGTGTTATCAAGAATGGGGACTCTAACTGGATGCTCAGTGCAACAATGTTTTTGGTCACATGCGACACCTCTATTTTTTCTATTAAACAGGGGAGATTTTTAGAACTTTAAGTGCCTTGAGTCATTGTTAAGTTGAAGAAATGTTTACTGTGCAGATATCCTTAGTTTTGAGGTTTTAGGGATTAAACATGTTACATTCTATGGTTAAAAAGAGTTTCAAATTACTAAAGTTGGTTTATGTTTTCAACTTTGAAAGTTATGTTCCTTTGTAAGTAATAAGACCTTTTTATGACACATTATACTTAGTAATTACTAGCTTATATAGTTAACTTTTTCTTTGAAAGTTATATAGTTAATTAAGCTTACATCACCACTACTCTCAGAAATAGAATCACACATAACCCTTCACAATTTCACATGACATTATTTTAGTAACCTCAGCATGCTAGGCCGTCTAAGTTTGATAATGATCCATAGGAGAACTTTAATCACGATTCGTAGGCTCAAATGAGATGGAGGAAAGCGGGATAGTCTGATAACTAAACACGTCCTGGGCCTTAGTCTACCAATCACATTATCGAATAAACAGATGATCTTTAATCAGCCTCACTGTACTAAATATACCAGCAAATAAACACATGACCTATAATCTGCAAGTTATGACATTTGTGAGATCGTTAGATAGGAATCACATTGCTGGAACACAATTTCTTTTTCAAGTGACCATGCTTAGTTGCTTACTAAACGCATCAATCAATGCGGCCATAATTTTTAAGTATACTACCACAACGCGAAATATGATTAAATATCCGCATGAATTATGGTGGTTTTGTTCTATTTTACAGTTGTTTGGATGGAATTGCTACCTCTATCGTTATGGTAACTTTTAACTTTCAGTTACACATCGCTGCCTTTAGATTAGTAAAAAGTTTGTTAACTACCATGTCATCTGATTGAATCAAATTAATATCTTCTTTCTAGAGCTTGATATTACTCAAGTGGTTAAAGACTTATTTATTGTCTCAGGAGATTTGAGAACAGAAACTCAATTGTAGAACATAAAACCTTAAATAGTAAAAAAAAATAACTTCTTTCTAATCGATAAACCTTGATACTTCAAACATATGTTGGCATTTTGTGGGTTTGCATTTTATTGTAGTGATTGGATTAGTAATCATTTCCTGATAACTAGTAATTGGATTTGTGATCAGTGGGACCTTCACCCTCATTAGGAAGTCTATTCCGAGAATAATATCAAAGTCCCCAACAAGTTCACTTTTCCCTCCCATGGTCAACCTTCAGATTCAATGCAGTCTGCAGCTGAATCCGTAACATTCCCTGCTTCGGAATTCACTACTTCAATCCTACTAAGTTAGTTCTGGGTTAGTGTCACCAAATTGGTATACGAATGCAAATCCGGGTCGGGTTCGGATTTAAAGTTTGATACACGAAAGTGCACGGAACGTTGCCAGGTCCACTACTAACACTTGGCTCCAGGTTCAGTAACACTTGGCTCCAGGTTCAGTCCATGCGCACCAATGTTTGTCTGCAACAAAACAGTTTGTGGAACCATTGTCCACCATCGTTATAACGGCTTGTCCATTCACCGTGACTTGCCCACGACTTCTTCACTTTTTTAGCCCAAAGTGTGTTCGTCAGGCGCAAACTTTGCTATGACCAGGGAATTCAATTTAACCTTCTAGTTTGACTGCTATAAGGTTGGTTGTTAAAAGGGTGTTTACTGGATTATTTGAAGCTGAAATATTTAAAATTGTCAGTTTTGTAATCCATCAGTTGTTCTAGTTAATTTAATAAAATTATAAACAAATAGTAATGCTATAAACAAAATAGTAATGCTAATACTAATGGGAGCTTATCCACAACGATGGGATATACCGGCCGCGATGTTTCATTGCGGTAATTCTCACATGCCGTTTCATTTTGCTCTCACCTGCCGTATTGTTTCATTTTACGGCTCTATCATTTTGTGGCTGGTGTATCACAGTTGATGGCATCAGATTTATAGTCTCCATACGACCTTAGCCGTAAGAATCTTAAATAGAAACATGACTCTTCAAACTCCATTTCTCCCTGGTTCCAATAAAACCTGTTACGTACAACATGACTCTTCAAACTCCATTTCTCCCTGGTTCCATAAAACCTGTTACGTAACAAGGGGCCTACGTCCAGCATAGGCACTACACTTTCGGAGTCCGTAAGTCAAAATATCCGCAAACCCCGAACGATAAAAGATTATTGCCGAAAGCTCAATTTCCGTAGGCCGTTGGCCCACAACTCAATTTTATCCTCTAAACTCTACACATGTCATTCACAAAGTACCAAGTCATGCCTTTCCCACCTCTCTACCTTCCACGTGTCGAAGTACCCTATGACAGTCACCGCCTACTAAGCTAGAGGACAACTGGCTAGTCATAAAAAAACCAAGAGGAAAAGGGACGATAAGACAATTAAAAAAATAGATACCCCCTACGGACCACACCCAAAAACCAAAACACGCTATCAATTTGGTGCCGCCGCCGGGGATCCGACAAAAAATACTAATCACCATACCACAATGACATCCCCTCGTTCTTTATCCAAAATCCCCATAGAAAAAAATGAGTAACGGATCAAATAATGAAGCTCGTACTTACGACAGTTCTTCTGAAACACCCAATAATTCTCCTAAGCATAGTATGTTGTCCAACTTAAGGGCTCAGCGGAATTATATGCCACAACAGATGGATCATTTGACAACACAAATGGCTGCAAATCAACACGAAGCTCATCCCCCTCAATATTACCCTGAAGCCGTTTCCAGTTCGTATCTTGGAAGACACTCTAGGTCTCCCTCACCTGAATATCCTCAACCAAATTTGCAAGACGAATTTTCCCAAGACTCTTATCCTAGCTACAGCACCCTTCGATCTGGAGAACGCCCTCCCCGTAGGGCCCTAATGACTCCTTCTTCTGAATCATCAGGTAATGGTACTCCGCATGAAGAAGGAGGGTCCCAGTATAGACTGCCAACCCCAGCCCGAAGAGTCAGGAGGTCCCCCTATTAACCAAGGAGGGACCATCGAACTGCTATCCCCATGGAAGGCAGGAAAACATGATGACTCGCCAGGCTAGAAGGTTTATACCCTGGGGCTGCCGCAGATACGGCCACGGGAGGAAACACCTTTCACTGAAGCCTTGGAAGCTACCCCCGTCAATCTTGGAGTGAAAATCACTGGTTTGGAATCGTTCAATGGTACTTCTGACCCGAATGATCATTTAAGTTATTATGAAAATTTGATGATATGTCATAGGTACAACGACATTACCAAATGTCGACGGTTCATTTCAACCTTTAAAGCCTACACCAGGATTTGGTTTTCAAGTTTAGCCCCTAGGTCTATTAGCTCTTGGGAAAAGTTTAAGGTATTATTCTTATCAAATTTCGTGTTAATACCCCTCATACTGTTCATACGATATCTCTAGAGAATGTAAAGCAGGAATAGGGTGAAACCCTACGGGACTACATTGAGAAATTTAAGAATGCGGCTTCCAAAGTCAAAGAATTAAAACAGACCAAGTGTTGTTGATTCCTTCAGCAGCAATATGAACTATCAAGAATGCAGAGATTGTTGCAAGGAACTGTGTAATCGAGAGCCTACTGATCTTTTTTGAAGCCTAGACTATGACTTTGGCCTATATAGCAACAGACGAAATGATTCGTGCTTATTATCCTTCGGCTCGAGAAAAATTTCCTTGCCAGGCCGAAGAGCAATGCAGGTAGATGAGATGGAAGACTTCCGAGGAAGAGGCCAGAGAAACTTCCCTACAGATTAAAGGGCTATCCCCAGACAAATCCGAGAAGAACCCAACTTTACCCCATTAACACAAACCCCATCTTACGTACTTCAGCAAATAAGAACTAAAGAATTCTTTCAACTACCTAATCCCATGAGGACACCCACAAAAAAGAGAGATCGAACCCGCTTTTGTGATTATCATGCGGAAATCGGACATAACACGGATGAATGCACCTCCCTCAAATACTTCTTGGAAAGGCTAGTGAAGAAGGGACTCTTGAATGAGTACCTTCCCCTCGAGGTCGACAGAACCCTCAACAACTAGAGGGTGCTGCAAGAGCTGCACCACCACGGCATGTGGTTGATATGATTTGGGAGGAAGCATGACGCCCTACGAAGTCATGCAAATAGATCCATCGCTTCAGGCCTTTCGCCTCACTGGCACTTCCATTTTTTTCTCAGATGCTTACTACCCCAAAGAAAATGTTTGTCGGAATGGTCCACTTACGGTTACTCTCGATATGGAACAACCAAGACATCAAGAAGGTCTTAATAGATAATGGCTCCTCCTAGATATCATTTTCAAACACGCCCTCAGAAGGATGATTTTAAGTACTCCCCTAGAAGAAATGAAGCTCGAAGAGATACAGGGGCCGTCTACGGCTTTGGAAATCATGCCGTACCCGTTCAGGGAGCCATTGACATTCCCACCACCTTCGGCACTTCTCCACAAGAGGTAACTGCCATGGTTAAATATTATGTCATTGACAGGCCTCCC